>NC_139554.1:6126351-6726351 GCF_965112155.1 Podarcis liolepis | reverse complement strand
TCAAAGGGTGCTTTATTCCTTCTTCGTTGCTTCGGAGGGGCTTAAAGAAGGGACCTCAAGGACTCTAGATTCTTATTTCTGCCCACCAACACTGGGGGAACCAAACAGGGACAGGAACTGCTCATTCTTCATGTCAAGTTCCTTGTCTTGTCTATAGGGTAGCTAGCACTTTCAACTCCAGAAACACACACACCCCTAACCTCCAAGCAGGTTCCAGATGCTTAGTCGGGGTTCAGTGAGCCAGTGTGGTGTAGTGGCTAAGAGAGGTAGACTTGTAATCTGGTGAACCGGGTTCGTTTCCCTGCTCCTCCACATGCAGCTGCTGGGTGACCTTGGGCTAGTCACACTTCTCTGAAGTCTCTCAGCCCCACTCACCTCACAGAGTGTTTGTTGTGGGGGAGGAAGGGAAAGGAGGTTGTGAGCCACCTTGAGACTCCTTCGGGTAGTGATAAAGCTGGATATTGTTGTTGTTTAGTCATTTAGTCATATCCAACTCTTTGTGACCCTATGGACCAGAGCACGCCAGGCACTCCTGTTTTCCACTGCCTCCCACAGTTTGGTCAAACTCATGCTGGTAGCTTCGAGAACTCTGTCCAACCATTTCGTCCTCTGTCGTCCCCTTCTCCTTGTGCCCTCAATCTTTCCCAACATCATAACATAATATAATATAATATAAACATCATAACATAATATAAAACGGGATATCAAATCCAAACTCTTCTTCTCTTCTTCCGTTTCCTTGAAATGAAGGTCAGAAGAGCAGCTGCAGAGACCATATAACACCAGTCTTGAAAGACTTACACTGGCTCCCAGTATGTTTCTGAGCACAATTCAAAGTATTGGCCTCAAAGGCCCAGTATACCTGAAGGAGCGTCTCCACCCCCATATCTCTGCCCGGACACTGAGGTCCAGCGCCGAGGGCCTTCTGGTGGTTCCCTCGCTGCGAGAAGCAAAGCTACAGGGAACCAGGCAGAGGGCCTTCTCGGTAGTCGCACCCGCCCTGTGGAACACCCTCCCACCAGATGTCAAAGAGAAGAAAAACTACCATGTTTTTAGAAGACATCTGAAGGCAGCCCTGTTTAGGGAAGCTTTTAATATTTAATAGGTTATTGTATTTCAGTGTTCTGTTGGAAGCCGCCCAGAGTGGCTGGGGTATAAATAGTAGAGTTATTAATTATTATTATTATTATTATTATTATTACAGTGATATACACATACACCTGACTGGGTTGCCCCAACCACTCAGGGCAGTTTCCAGAATAATATACAGAAACACAGCAGCAGCAGCAGCAGCAGCAGCAGCAGAACAGCCTTCAGTCCATGGAAGGTCATTTGATTATTTATCTCTTTGACATCTGACAAGAGGACATGGCTGCTGAGAAGTCCCTCTGCCTGGTTCCCTATAACTTCACTTGCCAGACCAGTTCAGCAACAGAATCTTCTGTTAGGTTCGAACTCTCCCTGGGTACCGGATCCCAAGAACTGGAAGGATTGGTTCCTTAATGTGCTCATTTTATTCCAAAGCCAAATGTTTCCTTTTTATATATCTAAAAAAGAAAAGAAAGAAACCACCAAAGAGAGGAACAGCATGCTGCCGCTGTTGTAAATGGTGTGCCTTGCATTCCTCTTCGGAAAGTTTGCCGTAACTAAGCAAAGGAGCTTGACACTAGGCAGGAGCCGACCAGCAGCGACGCACTTGGCTCTCCAGCGTCATTCAAACAATTCCCATGTCAATTACGCCGTTCCATTCAAAGTACATTTAGTTAGCATCGAATTACAGGACGGCTCATAACTGAAATTCTGGTTCATTTCAAGGTTAACTTCGTCAAAAGGATCTGTCAGCACTTGACATCTTGTTTAGCTGTTACACTGTGGGAAGATGACTCTTACAAACATGATCCTCGGGCGAATGTTCTCCTCTCTGCGTGTCTCTTTTCACCGCATCTGAAACAGACACCTGCTCTTGGAGTTGTCAAGCAAGTATCTGCTTGTACCATCAAAGCCAGAACTCACGCTTGTGTGGTCAAAACAGATAGCCCAGGAGGTTCAAAGAAAGCCACTTAAAAACACAGGCTGGGGAAGGGACAGGACCGGTGAGTTTCTGTGCAGGGCAATTCAGGTTGCAGGGGAAAGTATCTTCAAGGTCTTAAGGCAGCCTGGTGCCCTCAAGATGTTCTGGGGCTCTCAACTCCCATTGGCCCCGGCCAGCATGGGAAAGAATTGGGCATGGATGATAGGAGATCATAGAATCAAAGAGTTGGAAGGGATCCCATGGGTCATTCAGACCACCCCCCTGCAATATAACACCCTAGAGGTCCCGGGCCCTAAGGAAGTCAGATTAGCCTCAACCAGAGCCAGGGCCTTTTCAACGTCTGGTGGAACACTCTGTCTCATGAGACCAGGTCCCTGCGGGATCTGATTTCTTTCCACAGGGCCTGGAAGACGGAGTTGTTCTGCCTGGCCTTTGGCTTGGAATCAACTTGATCATATCTCCTCTCAGTCTCCTCTTCCCGGCTAAACACACCCAGCTCGCTCAACCATTCCTCATAAGGCTTCACTTCCAGACCCCAGATCATCTTGGTCGCCCTCCTCTGCACACGTTCTAGCTTGTCAACATCCTTCTTAAATTGTCGGCCAATTGGTGCCAAAGAAGGATAGAACTCTATTTATGTATGCTACAACAGCAGCAAGAATACTTATTGCAAAGTATTGGAAGACACAAGATCTACCCACTTTGGAAGAATGGCAGATGAAGGTGATGGACTACATGGAACTGGCGGAAATGACTGGCAGAATCCGAGACCAGGGAGAAGAGTCGGTGGAAGAAGACTGGAAGAAATTTAAAGACTATCTACAGAAATATTGTAAAATGAATGAATGATAGAATGATGTTGGATAGCAACTAAGGGGTTTCCAGCTGTAATGATCTAAGGGAATATGAAAAAAGGGTTATAAATGGGTTAAAATCTAATGGTAAGGATTTGCTGAACCAATAAATTGAAGTGGAATACAAAAAAGGGAGGTATGAGGAGGTCTGGGAAATAAGTTAAAAGAAAATAAATAAAAGGAAAAATGCATGTTTTTAACTGTTTTTATTTTGTATTTTTCTTTTTTCTTTTTCTTTTTTCATTTTTACTGTTATATTTCAAAAAAAAATTAATAAATATTTTATTAGAAAAATAATAATATCCTTCTTAAATTGTCATTCCCAGAACTGGACACAGTATTCCAGGTGTGGTCTGCAAGGAGTGTTCGGAGCTGGACTCTATACTTCTGTTGATGCAGCCTAGAATAACATTAGCTTTTTTGCTGCTGCTGCTGCTGCTGCTGCCTCACCACACTGTTGACTCATGTTAAACTTAAAATTGTTGAATAGTTTGTTTAAATGTTAGGGTTCATTATTGTGTACCACTTTAAAAGTGGGGTGCATATCCTGACCTAGTTTTTACAGCTGTGTAGCGGTGTAGCAGGTGCTGATAAGTCACTGTAATTAGCTGTGTCAGCAATTGTGAATAATATATAACGTGCTGTTTGTACCTTACTCTGCCCTGGTGGATGGATGGGTGACGATTATAGACATTATGTAGGATGTATGTTTGGGAAGTTGTTATTAAACAACTTTGTTATCTTTGTGTCGCTCCAGTGTTTCCATCTGTGCAGACCACTCTGCACGCACTCTGCGACATGTTTCAATGCCCAATAAAAATTCCTGGAGCATGTAAGACAAGGATTTGATCTGTGTATCAACCAACAAGCTCTGGTCAAAGGTGGGTATTGCACGATGAGCAGCCGCACTAGCAAAGAATCCTCTGGAACAGCAACAAGCCAAACCTTCCCCAAATGAATGCTTCCAGGCCACGACTGCTCCCTCACATGGGAAATATCGGAGCTATGATCTTTATCAAAAGGATGCAAGACGAATTATCCTGGATGAGGTCAAAGCACCCTGGGGCGCTCTTTCCAGCAGACCCAGCATGAAAGCAATGACCATTTCCTGTTAACCACCTAGACCTGAGGGTGTTGTTGTTGTTTAGTTGTTTAGTCGTGTCCGACTCTTCGTGAGCCCCTGGACCAGAGCACGCCAGGCCCTCCTGTCTTCCACTGCCTCCCGCAGTTTGGTCAAACTCATGTTCATAGCTTCGAGAACACTATCCAACCATCTTATCCTCTGTCATCCCTTTCTCCTTGTGCCCTCCATCTTTCCCAACATCAGGGTCTTTTCCAGGGAGTCTTCTCTTCTCATGAGGTGGCCAAAGTCTTGGAGCCTCAGCTTCAGGATCTGTCCTTCCAGTGAGCGCTCAGGGCTGATTTCCTTCAGAATGGAGAGGTTTGATCTTCTTGCAGTCCATGGGACTCTCCAGAGTCTCCTCCAGCACCATAATTCAAAAGCATCAATTCTTCAGCGATCAGCCTTCTTTATGGTCCAGCTCTCACTTCCATACATCACTACTGGGAAAACCATGGCTTTAACTATATGGACCTTTGTTGGCAAGGTGATGTCTCTGCTTTTTAAGATGCTGTCTAGGTTTGTCATTGCTTTTCTCCCAAGAAGCAGGCGTCTTTTAATTTCATGGCTGCTGTCACCATCTGCAGTGATCATGGACCTGAGAGTGATCAGTGACCTGAGGGTAGACTGTCTCTAAACAAGGAGGTTCTGATCCTCAATGGGATTGTCTAATCCCTTTTAAAGAGACGCCTACACCAGGGCTGAGTGATCAACACCACACCTTGAATTTCATAAGTTGACTGGAAGGACAGATCCTGAAGCTGAGACTCCAATACTTTGGCCACCTCGTGAGAAGAGAAGACTCGCTGTAAAAGACCCTGATGTTGGGGAAGATGGAGGGCACAAGGAGAAGGGGACGACAGAGGACGAGATGGTTGGACAGTGTTCTCGAAGCTATGCCACTTTTTATTTTTACTGAGGTCCAGCGCCGAGGGCCTTCTGGCGGTTCCCTCACTGCGAGAAGCCAAGTTACAGGGAACCAGGCAGAGGGCCTTCTCGGTGGTGGCACCTGCCCTGTGGAATGCCCTCCCACCAGATGTCAAAGAGAAAAACAACTACCAGACGTTTAGAAAACATCTGAAGGCAGCCCTGTTTAGGGAAGCTTTTAATGTTTGATGTATTACAGTATTTTAATATATTTTTGGAAGCCGCCCAGAGTGGCTGGGGAAGCCCAGCCAGATGGGTGGGGTATAAATTATTATTATTATTATTATTATTATTATTATTATTAGCCCCCAAAAAACACCCAACAGCGTAGAGATCCTCCCAAAACAGCTCACAGCCATGGAGAAATTATAAGCAAAAGACAAAAAATCAAAAACAACATCTTCTGAATCCAATCACTCCCAAATAGGAAATTTAAAACAGCCATAACTAACAGAGCAAAATGAAAACAAAACAGCATATGGCATGGTAACAGCCAGCCTAACATCGTCAAATCCCAGGATACTAAAAATAATAAAATCAGGTGCAATATTAAATGAAGACCACTCTGACTTTCCTAGCTAAAAGCAGGCTAGAAATGTCAGGAGAGCCAGTGTGGTGTAGAGGTTAAGAGTGATAGACTCGTAATCTGGTGAACCGGGTTTGCTTCCCCGCTCCTCCACATGCAGCTGCTGGGTGACCTTGGGCCAGTCACACTTCTCTGAAGTCTCTCAGCCCCACTCACCTCACAGAGTGTTTGTTGTGGGGGAAGAAGTGAAAGGAGAATGTTAGCCGCTTTGAGACTCCTTAGGGGAGCGGGGAAGCGAACCCAGTTCACCAGATTACTGCTCTTAACCACTACACCACATTGGCTCTCCGTTGAAAGCACTCTTATACCACTTGATAAGTCATGGCAGTGTCCATGTGCATGACATGATGGCTGAGCCAGCTGGCCTAGGGTGCATCGAAGGGGGTTGGACTAGAGCCTAGGACTTGCCAATCAGAAGGTCGGCGCTTCGAATCCCCACGACGGGGTGAGCTCCTGTTGTTCGGTCCCTGCTCCTGCCCAACTAGCAGTTCGAAAGCACGTCAAAGTGCAAGTAGATAAATAGGTACCACTCCGGCGGGAAGGTAAACGGTGTTTCCGTGTGCTGCTCTGGTTCGCCAGAAGCAGCTTAGTCATGCTGGGCTCATGACCCGGAAGCTGTGCGCCGACTCCCTTGGCCAATAAAGCGAGATGAGTGCCGCAACCCCAGAATCGGTCACGACTGGACCTAATGGTCAGGGGTCCCTTTACCTTACTAACCAGGCAAGAGAGCCGGCCCAGGACAACATGGAAGCATTGCCATAAATGGGGTACAAGCACTAGGAAGCTAGAAATAGATGGAGGGAGTACTTGGGGGGGGGGACCGGGAGTGGGGCAGCTGCCAGCTGCTCCCATCTTCCTAATGGTAGGGCCGTCCCTCAGTTCTCGTGACAGTGCAGCAGTTAAACCATTTCAAAAGACTGTGAAATTGCAATAATAGTAACAGAATCCGCCGAACAAATTAAATCCGAAATGTTTCGCAACAGCATCTCCCTCTTTGGAAAACAAGGCTCGTCGTTTCTTCTCTGGCAACAACCAAACCGTCGCCAAGGACATAAATCCTTGCCGGTTGTGTTTGAGGGCATCCCATGAACCTTAACAAAAACCACAAAGAGGCTGTATTTACATTCTCCGCAACAGGAGTGCAGCTTAGTCAACAGAGATACCTGGAAGCAGGAGACTTCTTCAAACATTGCAGGCTGGGCTGAAGCAAGCAGAGGCTGAGCAGCGGGCAGGAAGACAGAACAAAACAAAACAGAATAGACAAAAAGGTTGGTGTAAGGCTAAGGAATAAGGATAGATCTGCACCAGCTACCTGAGCTCTCTGTAACTTACCCTGTAACTTGCAGCCATCAATCCTTCTGCCTCTACCCAGAGTGACATTTGTTCCAATGTAGCAGTAAAGAGCAGGTTTTCCTGGGGAAACAGGCGGGACAAAGCGAAAACCTCTCAGACCCACAGGATCATAGAATGCAGAAATCAAGGGACAAATGGAAATGTGAGCCCTAAGTTTCTTAGTGTGTGATGGAAACTACCCCATAATATAATTCCTTACAATTCTGCACGCAAACCAATAGTTCCCCTTTCACTTTTTAAAAATGTGTTGTTGTTGTTTTATAAGAAGCACTCTGGAATATGCCAAAGGTGCAAGCCATCCAACTGGGAGCTGCCATTTTAATTTCCCACAATGCCCCTGACATAGCATTGCCCAAGGCATTGTGGGAAATTTAAGCGGCGGCTGCCCGTTGTTGCCACTACCAAGTGTTTGACTGAAAAAAGAGGCGGCACCTCCGCAGGACATGTTTTCCAAGGTCCTCCCCCCCCCCAAAAAAAAACCACCTACAGCACGCAGTTGGTGCTAACTCTGAGCAAAGCTGGAGCGGCAGAAGACTTTGCTGGCCTGGGTTCAGCAGTTGTCAAAAAGAACTGGACTCTTACAAACGTTTGCAGATGGATGAGCATAAAGCACAGCTGGTCTTTCTGCTCGCATTGATGCAATTAACCAGCCTGCCAAGCAGTGATTTTTCTGGACTTGAGCATTCCCAAAATGTGACAAACAGGAACAGAATGTTGTTACCCACGACAGACGACGCTACACAAAGGCCGAAAAACCAAGCTGATGCAGGGGCCAGGAAACATCCCCTTCCCACAGGACAGCACATGTCACCTCCTGAAAGCTATTCAGGTGTGTGTTCATCCTGGAACAAACCGGGGGCGGGGGAGGCCTGAGCCCCAAGGGACACCATTCAGCTCCTCCTAAATGAGCGTCATGAATTCATCTGTTTGCCTTATTTCAGGAAATCTATGCACCTCTGGTTTGTAAAAGCAAAGAAAGCTCAAAGCGGTTTACGAAAAAGATAAAACAATAATGTAAGCAGGCTGTCATACGTCCAGATTATCCTGGTGGTTTGCCCTGGTGTTGTTGGGGGTTTTTTTTGCATTTTTGCCCAAACTTTCCGGTTTGTCTAAAAAAAATAGCTGAACAACTTTTGGGGTTGTTCTGGTTTACTTTTCGAAATATGGCAATCCGAATTGAAGACTTTTGAAAAGTAAAAACAATAATAAACCAAATGCAGATTAAATCTTGTATCAACTTTCAAAACATCTTGGTAGGCTTGCAGAAAAAACACACACCTTTTTAGCAGCCATCTGCCTGATATCAATGTGTATCAATGTGTAGGTGCTGCCACACTAAAATAACCATTTCTTACAGATGTGTATCTGTAACAGTGATGTTTCTGCATATTGAAGAGGTCCAGTGGACGCATATGGAGTGAGCCAATCTCGTAAGTAAACTGGTCCCAAGTTGCTAAGAGCTTTGTACACTATAAACAAACAACTTGGACCTGGCTAACAAGTTGATATGTTTTGTATTAGACGAGGTGCACCTCTCTATAATAGCAGTGGCAGCAGACAGTGGCGTAGCGTGGGGGTGCAGGGGGGGCCGGCCGCACCAGGCGCAACATCTGGGGGTTAGGGTTAGGGGGCGCAGATCCACGGGTTAGGGGACGCAAATCCACGGCTTAGGGGGCGCAAATTACTTGCCTTGCCCCGGGTGCTGACAACCCACGCTACGCCACTGGCAGCAGAGCTCATTTCGGCATCCTCCACCTTATTTTCCCAGGATACCCTAAATTTATCACTCTGGGGAAATTGGGCGTATCCACATGTGCAAGCCACCAATTTTCTCCCAAGAATGCCCTGGAATTGCACAGCATCTGAAAAATTCTTTTGAAAATAACAGCCCCCAACAAAAGCAGCTGCCCACAGACAACAGAAGAACAAAAGACCAGTAGCATTTGGTTCTTCCTCTCTACATCTTTCTATTCCAGATGTTCGATGCGACGCGCTTCAAACTGTAACTGAGCCCAAGGTTGTCTGTGTTTCCTCCTCCCTCCTCCTCTCCGAATTCCTTTTCCTTTTGTGATGTGTAAGCCAGAGAGAAGGAATGATGCCGTTGCTGACATTTGGCAAGAAAGGTGTTTGTTTGTTTGTTTGTTTGTTTGTTTGTTAATAAATTACCTAATTCGGATATTATTTTAATCCTGGTGTACATTTTTGTGGGAGAACATTGCTCTGGGCACCACAGCCCCATAACTAGATGTGCTGGGGGATAATATCCCATGGCGAGCATTGAAGGTTCAGATGCCAGTCCAGTTGGTTTCTGTAATATGGAAGAAGGCGATGCCATCTTGCCCTTTGCCTGAAGCAAGAAAATGCCTCAGAGTGGCCTTAGTGAGAAGGATAGAACCCCATGTCACTGAAAAGGAGGTGTAAAAGATGTACAATGTGTGGAATAGCAGCTGCAGCGGGAAAGTGTGTGTGTGTGTGTGTGTGTGTGTGTGTGTCTGAGCGTGTGTGTGTTCAAGGCCTTTTGTCAGAAAAAGGGGTGGGGGGAGGCAGAAAGAGAGAAATCCTGTACAGCAGCATTTCAATTAACAAAGTAGGATTGGTTTACCTGATAAAATGCTCCCCGTGTGAGTGTAATTGCATATTTATGCCCCACAGAGATTTTTTAATTTCTGTTCAGTTTGTTTGCCTTGAAAGTATTTGTCACTAGAAAAAGGTTCTTGATGTGTAATTTTTAAGGCAGTGTGAGCCGACTGCGCAGCATGTTTTCGTTTTAGATTTATTTCACCGCGGAAGGGTTTGGGAGACGATGCCTTTTGCAGCCCTGTAAATACAATATAATCTTTCTCAAGAAGAGAGGCAATATTTCAAAAAGCAACGGAGAGAAAGCACGCTGAATGGATACTGTCGAGGACCTGTTATTATAGTTTCCAGTCCCTGCAATGTTTCCTATTTTTCTTCCTTTTTTTAAAAAAAGAAAAATCCTCTGTGGCTTGCAACAACTTTTATATCCCTTCCAATATTTTATTCTTTTGTCACTTGCCAAATGGAGGCATCTCCCCCTGTATCAATTACAAAACAAAACTCAAAGTAGCATATCCCTTTGCATATTGTTAACATGAAGTTTGATTTACCCCTCATTAACTCAGCGTGTAGTGAGTTCATACAGAAATAGTGGAAGACAATGCATGGTGTTAGAAGTGGGATGGACCGTGGCCTTCTCAGAAGAACACAAGAAGTGTGCCACCCACGGAGTCTGAAACTGGAAGCGCAGCAGAAATGTGTGTAAGATGAAAAGTGTTAGTGGAGCTCCTGTTTGCAAGACCAGAGGCAAATACCGTATTTTTTGCACCATAACACTCACTTTTTTCCTCCTAGAAAGTAAGGGGAAATGTCTGTGCGTGTTATGGAGCGAATGCCTGTGGGTGGCGGGGGGGGGGATCTGCTGCAGTTGTGAGCAGAGGATCCATGGTTCCCCTTCCTTCCCTCCTCCGTGGTTACAAAGCATGGATCCACATGGATCCTCAGGATTTTTGCATTGGGCTACTCCAAACTCACTGTCAGATCACATGTCTGTGGTCACAGCATGAACCACAAAAATCATATATCCACTATTTCGTTTAGAATATTTTTTTCCTTGTTTTCCTCCTCTAAAAACTATGTGCGTGTTATGGTCTGGTGCGTGTTATAGAGCGAAAAATACGGTAAGTGGTCTGCAGCGCCATGCGCTTTTGACAGTGCCTTGGACGAAAGGGCACAGACAACTGTAGAGTTTTGATCTCCAGCTTACAGGAGAAAAGACAAATCCAAGCAGGCTGTCTGAACTTTTTGAGCCCTATTGCGGGGCGAGAAAGGACACCTCCATAACAGAAGAACCTTTTCAATGAGAGAATCCAAGGCCCAACAGAGACAACTGACCAATGGGTATCCCAGCTGCAGTTCATCCTCAAAGACGGATCTTTGACCGATGGGGATGACCTGCTAAAGGACAGGATCCTAATGAGATCAAATGCAAAAGACATACAGGAGAAACCGCTCGTGAAGGATGATGTCACATTAGAAAACGCCTTAAGAATAGCCAGAGTGCATGAAACATCTAAAGCGCAAGTGAAAATGCTCAACAGCAATAAGCGAAATGTGTAGTACGACAGAGAAGCAAGGGTTCAATTGCACGACCGTGTACGGAAAGAAAATTACACAGCAAGAAAGCAAACCTCTGAGGTCTGCAGCAGATGGGCACTGTGAGGGAGATTTATGTCCAGCCACAGGGCAATATGCAGGGATTGCCACAGAGCAAACCGTTCTGCAAAGGCATGCCATGGAAATGGACCTCAATTAGTCAACAAAGCCATTAATTTCAATGGGTCTAACTCTATGACTAGCATTGAATATATCCCCATATGTTCAAAAAGATACAAGGCTGCTGCTGATGATAAGATATACTCTTAAGTTCTTGTTTACTTTACGGCAGAACGGTTACTCACTTTTTACGCCCATAAGAAGAGGCCATTGATTGATGAACAGGCTAACACAACTACATAGTTGGCTTGCAGCCATTGCGAGTGTCTATTCTCTTTAAATAGTCTTACCAAGGATCTGTGGTCTGTTATGACAGGGAAGGGAACCCCCATACAGATACTGGTGAAACTTATTTAGGCAAATTATTATTAGTAGTAATTATTTGTGCCTTGCCCATCTGACTAGGTTGCCCCAGCCACTCTGGGGCATATGATTGCTGTACTTTTCTTTTCCAGCTGAGAATACACCCATTCTGATTTGTTTAGTGTCCTGGAGGCATAACCAAAAAGGCATTTTCCCACTGGATCTATTCCATGGGGCAGAACAGCCCCAGACCACAGGATGACGCATCATAGGGCAGATATCACTGGGGCCGATGTGGATTGACAGATTTCAATCTACAGAGTGGAAGGTTGGAGCACCTTCCCTGCAAGGAACAACCTCCGGGTGATGCCTTAGTGTACAGGTGTGTACTGTGCTAGTGAATGCATGTGCGTTAACAGTCAGCAAGTCTCAGCTGGGATGCTCTCCTGACATCTTGTCCTCCAGTTCAAGCAGCTGATACAAAGAGGATGAGATTGTAGGTTCGATCCTCATATGAGATAGATACATATTCCTGCATCACAGGGGGTTGGATTAGATCAGTGGTTTTCAACACTTTTGAGCTCCAGCTTTGTTGTTGTTTAGTCGTTTAGTCATAGAATCATAGAATCATAGAGTTGGAAGAGACCACAAGGGCCATCGAGTCCAACCCCCAAGTTGGACATCGAGTCCAACCCCCAAGTTAGTCATGTCCGACTCTTTGTGATCCCCTGGACCAGAGCACGCCAGGCACTCCTGTCTTCCACTGCCTCCCACAGACTATCCAACCATCTCGTCCTCTGTCGTCCCCTTCTCCTTGTGCCCTCCATCTTTCCCAACATCAGGGTCTTTTCCAGGGAGTCTTCTCTTCTCATGAGGTGGCCAAAGTATTGGAGCCTCAGCTTCAGGATCTGCCCTTCCAGTGAGCACTCAGGGCTGATCTCCTTCAGAATGGATAGGTTTGATCTTCTTGCAGTCCATGGGACTCTCCAGAGTCTCCTCCAGCACCAGAATTCAAAGCATCAATTCTTCGGAGATCAGCCTTCTTTATGGTGCAGCTCTCACTTCCCTATATCACTACTGGGAAAACCATAGTTTTAACTATACGGACCTTTGTTGGCAAGGTGGTGTCTCTGCTTTTTAAGATGCTGTCCAGGTTTGTCATCGCTGTTCTCCCAAGAAGCAGGCGCCTTTTAATTTCGTGACTGCTGTCACCATCTGCAGTGATCATGGAGCCCAAGAAAGTACAATCTCTCACAATATCCAGTCCTGGTGGTCTCTAGGCATTAAGTATACTATATTCCCCCTGATTTTACCATTCCAGACAGTCAAGGGTTGAAGAACAGAAGGAATTCTCAAGACCATCAGGGGCACCATAAATGTTTCTTAAGGAGCATTCATCTACCAAAGTCCGAAGCATGGCCAGCTCTTCCATGAGGAAGATTAAAAGCAGTTGTTTCAGGCAGTAGATGTTACTGCATGAGCTCCAACTCTTGGGGTTCCTTTCTCCATCTCAGCAGGGCTACTCAGAAAGTCTTCCTGTGTTTTCATGGTGGCAGCAGCAGTCCAGCCCTCTCTGGGTGAATTCCTGTGACAGGAATAACCACCTCACCCATCCAGTTCTTCTCTGAAGTCTTTATTACAGTGGTACCTCTGGTTAAGAACTTAATTCGTTCCAGAGGTCCATTCTTAACCTGAAACTGTTCTTAACCTGAGGTACCACTTTAGCTAATGGGGCCTCCTGCTGCCGCCGCACGATTTATGTTCTCATCCTGAAGCAAAGTTCTTAACCTGAGGTACTATTTCTGGGTTAGTGGAGTCTGTAACCTGAAGCATCTGTAACCCGAGGTACCACTGTATTTGCATAACAAGCGGCATTAACACTTGTTGTTGTTGTTTAGTCGTTTAGTTGTGTCCGACTCTTCGTGACCCCCTGGACCAGAGCACGCCAGGCACTCCTGTCTTCCACTGCCTCCCACAGTTTGGTCAAACTCATGCTGGTAGCTTTGAGAACACTGTCCAACCATCTCGTCCTCTGTCGTCCCCTTCTCCTTGTGCCCTCCATCTTTCCCAGCATCAGGGTCTTTTCCAGTGAGTCTTCTCATGAGGTGGCCAAAGTCTTGGAGCCTCAGCTTCAGGATCTGTCCTTCCAGTGAGCACTCAGGGCTGATTTCCTTAAGAATGGAGAGGTTTGATCTTCTTGCAGTCCATGAAATAAGAAACTAGAGTTATATACAGATCTCTGCTCCCTTCAGCCATCCGGCCGGAGAGACAGGCTCACAGACTTTCACATATTCTGGCTGACAAACTGACCGACACTGACTGCCTCACACTCAGTTGCATCTCTCCACAATATGCCCTGATAAAGGCACCTGTTGCTGGGGAGAATTCTCATTGCTACGCAGATGCTTTAGGTGTGGCCTCACAAGGAAGTGCTTCAAGGCTCCTTTCAAGTTTGGCAATGCACCAGCAGTAGATGTTTGGAGGTTGGGAGCAGCCTAAGGACATTGCCTTGTCATCAGTGCTTGGCAGGGGGTTGGACTCGATGGCCCTTGTGGTCTCTTCCAACTCTATGATTCTATGATTCTAAGATTTGGCTGCTATTCCGATCTGCTTTTATGTGTGGGGTGGAGAGGGGGCAGCAAAATGTCTCATCATGGGGGCCAGTTATGCACATCCACACCCTCCAGCATTTATCCAATGAAAATAGGGACGCGGGTGGTGCTGTGGGTTAAACCACAGAGCCTAGGACTTGCCAATCAGAAGGTCGGAGGTTCGAATCTCCACAATGATGGGGTGAGCTGCCATTGCTTGGTCCCTGCTCCTGCCAACCTAGCAGTTCGAAAGCACATCAAAGTGCAAGTAGATAAATAGGTACCGCTCCAGCGGGAAGGTAAACGGCGTTTCCATGCGTTGCTCTGGTTCGCCAGAAGCGGCTTAGTCATGCTGGCCACATGACCCGGAAGCTGTACGCCGGCTCCCTCGGCCAGTAAAGTGAGATGAGCGCCGCAACCCCAGAGTCGGTCACAACTGGACCTAATGGTCAGGGGTCCCTTTACCTTTACCTTTAGGGAAAAGAAGGACATTCTGGGATCAAATCAGAAACCGGGACAGCTTCTGTAAATCTGGGACTGTCCTTAGAAAATAGGGTCACTTGGAGGGTCTGCACATCTGGTGACAGTTGTTCCTGTTTTATCTGTAAGCCGCCTTGAGTCTCTGTCGGGATATCAATAGAAATAATAATTATTATCATAGGTTAGCAGCTCACATTGCCTTTTCTCAGCGATTGGGACACTCAGAAGTTGCTTTTGCAGCAAGAGTGATGGAGAGGGGGGACTTAACACTCATTACTTTTTGTGCCCCACAGGATCTAGAGAATATGATGCTGCCTTTAAAAGGTTTTCAGATATATTGACATGCAGGGCTGGCTAAATATCTGTTTTTCACCTGTTTTCAATGCTATGGGCTCCTGTGCATTGCAGTGTCCATCTGCAGAGTCTCCATTTCGGTTTGGCGATAACCACCGAAATGCTAAACAGAACAAGCGAGGTTTTGTAGCCTGGAGTAATCCTTAGGTGC
Organism: Podarcis liolepis; assembly: GCF_965112155.1. Classification (NCBI taxonomy): domain Eukaryota; kingdom Metazoa; phylum Chordata; class Lepidosauria; order Squamata; family Lacertidae; genus Podarcis; species Podarcis liolepis. The sequence goes on along the minus strand of NC_139554.1, from coordinate 6,711,307 downwards.
CACATCAACCGATCTCTTCCACCCACATGGAAAAGATAACGCACCATATTCAGCAAAGGACCTTGTCAGTTCTCTTCTGAATTTAAAATTCGCAAATATATGCATGTCTATAGAAAACTGGAGTGGGGGCATTTGGGAGGGAGGAGGGAAGGGGAAAATGGGAGAGAAGCATCATAATCTCTACAGTCAGTTACTGACGCAGGTTTGGTTGGTTGTTTAATATTTACCCACCTTATCCACCGAGACTCCAAGCAGGGAATTGCATTTTCAAAGGCAAGGAAGAATATTGATGAATCTATACACCAGGGGTAGGGAATGTGTGGCCCCCCAAGGTGTTGTTGCATTCGAACTCCCATCAGTCCCAGCCAGCGCTGGGTCAGGGATGATGGGAGCTGGCGAAAACCTGGAGGGCCAGGTTGCTGTACAGAAATTCCAAAATCTCAGGCAGTGTATGGATAAAACAGGTGTGATGGTCTGGGATTCAGACTCGGAGGCTGAACCTGAGGAATCCCAGCCTGCACAGGATTCCCCGCCTCCAGAACCAGCTGAGCCGGGGCTGGGGCCTGAGCCTGAAGGGTCCTCACCTGTGCTGGATCCTCAGGTGCAAGCACCAGCTGAGTCTGCTCTGGCTCCTGAGGTGATGGAGGACCCATTGCCTGCAGGTGCTCCTCTCCCAGCCCTGTCAGGGGAAGGTGAGGTTGCCTCTGGGTCCGGTGACCCTCCAGCCTCTCCTGAGCTGCAGAGGCTCAGGGCAGAGAGGCAGAGGGAACTAAGTTCCCGCAGGAGGAGTGCTTGCCTCCAGGCCAGGAGAGGCGAGTCACCCGAGGATCGGGGCCGCCCTATGCCTCGGGGCAGATAAAAGCCAGCCAGCCTCAGTCCCAAGTTGTGGGAGCAACGTTGTTGGTAGCCTGTTCCTGCCTGCACCCTGTCCTGCTCTTCTGCCAGAGTTCCTGACCTCACCCGACTCCCTGCCTTGGACCCAGTTACAGCTTTGATGGACTGCCTCCATACCACACCCTTGACCTCGGACTGGACTCGGACCTTGCCGCACAGTTAACCCTTGGGACCAGCACAGTAGGTTTCATTCTGCTCTTTAAGGATATCACACACAAGTTAGAACTATACAAACTAGGACTGTGGGCAACAGTGGTATTCTCAGTCAGCCCCGGCCCACCCATGAGGCAAGATGCAGCAAGCGCCTTGGGCAGCAGGATCCACAGGGGCAGCAGATCCCAATGTAGATCTTTAGTCCCCCCCCCCCCCGCTTGTTGCTGACTTAGATTTTCATTCATCCCTCCTTCCCCGGTGGGGAGGGGGTGTCTTTTGTGGTTTGCTTCAGGTGCCAAAATGTTTTGGCCTGGTCCTCTTCAGTCCCCAATAGGCCAAAGACCTGCTATGCAGAAAGATTATACATGAATCCTAAGCGTGCCTACTTGAAGCAAAACCTTTAGGATCCCATGCTGAACACTGCAACAAGGAGACTCTTGCATGTGAGCAAGGAAGAAAGCTTTCTAGCAATGTCTGGCATTCACATTGGCTATCCCTGCTATTAACTTTCATGGACTACAAGTCCATTTTAGACGTTTGACAACGTCAGCTGTCATCCAAAAAGCTTACGGCTGCATTCAGATGTGGAGTTTATCATGCTTGTTTTACCGGTTATAATGCTCGTTCTTCGGTCCCAATTTCTAATGTTCCTTTTGCATTGCGCTGCCTGTTGCATTATAAAACTGCGGCTCTTGCTACACCAACATGCTACGCTGCATTTTAAATGGTAGGAAAGGAATGTGTGTCAGGACAGCAGCCCAAATTTCGTCAGGTGGCATTACAATGCAAACACCCACACTCTTCCAGGTTAACAGGGTTGCAAATGGAATTTTTTTTTGGGGGGGGGGAAGGGGGTAAACAATTGATATGGAAATGAGTGTTGAAATTCTGGATTCCACTAGATTTCCGGAAGTGGTGTTATGCTGTGTGAAAGATCACATGGAACGTGGAAAATATCGGGAAAGGAAACAGCAGCTGAACGGAATAAAGCGCAGAACGTCATGCAGATCAGTTAGCTTTTAGGGCAGTGTTGGGTTGCCAGCTGTTTCTGGACTACAACTCCCATCATCCCAAGCTAGCAGGCCCAGTGGTCAGGGATACTGGGTACTGTAGTCCAAAAAAGAAAAAAACGGAGATATTTAGGGTGTCCCATGACTCTTCGTTGTTTTTGTTACAACGGACTTAACACGGCTACCCATCTGGAAATCGTTTAGACACAGTTGTGAAACCTGAGTAGCCCTGCAGATGTTTCTGGACTACAACTCCCATCATCCCTGATTCCATTGGCCATGCTAGATGAGACTGATGGAAGCTGGAGTCCTGAGGGGCACTGCATCTGTATTAGACATTACTAGGCTAGATACTCTTCCTTGGTATAAGTTTCTTATGTTCAACACATCTGAAGATGTTCCCTCGGTGCAAGTAGAGAGTTAAATTAAAAGGATTTGGAGAAATTCTGCAGAGAGACTTAAGCTGCTGGGGTTGAAAAAGAAGACTTTATTGTATCTTTAGCAGAATGTGATAACCCCAGAAAATTCCTGTATTGCAGGGGGTGGACTAGATGACCATTGGTGTCCCTCCCAACACTACAGTTCTATGATTCTACGAGCGCTTGAACAAAATGATCGTGTTTTTTTAAAAAACAGAGGCTAAAGCGAAACGAGATATTCACAAATATTTTAAACGCTGAAACATTTGGGTGCTGCTGTTTTATTTATGCCTGAACATTTGAAAGGTAATATTTCAAACTGCCCTCTCCCAACAGCCCCTTTGTGTGGTCTAGACTTGCAGATCAGAAGGTCGGCGGTTCGAATCCCCACGACGGGGTGAGCTCCCGTTGCTCGGTCCCTGCTCCTGCCAACCTAGCAGTTTGAAAGCATGTCAAAGTGCTCCGGCGGGAAGGTAAACGGCGTTTCCATGCACTCTGGTTTTCCGTCACGGTGTTCGTTGCGCCAGAAGCGGTTTAGTCCTGCTGGCCACATGACCCAGAAAAGCTGTCTGCGGACAAATGCTGGCTCCCTCAGCCTGAAAAGCGAGATGAGCGCCGCACCCAATAGTCAAATTCGACTGGATTTATCCGTCCAGGGGTCCTTTACCTTTACCTTACATAGCCGCCTTATTATTATTATTATTATTATTATTATTATTATTATTATTTATTATACCCCACCCATCTGGGGGGGTTTCCCCAGCCACTCTGGGCAGCCTACAACACATAAAAAGTTGTAAAACATTAGACAATTGAAATTAATTTGCTTGCAAAAATTCTCCTTTGACAGCTATGAAGTTGACTATTGACCAGATACGCTGCAGAATATATTTGCTGGGTAGTCAATGAATATTGGCCTCTGTATCTTAGCCTTTGCTAAGGACATTCCTTTTTAGTCATGCCTACCCGGATGCTTAGGAAGTTTAAGGTCATTTTAATCTGTTTGAGTATTTTAACTTTTGTATGTTTTTAAAACAGCGTTGTATATTTTTCTTGATTTTATTGTTTTATCTTTTGCATGCAGCTTTGAGGTTTTATTGTGTGTGTTTTTTACAGTAAAGCAGAGTATAAATTTTGTGAAACAAATAAAATAAAATTTGAACCTGACTTTGGCATTCCATTTCTGTAATCGATATTTGGCACGTGACACGCAGTGAGTGAGATCCAAAGTTAGTCCTGTGCAGAGCAGACCCATTAAAATCAATGGGCTTTTGTTACTGGCATCCATTGATGTTGATGGGTCTACTCTGAGTAGGATATAGTTGGCTCACACCGATTTCATATGTGGCTGCATGCGCTAGTGGACTGACAATGATATTTTTTTTATTTATCAGTTGATACCTCATCTGATTTCGTGCATTGTGCCTGCCCAACTCGAAATACCTGAGGTAAAAAAAATATAAAATAATAATCTGAGGTAAAATAATTCAATATCTGAGGTAAAAAAACAAAAAAAACCAGCATCTGAATGCGCGTTTCAAAATTTCACACTGCAATTGTGAACTGAGAAACTGGGGAAAGAAATAAAATTCAAGTGTCTGTGTGAATTTCCAAGATTTATGAATATTCATTTCTGCCCCGGCTTCCATTACAAACGACATTTCCTCATTCAGACATTGCCCCGGGTTAGCGGTACCATAAACAGCCTTCCGATAAAGATAAAGAATTGTCTTTTAAAAACACATTTTTGCACGCAGAGAGAGAGAGGAAAAAACGGCTGTTGTGGGCAGTTCTTTGTTTTTCTTGCCCGTTTCCGAAATGCGACTGAGTCACAAAAGTGCTTGCGTGTTTGCAAGCGATGCGGCGAGGCTGCAAAACAATTGGTGGCTGTGGAATAAATACCTTTTTTTACAGTCTATCAAGGTCAACCTTTTTGCTTGATGTACTTAACTAACCATGTAAAATATTACATCAGCAAGCCTACGGGGCACTTAGAGATAGATCCCTATTTGCATAATGTCCTCTGTTCCCTCCTCTGTGGTCCTTAAGGGTGTTTAGAATAACGGGCTTGCGAGAACATACTTAATCCAATCTCATTTTAGCTTTTTGCTCTTTTAAGATTTCAAAAATTAATAAATCCCCCAGATATTCCAAATTACCATGCGCTTTTATAAGCATAACTTTGTAACTTTAACCCATTTATGAACATGCCCTCCAGGCATATGTACTAATGAATAAGAAATAACATTAGAAGTTTAAAAAGATGGGCTCTCTTTATGAAGTAATGTAGGAAAATCCTGTTAGCTGGATCAAGTACAAAAGTCTGATTTCTTAAAAATAGAAAATCCTTCGCAAAATTACTTGTAATTACAATAACCAAAGGATAAAAAGTAAGAATAGTTGGAGTATTGTCACTATTTCACACACTTTGTGGGGTATTTTTGTGCGCGGGGGATGAAACACGTCACTGGGGAAAAACCGGAGGTAAAAGTAATCTCTCCAGCAGAGCTGGCCCACAATATTTCAGCGCCTGAGGTAGAAAACCCAAATGGCAATTTCTCTTCCAATAATTAACATGGAGCCCACCCACCCACGGCCCTTAATGCCATCCTGAATCCACCACTTAAGATGGCTCTCAAGTCTACAGGATTCCTCACCGCCCCCTTTCTTGTTTAAATTTCCCACAGAATCACAGGGAATTAAAATGCCTTGGGCTTTGGGAGCACAATGTGCGCTTGGCATTTAAGGAAACGCGTGGCAAATAAAACACACATCAGGACCACTTAGGGATAGGATATTCTGAGTTCTAAGCAAAGAATTGACCCCTTGGGCCAAATCCTCACCCACATTAATTCCACCCCCAAATAATACCCTAGCAAAGGGACACCAGTGTCACAAACTGCAGACATCCTGACTCCTTTCCCATCTTTTATTGTTCTAGGTCAGGGTTTCCCTGGGTTTCTCGCTAGTGGCGCCCGCCCTGTGGAACTCCCTCCCACCAGATGTCAAAGAGAAAAATAACTACCAAACTTTTAGAAAACATCTAAAGGCAGCCCTGTTTAAGGAAGCTTTTAATGTTTAATAGGTTATTGTATTTTAGTGTTTTGTTGGAAGCCGCCCAGAGTGGCTGGGGAAACTCAGCCAGATGGGCGGGTTATAAATAATAAATTATTATTATTATTATTATTATTATTATTTATTATTACCCAAACGGGGGTTTCCATCTGTCTTTGGACTACAATCCCCATCATCCCTGACCACTGGTCCTGCTAGCTAGGGATGATGGGAGTTGTAATCCAACAACAGCTGGAGACCCAACAGTTGCTCCCAGTCTGTGGAACTCCCTTCCACAAGAGACCTGTCCCACACTTTCCTTTCACTGGCAGGCATAGATTTTATATTTAAACAGGCCTTTGGCCACTAGCTATTGCGGCTGGGTCTTCTGAGACTGGGTGTTTTTACTATTTGGGGAGGGATGTTTTTAAATGGTTTTGAGAGTTTTCAGTACTGTTCGTGATAGGGTTGGTTATTTGGGGGGGGGGTTAATTTTGGCATTGACTGTGTGTGTTTTAGTTGTACCAACAACTCCCCTCATGGAGCTACAACTCCCAGAGTTAAATGGGAAGAGGTGTTGATTGTTAAACCACTCCAGGAATTGTAGCACCGCAAGGAGGATGGGGGGGGGGATCTCCTAACAACTCTCTGCGCCCTGAGCAAACTATAACTCCCGTGATTATTTGGGGGAAACTATGACTGTTTAAAATGGTATGGTAATGCTTTGTATTTATAGTGCGGAAGCGGCCTCAGTAGGAGACAACGTAGCATGTTCCTTCTTAAACACTTTGGGGACTCGGATGGATGGATGGATGGATGGATGGATGGATGGATGGATGGATCCTCCTACTGGTAGGCCAAGGAGGGAGTTGACCACAAGGATTAAAAAGTCACAATTTGACCACATGGTGCACTGGCTCCCGGTGGAGTACAGGGTCAGGTTTAAGGTGCTGGTTTTGACCTTTAAAGCCCTATGCGGCCTAGGACCCACGTACCTACAGGACCGCCTCTCCTGGTATGCCCCACGGAGGACCTTAAGGTCCACTTTGGAGGTCCCAAGTCGCAAGGTGGTTAGATTGGTCTCAACTAGGGCCAGGGCCTTTTCAGTACTGGCCCCGACTTGGCGGAACGCTCTGTCACAAGAGACCAGGGCCCTGTATTTTAAAATGGGGTTTCAGAGTTTTTAGGGGTTTTTGAATGTTTTATGTAGATTTTCAATTTCATTGTTCTGTATGGGACAATGACAATAAAGATATCGTATATCGACGACATCTTTCCGCAGGGCTTGCAAGACAGAGCTGTTCCACCTGGCCTTTGGTTTGGACTCAGTCTGACCCTTATGTTCCCCTCCCCTTATGGTTTTGATCTACGGACTGCTATTAAAATGAGGCTGCATTTTAAATTGGATTTTAAATCGGATTTTAAATTGTTCCCCCCCCCCCCCTATTATGTTTTTATTGTGATTTTACTGGTGTTAGCCGCCCTGAGCCTGGCTCTGGCCGGGGAGGGCAGGGTATAAATAAGAAATTATTATCATTATTATTATTCAAGAGGGAACACAATCCAACATAGAGTTCCATGTAGACAAGGCCTGCCCTTGGAACAGACATGAACCAGAGGAACCAGGACAAAAAATGGAAACCATTCATGAGCAAGACCCACCACAGCCAACCAGCTGGAGGAGTCAGAGCTTCCAGACTAGGGATGTGTTCTGTGTGAGGTCTCCATGGGGCCAGCCTCTTTAGGGGAGCCTGCGCCAACCTGGTGCCCACCCCCAGTTTTTGGGGGACCATAATTCCTATAATCTCCAGCCAGTGCAGCCATATTGGCTAGGGTTGATATGAGTTGTCCACCAGGTATTTTGGACTACAACACCCGGTTGGTTAGGTCTGTATTAGTAGAATCTCCGCAGGTGTCCTAGAGATGGGGTGTTTTCAGATAAGGGGGCTTTGAGGGTGCTTAGATGCCATGTTCTTGGGGGAAAGGGTGCCCCCTCAAAAGAAGGGTGGGGCACATTAAATCTGCACCTTTTATACACAGAGAGAGAAAGTGTGTTCCTAGTGTGGCTAGTCCAGAACAACGCAGAATGAATGGTGCCTGGAATGTGGCCTGCATCACACCTTCCTTTAGGTTTTTTGGAATATGGGATTTGCTCTTGTGCTTTTCACAGATATGAAATTAGGCCGACAGAAGTCTGGGTTCTGGCTCTTGCTCTGTGCTGCTGAACTTGCAGGGAGAGCTGGGAGCCAAAAGTTTTTGGAACAAGTTGCCTCTCTGCAGATGCTGCCATTCATTTGTGTGAGAAACAAGACCACTTACATCTAATTACGGTTTCTGCTCAAATTAACAGGACAGGAATGACAGCCCCGGAGCGGGGGGTGGAGGAACAGTCTCGGGATGAACGGGGAGACCTTTGCCCAACATGGATTAGGACATTAAGTTGGCTTTGAAGGACACCAACTCTTCGACGGGGCCTACTTTTCAAAATTAACGGAAGGCTTAATTTGTGTCAAAATGAAAGGCTTATCCATGCAGCCCTGCAAAGCACACTCCAAAAAAATTCCCCCCACCGCTTTGAGGAATCCCCCCACAAATCCTTCAGAAGGCCATATATGGTTCCCATGGGATAGGGTCAAAAGCTTTGCCATAGCTACCTAAGGGCATTTGAATTACCAGGTCAAATTTCCCTATTTTCACCAGAGAAATGTTAGAGGGTATGGGACTGGTGAGAGCAAGGGTGCACGTTCCAAATGCGTTCCCTGCACATAGAAAACTAGTATGTCAGTCAAAAGGCTTCAGTCTAGTTTTCTCCCTGAAGTGCTACATTACTATATGCAGTGAGTGATCTGTTTGCTGATTCTTCAAAAACATGATTCTTCCACCTGTAGGGGAAATAAGTCCAGTCCAGGAAAGGCATTATCTTTGGATTCTACTGAACATGGAAGCCACCCCTTGGTGTTGGTGCTTGGTGACCTAACACAATATCTTTTTCATATTTCATTCTGTAGCCTTTACTATTTTACATCAACATGGAGAGGGTCAATGAACTTAGCCAGGGCACTGGAGCCACTCCCTCTGGGCAGCAGCACTTTCTGGCTTCTGAGACTACACCTGGAATTGCTCTCACAAGTCATAAGGACTAGTGCCTTAAATAAAATTTTAAAACTGAGATTCTTAGGAAGCTAGATAGGGTGACCAAGACCTCCATTGTACAGCTATTCTGTGCTTCCACTGTACACATACAACTCCGGTTCTGCTTGATTTCGTGGTTAAATTGATCTTCTTTCTCCCTTCCCTTCCATATTTTTCTTCATTCCTTCCATACAAACATAAGAAAGACTGTTTTCAGAAGTGGCCAAGCAGTTGCATTCAGGTCTGCTACTTCTGAACATGAAGGTTCCATATAGCTATCATACCTGGCAACCATCAATCTTATCATGAACCTATCAGGGGGAAGTGTCATAATTCAATGACAGAGCACATGTGGCTGCAAGCAGGTTCAACCCCTTTGCATCTCCAGGCAGGGCTGGGTGGGAATGTCTCATGCCTGAAACTCTGGCAAGCCGCTGCCAGCCAGTGTAGACAAAACTAGGCTAGATGGACCAACAGTCTGACTCAGAATAAGGCAGCTTCCTATGTTCCTTATCCTTAAAACACACACACACACACACACACACACACACACACACACACACACACAGCTAAGCTAGTGGCCATCAGCACAGCCTGCTCCTCTTGTAAGCTTGTTTCCAAGCTTTCAAGAGAATCTGGAAGACACCATGTTTTCCTCTGCTGGGCAAACCTTGAACACTCAATCTGTGAAATGAAGACAGCTACCAGCCTTGTGTCCAGCCTTGGACACCGTTCTGTTCCCCCAACAGAGACCTCTCTCTAGCCAGCCATTATGGTTACTGAAACCCGGTTCCAAGGATAAATTCCTGGCGCTACTCTGGCTCGTGTCGACAAGATGAGTTTATCTAGAGGGAATTTGCCATGGAATGTGCTGCAAAACAGATTTCTCATTTGAAGTCCAGTCCAAGTGCAGCAGCAATGGCAAGGAGCAGCTACCCAAATTTTGGACAACCACCCTTTGCTTGTTACCTTTTCAACTTGTAAGAAGATAATGTTTTCATTCTGCTGCTGCTGCTCAAGAATTTTTACTATTTTATTTTTTTGCGGAGTAACAATAAAATACCAGTTTCTGTTCACAATGAGTTTGCAATATGATAATCATCATCTGAATTCAAGGTAGCAGTAAGTGGGGAATACAGGAAATTCCCCTTGGAAATTCACACTGAATTCCCAGCTAGTCTGACTTTATTCCATAATAAAGTACTGGACAGAGTTCAAAGAGTATGTGAGAGAACATTTCCATCAGGACACACGCTATACGGAAAAATGTGGGATGTAATCCACTGGGAGCAGTCAAGTACAACATTCCTTGTTTTCCTAGAGTGGACATGCAAGGTAATTTTTGGTCCAACCAGTCAAAACTTCCTTTTCCTCCTGGCCTGGAACATCCTTCCTTTGCATGTGATAGAAGGTGGGCGTGACCTAACCTGTCCAGGTAACAAAAGGACAAGTCACGCAGCACACCTCTCTTTTTTCCCCATCTTCCTTTTGTCATGTGAACTGCAGGACTGCAAGCCTGCAGCCGCTGGGATTATTCCCCCATATGGGGTAAACCTGTTTGTATATGTTTGAAACTTTAAGCCTTAAACCTGCCTTCAGTGCTCTGCCTGATCTTTTTGTTACTTATGAATAGGACTGTGGTGTCTTTATTCTTTTGGGAGGGATTCAAGGGAACTTACCAGGAACGTACAATTCAATCTGAGACAGACTGAATTGTATAATAGTCAGAGGCTCACACGAGCCTGCAACCAGCTATCTGCTGTGCATGTGTACAGGGGAATGTAAACTCTGCTAAGTAAAGGAACTTGCTAACGCAAGTTAGGAAGGATATAAATCAACAATATATCCTCCCCTGCCACCCTGAACATTCCCACAAAAACATACGTCATTTTAGCTGCTCATTCTCCACCCAACCACATTCTGCCACCCCAGGATCCCACCATCTCTCACACCACCAGAGTCCATGAAAACACTTACTCAACCCGTTTATTTGTTACTGTATGTATCAGAACCTACTTTATACCTATGATTAAAACCTAATGTATTACTTGTGTATTCCTTTGTTCTGTTTATCTGGAAACAGTTCCTACCTCCAATATAGATTACGAGTTCACCGCTCTTAACCACTACACCACACTGGCATAGAGAAGAGACCCATCCATTGTCCAGTCCACTTTGGGCAATGGCCCCAACCAAGGGAATGTGGGACTCTGGGTGAAAAAGGTTTTCCCCACACTTGCCAGAGGGGCAGAGGAGGAGGGTTGAAGGGAGGGCAAACAGGGGAAGCGTGTGATCAAGCTCACTTGCATGTCCGTACGTTTGTCTCACAACCCTCGGGTCTGTCTCCCATCTTTCAGGGAGAAGAGCAAGGATCTAGCAGATGCACCTGACTCAGTAATGGCTGCAGATGTTCCCTAAGGGCATCTGGTTCACCACTGTGAGGTCAGGATGCTGGACTAAGGGGGGGGGGCATTGGCCTGATCCAGCAGGACTCTTCTTATTGCCACTGTTTCAAGTCTAGTACAAAAGAAACCCATTTTATCAGTTCCTGTCCAGCCCATTGGGCCTCTGACTCTGGCAGCTTGAACTCCCTACACGAGCAGTCCAAGGTGCTATTCACAGCCTGTTCTCCTGTGTTGCCTGGCCTAGCCTTATGTGTCAGGAGTGCGTGCAGGAGCCAGGCCCTGTGACCAGTAGGGCTTCACAGGACTGGGCCTTCCTAAGTTTGTTCTGGAGAGGCAAGGTGCAGCCTCACAGGTGAGGCCGCTTGGTAACTCACAGCACCTGGTGGCAAGAGCTGGGAAGGGTTATAAGGTCAGCATTTCCCTTCGCCTCTTTGCCACAGCAACACATTCCCTGACTTGGGCTTCTTGCTTCCTGATCCTCGGACCTCGGCTTCGTGACTCCTTGCTTCTCGACCCTCGGACCCTTGACTTCGTGACTCCCTGCTTCCTGACCCTTGGACCCCTGGCTTCTGGACTCTCATTCCTGCTCCCAACCCACCATCTTGCCCCCGGTCCCAACGTCCTCAGCCAGGACTTCGATCACCTGTAGACAGTATGCTACCACCTTGCCTTCCTTGCCTTGCCTTGCCTTGCCTTGCTGGACCCTGATGTGCTATGCCAAAATCTCGACTTTGCCCTGCTCTTCACTTGACTACAAAAAAAGATTTGATTAAAAAGAAAATACAGGGTATTTAACTGCTATATGAGGAAAAACTAAAGTTTTGTGTTTTAACTCCAATCTGTATTTTATTTTATTTTTTAAAAATACTTTTTATTAACAAACCAATCAAATCAAATCACATTAATTCCAAATTACAAAGCCAAATTTTAAATTTTTGTTGGGGGTACCCATATTTCAAGTTCCGAAATGGATCCAATCATCTTGCTGCTGCTGCTGCTTTGATGTCCACAAATCTGTCCTAATGATGTTCACAATTCTATCCAATCCTTTCTTGTTGTTTTCCACCTCTCTTCTTGTTGTTTTCATATATTTTCCCTTTTTCTTTGTGACCTCTGATAGTCTCCACAAGCGATTTGAAACCAATTGTAGTCCTGTGTGGGTTTTTCCACTCATCCAAGAGTCATATTCAGATGGCTGCCGCTTTTCATCACTTCCATAAATAAACACACTCTTGCCGTCTACTCGTTAATCTTCACAGGTCTGTCACTCCCTTTCTCAGTCTTCTGAGGAGGTTCTGCCAGAAATCCCATATGAAAGCAGATCCATAGCTTCCTCCTCCTCAGTCATCAGTCTTTCGACAGAACCCAATCTGTGTTTTATTTATTCATTTATTTTATAAAAAAATGTATATACTGCTCACCTGTATAAAATTTCAATGTGGTATAAAAAATGCGTACAGATACAGTAAAAGATAAAACCAACACAATATTCAGGCAGTGGTCCAGGTATGGAGAAGTAGCTAGAGCCAGGGCCTTTTCAGTACTGGCCCCGACTTGGTGGAACGCTCCGTCACAAGAGACTAGGGCCGTGCGGGACTTGACATCTTTCCACACGGCCTGCAAGAGAGAGCTGTTCCACCAGGCCTTTGGCCAGGGCACAGCCTGACTCCCTCCTTTGGCAATCTTCACAGAACTCTATCCCAATGATTGCCATCAATTTGATTTGAATTAATTTTATAATGAAATGATTTTAGAATGTTGTATTATTTTATTGTTGTTAGCCGCCCTGAGCCCGGCTTCGGCTGGGGAGAGCGGGATATAAATAAAATTTATTATTATTATTATTATTTATTAGCTCTGTCATTAATGTATTGAGACCATGTTCCAGACCCCCAAATGGCCATTCCCACTGGCTTTATATAGACGCTAAAGAGCATTTGGAGACAAAGTGGTGCCCTTTGGAACTCCATAGCACAAGGGCCAAGGAGCATCCAGTGGCAGGTGGTGAAATTCTTTTGTAGGGGAACAGTTAGGGCCAGAGGCGCCAGCTTGTGAGGCCAGTGTGTGTGTGTGTGTGTGTGTGTGTGTGTGTGTGTGTGTGTGTGTGTGTCTTCAGGGAGTCCAATCCCAGCTATCTGCCAATCTCCCATTCTCCCATTATCTGCCAAGAGGCAGATAAACAAGAAGAGTTCTTACCAAAGTAGTTTATTCAATATTCACTGAGAGAGACAAAGGAATGTGATCTCACTTAGACGATGGCGTTGCTCCAAGAAAAGTCCCACCGCCCTCAGTCCCTCCTATTCTACATCAACCCTGCACCGGCTGATCAGGGCCTCCTGCCTCTGAGCTTTCTGTTCTCCTACTCGCAATGCACGCCTGGTCCTCGGAGATCCCAGCTATCTGCCAATCTCCCATTCCCACCACCCTTCTGAGTAATACCCCTCCCCACCTTCTCACTATATAGAAGGATCTGGCAACTTCTGTTTCAGTGTATCTGAAGAAGTGTGCATGCACATGAAAGCTTATACCAAGAACTAACTTAGTTGGTCTTTAAGGTGCTACAGGAAGGAATTTTTTTATTTTGACTAGGGTCTTATCAGTCCCTCACACTGTGTGTCTTAAGGGATACATTTAATCCTAGATATGGTCAACCAACAACCCCCATGCGTCTCAGTGCCATAGAACAATGCAATAATGGCAATATTGAAGCTGTGAGGGGGGTGCCTTCAACCTAATCCCACCCCTCCAAAGGAACAATTAACTTTGCTGTCTCCTCTTCGGGGTCAAAGCATTACGGTCAGTCCACGGTCAGCCACAGCAGACCCCAACTGTTGCTGGATTACAACTCCCATTACTATTTACCCCTGGTTCTGCTAGCTGTGGTGATGTTGTCCAATAACAGCTGAGGACCCACGTTGTTTGAGAAATAACAGCTGGGGACCCATGTTTGCTCTAGGGGCTGGCAACCATCTGGCCAGCTGCTCAGCCCCAGCTGTAAGAAATCCATCATAGATCAAGCTTGCTGCTGTAGCTTTGGCCTCCGGTGGTCTGACAGGAGTCTAGCAAGATGGCGAAAGAAAGCAACAAGAGCCTTGCTGGCAGATAAATGAGGCAGGGAGGCGGGAAAGGACTGCAAATCTATGGTTTATAATCCTGCATTTGGAATTCTGTGTCCCGCTCTGGTCGCCTCACCTCAAAGAGGATATTGCAGAGTTGGAAAAGGTTCGCCCAAATTATCGAGGGGATGGAATGACTCCCCTGCAAATAAAGTTTGCAGCCTTTGGGACTTCTTAGTTTAGAGAAAAGGCAAGTGAGAGGTAACAAGATAGAAGTTCATAAAACAGCATGGTGAAAGTAGATGGAGAAAAGGTTTTCCCCCTCTCTTATAATGCAGAAACTCGTGACTAAATGCTGGAAGTTTCAGGACAGATAAAAGAAAGTGCATTTTTCATGCAGTGCATACCGTATATACTCGAGTATAAGCCAACCCAAATATAAGCTGAGCACCTAATTTTAGGCCAAAAAACAGGGGAAACTTATTGACTCGAGTATAAGCTGGTTCACCACACCACAAACCTTGCCGACAGCGGCAAGGTGGAAGAGGAGGAAGGAACAGCCCAAAAGGGCTCCTTTCAGGCTGCTCGTTCCTCCTCCGCCACCTCTGATGCTCGCACAGCGCAGCGCAGTGCCTCCCCAGCTGTGGCTCCTGTGCCTGCCCTTGCGAGAGGCGGGTGGCGGCGGAGGGATGAGCGGCGAGAACGGGCTCCTTTCTCACCACTCGCCCCTCCGCCGCCGCCCACCTCACCCGTGTATAAGCCGAGGGAGGCTTTTTCAGCATTTAAAAATATGCTGAAAAAGTCGGCTTATATTCCAGTATATATGGTAGTTAAACTGTGGAACTCTCTCCCACAGCAGCGGTTGACGGCCACCACATTAAACGGCTTTAAAAGAGGAGTAGGCTAATTCACGGAGGGCAAGGCTGTTGATGGCTACCAGCTGTGTTCCGCCTCCACAGTTGGAATATGAGTTGCTGGAAATCACGGAAAGAGAGAGTGCTCCAGTGCTCAGATCCAGTTTGTAGGCTCGCTGCAAGTGTCTGGTCGGCCACTGCGAGAACAGGAAGCTGGACTAGGTGGGCCAATGACACTTCTTATGTTCTTATGGTCCCTGTTGTTGTTGTTGTTTAGTCGTATCCGACTCTTTGTGACCCCCTGGACCAGAGCACACCAGGCACTCCTGTCTTCCACTGCCTCCCGCAGTTTGGTCAAACTCATGCTGGTAGCTTCGAGAACACTGTCCAACTATCTCATCCTCTGTCGTCCCCTTCTACTTGTGCCCTCCATCTTTCCCAGTATCAGGGTCTTTTCCAGGGAGTCTTCTCTTCTCATGAGGTGGCCAAAGTATTGGAGCCTCAGCTTCACGATCTGTCCTTCCAATGAGCACTCACTCAGGGCTGATTTCCTTAAGCATCAATAGGTTTGATCTTCTTGCAGTCCATGGGACTCTCCAGAGTCTCCTCCAACACCATAATTCAAAAGCATCAATTCTTCGGCGATCAGCCTTCTTTATGGTCCAGCTCTCACTTCTATACATCACTACTGGGAAAACCATGGCTTTAACTGGACGGACCTTTGTTGGCAAGGTGATGTCTCTGCTTTTTAAGATGTTGTCTAGGTTTGCCATCGCCTTTCTCCCAAGGAGCAGGCGTCTTTTAATTTCGTGACTGCTGTCACCATCTGCAGTGATCATGGAGCCCAAGAAAGTAAAATCTCTCACTGCCTCCATTTCTTCCCCTTTTGGTCCCTACTCACCTGCAACCCCTACAGTGTCTTCAGCATCCAAATGTCACAGTTCTTGGTCAAGGGTAGGCAAGCTGTGCCCCTCTAGATGTTGCTGGGTGATGACAGCTCCCTTCATTCCTGAGCCAGCAGGACCAGTGGTCAGGGATGATGGGAATTGTAGTCCAAAAAAAGCTGGAGACCCAAGTTTGGGAAACACTGCTCTACAGGCTGTGTTCAAGTATGCAACCATATTTTTTTTTCTCCGTCAGGACCAAGTGTCTCTGTTCCATTGCTGCAACCACTGTGGCCTATAGTCTTTCCCCTCAAAGCCAAGCAGGCCTTTAAAAGCTGCTGAGCATATGAGATAAGGAGGTTTAATCTCACCTGTACTATTAAAATGACATCACTGGACCCCTTCCCTTCCTCTGGTTTGGCATCTGTGCTAGGTAAACTAATGCAAAATAATTTTTTTAATGCTTTTTCTTTCTTTGTGGGAACTCAGATCTGTGCCTTACAGAAGTATCATGGACCCAATAAACAATTTATTTTTAATTGCCAGCAGATATGCACTGGCTCCCGGTGGGGTACAGGATCAGGTTTAAGGTGCTGGTTTTAACCTTTAAAGCCCTATACGGCCTAGGACCCTCATACCTACGGGACCGCCTCTCCTGGTATGTCCCACGAAGGACCTTATGGTCTTCAAACAAAAACATCCTGGGGGTCCCAGGCCACAGGGAGGTTAGGCTGGCCTCAACCAGAGCCAGGGCTTTTTCGGCTGTGGCTCCGATCTGGTGGAATGCTCTGTCACAAGAGACTAGGGCCGTGCGGGATTTGACATCTTTCCACAGGGTCTGCAAGACAGAGCTGTTCCACCAGGCCTTTGGTCAGGGCACAGCCTGACTCCCTCCTTTGGCAATCCTCACAGAACTTTAGCCTAATGGTTGCCATCAATTTGAGTTGAATTAATTTTAATGAAATGATTTTAGAATGTTGTATTATTTTATTGTTGTTATCCGCCCTGAGCCCAGCTTCGGCTGGGGAGGGCAGGATAGAAATAAAATAAATTATTATTATTATTATTATTATATAAAGATGTGTGAGGTTTTTGATTAGTGGTTCTTGATATTATCATCATCAAATCAGGGTTCCTATAGCCATTGCCTTTCTCTTCTCTCCGATCTGAATTTGTATAAATGCCTACTTTCCCCGCAACCCCTCTCCAGACTGGCATCCTTCCACCCAGCAAGGGGAGATTTTAATTCCATGTGCATTTTGAAGGAGTTGTTAAATTGCACCCATGCCTATTTGCTTTTGTTTTTCCTTAATGGATCCGGCGATGGATACTCTGAATGGATACTAATCTGCAAGTACCCAGAAAGTATCAGAGCACTGTAGCATCAATTGCACCAGGCCTCCGTTTATTTGGAGTTGAATAATGCCACACGAGAGATGCACATAACATCAAACTTGCTGGATTAGAGAAGGGGACCTCGTGCTCTAAATCATGATTGTCAATCATTGCCCGGGATTAAGGGATATGGTTTAAAAACCTAAAAAGGGAGCACTTCCTTTTAACTTCTGCCTACTGTGCATTTTGGATTATCGTCGCCCAGAAATAGCCTTGCTTGAGTCAAGGCTGCCTCCCTTCTTCCGCGGGAAGGAAATACATCTCTTTTGCCATCTGCCCGGCTCACTTTCAGCTGGAATCCGAGCCAGAGAGGGATGCAATGGAGAGGTTTCCTACATCTCAACGCGAATGACTGAGCTGCCGTTCAATTGCACTGTTTCCACCCCTCTCCCAGTGAACTGTGCCCGGCACATGAGTAGATTTTCTAGCGGTAGCAATTTCCAAAGCAAAGTGACTCCCCGTCAGCAGTCTCAGTTGTGGGCTGTCAAGACAGAAGCTGTAAAATAAAAAGATTTGGGGAAAATATTTCTTGGATTTCAAACCCTCCAAGTGTCCCTATTTTCCAGGGACAGTCCTGGGTTGACAGAAGTTACTGATTTGATCCCAGAATGTCCTGTTTTTCCTTAGGTAAAGGTAAAGGGACCCCTGACCATTAGGTCCAGTTGTGGCCGACTCTGTCGTTGCGGCGCTCATCTCGCTTTATTGGCCGAGGGACCCGGGAGTACAGCTTCCGGGTCATGTGGCCAGCATGACTAAGCCGCTTCTGGCAAACCAGAGCAGTGCATGGAAACGCCGTTTACCTTCCCACCGGAGCGGTACCTATTTATCTACTTGCACTTTGACGTGCTTTCGAACTGCTAGGTTGGCAGGAGCAGGGACCGAGCAACGGGAGCTCACCCCGTCGCGGGGATTCGAACCACCCGACCTTCTGATCGGCAAGTCCTAGGCTCTGTGGTTTAACCCACAGCGCCACCCGCATCCCTTAGGATGTCCCTATTTTCATCAGAGAATTGTTGGGAGGTGTGGAGTTATGCAACCCCCAAGTCAAGGAGCTAAGTAACTATGCAACCTTTAGAAGACATTTGAAGGAAGCCCTGTATAGGAAAGTTTTTTAATGATCAATGTTTTATTATGTTTTTATATATGTTGGAAGCCACCCACAGTTACTGGGGCAACCCAGTCTGATGGGCGGGGAATAAATAATAAAATATAGGACATCCCTATTTTCATTAAAGGAATGTTGGAGGGCATGGGATTTACTTATTTACACAAGTAAAATACAATAACACAAGGACTGAGAGTGGTAAATGAGCCAGGACAGCCCCTGTCTAAAAAGGTTGGTGGGTTGTTATTCCACCATGAGCATAGTTAGTAGGTTAATTTATGAAACAAAAATGAGGGAGGATGCAGTTGAGTGGCAGAGCACCTGCTTTCATTTCAGAAGACCCTTGGTGCAGTCCCCGGTGACATCTCCAGTTAGGGCTGGCTGGACTCAATATAAGGCAGCTCAGCATAAAGCAGCTTTGTCTGTTCCTATGTTTCCATATTTGAATCTCCTGGATACTGCCCTCGATCTCAGCTCCCTTCTGCAGTATGGGGGTCATAACACACTGGTCTAGCTTACAGGGTCGTTGTAAGAATTGTCCAGAGAAACGCTTGTTGTTGTTTAGTCGTTTAGTCGTGTCCGCCTCTTCATGACCCCCTGGACCAAAGCACGCCAGGCACTTCTGTCTTCCACTGCCTCCCGCAGTTTGGTCAAACTCATGCTGGTAGCTTCGAGAACACTGTCTCACCATCTCATCCTCTGCCGTCCCCTTCTCCTTGTGCCCTCCATCTTTCCCAACATCTGGGTCTGTTCCAGGGAGTCTTCTCTTCTCATGAGGTGGCCAAAGTCTTGGAGTCTCAGCTTCAGGATCTGTCCTTCCAGTGAGCACTCAGGGCTGATTTCCTTCAGAATGGATACATTTGATCTTCTTGTAGTCCACGGGACTCTCCAGAGTCTCTTCCAGCACCATAATTCAAAAGCCTCAATTCTTCGACGATCAGCCTTCTTTATGGTCCAGCTCTCACTTCCATACATCACTACTGGGAAAACCATAGCTTTAACTATACTGACCTTTGTTTGCAAGGTGATGTCTCTGCTTTTTAAGATGCTGTCTAGGTTTATCATTGCTTTTCTCCCAAGAAGCAGGCATCTTTTAATTTCATGATTACCTGGGAGCCTTCTTTATGGTCCAGCTCTCACTTCCATACATCACTACTGGGGAAACCATAGCTTTAACTATATGGATCTTTGTCGGCAAGATGATGTCTCTGCTTTTTAAGATGCTGTCTAAAACGCTACCTCTAATTCAACGAGGGGCTATGGAAGAAAGTGTGTCCCTTTTAAGTCCCTGGTCTTGCTTATCTGCAGTTTGGCTGGCCAGAGGGGCTCGTGTGCCTGAAAATTTCATCCACTTTTGCCAAATGCAGGGATATGTATAACCATTTTTCAAATCCCTTTTACCGTGAATGGGGAATACAGAACTTTGTTTTATACAAAGTGGCTCAGAGGACCCAAATTACAGATCAGAACCCCAATTACAGATCAAAGTGGAAGGCGAGTACAGAGTGACTCAGAAACAGATTGGGTTTTTAAAAAAACACTAAAACAAAAAAACAACAACAGATCTAAGGCAAATCTTGAGGTCCATGAACCCTGGTATGTGCAGCATATATTTCACAGTTTTTGCCATGCATTACAGCAAAAAAAGCTTTCCAGAATCTCCTCCTGCGCTGAAACAAAGGAGCCCCTAGATAGAAAGAGAAACCCAGTCCCCTGTCCTTTAAAACAAGAGGGAAAAGAATGTAAGGGTACAAAGAAATGAAAGGGAAAAAATCCTATCAACACCTAACCTTTTAATCTTATTATTGCAACAACATGTTAATTTATTTATTTTTTGAGGGAGGGGGAGAAGTTTGGCAGTTGGTTAAATTGCTAACACCGTTGTGAATGGCAGACGCAACAGGTCGCTTCATTGAATGCCTGCAGCCGCTCCTGGCGGAGAAATTCCAAATTTGGACTTAATTAATATTCCTAGCCCTGGTTTCCATAGTTTCTTTTTAAACATGAGTACCAGCAGAACCTTGGCAGCAACTTTGCCCATATTCTCAATAATAACACCCCTCTGGCTGTCAATATATATAAAAGGGGAAACATTTTTTGCATACCTAGAACAGCCTGTCTTTTACCACCACCACCCTTCAAATCTTTTGTTTCACCCCTGCTGCCTCACCCCCCCCCTCAAAAGAGGGGGGGGCAGAGGCAAAGTTTTTTGCAGGGTTTCATGATTATCATTTTTTTAATAACAGGTTTATTTATTTATTTATTTATGCTTTGCCCAGCTTAATCACTTTAACTCTTTCCTGGCTTGTGTTATGCAAATGCATGTGCACACACACAAACATGTGTGGTGCTTTTTTTCTTTAAAAAAATGTTTAGGGGTATTCTTAATTTCCTACTCATATTGAAATACTGCCCCTCAATGAGGCCAAACTTTGATTCACAAAATGGTTAGCGGTATGTGTACCCCTGCGTCCCCCCAGAAAAAAGTTAGATGGATGGATAGATAGATAGATAGATAGATAGATAGATAGATAGATAGATGGATAGATGGATGATAGATAGATAGATAGATAGATAGATAGATAGATAGATGATAGATGATAGATGATAGATGATAGATGATAGATGATAGATAGATAGATAGATAGATAGATAGATAGATAGATGATAGATAGATGGTAGATAGATGGTAGATAGATGATAGATAGATGGTAGATAGATGATAGATAGATAGATAGATAGATAGATAGATAGATAGATAGATAGATAGACACACACGTGCACGCTTCTTCTCTCATATATGAAACTGCATTGTTGTTTCAGAGAAAAAACTTTTTAAAAAGTCATTGCAAATGGAATATTCAGGCCTGGTTTCAACACGCTACATTGGGGTAGGCAACCTAAGGCCTGTGGGCTGGATGCAGCCCAACCGCCTTCTCAATCCAGCTCATTTTGCAACTTGTCCCAGCAACTTGTCTAAACATATGGCATTCCTGAGTCTGCCACTCTCACCCTGAGATTTCCCTCTTTCCTCTGCAGGGGAAAGAGAATAAAAATAAACCTTCAGCTTGTGCCCTGCCAATGCAATCCAACACAGACATCTGGTGGGAGGGCGTTCCACAGGGCGGGTGCCACTACCGAGAAAGCCCTCTGCCTAGTTCCCTGTAACTTGGCTTCTCGCAGCGAGGGAACCGCCAGAAGGCCCTCAGACAGAGTTAATAGCCATATCTCCACAATCAGGACCAGCAGGACATAGTTGAAATCCCCTGAGAAGCATGAGGTTGCCAGAACAGAAATGCCCTTCCATGGCAGCCATTTTGCGCAATGTCACGCCCCCTCCCCAATGCCGCCATTTTGTGACTGGCGCCCACAACACTCTCTCAAAATTTGATATGTGCTCAATGGTCCAAAAAGGTTGGCAAGCCCTGGGGTCCGGGGTGGCATGGCTTTCTGGGCCTTGGTGGCTAGCACCAAAACAACTGGTAGGGTCGGAGATCCACTGATTGCAGGCTAAATAGTATTTCTACAGACCCCAAATCTCAATAGAGGGCAGCTACCTACCAAGAGAGAGGAAATGTGTCACGAAGATTGGGTATTCTGATTTGCATAAAACTTTCAGGTGTTAAATCATATGTAGGGTGCAAATTTGGGAACAAACGCTCCAATTTAAATAGAAGTGCAAAGCACAGGGACAACCCAGTGAAATGGGGAGCGTGCAAGTAATAAAATCTTCTTCTTCTTCTTCTTCTTCTTCTTCTTCTTCTTCTTCTTCTTCTTCTTCTTCTTCTTCTTCTTCTTCATCCTCTCTGCTCCCCATCTTTAAACTGGATACCTTCAACTAGAGGACTGCCCTCTGTAAAAATAGGCCACACGGCCACCACAACTTCCACCCTGCCTGAACTTCAGGCAAACTCAGAAGCTAAATCTACTGCATGTTTCCTTAAATTCAGGCGGAGGGGCCCATCTTCGGGATATTATTTATTCTTTCTTTTCCATAATAGAAGAAAGCAAGCAGGTTCAGGAAGATAATTCGCCTCAGCTATGCTAAGTCTTTAATTTTTGTCTCAATGGGGTTCTTATTTCACACTGGATGTAGCAGGTGGTAGCAATATCAGGCTACCATTCCTTTCTGGGTTGCTTCCTGCCCCCCCTTTTTTTGCACAGGATTGTTCCAAACACATTGCACTAACTTTTGCCCAATGAAGTCTTCAAGAACGGGCTAGAGGAGGCTCTGGTAATTTGTGTTTATATGGCTATAGTCTCTCTCTCTCTCACACACACACATACACACAGCCTCATACGCAACATTTTGCAGCGGAGTGTTGCGGTATAATTGTTTCTGACAGATTTATATTTTTTAAAAGAAACGTGCTGTCCCTTTCTCACTATGGATGATAATAGCTGCCAGCCAGGGAACTAACTAGGAGAAAAGACAGGCTCAGTAGGACAGGAAGGTGAAAAAGAAAAAGACAAGAAGGGGAAAAGGAGAAAATAGGAGAAAGAGACCCCAAATTTCCACTTAATAAATACGATCAGTGCATGGCCGACTATATGACTCCCTTCATTCATGTCTGCTGTAGTTCAGTAACATCTGGAAGGCTGAAGATTCCCCATACAGTGGTGCCTTGGGTTACAAACACTTCAGGTTACAGACTCTGCTAACTCGAAAGTAGTACCTCGGGTTAAGAATTTTACCTCAGGGTGAGAACAGAAATTGCGAGCCAGCGGCGCGGCTGCAGTGAGAGGCCCCATTAACTAAAGTGGTACCGCAGGTTAAGAACAGTTTCAGGTTAAGAACAAAATTAAAAAATTCCTTCCAGTAGCACCTTAAAGACCAACTAAGTTAGTTCTTGGTATGAGCTTTCGTGTGCATGCACACTTCTTCAGATGCACACGAAAGCTCATACCAAGAACTAACTTAGTTGGTCTTTAAGGTGCTATTGGAAGGAATTTTTTTATTTTGACTATGGCAGACCAACACGGCTACCTATCTGTAACAGGTTAAGAACAGACCTCCGGAACGAATTAAGTTCTTAACCCGAGGTACCACTGTACCTGGTTTAGGGGGACGCCACTTCCCGCAGCATGTGCCGCCCGAGGCAGTTGCTTCCCCTTGCCAAATGGTAGGGCTGGTCCTCCTCTTTCAGACAATAGAATAATAAATTATTATTATTATTATTATTATTATTATTATTATTATTATTATTATATTACCCCACCCAGCTGGCTGGGGAAACTCTGGGTGGCTTCCAACAAAAGATTAAAAATGCATTAAAACATCAGTCATTAAAAATGTCCCTAAACAGGGCTGCCTTCAGATGTCTTCTAAACGTCAGATAGTTGTTTATTTCCTTGACATCTGATGGGAGGGCGTTCCACAGCTTGGGAGCCACTACCAAGAATGTCTGGTTCCCTGTATCTTCACTTCTCACGGTGAGGGAACCGCCAGAAAGCCCTCGGCGCTGGACCTCAGTGTCCGGGCTGAACGATGGGGGTGGAGATGCTCCTTCATGTATACAGTGGTACCTCAGGTTACATACGCTTCAGGTTACAGACACTTCAGGTTACAGACTCCGCTAACCCAGAAATAGTACCTCGGCTTAAGAACTTTGCTTCAGGATGAGAACAGAAATCGCGGGGTGGCAGCAGGAGGCCCCATTAGCTAAAGTGGTACCTCTGGTTAAGAACAGTTTCAGGTTAAGAACAGACCTCCAGAACGAATTAAGTTCTTAACCCGAGATACCACTGTACTAGCATTACAGTGCTACCTCTGGTTATGAACTTAATTCGTTCTGGAGGTCCGTTCTTAAGCTGAAACCATTCTTATTGTGAGGCGTTCTTTCGCCAATGGGGCCGCCAGAGGCGCACGCTTTCCATTCGCATCCTGGGGCAAAGTTTGCAACAAGGAGCAGCTACTTCCGGGTTAGCGGAGCTCATAACCCAGGCATCCCCAAACTCGGCCCTCCAGCTGTTTGGGGACTACAACTCCCATCATCCCTAACTAACAGGACCAATGGTCAGGGATGATGGGAACTGTAGTCCCAAAACAGCTGGAGGGCTGAGTTTGGGGATGCCTGTCGTAACCTGAAGCATTCGTAACCAGAGGTACCACTGTAGTTAAAAGAGTGCTTTTATTGAGGGGTCAGCAAACTTTTTCAGCAGGGGGCTGGTCCACTGTCCGTCAGACCTTGTGGGGGGCCGGACTATATTTTGAAGAAAAAATGAACAAATTCCTATGCCTCACAAATAACCCAGAGATGCATTATAAATAAAAGCACACATTGCACTTGTGTAAAAACACCAGGCAGGCCCCACAAATAACCCAGAGATGCATTTAAAATAAAAGGACACATTCTACTCATGTCAAAACACATTGATTCCTGGACCGTCGGCGCGCAGGATTGAGAAGGTAATTGGGCCGGATCCAGCCCCCGGAGCCTTAGTTTGCCTACCCATGGTTTAGGAAACTGTTGTTTCAACCCAAACGGAAGATGAGCATCATCTGCTTCTTTTCTCCCTGCCCTCCCTCCCTCCCTCCCTGTAGGAAAACTTCCACTCATTAAATGTTTTTGAAAAGTTTGTCTTCGTCATGCATTCCGCCCCCCGCCCAATTTGCTTTGTTTCTGCCCCCTCCCCTCGCTGGCCCCCCCTTGGCAGAACACAGCAATATAAATACTGCTAACGCTGTGGAAATGAATTATTGACAATTTTAATACATGTTGCACAGTACATATTAATATAGAAAAATACATGTTATCAGCACTGTACTGTTGACTGTCTACTAATCCATTCCACCTGCTCAAATATTAGTGCAAATAATTATATATTTGTAATGCATCATTGCTGTCTAGTTGGAATCCATGCCGGCGGAATAAACGTCTCTTTGGAGACGCTGTTTGCCATCATGAGGACAATGCGCCATATTCACACTCAAATTGACTTTGGATAGATAAGTAAGGAGATTGAGCAACCTTCAAAAAACCCACTTGTCTGAGACTTGTCTGAGCTAGTTATTTTAATGAACTGTTTACAGTCAAATGAATGTTACCACCACACACAAAATGGGAAAAAAAATGTCACCTTTCATATGGACAGCCAAATGTGATGGCTTCTCTCAAAATACTCAACAGGGGCCTTGCGAATGATGACCATGGTTCAAAGTCCAGCAATACTTGCGCAGAAAAGTCAGCTCAAATGCCAGAATGTTAGGTCTGCACATTTAGAATGGATTAAAGTGCTCTGCCTCTCTTTACTTTTTTTTAAAAAAACCCAGACCTTTTGCAGTTTGAAAAGTGAGAGGGAAAATGATCTGAGAAGTGGAGGGTGAATGAATGACTTAAGGCAGGGGACAGCAAACTTTTTCAGCAGGGGGCCGGTCCACTGTCCTTCAGACTTTGTTGGGGTCCGGACTATATTTTAGGGAAAAAATAAAATGAGCAAATTCCTATGCCCCACAAATAACCCAGAAATGCATTTTAAATAAAAGCACACATTCTACTCATGTTAAAAACACCAGGCAGGCCCCACAAATAACCCAGAGATGCACTTTAAATAAAAGGACATATTCTACTGATGTGAAAACACGCTGATTCCCGGATAGTCCGCGGGCCGGATTGAGAAGGCGATTGGGCCGGATCTGGCCTCCGGGCCTTAGTTTGCCTACCCATGACTTAAGGGAATAAGAATAAGAACAAGAATAATTACAACAACAGCTTACAACAAAATATTAAAAATATAAGAAAACATCAAACATTAAAAACTTCCCTAAACAGGGCTGCCTTCAGATGTCTTCTAAAAGTCAGATAGTTGTTTATTTCCTTGACATTTGATGGGAGGGCGTTCCACAGGGCGGGTGCCACTACCGAGAAGGCCCTCTGCCTGGTTCCCTGTAACCTCCCTTCTCGCAATGAGGGAACCGCCGGAAGGCACTCGGCTCTGGACCTCAGTGTCCGGGCAGAACGATGAGGGTGGAGTCTCTCCTTCAGGTATCCTGGGCCGAGGCCGTTTACTGTTTAGTATTATATTCTAATGGATTGTTGAATATTGCTTTATTGTTAAAGTTATTGTGACTTTTTCTGTACTGGATCAGATTGTTATTTAGGTGTGTGATCTTTGCTGTCTATTTCGTTGTTTCTTTGGCTTGTAAACCGCCTTGGTATAGTAATATAGGAAGGCAGAATACAAATTAAAAGTGAAATGAAAATTTTAAATGTTTAATGTTTTATTATGTTTTTACATATGTTGGAAGCCACCCAGAATGGGTGGAAGAACCCAGGCAGATGGGTGGGGTACAAATGTAATAATACTAAAAATAATAATAATAGAATTTTTTATTTTTATTTTTTTACCCCTGACCATTAGGTCCAGTCGTGACTGACTCTGGGGTTGCGACACTCATCTCGCTTTATTGGCCGAGGGAGCCGGCGTATAGCTTCTGGGTCATGTGGCCAGCATGGCGAACCAGAGCAGCGCACGGAGACGCCGTTTACCTTCCCGCTGGAGCGGTACCTATTTATCTACTTGCACTTTGACGTGCTTTCGAACTGCTAGGTTGGCAGGAGCAGGGACCGAGCAACGGGAGCTCACCCCGTCGCGGGGATTTGAACCGCTGACCTTCTGATCGGCAAGTCCTAGGCTCTTTGGTTTAACCCACAGCGCCACCCGCGTCCCTAATAATAGAATAGGATGTCCCTATTTTCATTGGAGGAATGTTGGAGGGTATGGAGTGGAGGAACCCAGGCAGATGGGTGGGGTACAAATAGAATAATAATAATAATGATAATAATAATAATAATAATAATAATAATAATAATAATAGTAGTAGTAGTAGTAGTAGTAGTAGTAGAATAGGAAATAGAATAGGACGGTATGCTCTTTTTATATTCTTACATTATGGGATGAGGCGGCTTCTTATGTTTGGTTGAAGCTTGAGCAATGCTGAAACTCGCAAAGCAATTTGTGTGCTCCCCGCCCCCCTCCAGATTCTGAGCTCACCCCAGGACTGTGGAAATTTGTATGTTTGTGTTTTCAGGGCTTCAAAAGAGCTTCCCAAGTGTTTCCGCTGCTCTTAAAATGTTACGGCTGCCTTCACCATTTATGACTCCCCATCAGCTTGTTTCTAAGCATTTAAATATCTTTCTTTTCTACAATCCTCCTCCAGGTTCCCTTTTCACAATATGCACACTTCTTCTTCTTCTTTCCCCCCTCCCAAGTTGCGCGGATGGAGTTGTAACTACTCTGCCTTCCCCCCTTTCATTATCGTCACCCCTTCGGCTGGAAAGCAAAACGGAATACAAAACGCCAAGTTGTGTTAAAAAATTATAGGACTTGTAAATTGGGTGGGGAGGGGGAAAACACATCTGTTATTTTCTGCCCTATTGGCAATTTCCTATTTTAACCAATTGGAGGGCGTATAATTACACCCGCCCCCCTCTCAAGACCTCGCTTGATTGCCGCTCATTAAATGCCAACGTTAGAAGAGGGAGCCATGGAAAGGCAGCACTTTTAACTCATTACCTGGAAATAAAAAAGGCATTTTTGAAATTTAGTTGTGGATAGTACTTAAAATTATATTGAGGTGCGACTGGAAAATATTTTCCCAAATTTCACGCCGTAATAGCTATAATACTTTGAAACGCACAGCGAGTTTAAATTCCCCCCCTCCCCAGTGCAAATTTTGTTCTTCAAATTACTTTTGTGTTTTGCTTGAGTGGGGAGGGGATATTCCACCAGCGAGCTCTCTTGGGCCCCACTGGTGGGAAAATATAGACTGTACATGAAAACGCATAAGCGCATAAGAAGGGCCTTCTGGATTAATGGCCCGTTTCGTCCTGCAGCCTGTTCTTGCAGTTGCTGCCCACATGCCTGTGGGAAACCGACAAGCAAGACTTGAGCATGAGAGCGCCATCTTCCCTCCTGTGGCCTCCAGCAACTGGGCTTCAAAAGCATGACCACCTCTGACTGCGGAGGCAGCAGGTTAAGGAAGGCTATGAATTCTGGTGCTGGAGGAGACTCTTGAGAGTCCCATGGACTGCAAGAAGATCAAACCTCTCCATTCTGAAGGAAATCAGCCCTGAGTGCTCACTGGAAGGACAGATCCTGAAGCTGCGGCTCCAAGACTTTGGCCACCTCATGAGAAGAGAAGACTCCCTGGGAAAGACCCTGATGTTGGGAAAGATGGAGGGCACAAGGAGAAGGGGACGACAGAGGACGAGATGGTTGGACAGTGTTCTTGAAGCTACCAACATGAGTTTGACCAAACTGCGGGAGGCAGTGGAAGACAGGAGTGCCTGGCATGCTCTGGTCCATGGGGTCACGAAGAGTCGGACACGACTAAACGACTAAACAACAACAAGGAATAGCCAAAGGTGCCCAGTTTGGTCATCTTGGTTCTGAGAATCTCAACTCTGGCACTCCCACCTTGACATTAGCCAAAGTTTGCTTTGTAGGATTATTGGCCAGCTTGTTCTTTCCAGAGTTTCAAGCAAAGATGTGCTCTTCCAAGCGCACCTTCCCAGCATGTTCTCACTCCTCAGTGACATCTAGGTAAAAGGTAAAAAGGTAAAGGACCCCTGGACAGTTAAGTCCAGTCAAAGGTGAATATGGGGTTGCGGCGCTCATCTCACTTTCAGGCCAAGGGAGCCGGTGTTTGTCCGCAGACAGATTTCTGGGTCATGTGGCCAGCAGGACTAAACTGCTTCTGGCACAACAGGACACCGTGACAGAAGCCGGAGCGCACAGAAATGCCATTTACTTTCCCACTGCAGTGATACCTATTTATCTACTTGTGCCAGCGTGCTTTCGAAGTGCTAGTTTGGCAGGAGCTGGGACAGAGCAACGGGAGCTCACTCCGTCGCGGGGATTCGAACTGCCGACCTTCTGATTGTCAAGCCCAAGAGGCTCAGTTGTTTAGACCACAGCGCCACCCACGTCCCTTCAATGACATCTACACTGGCTTGGTCATGGCCGCAGAGTGGAAGATGGAAGGATCTCCAAGAATGTGCTCTATGGAGGCACCAGGCCTCTCCCCAGAGCAATGCTGAGCTACAAAGATGTCTGCAAATGGGACATGAAGGCTGGCAACATGAACCCTGCTTGCAGACGACCGCAGTGCCTGGAGACTGACCATCAGGTAGTCCATCCATAGCAGTGACCAGAGGAGGAATGACCGCTGGGAGGAGCACAGAGAGAAGAAACGCCATGGTACATCTGCAGTGGCACAACCTGCCCCAGCTGCAACAAAACATGTCTCTCCCGTATCAGTCTCTACAGCCACAGCAGGCGCTGCAACCTTCCAACCGTTTGACTTCACCCCCAAAGGCGCACTCCTCCATTGTTTCCTGAGACAAACAGATGCCAACCATTTGTTCTTTCTAGAGCGCAACATATCACACCAAATCAGACAGTTGCCTCTGAAGACAGTTCGGAAACTTCAGCTGGTGCAGAATTCAGCGGCTGGGTTGCTCACTGGAGCAAGATGGTTTGAGCACATTACACCGAAACTGGTCCGACGGCACTGACTACCAGTTAGTTTCCGGCCCAATTCAAAGTGCTGGTTTTGACCTATAAAGCATTAAATGGCTCAGGACCGCAACACCTCAAGGACAACTTCTTTCCATATGAACCTACCTGGAGCATTTAGATCATCTTCTGAGGCCCTTCTTCATGTGCCTCCTCCTCAAGAGGTCAGGAGGGTGGCAACACAAGAATGGGGCCTTCTCTGCAGTGGCTCCCTGTCTGTGGAATGCTCTCCCCAGTGAAGTTCATCTGGCGCCTTCACTATACACCTTTGTTTAGTTGTTCAGTGTGTCTGACTCATTGTGACCCCCTGGACCAGAGCACGCCAGGCACTCCTGTCTTCCACTGCCCCCCGCAGTTTGGTCAAACTCATGCTGGTAGCTTAAAGAACACTGTCCCACCATCTCGTCCTCTGTCGTCCCCTTCTCCTTGTGCCCTCCATCTTTCCCAGCATCAGGGTCTTTTCCAGGGAGTCTTCTCTTCTCATGAGGTGGCCAAAGTATTGGAGCCTCAGCTTCAGGATCTGTCCTTCCAGTGAGCACTCAGGGCTGATTTCCTTCAGAATGGAGAGGTTTGATCTTCTTTCAGTCCTTGCAGCATACACCTTTAGGCACCAGGCAAAAATGTGTTTTTTTCAAACCAGGCCTTTGGCTGATCCTATTTACATTCTATGCCCTTTTAAAATGTGGGGTTTTGTTGGGGGGGGGGTAATTGGGTTGTCGTTTTTATTTGTATTAGGTAGTTTGTGGTTTTATAACTTGATTTTATTCTGTGAACTGCCCTGAGATGGTAATAGTAATAGTAACAGTACAGTCATACCTCGAGTTGCGTTTGCTTCACATTGCGTTTTTTCAGGTTATGAACGAGGCAAATGAAAGTGTTTACTTTCGGGTTTGCCGCTTCGCGCATGCGCAGGAGTGCTCTATCACGTCACGCGCAGAAGCGGCACTCTACTTACGGACTTTCCGGGCTGCGAACGGCACCCTGGAACGGATCACCTCCGTAAGTAGAGGTACGGCTGTAATAGTAATAGTAATAATTGCTCCATCTAACCCAGTGCTGGATGCACTGATTCATAGTGGTTCTCCAAAATGTAATTGGGAAGTCTCTTTAGCCCTGCCAAAGTTGCTGGATTTGCAAGCTAGAGTTTGGACTTGGGCATTCTGCAGGCGAAAGGCTGGGCTGGATGAATCCCTAGCCGGAATTAAGATTGCCGGAAGAAATATCAACAACCTCAGATATGCAGATGACACCACCTTGATGGCAGAAAGTGAGGAGGAATTAAAGAACCTTTTAATGAGGGTGAAAGAGGAGAGCGCAAAATATGGTCTGAAGCTCAACATCAAAAAAACGAAGATCATGGCCACTGGGCCCATCACCTCCTGGCAAATAGATGGGGAAGAAATGGAGGCAGTGAGAGATTTTACTTTCTTGGGCTCCATGATCAGTGCAGATGGTGACAGCAATCACGAAATTAAAAGACGCCTGCTCCTTGGGAGAAAGGCGATGGCAAACCTAGACAACATCTTAAAAAGCAGAGACATCACCTTGCCAACAAAGGTCCGTATAGTAAAAGCCATGGTTTTCCCAGTAGTGATGTATGGAAGTGAGAGCTGGACCATAAAGAAGGCTGATCGCCGAAGAATTGATGCTTTTGAATTATGGTGCTGGAGGAGACTCTTGAGAGTCCCATGGACTGCAAGAAGATCAAACCTCTCCATTCTGAAGGAAATCAGCCCTGAGTGCTCACTGGAAGGACAGATCGTGAAGCTGAGGCTCCAATACTTTGGCCACCTCATGAGAAGAGAAGACTCCCTGGAAAAGACCCTGATGTTGGGAAAGATGGAGGGCACAAGGAGAAGGGGACGACAGAGAATGAGATGGTTGGATGGTGTTCTTGAAGCTACCAGCATGAGTTTGATCAAACTGCGGGAGGCAGTGGAGGACAGAAGTGCCTGGCGTGCTCTGGTCCATGGGGTCACGAAGAGTCGGACACGACTAAACGACTAAACAACAACATTCTGCAGGCAAGAAGCACTTTCCCTCATTGCTCAGGGACAGAGCATTGGCTTTACATACAGAAAGCCGCTGGCTGAGTCCTCAGCATTTGCCGGTAGGACCAGGAAAGACTCCCAGTCTGAAACCCTGATGAGCTGTTGCCAGTCAGAGTAGGCAATTGAGTTCAACAGCTTATTGGTCCGATTTGGTGGAAGGGACGCAGGTGGCGCTGTGGGTTAAACGACAGAGCCTAGGGCTTGCGGATCAGAAGGTTGGCGGTTTAAATCCCCGCGATGGGGTGAGCTCCTGTTGCTCGGTCCCTGCTCCTGCCAACCTAGCAGTTCGAAAGCACGTCAAAGTGCAAGTAGATAAATAGGTACCGCTCCAGCGGGAAGATAAACAGCATTTCCCTGCGCTGCTCTGGTTCACCAGAAGCGGCTTAGTCATGCTGGTCACATGACCCGGAAGCTATACGCCGGCTCCCTTGGCCAGTAAAGCGAGATGTGCACTGCAACCCCAGAGTCAGTCACGACTGGACCTAATGGTCAGGGGTCCCTTTACCTTTAGCCTTTCCTCATCTGATGCCCTCCAGACATTGATGGACTACAGTTCCCATCAGTCCAAGCTGGCGCAGCTGTGCTGGCTCCAGCAGAGGGGAGCTGAAGCCCAAGATACCTGGAGGGGGTCAGATTGGTGTAAACTGGTTCAAAAGGAGGCAGTGCAGAGGGGAAAGGACCCCACGTCATCTTTGCAGGACCTGACGTGATGCACCTCCAAGTTTCAGCGCTGCTCACAATAACAGCCCAAAATGGTACCGCAGCAAACGGCTTTGAAGAGTAAGTTCTGGTGGCAGCAAGTTCTGGCTTTTCTCAATTTTCAACCTGGAAATCTTCGGCTTTCTGCAGGCAGGAATGATTGCAGGTGGGGATATTGAACACAAACATGTGAACAGAACAGAACCCCACAATGGAGAAGGCTGGTGCAGCGATGGTTGTGTGACTGAGTTTAAAGGAACCATCCACAACTTCCTCCGTTAGTATTGATGTTCGTGGCCAAGCCGAGTAAAGGGACATCTGTAACAGCATTAGAACTTTATTTTAAAAGTGTTTGTGTGTGTGTGTGTGTGTGTGTGTGTACAACCATAGGAAGTTTTGAAGTACTCTTCTGATGCGATTTGCAGACATACGATGATGCCAAACGCTTCTTGCTTGCCATTCTGAAATCTTTCACAAATGGACTAAATCCCCCCTTTTTTGCAGAATGATTTGTAATACTGGTGAGCAGAACCACTGTTTTTTTAAAAAACAACAACAACAACAACACACCAGCAATGCTGGCACTTAAGATTCAGAGGTATCAGAGAGGTATGTTTGGAATCCACATCACAGCTCGCAAAAATGGCAGCTGTACAGCCAGCGCCTTCCTTCTCCGGTGTCCACCGAACGCTTTGTGCCTCTGCCATGGCCAGCGAAGAGAGCGATGCAAGGGAACAAAGCAGGCGTTTTCCCAGAATGCTTTGGGAAAGCTTGGCATGGCTCTCCCTCGCTCCTTTATCACAATAATACTGAGCTTGTATGTATTCACACACCCCCCAAAAAAACCCCATAAAAAACTACAGCGCTATAAATCAGGCAGTACTTATTGGGCCTGCAGACCTTCAAAAAGGTTTGCAGGAAGATCCTTGCGGCTTGAAGTGTTAAGTGCAGGCCTGAGAGAAAAGACCTTTTGTAAGATGCACTAAAAACCACAGGCCAGTCATCTCCTTGGGGGCGAGCCAAGAGGGATGGTTTGGTCCCAATAGTATGACCAGTGTGCGTCTTTGCCGCGACAAACTGCCCTCACGTGCATACGCTGTGACTCAAAATGTTTTATTTGTATTTTACCCAGCCTCAAGGCATGAAAATCACAGGTACAGTGGTGCCCCGCAAGACGAATGCCTCGCAAGACGGAAAACTCGCTAGACGAAAGGGTTTTCCGTTTTGGAGGTGCTTTGCAAAACGAATCTCCTATGGGCTTGCTTCGCAAGACGAAAATGTCTTGCGAGTTCCTGCGGGGTTTTTTCCTCCCCCCCTTTTTCTAAGCCGCTAAGCCGCTTATCAGCTGATCCGATAAGCCGCTAAAAGCCGCTAATAGCGCTAATTCATCAATGGGCTTGCTTTGCAAGACGAAAAAGCCGCTAGACGAAGAGAATCACAGAACGGATTCCGTCTTGTGAGGCACCACTGTATGCTAAGCCCCAGCTGCTCCCCTCCCATCATCTTGTTTGCCCTACAGAAAGGAGAAGGGATCCAGTTCTAAACCAGAGGGAGCGAGAGGTGATTGAGAGATGCTCCATGGCATACTAAATCTGCCTTGCTGGCAACTCCTTATAAAGATGCACATGTACCAAAAAAAAATTAGGAAACTTCCCTAAAGTATTTCCGACAGGTATTTTCTGTTTAAAGCAGAAACAGAAAAGTTCCATGCCACTTCTGAGAAAGGGAAGGAGTTAAAACATTGCCTGAGAATGTATGGGTTGTATTAAGCACATTGGATTTGGCTCACAGTTTGTGTAGACATGATTCTAGAGTTAATAAAATGAAGACTGCATGTTGTCTTGCTACGTTCTGAACATGGTCTTATGAATGGGGAAAAGAGGCCATGCTAACAGTTTCATGGGGCTTTTAGATCTCACCAGAAAGAACTAAGTCAAAGTGTAGTCAGTTGTATTCCCTTAGGAGCATTGTGAAAACTGTGAGGATACGACACAGATTTAAGTCAGTTACTGGAGGGTTCAGCACCGCTCTCCATCTATACACGCTGCTAACATGTGTGTGTCACGATTCTTTTAACACCCACGTAACATGCACAAGTCGTCTGTGCAAAGCTTTCCCCATCATGGCATCTGCAAAGAAGGGAAAAGGTTCCGCTGCTGAACTTCAGTGCATCAAGCCGCTGTCAAAGCTTCAGGAACTCTTTGTGGGATGTAATTCATTGATACAGTCAAATGCAACACTCCTTATTTCCCTAGGGTGGGTTGCTGATATTTTGCTGCCATGCTGCTCTCCTGCAGCCATTTCGTTATCTTAATGTAGTCTTGCTGTCTGCTGGCTCTCAGCCAGCAACACATGAGTTCAGCCTCCATATGAGACAAACCCAGACTTCGTTATGTAATTTTTAAGCAAAGCCTGCATTTCAGGGATCAAACCGTGAACTGAAATGTGAGTAAACTTTTTGTTACTTTACTCAGAAGGACTCTTGTGTCTTTATTCTTTTGAGGGGGATTAAAGGGGACACCAGGAAATAATCTCAACTAAGAGATTCAAACGAATCTGCAAACCAGCTTCCAGCTATATTGCAGGGAATCTGCTCTGCTACATCACTTACTAGTGTGAGTGAAGGACGGATAATACTTATCCAATATATCCTTTCCTACTGTCTTTAACATTCCCACACTCTTCCAGGGGGGAAAGGGAGTGGGGCAACCCTGCAAGCTGTCACCTGTCCCACAGGTACACTAAGCCTCATCACTATGTTTCATCAGGATCATGCTGCAGAGATGTGCACAAGCCTATCAGCGGAAGGAAAAGGAGGCAGCGAGACGGGGGCCGCTGGTGGCAACTGGGAGCAAGGAAAGGCATGGCGAGAAAGGAAAGGGAAAAGAGAAAGGAAGAGCAAGGAGACTTGCTCAGATGAACAGAGATGCCAGCCATAGAATGAGAGCTCTGCCTTAGGAACATCAGGGGCAGACGATTCCTGATGCTTTCCCAAGTTTCCTCAAGCAAAACTTTACATCTGTGGCGGTTGTCATTTTGAGAGAGCACAAAGCGGTTTTAAGGAACGCCCATCTACAAAAAGCCTCTGTTCCCTTCTCTCCACTGGGTAACCGTAAGGTGTCAGGTTGCAGCACGGGCAAAGGAATCCACTTTGGATGTTCTGAAATACAAGTCATTCTTTTTGAACCAGTGCTGAAAATGTATTTATTTGCTTTTATTTATTTAATTCATTCAGAAGACAGCAAGTCAGAAAGACTGGCCACGTGGCGTTCCGATGAACAGGCAATAGGAAGTGCTTTTGCAGAATCTAAATTTCTGGAGGCTGTTTATTTTACACGGAAGAAGAAAAGAGGACAAATGGAAAGGACCAATTTAAGGTACACCTGGACATTTTTCTACCAAGAGCTCTCTCTCTCTCTCTCTAGCCCCCTCCCCAATCCGGCCCCCACCCCACCCTCAGAAAAAGCCGCCACTATGCTCTCTAGGAGGCCAAGTCCCAGCAAACACTTGGGTTTTGCTTCTTCCGCGCTCTCAGCTGAAGTGGCGGCCGAGGCGAGCGGATCTGTAGTCAAGGCGGAGCTGTACAAAGGAATGGAGGATGTTCTTGTCCAGAATAGCAAGCTGCTCTCCTGAGCAGACCTGCTTCAAGTTATCCGGAGCGACAACAAGGAGGTTGCAAAGGGAGTGGAGCGTGTCAAAAAGCTGCAGTACCAGTGCAATCTGTAGCAATGGGGGGAAAGCAAAGCACAATCAATTTAAATATACCACAGGCCTAGAGATTATAGCGGTACCTCAGTTTTCAAACGCCTCCGTAATCGAACGTCTTGGAACTCGGACATCGAAAACCCGGAAGTAAATGCCTTGGTTTTTGAACGCATCTCAGAAGTCAAACAGGAAACACGGCTTCCGATTTGAGTTTTCTGTATTGAGCAGGCATAGGCAAACTAAGCCCTCCAGATGTTTTGGGACTACAACTCCCATCATCCCTATCTAACAGGATCAGTGGTCAAGGATTGTGGGAGTTGTAGTCTCAAAACATCTGGAGGGCCGAGTTTGCCTATGGCCTGGTATTGAGGCTTCCATTTTGAGGCTTCCGCTTTCAGTTTTTGAACGTTTCAGAACTCGAACGGACTTCCGGAACGGATTACATTCAAAAACTGAGGTACCACTGTATTAGCAAAACATTATTTGCATAATGCACCCAATGCGCAGATATTTTTCTCACCTTTGTTCATG
The DNA here is from genome assembly GCF_965112155.1 of Podarcis liolepis. NCBI lineage: Eukaryota > Metazoa > Chordata > Lepidosauria > Squamata > Lacertidae > Podarcis > Podarcis liolepis. The sequence goes on along the minus strand of NC_139554.1, from coordinate 6,674,440 downwards.
AACGCAACAAACCTTTTGAGGCTGACAGTTTGACTATTCCCATTTTACGGTAAATCCCGTTTTAACATTAGGCCACCCAGTCAAATACAAGGGAAAGGTGCTGCATCTCAAACTGCGTTGGGCATGCCTACTGGCCACATACCTTGAACTCTTTGGCACATTTCCGGTATTCAGCCACATCGCAGATTGCCAACATGCCACCCATGCAGCTGTAGGAATATTGTTGCAGGTGCTCATAGATGAGTCGGTGGAAGCGAACTCCAAACTCCGTCAGAACACCGTCCACGTTCTTGCCATCCATAGAATTCCTGATCTTTTCCACTTGCTTTCTGACATAGATGCAGACTTTGGCACAGGCCTGGAAAGTAAGCAGGAAAGTTAGGAGGAGAAAAAGAAAAGGGCTCTGTCAGGCTTGACAGCCACTCAGGGTGGAAATTGTGTGTGTGTGTTGGGTTTCTGAACTGACGACTGGGGAAAGGTGACACCTCACATACTGTGTTCATACAACATTTTTCAACTGAATAAAGAACGGACACTTCACTCTTTCGCAAACTTCTCAGCTGCCCTCTTGGAAGAAAATGAGTTCAATACTTTTAGATGGCATTCGTGGGATGTGAAACTCCCAGGAACTGCAGCAAAATACAGGTTGCATTCTTGTGCCCACTTATCTGAGAGTAAACCCCATTTAACTCAATGGGATTCACTCATAAGGAAAAATTTCTAGAATTGGCTTGTAGTCCCTGCTTATCACTGTATTACACTTGTTTAAAGTGAAAAAAATATTGGTGATGTGGCCGTTATTTGAAGTGACTAATGTACAAGAATCATACTTGTGATTTAATCATTTTTTCCAGTCTGTCTGACAAGTAGTTCTGAGTAACCCAGAAGTTTGCATGCAGAGAGAGATGCTGATGCAACAAAAAGGTTCACTACATCTATTTCATGCCTCTTATTTTAAAAAGCATTCAAATATCCCAGTGGAAGTACCTGAAAGTAAATTCCACTGATGTTACTCAAACGGTAATATTAAGTAAGCCGCAGTAGTGGTCTTGATGTGCACCCATCTCTCTCTCTCTCTCTCTCTCTCTCAGGCACTCACACTTCAGATAAATAAATAGAATAACAGAATCGTAGTGCTGGAAGGGACTCCAAGGGTCATCTAGTCCAACCCCCTGCAATGCTGGAATATCAACCAAAGCATCCCTGACAGACGGCCATCCAACCTCTGCTTAGAAACCTCCAAGGAAGGAGAGACCACAACCTCCCGAGGGAGACCGTTCCACTGTCAAACAGCTCTTACTATCAGAAAGTTCGTCCTGATGTCTAGTCAGAATCTCTCGTAACTTGAATCCATGTGCTACAATTATCCCAATACTTTGGCTGCTACTAAAGCCAGTCAAGGTTCTGGAGTTACACTGTCCTTATACAGTGGTACCTCGGGTTAAGTACTTAATTCGTTCCAGAGGTCCATTCTGAACCTGAAACTGTTCTTAACCTGAAGCACCACTTTAGCTAATGGGGCCTCCCGCTGCTGCTGTGCCGCTGCTGCGCGATTTCTGTTCTCATTCTGAAGCAAAGTTCTTAACCCGAGGTAATATTTCTGAGTTAGCGGAGTCCGTAACCTGAAACGTATGTAACCTGAAGCGTATGTAACACGAGATACCACTGTATTATGTAAAGCCTTCAAATGTGGTCGCAAAAGGTGCAGCGCTATTAAAATAAGTTCCCTGGTAATTTAGGCATCATCCATTTTGAGCATTTTGCTCCATGTGCAACATTTGGATTTCTTCATACACTGTGGCTCTGCTGGTGGCAACCACAGAGATCTGGGAGCCTGAAGGGCACAGTAAGGAATGTATTCATTTTTACTCTGTGCTTTTTGAACGTGGCACACTTCAGCTGGGGTGCTGGGAGCTACTCCGCAGGGTGGGAGGGTGGGTTTGGCTGCTGGTGCGGTATAAATGCTAAATTGCAGTCATCAATACAGCGTAGCTTAGTACATAAGAGGATACAGCCTTATTGCAGGGGGCTGGGCTAAACTATCTGCCAGCCTCACCCCACTCTATGCTTCCACATTCTTATGATTTCTATACAGCACAACAGGACACCAATGACTAAAAACGCTGAGCATTTAGGAAGCGCTATTGTTCTCGCCCAGGCTGAAATCGCACAATGGAAATGCATCAGAATTCCTAGAAGAGTGAAGAAAACTTGACTATTAAGGGAGGCGCATGTGTGATAAAATGCATATGCTGAGCAGAGTCAGCAGGGAAGAACGCCAGCGGCAGTCCAATTACTTGCCGTGTCACTTGTCATTGACTAATCTATATATAGTTACTCACATTAGTGTACTGAATCAGAACATTGTTCTCATCTTCTGGTTTGAAATCAGTCTTCCTTTGTTCCGCCGCCAAGATGTGCTTCATCTGCCCAATCATGCAATTCAGCGTCCTTCAAAGTTAAAATACCAGGTGGCTGTTTTAAAGTTAGCGTTTTGAGCCCCGCAAAGCCCAAGCCAACACGATCCTCTTCTCAAAGCGACCGCTAACTTGCGGTGAAGTGTGCCGTCGCAGGCCTATTCCCCTGGGCTTCCAGAAATGGTGGGCCGCTAAAGAGCAGCAGAGGCGATTTAAAACTTCGCTCTTAAAATTGGAGATTAACACGCACGTTATTTATATAACACCATCTCGATACTCTGCACTTCACAAAGCAGCAGCATGGCTGTCCCTTCCTCCAAGGGACTTGCAATCAGAACTAGGCACTGGGATGGAGGGATGGCTAGACACAGGTCCACAATTCTCCCCACCCCTAAATTTTCATTATTTGCCGGAATAATGAACTGTCCCAAACCACGAACAGTTGATGCAAAAGGGGAAACTGAGTGATGGTCTAGAAAGGTGATGGAGCCTTCACTTGCCTGTCAATGCCCATGTCCAGCTTCACCTCCATTTGTTCTGTGACGTCCTTTTTCTTCTGAAGACATTCGGAGAGCTTGGGGGAAGAGCTGTAATAAAAGGAGGGAGGGGAAGTTGTTAGCTACCATTCTCTGCCACACACACATCGACTCCAAGTGAAGGAATGGGTTTCCCAAACCCAAAACTGACTGTGCAGGCAGTTTGAAACTGCACCAAAATCCCTATTTTTCCTTAGCTAACATGCTTTAACTTGAGCTCTTGAGCCGAAACCCAGCTGTATAAACAAGTGCTCAGAGCCCTCTCCTTTATCAGTTTGCGATGGCAAGTATGGCCTTGACTGTACCAGTAGAACAGGGAAGACACGTCTGTGCCTTATCTTATATCCTGACTACAAAAGACACACAGACCTAGTCTGGGAATAGCGCCAGAGGGTGTTCTTGGAGATGGTGACCTCTTGCTCCAAGATAAGAGTAGGAACAGGAAGATCCTTTTATGGTCAGAAGTACAGGAAGGAATACCCTTTTATGGTGAAGAGTGCTGGAGCAGGAACATCTGTGATGTCCACCTGCATGTACAAGCTGACGTGGCTGGATTCCTGGGGAAGGGGGGAGAGGGTGCCTGGAGGATATATATAATGCATGTAATCTCTCATTTCTTTGGACTTGCTGTGGACTGACCACGCAAGTGCCTTTCTGCTGTTCCGGAGAGCAGAAATAAAGAACTCTTTCTCTGAACCAACCCTCGGTGTCATTTGACTTCCTTCTTCCTGTCCGGGAGCAACGCAGAGCCAATCGGTGAGCTCCAATAAGGCTACACAAGCACCCTCGGTCCCAGGGCACTTGAATCTGCAAGGGTTTCCCAGTTTGTCCACCCTGTCATTTTCGCCTCTCGTGAAAGTGGCCTCCTAGTCGCAGTTACGTGTGGAACAAGCTACATGGGAGGGAGAACCTGGCCGTGCAACTGTTGGGGGTGCAGTGTGGAGGCAAGTATGGAAAAGTATTACATATGCAGAAGAATATCCAAAGAGCCCAGCTGGATCAGATAAAAGGGAGCCCACCTCTTTCTTGCAGTGACCAACCAGGTGTCTATGGGAAGCCCAGCAGAAGACCTGAGAGCCAAAGGCCTCTCCTATTGCTGTTCCCCAGTGACTGTCATTCAGAGTTAGCCCACAGCCATCATGTCTAATAGCCACTGATGCCTTTTATCACTCATGTAATGCCATTCTTGGGCTTCGGTAGCCAACAGAATACTGAAAATCTTGCAAACTAAGTTAACTAACTTAATTTGGAAAAAATGCAAAAGAAGGTTTTTAAACCTCCAGAGGATTACATGGAAATATGTCATCTCTCAGAAGTCAGTATGGCGGCTTCCAGTAGGTCAGGGTGCAAGAAATCCCAGTGTCTGCCTCCATGTCCTCCTTCAGAAGTCCCAGAAGCCTCTATTTCTTTCCTTCAAATCCAGTTCCAATGCTTCCTACTTCAGCCTCTGCGATAAATCAGGCCTTGCATGTGAATGGGCATAATAATCACATGGCAACAGCCTGGAGATTATTAATGGAGAATCTAGGCTGCAGAAAGAGCAACCAAACTATTGTCTCCTACTGCATCTTTGCCCTGCTGGAGCTTGTGGACTGCTTATTCTGGAGCTTTTATGTGGCCCCCAGACAGGAGATGATTCTAGCATAACACTTTTTGCCCCTACGAAGCAACATTTATGAGTCAGAATGCAAACTCTATATGGCTTCTTGGCCTGAAGACACAACAGGTAACCTACCTAACCAATGGCATCAGATGATCATTGAACTGCTTGTCAAAGAGGTGAAAAATGGTATTAGCCTGGTTCACGACATCCAGGAAGTAAAGATTTGCAGTCTTGGCATCTGGAGAAGGAATTCCTAGAGGCAAGCAAATAATGAAACCAGTAAAAACTTTTGAATGAGTCTAAGGAAACAATCCATCCTACAAGCATCAGGAATCCTGAGAACCAGTTAGCAGAATCGCAAGAGATAACAAGGACACTGACTTTAAGCTGTATGAAGGTTAAGTGTTTGATATTTTCATTTCTTTAAAAGCTGAAAATGGGACCACTCCAATCTATTTCATCAGAGTTGCTTCTAAATTATATACACATCAGCCATTTTAAGAATGGTGTTTACATTACATTTTGTTTCTTTGTTTACGATGCTGTTTTGTTTGGAGCCTAAACTGCTAGGGCAAGTTACATCAGAATACTGCAGCCTTGAACTAAATGAACTTTTAAGTAGTTTCCAAAAATGTATTGTTTCAAAGAAGGGTCACATATTTTAGCTACGTTACAGTGCAATATTTAATGGGAATAAAGGCAGTATTGCACTTACCAGCCAACCCAATTTCCAGAGCGTAATCAATGTGCTCGATGCATAAGAACTCCACGAGCAAAGAGAAAATTCTGAAGGCGTTTTTCGGCAGATCTGAAGGGTCAGAAAGCTTTAAAAGTGGAAAGAGCTTGTTAGGACCTTTCTGGCACTGAGATGTGAAAAATTATATGCAAACTATTTTAAACACAGACCACTTTGCACGGATTCATGCAAAGACCAACCAAAACCACGTAATTATGAAGAGCAACTTGCAGGTGACAAGTTTTTGTTGGCCATCCTAAGGACTAGGGCTGGGCGATATCTGGTTTTCAACATCCTGATATATCACCAGCTAAGCATCACTATGTGTGAAATAAGGATGGAGCTATGCAGAGGCACAGGCTGACTTCACAGTTTTTCCCACATCGTGATTTTTGCTGGCGCCTGTTCTTGTGATCTGCTGCCCCCTGCAGGAGGCAGGGAGAGCTGAGCCAGCAGAGTAAACAGCGGCTGCGGGAATCGAGAGAAGCATTGGCCGGCTCCATGTCTTTTCCCACACTGTGATTTTTGCATAGCGTACACACATATCATGATTTGCCATATACTGCCAGGTCAAAAATTATGGTATCACGATATGGACTTCAAACCTGTTTTGGACGATATATCGCCCAACCTTACTAAGGACCCCTACCTTTATTTCCTGAAAAGGAAGTTCTGAAAATGAAGGGGTGGGGTACTGAGGGCCACTGCCTTGTAAGCAAGATGCCAATTGTGGGTGGGGCCAGTAGCAGGCAGAGCAATGATTGGAAAACGCTGCCCTTGTATAGTGCAATAGGTTTTTTGCACAGGTCTCTCTCTGTTCCCCTTTCAGACAAGCAGGAGGCGTGATCAGAGTTCAAGGACACATTCCAGACAGGTAAAAATGCTGAAGGAAGGTGTGAAGGAAGTCTGGGTGAGATGAGAGCTCCCTGGGCTGGATATAGAGGCCTGGGAGGCTGCATTCTGCCCTGGGCCCACGGTTCCCCACTCCTGTGCATCCGCCTTCTGGGCCCCTCGAGGCTCCTTGCATCTTTCACGACACGAAACAACCCTTCCTGCTGCTCCTCTTGCCCTTCTTGCCCTCTCTCCAGACTCCAGTGCTATCGTCCTTTCCCCCCAACAACTTCTGAAAATGCTGTTGGAAGCTGGGTGAAATGGAGGAGAGCAACCAAACACGGAAGTGAGCCTGGCAATCTGGACTGAAGGCACATCTATAATACCAAGGGAAGTTGGGGCGGGAAAAACACTATCGTACTGCAAAAGGGAATCCAGAAGGGGGAACTATGGTCTTGCAGCTCCCGTCAATTTCACTCTAGTCCCAACAGCAAAACTTTATTAATGAATATACTCAGAGATGCCTGAAAGTCAAGAGAGAGGGTGTTGTTGAATCTCTGCTGGAACAGCACCCCGAAGCATGTCACCAGCAGCATTAAATAATAATAATAATTATTATTATTATTATTATTATTATTATTATTATTATTATTATTATTTATTATTACATTTAAATACCACCCTATACCCACAGGTAAATGCCCAGCTACTAGTTGAAGCTCCTCCAGATTATCTCAGGGACTGAGCTGGGATATAGGGGCTCAGGAAGAAACACTTATTTCATGCATCTATATGCCACTTTTCCACTAAAAAAAAAGTTTTCAAAAATAGCATAAGAACTAGGATATTTTTTTAAAAAAAACTATTAGAAGATCTAAAAACAGTAAAATGGGAACACACACTCAGAAAATGTTTGTGTCCACAGAGCAACACTCACAGTGTATTCCGATAAACCATTAGAGATAGCCTAAAATAATTCTATTAATAAGTGTACACACCCTGTGGCACCTTTCAAAGGCTTGCTTAGTTTCTTGCAAAAGATTAACCACCACATCCTGGGACAGGAACGTTTCGCCGTGGGTGTCAATACTGGGTCCCAAGGGCAGGTTTGTCCGCTGCCGTATTCGCTCTTTGAATTCTTGAATGCTAGAAAGAGATGCACCAAGCAGGAACCATTAATCCCAGTGAAGTCTGGTTATGCAAACCGGGGTTAACCTTTCAGCCACATAAAGAACAATGCTAGACATTTTAAATAAAGAATGCAAATTCCTCAGATTTTTGAAGGAAAAACAACAAATGCCACACCATTGATATGAAAGAATCGGAGACAGGCAACTCATATGAAGAAAGTTAAAGCTGGTACAGCAGAGGCAAGCCTGCCTGTGGGATGCAGAACCATTTATTTTTTGTCCTGCCATTTTGTCCTGTTTTGCAGTGTTTCAAAACCAGCAAAGCCCGTTGGACCAGGAATAATAATAGGGCAAAAGGTATGCATGTGTCCACCGCAGGGAATGCCTTCTCCCTCGTGCTGCCTCCAACACTCTCTTAAAAGCTACTGCTTATGCCAGGTTAGCACAGCCAGGAAACAGAGAGGTGGTCTTGGTGGCTATTAGCTACAGCAAGGAAACAACCTTCTGCTGGAGTATATCACTATGGGCTGGACAAAATCCTTCAGGCATCCACAGGCAACGCGTATATTGTAAACCTATGGGGTATACATGGTATACAGCTGGCAATTTCTCCTGCCAACCTAGCAGTTTGAAAGCACACCAGTGTGAGTAGATATATAGGTACCACTGCGGCAGGAAGGTAAACTGTGTTGCCATGTGCTCTGGTTTCTGTCTCCGTTTATTTCACACAACAAACATACCTGCAAAGTTTTTAGCTTGGTTTTGTGACTGCATTATTAAGACATGCAAGCAACCATTACAGCAGATAGCAAACAAAATGATAAATGTGTGCCTAAAAGGTAAAGGTAAAGGGATTCCTGACTATTAGGTCCAGTCGTGACCGACTCTGGGGTTGTGGCGCTCATCTCGCTTTATTGGCTGAGGGAGCCGGCGTACAGCTTCCGGGTCATGTGGCCGGCATGACTAAGCCGCTTCTGGCAAACCAGAGCAGCTCACGGAAATGCTGTTTACCTTCCCGCCGGAGCGGTACCTATTTATCTACCTGCACTTTGAAGTGCTTTCAAACTGCTAGGTTGGCAGGAGCAGGGACCGAGCAACGGGAGTTCACCCCGTCGTGGGGATTCGAACCGCCGACCTTCTGATCAGCAAGCCCTAGGCTCTGTGGTTTAACCCACAGCACCACCCGCATCCCTAATGTGTGCATACCCAGTATCTTAAACAAAAGACTTGTCCTTAATGCGGATTTGAGAATACTGCAAACTTAAAATCAAGAAAGAAAGAAAGAAAGAAAGAAAGAAAGAAAGAAAGAAAGAAAGAAAGAAGCACAGTAAACAAGAATGGAAGCCAAACCTTACCCTCCACTTCCAATGGCTCTCTTTTGGTGGTTTTTCGATTCATAATAGCGCTGCAAAATCATGGAGCTCCTGCTTCTCAAATAACCAATTTCCACCTCGATGTAATTCTCCAAGTAGGAAACGAAGATGGATTTGATAAGCTTAGACAAGAAAGTCTGCTTATCAGTGCCCAAGTTAAACTCCATCAATTTGCTCGAAAGATTAGTAGTCCTTTATGTTAAGGAAGGGAGAGAGGAGAGGGAGCAAGAAGGAAAGAAGGAATGCATTAGCAGGAGGTAACATTAAGGTATAAAGTATTTGCAGTGTTCACTAAGGGATTGGAGTGAGGGGTCTGGGCACAGCAAACACTACAGCACTGCCAGGGCTAAGCAAGTGCGGACCTGGTCTACAGATTCAGGTAGGTAGCCGTGTTGGTCTGACACAGTCAAAATAAATTAAAAAATTTCCAGTAGCACCTTAAAGACCAACTAAGTTTGTTCTGGGTATAAGTTTTCGTGTGCATGCACACTTCTTCAGATACACTGAAGCAGAAGCCACCAGACCCATATATATAGTGGGAGGGTGGGGTGGGGGTTTTCTCAGGAGGCTAGTAGGAGATGGGTAATTGACTCAATGGGTATGGTAAACCTGTTGACGACTGTTAACAACTTGTCTCATTACATATGCTAAAGCTATTTTTGGTCATCTGCATACAATCCCTTGCTTTTTCCTGTAGGACTAATTGCAGTCGTTAACAGTCATCAACAGGTTTACCATACCCATTGAGTCAATCACCCACCTCCTACTACCCTTCTGAGAAAAACCCTACCCCACCCTCCTACTATATACAGTGGTACCTTGGGTTACAAACACTTCGGGTTACAAACTCCGCTAACCCGGACGTAGTACCTCGGGTTACAAACTTTGCCCCAGGATGAGAACGGAAATCGTGCGCCAGCCGCACGGCAGCAGCAGGAAGACCCATTAGCAAAAGCGCACCTCGGGTAAAGAACGGTTTCGGGTTAAGAACGGACCTCCGGAATGAATTAAGTTCTTAACCTTAGGTACCACTGTTTAAGGGTCTGGCGACTTCTGTTCCAGTGTATCTGAAGAAGTGTGCATGCACACGAAAGCTTATACCCAGTACAAACTTATTTGGTCTCTAAGGTGCTACTGGACATTTTTTTTTACTTTTTAAATTCATTTTATTACAGTTCAGTTTGAGAATGTCAACCCCACCCCTTCCCGGGTGATTTTCACTTTACTGGAAGAGGGATAGCTTACTTAGTCTACTAACTTGGCTCCCCGTACCCTGTTATCATAGAATCATAGAAATGTAGAGCTGGAAGAAACTCGAGGGTCATCTAGCCCAACTAGTGCTACTCTCCCTGTTTCTTTAGCGTGAAGGCATCCACCTTCACACAGTGCAATCCTCTCATCCCAGTCACCCTCCTGCCACTCCTCTTTCGCCACCAATCAAAGCTCCTGCTGCCCTGAGTACAAACAGTACGGAATGTACTTGGATCAAATATTCACCTGGGGCCACCAGTAACCGTCACTGTTCTTTGACACATTTCTTGTGATGGCAGAAAGCCCTGGCTATTGGCACTTTCTGAACACCACAGAAGCAGAGGTGTCTAGCCTGCCCCCCCCCCCCGGCCCTGAATTTCTCCTTTCGTATTACAGCAAATTTAGGTGCACAGGTAGGGAGGCACAGAGGTCAGGAGGCACACATTATGAGCACACATTATTTTTTTAAAAGAAGAAACAGCCCACAGTTCTGGGAGGAAATAACATCTATGGACAGAATATCCACAAAGTGCTGGAGAAGGACAAAAAATGGGGAGTGGCGGGAGGGGGACACCAGCAGACGTTGCCCGTGCCCACTTTTAAAATTTGTAATGTACAGCACCAACCTTGTATACAGTTCATAGAGGCTCTGAAGATACTGCTCTGCGTCAGACTTCTTGTGCTCTTCCAATTGATCTTTTATATAACTCTGTGAAATGAAGACCAGCACTGCTAGTTCTCAAACACATTCATATATAATAATCCAGTTTTGAGAAACTTCCCATCCAAGTCAATGGTTAATAATAATAATAATAATTTATTTATACCCCACCCATCTGACTCCAGCCACTCTGGGAGGCTTCCAGCAAAATATTAAAATACAATGGAAGTTCTCAGAAAAGCAAAGTTTCCAGCATAATCAACGGCAACATCACACTGCCTCCATATACCCCTCTGTCATTTCAAAACAACACACACTGCCATTTCTTCATTGTTCAGATCTTGCCTTTTCACCGTAACCTAACTACCACTATTCTGCCTCTTCTTCTACATGTTGGAGAGAGTGGGAGTGGAGATGTGGCTATCCCGATCCCCTTTCTATCATTTCCACTAATGTGCTGTATGAACTTCCCCTTGAAGCACCCACCTCCCCATTACAGAAGGGGTGCCAAAGTACTTGGATGAGGTATTAAGCATACATATACACACTGCCAGCACAGGGACCGGGGGCACAGCCTACTCACAGATTGTTCCTCCATCCCTTCACCACACTCAGGGATGCAGTCAGGTGGAAAATCCCTGGTCCCAGAGGGGAAACAACACAGTTCATAAAGAGCGGAGGATGGGCAACAGGCAAGGGACAGAAGGAGCCACTCTGTGGAATATGATGCTCACTTGGCGGTTGCTTGAGGTGCCATCCCATTCTCAGCAGCAAAACGTCCCACAATCCTTTCCTTGCTTATGCCCACAAAGATTCTGTGCAGTTGGCTATTACTATTTTCAGTGTACATAGGGGAATCCAAGGCTATGTTTTTGTGACTTGCCCATTAAGGCCCATAACACCGACCATATAACACCGGTCCTGAGAGACCTGCATTGGCTCCCAGTGCATTTCCGAGCACAATTCATAGTGTTGGTGCTGACCTAAAAAGCCCTAAACGGTCTCAGTCCTGTATACCTGAAGGAGCGTCTCCACCCCCATCATTCAGCCCGGACCCTGAGGTCCAGCTCCGAGGGCCTTCTGGCAATTCCCTTACTGTGAGAAGCCAAGTTACAGGGAACCAGGCAGAGGGCCTTCTCAGCTGTGGCGCCTGCCCTGTGGAACGCCCTCCCATCGGATGTCAGGGAAATAAGCAACTATCTGACTTTTAGAAGACTTCTGAAGGAAGTTTTTAATGTTTAATGCTGTACTGTGTTTTTAATATACAATTGGGAGCCGCCCAGAGTGGGTGAGGAAACCCAGCCAGACGGGCAGGGTATAAATAATAAATTATTATTATATATTATTATAATGATTAGAAGCATGCTGTGGAGTTCAAAGACTTGTACCACAAAAAGATTCTCCCACACAACTTCTACAGCATTGGGGGAGCAAGCACAGCACAGAGCCATAACTGCACAGCATATATCAAACAATGCATTCTTGCACCAAAACACTTCAAGGTTTGTAGTAATTAAGGTTGCTACAGATAACCATTCTGAAAAGGAATATACTACACAAAGAACACAATGAAACAACAGTAACTTGTTTGTATTTGAAGAATACTTATAATGTTCTTTTAAAAGTTCAAGTCACCTGAAGCCTGATTTCGAAGATGTTCTGGATAAGTTTGGCCATCACAGTCTCAGGGCTGCTAAATATATCGCCAACCTGCTTGTTCACGTTCTGACAGAGGACAGTAGTATCTTCAAATATATCGTTCCTCAAGTAGGCACCCTGAGTAAGTTAGGAGAGAACTGCCACCATTAAAATATCCACAGTTGTAAAACAATGTTATTTAGATAGATCCTTCATAAGCAAAACCTTACCTCTTGGCACTGTTTTATATACACATCGACACAGTGGGAATAGCCCTATTGAAAACAAAAAAAGGAATTGAAATTTAGGCATATTGCGACTACCGTTAATGACTGTTTCACATCCTGTTTTGACAAGGGCACTGGGGGAGGAACTCTCTGCCTCCCAGCTCTCTTTCTTTGCTTGGCCCCTGGGGAGCTCCACTTTGCCAGCAACATACTACCAGGAGTACAAAATAACCAGGAGAACAGATGGGTCTGCTGGATGGACCATTGGTTTCTCCCCAAAAAGTGGCACTTCACTGCACATGCTAATGGCTATTTAATCTGTCGGACTCAACAGCCTCTCAGGCACATTATTTGCTTAACAAAATTGGAAGCAGCAGACCTGGCACTACCCATTCAGAGTGGGGCCTTTAATACAAAACATTTGAGGCTCCAAACTTGCCTTGAGACAGGCAAGAGAGGAATTCGCACACGCCTTGAGATATATGTGCCCATTCTGCTTCCAACCAGGTGTAGTCTTGGCCACCCACTGGAGCTCATGCAGGTGATCGTACAAAGCACTTCCAAAACATACACAGTTTTGAGCCCTTTTATAGAGGAAAAGAAGTCTGCAGTTGTGGGGTGGTCACTGACAATTCCTTTCTATAGGTCCCAGTGGTCTGAACTTGCACACATAAGTTTGACTCAAATAACGGAGTTCTCTGCCAACTGTAGAAATCACAATGAAGCAGCAGAAGCTCTTAGCAATGGCCGTTGAACATTTGCGTGTGTATGTAAAGAAACAAGGAAGGAGTGAAGTTTTCATGGAGAGGCTGCTGGAAGAGAAGCTAAGAAAATAAAATGGCCCGTGCTTTCAAAGGGAGAGTAGGAAGGGAGAACCTTGTGACGTGCCTTGCAATGGACATTCCCTGCTCCCCATAAACTTGAGTGCAACTGCCATCCATGCAGGTAAACAGTACAAAAGTCCAACATACAGGGGGCATAACAAACTGCTTTTTCCAATGTCACAATGTTCTATGTGCTGGGAATCGCTTTGCTGTAGCCACATCATCTGGATGGATTAAGTAATGGCTGCAATCTGGAAGACCCTGTTTTGAGCCAAATCATTCGGATACTTATTCTTCAAAACCCTGGCTGACTGGCTGAGGCTGCAGCACTACGCATGCTAGTTAGAAGTAAGTCTTCCTGAGTTCAATGGGGCTTACTCCCAGGTAAGTGTGCACAGGATTCAAACCTCAGAAACAGACTCTCGTCTCTTACCTTAAAGTGAAGCAGGACTGCAGCTACTTCTCTCATCCTGTAGATCTGCCCCCTTCTTTGTGCACTGGTAAACTCCTGGATCAGTTGGCACTCCAAATCGTGATACTTACCTGAATGCAAGGGGAAAGGAGGTGGGGGTATAAAATAACATTCCACAAGTTAGTGAAAAGGGAGCAGTAAGGACATTTTCATGTCAATTTAAGAAATTCAGGGCAGCAGAGAGGGGAACTTACTTGCTATTTTGGATTTTACTTCTGAAAACCTATTGACAAAATAACATTAAAATTAAAGGCTTGCACTTCAACCTTCTAGCTAAGAGCTAGCTTCACACATCACATTTTTACATTTATTTATGATTTCTACACCACCTCCCCAAGTTTCAAGGTGGTACACAGCAGTATCTAAAATATTATCATAGAATCTCATATACAATATATTAAAATGCATATCGAACATCAACATACAAGAAGAAAATGCAATGGAAAAATTAGGGCAGAGTTACAGTTGGAATTATTTTTAGGTGCAGCCCTCAAAATATTTTGGCAGGAAATCAATATAGCACTGTGGCAATTGTCCTGTCAGCACAAGCTTTTCAGCTGGCCAGAAAGAATTATCCCCCCTCTCCTCCCCCCATGTGGACAGAAGTCCTTATGTGGGCTTCTGCTAGCAGAACTAGTTAGTTGTATTTTAATGATTTTTTTCCCCACTTGAAATGTACTGTTTTGATTTCAGCTCATGACTACTCCCCTACCCCACTCCCCCCCCTTTAAAATGCTAGCAAGAGTCAGTTGAAATCCATCAGAAATCACAAAGACCATTTTACAGCTGTCAGTCATACTTCACCTGTCAAAAGGTAACTCCTGTGCTATCAGGTGCAGTTTCTGGATAATATCAGCTGCCTCTTCAATCTATTGGGAGAAGATGTACAATTTACCACAAGAGATAAACCATGCAAGCAGATCACTTGCTCCCTCAAACCGAAATCATTTCCTACTGCCCTTCTTAAAGCACGGAAGTGATAGCCATCACTTATTTCTGAAAATTCCCACAATCGATCCAATGAGTAGCCTGGAACCCCCCCCCCCTTCGCTCCCCCACTCCAATATTCTGAATCCTCTTCCTAAAATGACTTGCTAAGAGTTTATTTCAAGCTTTAGTTTCTTGCCTTTATTCATAAAACTTGCAATCATCTCCTTTATGGAAATGGACCAGACCAATAATTTTTGGGACATTCCTCTAGTTCTTAAATCTGTTGCTCCTTTTGGCACAGAAGCTGCCAGGACAGGCTAAAGTGGAGTATAATGGTTCTCTGACAAGTCGGGAGGTAAATTATTCTGTACGCACTGCAGACATACCTTGGGTCATCCTATCCTTTCCTCTGTATGCCTTCTCCCAATCTAAAGTGAGAGTGGTGCATGTTCTAGTTATCTCCCGCTTGGACTACTGAATGCACTCTACATGGGGCTACCTTTGAAGGTGACCCAGAAACTGCAATTAATCCAGAATGCGGCAGCTAGACTGGTGACTGGAAGTGGCCGTCTGGACCACATAACACTGGTCCTGAGAGATCTGCATTGGCTCCCATTACGTTTCTGAGCACAATTCAAAGTGTTGGTGCTGACCTTTAAAGCCCAAAACGGCCTCAGTCCTGTATACCTGAAGGAGCGTCTCCACCCCCATCATTCAGCCCGGACACTGAGATCCAGTGCCGAGGGCCTTCTGGCGGTTCCCTCCCTGCGAGAAGCCAAGTTACAGGGAACCAGGCAGAGGGCCTTCTTGGTAGTGGCGCCTGCCCTGTGGAACGCCCTTCCATCAGATGCCAGGGAAATAAGCAGCTATTCTATTTTTAAAAGACATCTGAAGGCAGCCCTGTTTAGGGAAGTTTTTAATATTTAATGCTGCATTGTTTTTAACACTCGATTGGGAGCTACCCAGAGTGGCTGGGGAAACTCAGCCAGATGGGCAGGGTCTAAATAATAAATTATTATTATTATTGCTATACAAAATTGAGCAATGTGGACAATGGTCTCACTCGGTAGAAGGTGACTTCCTATGTTCCTAACTGGCTGACCATGGGCCAGTCACCTCCCCCTGTCTAACTTACCACACAGGTTTGTCGTGAAGATAAAATATGGGAGGAGGAAGAACACTGTAAGCCACCCTGGGCTCCATGGAAGAAGAACGTGATTCAAATGTCCAGATGTTTAATCTTTGATAAGGAGAAGTTCTCAAAATAAGAGTAACCCCAGAGCTCCAATTTTTAAAAGCAAAGAGCTAACCCTGGGCTTGTATGAAGGAAACATTCACTAAGGCTGGACCAAGAACTCCAGCGCTAAAAACATACTATGTATATAAAACAGTTTATGCAAAATTCTAGTCTGTGCGGCGCAGAGCAAGATGGCCTTGCCTGACACGGTGAAGCCCGTGATTCATCTCTTCATGACTGCTTGTCATGACAGGCAAGGGTAGCTGAGCAGGTTTTATCACTCAGGCTAGTAAACTTCAGTGAGATTTCTAAAGCTGCGCTAAAAATAGGCAAAAATTACGGTTCTGAAAACTGCTTAGTAGGCAATCAAAACCCTTTGAAGTATAAAGTGGCCCTGCGAACACAGAGACGATTGGAGATTTGGTTGTGGACAAAAACCCAAAGGGCATCCTGTGGGGAGTGATGAAAATCTGTTGCCAAGATCTCAGAAGGGCTTGATCTCGCAAGGCTGGGAAACAAGCTGGGAGGATGAGGCGGGAGAGCCATTCTCCCTTGTCTGTGCTTTGGAATTTTGCCCCCAATCCAGCTGTACTTTGCCAGGTCTCGGAGCAAGAGCTTCTTGAATCAGGCAGAGGTACATTAAGATAATCGGGTGAAGCACACAAAACTCTCACACACACCCATTCAAACATGTGAGTAGAGGGGAAGAGATCAATGCACTTCTATCGAGCTCTGAGGATGCTGTGGGAGCAGTACAAACAGGTCACATTGTAGGTGCACTGCAAGCAAAAGAAATTAGTAAATTATATAGCTACGGATGGAAAGGGATTTCTGGATTATACAATCAAAGAGCACCTGCAAGAATAGGCCACCTCCTAAGGCAGTCTTCCACAGCCTGGTGCACTCCAGATGCACTGGCTGATGGGACTTGAAGGCAGTATCATAATCTATTACAAGAGTGGAAACCTGTGACTCTCCAGATGTTGCTGGACTACAACTCCAATCATCCCTGACCACTGGAGCCAATGTAGTCCAGCAACATCTAGAAGGCACCAGGTTCCTCAACCCTGATCCACCAGGAGGAAGGCCCTCCACTATGGAATACTCTCTCTCAAGGACCCTACCAGTCTTCTATCAGTGTCTTATAGATTACATGTAGAACTTGTAACCCCCGGAGTTGTTTACTAGCTGTTTTTCCACTTTTGCAAACCTACACTTATTCATACCTCCTCACAGGCAGATTTAGGGGAGTGTAACCAGTTTGATCACACTGGGCATGGAGCCTTTGGGATGCTGCAGGGGGCACCACAACTATAACGTAGAATGGAAGGCAAGAAGCGCCGAATTTGGCATCACACAGGGCACTGCTGAAATTTGAGACCCCCAAGGTCCACCACTGAGCTCCCTCTTGTTGATGCATCAGGCTGTTCTAGCTGCTAAAGGACCAGCAAACAGAGAAGCGAGTTTGTTTTATTTTTATACACACACACACACACACACACACACACACACGTATATATACATAATGTAAAGGCAGGGGGTTACTGCATTTACTAATGGGGAAAAGGCTTTTGACTGCATGGAATGGGAGCATGACTTTCATGGATTAAAAGCTGCTAGCACTGGAACATTTATCAACTGGCTTATCAACTGCCCTCTTCCACATATGTACAGTCATAAATGCTAATTTAACAGTGACAACTTAATTTACTTGTGGGACTAGACAAGGCGGCCCCTTGTCCTCACTTCTGTTGAAATTCAGAGCTCCTTGCTGTTATGATAAGAAACCATTCTAAAGATCAAAGGTTTAGAAATCAGCAGGAAAGAATTTAAAGTGTGCACATATGCTGACAGCGTTGCTGTTATTTCCTACTCAACCAGAACAGTCATTAAAAGATAACACCAATCAAGTTTAAAAATGAACAACAGAAGGTCCGAGGCATCATGCTTACATTTAACTAAAAGAGGAAGATGGTAATATACTGGAAATAACTCATTTCAGGTTTTAGAAAGAGCAAAAACCTGGTGTTTTATAGAAACAACTATGGAAGCTTAAAAAGAAAAAGAAAATCAGATTTAGATAACTCAACTCTGCTGAAACTTGTTTTTGATGGGAGGATAACAAGAACTATGATGAACATAAATTTTTGGAATGATGCAAAAAAGGAGAAAACACTGTGTTCAAAATATCAAAGGATGCTATTCCCAACCTTGTTATGATTAAAAACTAATTAAAAGCCCCTTAGAACTTAGGAAAAATACATTTCTAGTTTCCATATAGAGCATTTGGGATAAGTTTAGGTAACAGCTATCTCCAAATCTGTTCACTGACACTCAATCTACATTTCAATGAATTTGGGAGTATTGGATGCTTTAAAAAGTGAGAATGTTTTGGAATAAATAAGTACATGAACCCAAATGGAAATGTATGAACTGCATGAGAACATACAATCAGATTAAGGAAGCAGTAGGAGAAAATAAGCCACCTTTGTTTGAATTATTTCATATCAGAAACTTCTTAATTGAAAATATAAGATGCTGAAAGACCTTGCATAACATAAAAGAAGGATATAAAAAAAGACACTCAAGTACTGTTACAGATATATAAACTGTTAATACAAAAGGACAATAAAAAGTAATCTATGTATTAAAATGAGAGGGAAAGTTGGTGATAATGCTGGGGGAAAAGACTTGGGAAATATACATGGAAGAGAGTAACTCTGTATGTTTGGCCCTTAAAGAAAATTGCTACAAAAGGTTAGCTCAATGGTATTTGATGTCTGTACCGAGAAACTGGCATAAGAGTGGTTTGCAAACCAGGGTATCAAACTAGGATCTGATTGAACGTCATGGGAAACTGTGGTTTGACAAAACCTCAGTTATCTGTCCCTAAGCCAGGGATGCGAGGGGAAGAGTAAGTGCTCAGGCACAAAGCTCACTCTTGATCCAGCAAAAAATAGTTTATCAAACAAGATGGCAACACTTAAGCCAGGCCACAGTAAGGCTTTCAAAGCAACATCCTGGTGCAAAACAGGGAAGTCAGATTTGCAGAAAAAGACACACACATACTTATCTGCAAAATTTATTTTAACACACCTCAGTTTTCTCTGTATGTCCCCAGGAAGAGGAGAAGTACATTAACCATTCTGCAGAGCCAAAAGACGCATCCTGATAATACTTCTAGCTACAAAGAGGGATTACCCAAGAGACATATAACAGGGAAATGTTCATTCACAAGTGAGAAGAATTAGGGCAAGAGTTTCAGAAGAAGGAGAGGAGGAGGAAGAAAACACAAGAGATTTCCAAGGTATTCTAAAAAGTTACTCTCTCAGCATTCTTCCAAGTCGCTTATGATTTTTGCAAAATGAAAAAGTGACAGCATTGCCACATTGAGAACGGCTGAATCTGCAGGCAAATGAAGTTAATCTGTACTCCAGAACAATGGCGCTTGGACAAGTCGCTCGCTAGGGAGTCAGAGCGTGGAAAAGTTGCAGCAAGGGGTTGTAATTAGGGCAACTCAGCTTATGGCGTGCAACTTCTTTCAATTCTGCTGACGGGCCTTACCTTTTCAGGGTTGGTGAAAACGTCAGACTTCAGCTCTCCATCTAGAAACTCATTAAAGTATTTCATCAGTTTGTGAGCCTCCACTAGCCGTTGCCGTGGCGTGTTTACCCCCTCCAGCAGGTCGCCAAGGTGACAGACTTTAGTTGCCACGTAGCTGACATGCTCATCCAGCTCTTGGAAGTGTTGGAAGGCAACCTGGGAGAAGAGGGCAGACAAAGTAATAGCAGTTGTGTTTACTGTAATTAAGGAAAGTCAAGCTATTCAATAACATTCTAAAGAGCAAAAGCACAGAAGCTAACAAAGGGAAAGGTTCGGTATTCGTCCCCTCTCCAGTAAAACAGAGAAGCATCCACATAAATCAAGTTGATGAAAGTGCATCAAGTTGCATTAACTGAGCTAATTCCATTGGTATCCAGTGCGGATCTTAAGATTCAGTATGGTTAGTGACTGACTGACTGCCTAGTTGCTCACACAGACTGGTTCCAACCATTTGGTGAAGTATCCGGAATAATTCATATTATTCCCCTTAAGATTAAATTTGTGTTATATAGAAGCAGCTATATCTGGCTAAATCACACACACTACTGAGAGCTAGAATTTGGAGTTTGCCATTTGCAGAATGCTGCATAACCAGCAGGAATAGGTAATGGTTGCAGATATAGAGGCTAATGCACTCAAAGCAACTGGAGAAAAGTCGCTTGTATAGATCGCTTATACAAAAGTCGCTTGTACACTTAGATAGATATTAAGGTAAGCTGAGTTGCCATTCTCTCACCTTCCATTCCTCCCCAATGGTGGCTGACGAGAGGCAAGAAGTTGATGCCACTATCATTGTAACTACCTATCCAGAACAGTGAAGATGCCCTCTTTTGCCTAGTTGCCAATTTTTATTCAAGAATGTAAAAAATAACTGTTTTAGTTAATTTCCATTTGTAACACTGATCTTTAAAGCGTATGATATCTATGTGTTTACTAATGTTTTATAACGTGAAATATCCTTGTATATCTATAACTGATTTTTATGCTCAGTGTTTATTCTGATGCTAAAGAGGTTAATAGTGTTTCGTAGAATATGGATATTTTCTAGAATTTTTTGCATTTGCTTTTTTAATTTTAAGATGTCTCCAACTGCATTGTAAACCGCTTAAGAGATTTTATTAAATATAAATGCTATATAAATTGTCCAAATAAATAAAATGATATGTCTTGAACACACACCTTCCCTTACAATAAATAACAGATACCACCCCTTCAAATTTTGTTTGCAGTTAGGTGTGTGGGAAGGCAGCAGAGAGACTGTTAGTGTGTGCCTCTACCACTCCTAGGTTGGACATTCAAAGGACAAAAATTACCGTATTTTTCGTCCTATAGGATGCACTTTTTCCCCTCCAAAAATGAAGGGCAAATTTGTGTGCGTCCTATGGGGCGAATGCAGGCTTTCGCCGAAGCCTGGAGAGCGAGAGGCGTCGGTGAGCACCGACCCCTCTCGCTCTCCAGGCTTCAGGAAGCTATCCGCAAGCCTTGGGAGCCCGGCGGGAGTGCCCGCCGGGCTCCCAAGGCTTGCAGGCAGCAGCCTGCAGCCCAAAGCATGGGGCGCACAACCTCGCCATCGCTCTCGGGCTTCCCCAGCCCCGCAAGCAAGCTCCGGGAGCGATGGCGAGGTTGAGCGCAACCTCGCCTTCGCTCCTGCATCCCCAGTCCCGAGGCTAAAAACGAAGCCAGGACAGCTAGCGGGATCCATCCCGCTCACTGTTATGGCTTCTTTGCTCTTTGGAGCTCAGGGGGGGGGGGATAATTTTTTTTCTTTATTCCCCCCCCCCAAAAAAAATAAGTGCACCCTATGGGCTGGTGTGCCCTATAGGGCGAAAAATACGGTACATCAAAACCTGGTGTATAAGCTTAAGACACAATCTAGCACTAGTTCTTCCATGCAAAATAAACTGAAACGATGAGCGAGTGCTGCAAGGATGTGAACTGAGCCCTGACTTCTTACCTGGTTGCTTTTCTGCAACTCTTGAACCTTCTTAGCAAATTCCTTGGCTTCTCTCTGGACTTGCTGCTCTAACTTCTCCACTCTTCTCTGGATTCTTTCATCTAGCAGCTTGAGTTCATTGATATGATTCACAAATTCTTCTTGTAATCTGAAGGGTTTTGTATAAAGGGTTTGAGAAAGCAGATTGCAGTATCGTGATGACGTTGTGTGATTGGTGGTACCAAATAGTTCTGAAGGCACTGGTGAAGGTACATCAGTACTAAGACTGAAATGCTTAAAAAAACCACACCACACAACCTAACTTCTACAGCATATCTTCATTTTATTATAAGCATTTCTGTCCTACCCTTCCCCTGTATCCCAAAAACTTCAGTCCCTAGTCTAATTGAAGTCTTCTTGCAGGATCCTAATTTGTCCAAAGTGATACTTTCACAGCACACTTCTGGCCGTGAATGAGTTTAGATAAGGACAACCATACAAGTTTACCCAATTAAAAAAACAAAACTAGGCTTCACATAGCGGGTCATCCCCACACCGTAAGTCTAGCAAGTACATAGACCAGGAACAACCTTGGGACACCCAAAGACCCTTCATGCAAACATGTGGGTGCACAGCTGTATAAAACAGGAATCCCAAACTGGTCAAAAGACACACAGAGTCCCACGTCCCAGTTAAAGGATTTCAAAAGGATTTAGAAAGGCCTCTGGACCTAGTGAAGAACTAGGTTCAAGGTCCAAAGCCATTAAAGCCTGGCAGCCTTTATGTCCAGCTATGCACCTGAATAAGCTACCCTGCCAACCTTAAAAACAGCAAAAACCAACTCTAGAGGAATTGGGAAAATAAGACAGCCATGAGAAAATCGATCTGCTTATTAAAATGGATTAAAAGAATGTTGTGAAATGGCACTTAACCTTATCAAAATACCCCTATTCACTCCATTGCACCAACACCTAGCAATTATGTCATATTGAATTCTATACTAAACTAGCAACTTGCAAGAATTGGTCAAGTATAGCAGTTTAGGGATTAATCCTCCAAGTTCCTTAACCATGCTCTTAATGTTACTTGTAGAAGCCAAAATGGCCATGTCAATAAGCCACGTAAGACCCATTCCTTCTCCAATATGGGCTTTCAGAAGAAAACTTCTCCCTTTCTCCTTTGTTTACTTCTTTCTTTCTACGTTATACTTTCTCAACCCCCTTTCTACCCTCAACACGCTATTCTGAAAACCACCTAAGGAGCTTGCATGGGGGGGGGGGGCCATGGAGAAGGGGGTGTCATAGTGATCCAGCGGTATTCGCAGCTGGTGTTTATTGGGTACTTATATGATTCGCACAGTGCTTGCTCTTTGTTAAGGGATGGTTAAAAGTGTTCATTGTGCGGCTGGATTATGCGGCTGGATTTTACCTTTTGGGATCAAAAGCTTCCACGCTACTTCGGGAACCTCCGCCAGGAGTCCTCCACGCCAGGCGTTCAATGTACTCATCTGCCACAAAGGGCTCCTAACCACACAAGAAAAGAATCACTTTTTTACAGCAAGCCACAGCAGGAAGTGCAAGATACATATTGTTTACACCTCGCTGAGTGAAAGCGGCTAAAAGCTTTTTCTGCAGTGAATGCTTTACAAACCATAGATAATAGGACCAGTGGCACTTTACACATTTGTGCACGTAATCTAAAAATTAGGCATTTTGAATATAGTGAACATCTCGTTCAGCGCTTGCAGAACTGGCCCACTATAAGGAGCGGCTCCCAGCCTTTTACACTCCAGGACCTGTCATTCACTTCAAAGCCCAATCAGGATCTAGGCCCAATGCATTCAAGAGTGTGCTCACTCAGTGGTGACGCTAGCGATTTGTACACAGGGACCTTCCAATCCATCAGCTCAGAGAGAGGCTGGATTAGACAAGGAAAGTCGCAAGCTGCTCCCTTAAGTTCGTCAGCCTCCGCTATCAACTTCCCACACTCTAATCATGTGCCTTTCTGCTATGCAGCTCCTTATGGATGGAGAGGCCGTATCTCAGTTGTAGGGGAACATGCTCTGAATGCGCAAAGGGCCAGGCTCAGTGCCACCATTTCCATTTACAAAGATCTCAGGTAGCAGGAAGCCTCTTTCCTTGCCTGTTCCTTCACTGCTGTGAATCTCATCTGCCACCCCACATTACAGTGGTGCCCCGCAAGACGAATGCCTCGCAAGACAAAAAACCCGCTAGATGAAAGGGTTTTCCGTTTTTCGATGCGCTTCGCAAGACGAATTTCCCTATGGGCTTGCTTCGCAAGACGAAAACGTCTTGCAAGTCTTGCATTTTTTTTCGCTTTCCCCCTTTTTCTAAGCTGCTAAGCCGCTAATAGCCTTTTAGCCGCTAAGCCGCTAAGCCTTTAATAGCCGCTAAACCGCTAATCCGCTAAGCCACTAAAAGGGTTGCTTTGCAAGACGAAAAAACCGCTAGATGAAGAGACTCGCGGAACGGATTATTTTCGTCTTGCGAGGCACCACTGTATTCATTTATCTGTCCCAAACCCTGAGCACACTCCTATCTTCATGTGGATTGTAGACTTCATAGGAAGACTGTATCCCTTCTGTATGGCACCAGGAACACACTCTGTTTACTTTTAGAGGGTTTTTACATTTACAACATCATCATTATTATTAATAATAATAATAACAGGTTTCTAATCCACCCTTCACCACAAGGTCCAAGGGCAGGTTGCAGCAATTCAAAAGTCTGAATTAAAAACAGCAGCTTAAAATAAATTACAGATCAGTCCTACATAGAGTTGTAGAAGCTCATCAAAAATAGGTCTTATGGGTTTTTAAAAAAAATTAATTGCAATATATTTTTTCAAAAAAGGAATAAAATGAAAAAAAGCAAAGAAAATGTAATCTTATGTCTTTGAGCTAATTTAAAAACCTAGATTGCTGGAAAGTGATATGAGGTTTTAAAAACATGATATTGAGGGCAATAGCAATAAGCCATTTTTTTCCAAATTCAAAGTGCTCAGAGGCCGCAAGCAGTTTTTTATTCCAGACATTTTTAATATCAGTGCCAAGCGTTAGCACCTTGAAAAACAATACCTGACTAGATAGACAAGTTATTCCACACCTACAGTGCACTGAAGTTATACCACAAGTTTGTTCTGTTTAGTGGCAAAGCCAAGCTTCTCCTTTGGTTTAACTTGTCTTTTTAGCATTCCATTGCTACATTTGTTTGTAATGCAATTGTTCCATCCGGCACAGACTTTTTAAAAAAAATTGTAGATGTGGTTACCACACAGTTTTAAATCACAAGTTCAGAAACCCATTATGAATTTCGTATCTGATTCAAAGGGACAATATAGATCATAAGAATGAGACCACTGTGAAATTTGGTATGGACGTCTGCAAACATTTCCAGAGGAGTAACCATGTTAGGCTCTTGTAGCAAAAACAATCAGTGTCTTGTAGCACCATAAAAACTACAGTGGTACCTCGGGATGCGAACGGGATCCGATCCGGAGCCCCATTCACATCCCAAATGGAACGCAAGATGCAACGGCGCGTCTGCACGTGTCGCGTTTCGCCGCTTTCGCGCATGCGTGACGTCATTTTGCACGTCTGCACATGCGCAAGCGGCGAAACCCGGAAGTAACGCGCTCCGTTACTTCCAGGTTGCCGCGGAGTGCAACTCAAACACGCTCAACCTGAAGCACATTCAACTCGAGGTATGACTGTCCGTCATAATAAATTTGTTAGTCTCTAAGGAGCCACAAGGCTCTTTAATCACATTTACAAAATTTTCTGTTTATAGTTCAGGTACCTGCTGGACCCCTGTTTTAAATAACCTGCTAGATCAGACAACAGGCCTGCTTAGTCCTGTATCCTGTTTCCCAACCAGACGCCCACAAGCAAAGTGTTGCAACGTGCCTCTTGAACAATGTGTATTCCCTAAGTGGCATCTGCACCCCGTAGAGTCTTTCACCACGCAAGTATGATGTGCAATTCCCTCCTCAACAGAGATTGCCTGATCACTATTATTAATACTCTACTAACCTATGGACTGGACTCCTGCAATGTGTTGTTATATGGAACTGCCTCTGAAGACTTCTTGGAAACTTTGGTTAACACAAAGTGCAGCTGCCACGCTGCTAAATGGGAACAGCTTTAGGGAAGGTAGCTCAGCAGGTCTCTTAAACAGACAACACTAGCTGTCAGTCCATTTCAGCATGAGCCTTTGTTCATCTTCTGAGACCCTCCTCTTGGTCCTTGTGCTATGTGACGTTAGGCAGGTGATGACTGGGGAGAGGGTGCTCTTGGCTGTGAAGCTCTGTCGATAGCATGCCCGCCCCAGAGACACCTGCCTGGTGCCAACCTTGATGTATTTTCAGCAGCAGGCAAATGCTTTTTTGTTTTCCTAGGGGCAACCGGCATGTTTTATATCAGTCAGTTTTAGTTTTATGGATTTACTGATTTCACTGACCCCTGGTTACTGCTTATAAGATCTGAACAGATTTAACATACTGTTTTATTGTTTGCATAGCATGCCACTCTGAGAGACATGCACTACAATCACATGTGAGTCAACAAAGCAAAAAGGTTGCTTCCAGACCTGGGTTTATTGTGAGATTGGTGCTCCTCAAGTGTGCAAGCTCACAGTGTCCAAAACAACATTATTAGCATCAAACGCCAGCCTGAACTTCCCTCCACCCCAAAATTAAGCCAGATTTACCCTTTCTGAAGAAAACCCAACATGCTAAAAAAAATCCTGTTGCCAGCAACCCATCTGCAATATCCAAATACCCATTTGGATCAGAAGGTCAGCAGTTCAAATCCCCGCGACGGGGTGAGCTCCCGTTGCTCGGTCCCTGCTCCTGCCAACCTAGCAGTTCGAAAACATGCCAAAATGCAAGTAGATAAATAGGTACCGCTCTGGCGGGAAGGTAAACGGCGTTTCCGTGTGCTGCTCTGGTTTGCCAGAAGCGGCTTAGTCATGCTGGCCACATGACCCGGAAGCTGTACGCCGGCTCCCTCGGCCAATAAAGCGAGATGAATGCCACAACCCCAGAGTCGGTCACGACTGGACCTAATGGTCAGGGGTCCCTTTACCTCTACAGAAGCACCCAAACATTACTGAGTGCCCAGGACTTATTCCCAGGTTAAGTACAACAAAGCACAATGAAGTGGGAAGCAGGCCACCAAATGATAGTCAATGTGCTGGGCAAGGTCCACTGTGGTCGTGAAATGGATGGAAACATAGCACAAAATGAATCATTAGGGCATATGTTGCCCAAACTGAACACTACCTGGAACATTTATAATATAATGCAGAGGAGGAATGTTTATTCCAATGGAAGGTCAATTTCTTCTGTATACCTGCCAACTGTGAGAACATTCTACACTGCCCACTTTTTCTGTAATCTAATAACAATACACATTGCATTGCTAGCTAATGGGGCTGCCTGCAAAACTGGAAGACTCTGTATGGCCTACACTTAATTGTAAAGCCAGTAATCATGCCAAAAGTTCTTTAAAACTTTTGGCAAGTGGCATATTGTCTACCACAGTGGTACATTTACAGTGCAACCCTAACCACTACCCAGAAATTAAGCCCAACTGAATTTAGGAGACACACTCTCCAGCTAAGTGCGCAGAGCGCCACAGACCTAGAGATCCAAGGTTCACATTCTCTGGAAACCTCTTTGTATTTAAGGATGGCTGCGAGATCTGCACAGATGAAATCATCTGTCTTCCCCTCTCTTCCACTAATCACAGCGGTCATGTTACAGTACGATGAGTGCATGCCAGTGTTACATTATGTCTGGGTTACTCAAACTGCCTGGCAGGCCAGTCCCTAGGCATTTGAACTGCCATTTGAACCATCACACAATGAATGTAATCTTCCTTTCACTGCTGCTTCTTCTGGTGATTATGCTTCCTTAGCACGCCTTCCATTTACAGATAAATATTGCAGCGTTCACAGAATCAAAGAACTGTAGAGTTGGAAGGGATCCTGAGGGTCATCTATTCCAACCCTCTGCTATGCAGGAATCAATTCAGAGGAAACTACAGAGGAAGTGGAAGGAAATGGAGGCAGGGTAAAACAAGGAATGGGTTCAAGGTTCTTTTGGTTGCATGTGCTTAGGCCAAGCTACAGGCACAGTTACAGTCAGGCTCTGGAATTGGGGGTTGCCCCAAAGGCAAAATACCCCTGTGCATCTTCACGCTTGTTCACAACGAAAACCACCTCGCAGATTCTGGTACAAACTGAAACAAAGGGATATAAATTTAACAGACCAACTGAGGCTATTTAACGTGCCTTGCTTTTATTGTATATATTATCTTTAAGTTGGAAGATGATTGGGGCCAGGAGAAATGTTTACATAAATTAATAAAATATGGCAGCTGCTTCTTGTAGCCTGTAAACATAAACACATGCATCCGTTTGCAGGGTATTTCAAAGAAACCTGTCTGGTCTAAGGCGCGACTGGTCACTTTGTTTAGCCAGTCTCTTTCCTAGCAGGGCTCCTGTCCTTGAACAGCTACAGAAGTGGAGGAAATGCAGCAAATGAAATCCCATCTCCATGCCAGCTGCACTTCTGCCTGAAATGCAGGTGTTATGGGCCCAAGGCAAAGACATGCCAAGAAAAGACCATCTCTTAATACAAATCAGTATATGACTTCTTCGGTATATGACCAACCATAGACCATCTCTTAATACAAATCAGTATATGACTTCTTCGGCAGCTTAGGGCTGCAAAGAATACTCAAGGCCAGAGCAGTGGAGGCTGTTCCAACAGGGCAGATGGGGAGCTGCCCCACCAGCCCCCACCTGCCTGCCTTCTTACTTACAAGCACTGGCTGTCAGCCGCCTCCTCCTTAGTCTGCTGCCTTAGGAGAACTCATCAGGAAAGAGGATGGAGATGAAACTGGAATTTGTTGGTTCTTTCTGACCCTGGCCTCCTTGCTTTCTGCCCTTTCAATCCCGTCAGCACTGGACCAGGGATAGTTCAATGCCCTGATTACCTCAATATTGGAGGAACGTGGGCTAAGACATCATTTATCAAACAAACTCTTAAGACCTTTCCCCTCCAATAAAAATAACCTTAGAAGTTCTATTACAGTATTTTGGGGGGAACAGCAGCAATGCCACCAGTTCTGGGGGGGATTGCCTATTACTGTATTATTATTATTATTATTATTATTCCTACTACTACTACTATTATTGTTCTGAATTTGTCTCTCTGGCTAAACTTCATCATCATTGCAGACACAACCCAATGAAGCATCTCACCCACCCTACTACACCTCCAAAACAGTGGCTCCCCAATTTCCACCCACCGTTCACAATCTCTCACTCCCCATCTCATTCACCCTGTGCCACACATGAGGCTTCCCAATTTGTTATTATTATTTAATCCTAGTAGAGCATCAACACCAACAGCTGCACGACAAGCAAATAACCCAGCAGGAGAATCTTTTGCCTGTCGCTGCATCTCCATCTCAGAGAGGGGGGGGGGGTCATTTCTCCATTTCACATGGCTGTCAAAGTAAAGGGTGAGGGGAAAGTCCAGGTACTAGACACTTTTACTCCCCCCCCCAAAAAAAAACCCTTTCCCCTCTAAGGCCAACCTTATGCCTCCCTATTTCTGACCTAACAGACACAAGATGTTACCCCACTACATTGCTAACAGCTACCCCTCCCCACCTTTCCCTGCAAAACACACACCCATTTTGCTCTCCCTGGAAACCCTCGCTGCCCCACTGACAGCTCCCTTCCACCACCGCTTGCTTTTCCTTCCCTCTGCCTTCAGTGACACTTCCCCCCTCCCCAAAATCAGCTCAACCTAAGCCCTCTTCCTCCCTTAGCTGACATAGAAAAAGGCAAGTTTATAGACAAAGGAGCATGCCATTTGCACCCCTTTGCCGCCTGAGGCTGGGACTTTGCCCACCCATCTTCCTCTCCCCTCATCTCCATGTATGAACTTAATAGG
This sequence comes from Podarcis liolepis, assembly GCF_965112155.1. Lineage (NCBI taxonomy): Eukaryota > Metazoa > Chordata > Lepidosauria > Squamata > Lacertidae > Podarcis > Podarcis liolepis. Next base: position 6,645,049 of record NC_139554.1, on the reverse strand, counting down.
GTTTTGCTTATTTTTTGCTTGCTACTATTATTATTGTTATTTGCTTGCTATTCTTGCTATGTTGTTAATATTGTATAGATTATAAATGCTTGTTAATAGATTATAGACAGATCATATGATTTGTTAATCATATGACATTTGCTTTAATTCTGGTGTTTTGTTTATTTCTGAGCTGTTGCTTTGTCAACAGCGTTTTTTGCAGTTTGCGACTGCTTCTCCGGTGATTTGTTAACTATTCTATATGATTTATGCTGCGTTTGTGACATTCTACGCTGCTATCGCTCATTGTCCGTAAGCCACTCCAGGATTCATGTGAACGAAAAGCAGTATAGAAAATGCAGTAACTAAATCAATACTTCACTCCCGGAGGGACAAGACCACCCCACCCCACCCCCCAAAGAAACAATCTGCCTATTTCCTCACCTCAAAGAAAACACTCCCTCCCTAGGGGGTGCCCCACTGCAGGAGAGGGGGTATCACCCCACATGGTATCATCCCAAATAAGGAGGGGGGTGCCACCCCACATGAGAAGAGGGATATCCCCCCACATGAGAGGGGGTGTCACCCCACATGAAGAAAGGGTGTGCCCCCCACATGAGAAGAGGAATACCCCCCACATGATAGGGGGTGCCACCCCACATGAGAAGATGGATATCCCCCCCACATGAGGAGAGGGGGTGCCACCCCACATAAGAGGGGTATCCCCCCACATGACGAAAGGAGGTATCCCCCCATGATAGGGGGTGCCACCCCACTGAGAAGATAGATATCCCCCCCACATGAGGAGGGGTGCCACCCCACATGAGAAGAGGGATATCCCCCCACATGACGAGAGGAGGTATCCCCCATGATAGGGGGTGCCACCCCACTGAGAAGATACCCCCCCACATGAGGAAGGGTGCCACCCCACATGAGAAGAGGGATATCCCCCCACATGACGAGAGGAGGTATCCCCCCATGATAGGGGGTGCCACCCCACTGAGAAGATGGATATCCCCCCACATGAGGAAAGGTTGTGCCCCCCACATGAGGAGAGGGATACCCCCATGATGAGAGGAGCTATCCCCCCACATGATAGGGGGTGCCACCCCACATGAGAAGAGGAATATCCCCGCACATGAGAGGGAGACATCTCTCCCCACCCCATGAGGAGAGGGAAGCGGGCATCACCCCACACACCCCATTCTCTCTCGCCCCCCCCCCATCTTGCCCCAGTGACAGCTCCCTCTCTCCCGCCCCAGGTCGCGCCCCCCCAAACCCCTCACCTCGAAGAGCTCGGGCGTGACGGCCGCCATGGCGCCGGTCCCTGCTCCGTCGCCGTCCCTCAGCCGCCCCCGCAGGCCCGCCACCCGCCGCCCGGACCAGGCCTCCTCCATGGCCTCTCTCGGCGGAGGCGGCCGAGTCCCGAGCTCTCCTCCTCCTCCCGCTGCTGCTGCCGCTGCTCCTCCTCCGCCGGAAACCGTCCCTCACCAGGCCGCGGCTGGGCGCTTCCCCGGCTCCTCGGGGCCTGCCAGGCGGCTCCGCCCAGGCAGAGGCGCCCCAGTCAGCTGCTGCTGCCGGCGCTGTCGCTGCCGCCGCCGCCGGCTAGGCCCCAAAGCCGCGCCTGGGAGGAAGCGGGAAGGCCCGGCGGAGGAAGGCGGCCTGAGGGGGCTGAGGAGGCGGAGGCCGCTCCTGAGGGGAGGGGCGCAGGCCTGTCAGTGGGGGGCTTTTGAAAAGTGGGGCGCGGGGGTGTCCCACGGAGCGAAGTGGGGAGGGGGGTCTCCTTCAGGTAACAAGGGTAGGAAGGTGAGAATATATATATATTTATATTCCATATATATATTGAAAGACTGTTGGGGAGTTTAAGGCAGGGCTGGGGGGGGGGGAGGCATCTGCTCCAGGGGTCGGAAGACCCTCTAAATAGGGGAGCTCTGAATAGGGGAAAGGGTGTCCCGACCCCCACTCTCTGCACTGCAAGAAATTCTGGTTTGTGCAAGAGCTTCTGGGACAGAAAAAGGGAGAGAGAGATCTGGATCCCTGTGTCTGCTTTTTTCCCCTGATTGCAAGGGTGCAACTCGGGTGCATGCTCCCCATTGCAAGGGGATAGTGGGGTTGGGGGTCCTCAGCCTGGAACTGGTAGGGGGTCTCCGCTTTTGGAGCGTTGCCTTTGCTGATCTGCAAAGCTAGGGCGTTGTTTGGGGCGCCTGCGACTTTTTGAAGGCCTGCTACCCCGGGGAAGCGAAACTTCGGAGGGTGGTTGTTGTTTTTTACGTAGATTTGGGGTTGGGGCACGGCGGGTGAGAGGGGCGCCCTAACCTGTGGGCCAAATTCTGCTTGAGGAACAGGGGAGCCGGTGCTCATCCGGGGAAAAGCTAGCAGTGGCTCTGGGGTTGAGGAGCTGGGCGGTTCCGGATCCGAAATTTCCCTTGGCACACGAATGATGCCTGCAAGAAGAAGTTCCTAGACGTGGTGATCTTTTGCGATCCATTAAGCCACCCGCAATGGCCTTGAGGGGACTCTGGCTCGTCGGCCACGAACAAGGGTCCTGTGGCACCGTGCTGTTTTCCAGGTAATATGCTGTAGTGAACCTACGTAAGAGCTGGTCAGTATGTTCCTTTCACCACCCAGTGGCTGCTTCCCTGCCCTCTCTCTGCCATTGTGAAGCAGAACGGCCTCTTGTGAGTTGAGCCATCGCGTAAGGAGCATCTCCGTAAGCGATGGGTCATATCTCGATGACAGAACGCCGTGCTTTGCATTCAGAAGTTTCCAAGTTCAACCCTGGGCATCTGCAGTCAAAAGAGATTGGGCAGATTCGATGAGAAAGACCCTCCTCCTTCGCCTGAAACTTTGAAAAGCTGCTGCTAGTCAGAGTAGACAGTATTGGGCTGGATGGGCGAATAGCCTGAACTGATGCAAAACAACTTCTGTGGTTGCTGTTCCTGCGTAGCCTTTCTCCTGCCCAGTTTCCCCTGGGATTGCCAGCTTGAGATAAAGACTGAGGCGATCTCCCTTAGAGGAACCAGCCCACCAATGATGATGATGATGATGATGATGATGATGATGATAATTTATTATTTATACCCCGCCCATCTGGCTGGGCCTCCCCAGCCACTCTGGGCAGCTTCCATAGAAACCAAAAATACAGTAAAATCTCACACGTTAAAAACCTCCCTGAACAGGGCTGCCTTAAGATGTCTTCTAAATGTCAGGTAGTTATTTATTGCTTTGACATCTGTTGGAAGGGCGTTCCACAGGGCGGGCGCCACTACCGAGAAGGCCCTCTGTCTGGTTCCCTGTAGCTTTGCTTCTCGCAATGAGGGAACCGCCAGAAGGCCCTTGGCGCTGGACCTCAGTGTCCGGGCAGAATGATGGGGGTGGAGACGCTCCTTCAGGTATACTGGACCGAGGCCGTTTAGGGCTTTAAAGGTCAGCACCAACACTTTGAATTGTGCTCGGAAACGTACTGGGAGCCAATGTAGGTCTTTCAAGACCGGAGTTATATGGTCTCGGCGGCCGCCCCCAGTCACCAGTCTAGCTGCCGCATTCTGGATTAGTTGTAGTTTGTGACTTACTGTGATTTTGGTTTCCTAGCATGCGAGCCAAGGCATCTGAAAACAAAGGGCGTATTTACACTACATTCCCTCTCCCCAAAGATCCCAGGCAATTGTAGTTTGGAGCGTCTGCATGGGATAGCGTTCTTAACAAACCCGAGCTACAATTACCAAGATCCTTTTCGAAAGTCATATCAGTTAAAATTCTATAGTGTCAATGTGTTGGGGGGGGAGACAATACTGGGCAATAAGGCAGCTTCCTATATTCTTCCTATACAGTAAGCCTGCAACCCGCGCACAGGTTGCATCCTGGGGACTGCGCCTAAAGCCAAAATCGCTTATAGTCAAAAGACATTGGGTGCAATGGTGGGTAGGATTGCCAGAGACTTTTTTCCCTGGACATCCACTTTTTATTATTTGCACGTAAAGGTGAATGTGCATAAGTTAATGTGCATACGTTGCGGGCACACTGTATTGATAGTGGCTCCTCTGTGTGACGGATGCACAGCACAGTAACATTGTATTTTGGGTGGTGAGGTACATTGGTGGGGCCCACAGGAGGCAATTATTTAGCATTATTTCTCTAGTACAGCATTGTCTTCCTGAACAGGACCAAGAATGTGGTTGTCACCAGTTCAAGGCTGCAGTCACAAAACCCTAGTGGCAACTTGCTCTGTGCATTTGTGTCTCAGCTGCTCCAAAGGCCAGTGTAATTGACTATGACCTCTGCCTCCTCTCCAGCTTCATGGCTGGAAAAAAAAGATTGGAGCTCATGGAGCTTAGCAGAAAACAGTGGAACACACTAAGTTGCAAGCAGAATCATGGACCCCTTCCCCGTTTTTCTGGAGTGGCTATTTGGAATAGCAACACTCCGAACAATGTATAAAACAGGCTGGTGACATGTTCCTCCATAGTGCAGAGAAAGACCTCAGAAACCACATCGTGTCCTAAACATAATGTGTACTCTGCCTCCAATATTATACCATTTTCCTCCTGTTTCCCCACGGGGACCAAATTCTTGGCAACCTTGGATGGGCTACTTGCCCTGGGTCCTGCTTTTAAAGGTAAAGGGTAAAGGGACCCCTGACCATTAGGTCCAGTCACGGATGACTCTGGGGTTGCGGCGCTCATCTCGCTTTATTGGCTGAGGGAGCCGGCGTACAGCTTCCGGGTCATGTGGCCAGCGTGACTAAGCCGCTTCTGGCGAACCAGAGCAGTGCATGGAAACGCCGTTTACCTTCCCGCCGGAGTGGTACCTATTTATCTACTTGCACTTTGACGTGCCTTCGAACTGCTAGGTTGGCAGGAGCAGGGACTGAGCAATGGGAGCTCACCCCGTCGCGGGGATTCAAACCACCAACCTTCTGATTGGCAAGTCCTAGGCTCTGTGGTTTAACCCACAGCGCCACCCACGTCCCTTCTGTCCTGCATTTACATAGGAACAAATGCCTTATTCTGAGTCACATAACTCAATATTGTCTACACTGTTTGGCAGCAGCTGTCTAGGGTTTCAGGCATGCTTTTGCATGGTGGAGGAGTGGCGAGCGCCTCTCCAATCGCCATGCATGTGACATTGCATAAAATTTGTATGTGGCACATGGATGTGCCGTCATGCAGGTACCTAGTTTTGCTTCCTCAGAAAGGAGGGGAAGAGTTTGCCTGGAGTGCCCATGTTATGGATGTGGGGAGAAGAAGGGTCTATCCCAGTATAGAAAGTCGTGATGAGCATGTGAACATTGCACGCACTTCCACTCGCATTTCTCTGTTACTTTTGCATGAGCACTGGGAGAGTTAAAAAGAGAAACATAAAGAGCATGTGCCAGTTCTGTAAAATCTCTACACAAACTGTGCTTGTGATTGTTGAGGTTCAGCAGTAATTGTAGTCTGCATTGTAGACTCAGGAATACTTCAGCCATCCTTCAGCCAAAATGGGAATTAGAGACAACAAATAAAAACCTTCCACCATGCCAGGTTCAAACACCGATTCCACATAATGCCAATTATCCCCTTTTGTTCATTCCTACTGTACTTTAAAGTGACACTGTCAACTTGATATTTGGAATTAAATTAATTTTGATGGGGGGAAATTGAGCTTCTGACGGTGGCGTCTTTTAAAAATAATTGCTGTACAACGTAGTAGTTAAATCCAATTGTTTAATATAAAAAAAAGGTTTTTCTGTTCTCCCGTGGATATTACAAGGGTTTGATATTTCTTTTACTCCTCTGAATAAGGGTAGAATTAACCATGGAGCTGTAGTTAATAAAGGAAGATACAGAAGCAGTTGACAATCAGTTGATGAATCGGAGCCTACAAACAGCAGTAAAGGTTTCTCAAATTTAGGGGGCTGGAAAAGGACATGAGCACAGAAACAAGGGAATTGTCTGTATTATTGGTAATAGAACCGTAAACAGGCAGGGCTCCAGGTTTGCCAAAGTATTGGTCACAACTCAAGCCTTGGAGTGCTTGCAAAGCCTCATTCCCCTGGGCATAGATAACATCTTGTGTGAAGTGGAACTTCAGATGAAGGCCTGTGTGTACAATGGCCTGATTCATGCTGTGATTTCTCCCCAGAAAAGGATTGTGCCAAAACAGCCATTGTGCAGATAGGTGTCTTCATGGAGCCTCCACCTCACACGTAAATTGTAAAAGCAGCTTGGTGAACCAACCCCTTAGGAGTTGGGTCAGTTTAGAGTCCGTTTGGTGCCGTGCAGCTCAGACCAATTTGGAGCATGCAACAACAATATTATTATTATTTGTACCCCACCCATTGGACTGGGTTGCCTCAGCCACTCTGGCTGGCTTCTAGCAGATAAAGAAACACAATAAATCATCAAACATTAAAAACTTCCATATACAGGGCTGACTTCAAGTGTCTTCTAAAAGTCACATAGTTATTTATCTCTTTGACAACTGGGAGGGCGAGCACCACCACCGAGAAGGCCCTCTGCCTGGTTCCCTATAACTTCACTTTTCACAGTGAGGGAACTGCCAGAAGGCCCTCAGAGCTGGGCCTCAGTGTTTGGGCTGAATGTCTCAAGCAACGTAATGTTAACTTTCCTGCAACCTGTGTGCTTCCACATTGCAGGCGTTACCCCACGGTTGAAAAGCGAGCAAAATGCCTCAACGGAGCAAGTTATGTGGCCGTGCCTGAAGACGGCCCTTTCCTTAAAGCGCTGCTTTTTGAACTGAGACTGGCCGATGAAGACCAGAGCTTCATAGAGCGTAGGGATGGCTGCTCCCGAATCAACAAGACTTCGGTCTATGCCCTTCAGACCGAAAGCGGAGAACTTTGGCCTGTGGTGGCCTTCCAGAAGAGCGGGTTGGTTTACGTTGGCCTCCCGTTGGTAGAGCAGCCCTTGGCACCACGCCCACCTCTCATCAGCATCAGCGGGGTCTCTCAGGCTTTTGCGGTCTTGTCAGGGCTGCTGGCCTTCATGAACTCCAGCCAGAAGAGCAAAGCAGAGAGGACTTCCAAAATTGGCCAGCTCCCAGGCTTGCTTATGCAGAGCTGTCCTCTTGGCACCCCGCTGGATATGGACTTGAACGGCTCGTCACTGGAAAACAATCACGTTACTCCAAGTAGCCATCCTCAGAAACCACCAGCTTGGAGAACCAGCACGTACAAGGGAAAGCCTCAAGTTAATGTCTGCATTACTGAAAAAGTCAAGTCTGTGCAGTATGACAAAAGGGATGTGTCAGACATGTGGCAGGTTTATGGAACTGTAACTTGCAAGGTGAGACACTTTCTGGCGCAAATCTCTCTAACCTATTTGACACATGAATGCCCCTGGAAAAGCAAAAATTCATCTCATTTTTATCTTGGCATATGGGGAAGCTGAACCTAATATTTTTAATGCTTCAGCATGCCGCAGAGGAAATGCTTCTTTTTTTAGATTTGTGAACTATACCAAACAGAAAATCTCGCTTTACAGATATGCTCTTGCGTATCTCCCTCCTAGTTTTGCTAGCTGAATAAAGAGTTAAAAGATGCCACTGCTAATTTTGATATCATTTTTCAGTGTTTAGATTTCATCCTGCGGCGCTTGCATTATTCATCCTCATAATAGCCCTGCGAGCTGAGAGACACTCAGTTCAGACATTGTAGGTTGTACTTGTAATAAATTATAATAGTAAGAATAGTAATGAAAACAATACAATTCTAGTTACAGTCAGCAACATCTGGAAGGTCGGAGGTTCCTCTTAAAGGGTAAAGGGACCCCTGACCATTAGGTCCAGTCGTGACCGACTCTGGGGTTGCGGTGCTCATCTCGCTTTACTGGCCGAGTGAGCCGGCGTACAGCTTCCGGGTCATGTGGCCAGCATGACTAAGCCGCTTCTGGCAAACCAGAGCAGCGCACGGAAACGCCGTTTACCTTCCTGCGAGAGTGGTACCTATTTATCTACTTGCACTTCGGCGTGCTTTCGAACTGCTAGGTTGGCAGGAGCAGGGACCGAGCAACGGGAGCTCACCCCATCGCAGGGATTCGAACCGCCGACCTTCTGATCAGCAAGTCCTAGGCTCTGTAGTTCAACCCACAGCGCCACCCGCACCCCTGCTATTATAGCTATTAACTATTTAAAGGAAGCCTTTCTAGGAGGTTGTGAAGTGGGCCATTCTCTAAGGAGGTCTGTTCCGTTCTCATGGATAACTAGGGATGCTTTGAAGACTTCTTCTTTTTTGTCTTTGAAGTGCGACATCGAAGGCACGGCTCCCAACGTGACCATCAGCTTGAACCTCCCTGCCAACGGCTCTCCTCTCCAGGATATTTTGGCCCACCCTTGCGTCACGTCCCTCGACTCCGCCGTTCTGACTTCCAGCAGCGTTGACGTAATGGACGACTCTGCCTTCAGCGGGCCTTACAAATTCCCTTTAATACCTCCTGCAGACCCCTTCGACCTGTGCTTTTATACTTCCCAGGTAAGGCTGCACGATTTGCAATGTTAATCCGGCAGCGGGGTCAGGCACTTGCCAGAGTCGGTACCCCAGCAAGAAGCGCCAAGATCCCCTGGCCCTCCTCCTCCTCGCTGTTCTCCCACCCTCTGGCCTGGTGGGGATGACCAAGTGAGCAGCAACAGCAGTGAGGATAAGGAGCAGCTGGCACCACTGGTGATGAAGTGGCGGTGATCGGGACCTGATCCGGAGAAGGAAGACGTGGGGGGAGGAGAGGGAGGATGGTGGCCATCTGTCATGGATGCTTTAGCTATAATTCCTACATTGCAGGGGGTGAACTGAGTGACCCTTGGGATCCTTTGCAAGCCTAAGATTCTATGAGCAGGAAAGAATCTGGGCTGGCACACTTACCAGATTTATGAAGGCTGCAGAAGCAAGAGACCTGCCTGCCTGCCTGATCAGTTATCCATTTAAAAATACTTATCAAATGTGCCCGTCTTGTTCTGGTTCATTTATTTACAGCATGGCACCACGTAATGTGAAGTTTAAGGGTTAAAAGCAACACTTTTAAGCTGGGCGCTGTCAGACTGACACAGCACAGGTGCAATATCATCAAATTATCAGTCCCGGTTAATAATCTTGCACCCTTTCCTGGACCGACTGTGGTTTCCGGACCGTTTTTAAATGCAGCCGCACGTACAGAGATTTACATCTATGGAAGGCAAAGTTACAATCACACCTTCCTGTATAATAACATGGCCTCTCATAACAAAGCCTGGTCTCTTCTCATCTCTGTCTCTCTGAAAGGAATCTGCAAGTTAGCAATGGCCCTCCATCTCATTACATGCTTTGAGTGTGGCATTGGGCAAGTTTTTGGCCTCCATCCTAGAAATATTTCCAGCACCCTGCTGATCGGTGGTTTAGAGAATCTAGCTTGCAAATGAGTTGTTAATTCCTGTTTTCCATCAGAATTAAGCACTTTCTGCCTAATTATCTTACTGTTTAGCAATCAGAGAGTTTATATCTGACATCTGGAAGCTGTCAACCCATTTTAATTTTATTTATTTTACTTTATTCTAGAATTTGCACTCTATCATGCCTCCAAAGAGGCCTCTGGGCAACTTGAAAACCCGCAACCATAAAAAAGCCTACAACCATCAATAGATAAAACGCATAAGAATGGTTTTAAAATATGAATATAAGGAATTCAACTCTCTCTCCTCCCGCTCAGGTGCCTGTTCCACCAATTTTGGGGTTTTATCAGCTAAAAGAGGAAGAATCACAGTGGAAGTTCACCGTTCACCTGAAGCTTCATGAAAGTGTGAAAAACACCTTTGAGTACTGTGAGGCCCGTATTCCCTTTCTCAACAGGTGAGAATCATGCAATTGTCCCCTCTTTTCAGGGAGTGGGATTTTCAAGAACCAACCTGTTTGCCTCCTTGGGCGCAGGTAAAAGTTGTCGTTGGAACCAGATTTGAAATAGAGCATAAAGGTAAAGGTAAAGGGACCCCTGACCATTAGGTCCAGTCATGACCGACTCTGGGGTTGCGGCGCTCATCTCGCTTTATTGGCCGAGGGAGCCGCCGTACAGCTTCCGGGTCATGTGGCCAGCATGACTAAGCCGCTTCTGGCGAACCAGAGCAGCACACGGAAACGCCGTTTACCTTCCCGCTGGAGCGGTACCTATTTATCTACTTGCACTTTGACATGCTTTCGAACTGCTAGGTTGGCAGGAGCTGGGACCGAGCAATGGGAGCTCACCCCGTCGCGGGGATTCGAACCGCCGACCTTCCGATCGGCAAGTCCTAGGCTCTGTGGTTTAACCCACAGCGCCACCCACGTCCCGAAATAGAACTTAGGACAGATCATATCTAGCCCAATGTTGGGAAACCACTGACCTTCTAGATGTTGCTCAGTGCTGCTCATCACAATGGGTAATGAGTAAGGACTGGACCAGCACTTCACCTTTTACCAGTATGATGGAAATGGGAGAGGTATCTCCACTCGCGCTACAGCTGAAACCATTTATAACGGAGGAGTGACAAAGGCTACCGCTTACGTCGTCTGCTAGTGCAAATGTTTAATTTGCACCAAATTCACCTCGTACAGAAAGAGTGCACTGTTACTGGTTACCGTATTTTTCGCTCTATAAGACGCACCAGACCACAAGACACACATAGTTTTTGGAGGAGGAAAACAAGGAAAAAAATATTATGAATCTCGGAAGCCAGAACAGCAAAAGGGATCGCTGCGCAGTGAAAGCAGCAATCCCTCTTGCTGTTCTGGCTTCTGTGATAGCTGCGCAGCCTGCATTCGCTCCATAAGACGCACACACATTTCCCCTTACTTTTTAGGAGGGGAAAAGTGAGCCTTATAGAGCAAAAAATACGGTATTTAATGAAGGGGTTCCAGGTAAGCCCCAGGTTGCTGTAACGGGGTTTGTTCTTCTGTTGGCGACAGGGGACCCATTACACACCTGGAATACAAAGTCAGCTACGGCCAGCTGGAGGTGGCAAAAGAGAAAAGCTTGCTGGTTTGGGTCATAGGTAAGATAAAACCTACCCCCCCCCTTTCCTACTGAAGGATGGCTGCGTACTGAACTTGTTTGAAACGGCATCACAGCCACCTTGCTGGCTGCTCCATCCACTCTTGTGCCATGGGAAGATCAGCCAAGTCCTCATTAAAGCCTTTTCCCTCCTGGTGGGCTTTGCCAACCAGGACTTCTTTTACTTCTCTAGCACAGAGTTGGTGACCAAGAGTGTGAGCTCTGAACTCAGGCCCGGCATGCTCTCATCTCAGGCAAAAACTCCGTACATCCCATTTTAGGCAGCCAACTGGCCCTCAGTTTCCCCTGCTGTAATGTGGGGGGCAATGATAATTCTGACCTTCCCCACAGAGATATCATTAGGGTTATTTAGCTAGTGTATTTGAAGGGTGCACTCATAAATTACTGTCACTATCCCTCCTCTCGGCCATCACAGCCCCTCTCCTCCATATTCTCTGCTCTGCCTTCCTGCTTTCTCCTTAACTAGCCTTTCTCCTCCTCTATTTGGTTCCTATGTTCCTAAGGAATAGCCTTGGGACATTTTAAATTTATAATAATAATAATTTTATTATTTATATCCTGCCCACCCGGCTGGGTTGCCCTGGCTACAGATTTTGTTTATTACCTTTCATTTAAGAGTTGCTTCCTATGAAGCATCTCAAAGCAGTTCAGCGAGAAAAACATCAACAGTAACATCATGTGTAAAAATAATTTCACATATAGAAGCAATATCAGAGCCAATACAGATGCAGACTGGGATAAGAATATCCCCTTGATGGTCTTCATTAGGCACCAAAAGGGCAGTAGACAATAGGTGCCTGTAAGTGGAAGGAGTTTTAAAGTATAAGTGTGACTACTGCAAAGGTCCAGTTTCTACATACATGCAACATTTTCTTTTTATGCTGCCTTTCCGTAGTTAAAACCATGCTCAAGGTGGGTGGGTGCGGGGAGGAAATGTTGCAGAATTCAAAACACAAGAGAAGGAGTCATAAGCAATAAAGAAAACACCAATAAAGTACACAACCAAATTTCCACATAAATCATAATGAAGGTACAAAAAAATCAATATCAAAACTCCCTAAGCAATCAGCCCAAGAGTCATTTCAGCAGCCTCGGCTTTTGTAGCTGGAGTCAGTCCGGGCTGGGCCCTCCCAGGCCAGGTGGGAAAAGGCCTGCAAGGCAGGGAGCAGGGTGTTCCAGGACTCACAGCCAAGATGTGGAATGGACATCCTGCGGAATGGACCCTCTAGTGAGATTGTGCCTGCAAGAAGCCCTATCCTGCAGAGTAGCGGCGGCTGTCTAGGGAGTTCAGTTGGGTCCCTGTTATCCGTGATGCCAAAGGTTCAACCAGCGACCCTAGATATGCTCTGCCACTGAGCCTAAAGCACACGCGTCTTGCAGGTAGACAGAAGGCAACACAGATTCGGGGGGTGGGGGTGGCAAGAGCTTCTATCACCACATCTAAAGAAAAACCAGCCAAAAAGCTGGATTTGGGGTGAGAGGCCCCCATGGAGACATCACCATCATCATCATAATAATACAGTGGGTGCTCAGGTTGCGAACGTGATCCGTGCGGGATGCACATTTGCAACCCGCACCATTGCACGTCTGCGATTCGGCGCTTCTATGCATGCACAAAGCGCCATTTAGCGCTTCTGCACCGCCAAAACCCGGAAGTAACCCATTCCGGTACTTATGGGTTTCGGCAGTCCGTAACCCAAAAAAACGCAACCTGAATCGTCTGTAACCCGAGGTATGATGATGATAATAATAATAATAATAATAATAATAATAATAATAATAATAATAATAATAATACCTTTATTGTCACTACACCACCTGTGTGAAGTGAAATTAATCGAACCCCTCCTCCCCACACACATACACTCAGTCTTGTTCGCGCTCTGTGTGCTTGTCAGAAGCCAATTACGCCACTATTTTTTTCCATTCAGCAGCCTAACAGCCCACAGATAAAAACTGTTCTTTAACCTGTTGGTGCGGCTGACTATATTTCTGTATCTCCTGCCCGAAGGTAGGAGATTAAAGAAGTGCTGGCCAGGGTGTGAGTCGTCCCTAAGAATTTTCCTCGCTCTCCTGAGGCAGCGGTCTCCCGCGATGTCATCTAGCGAACTCCGAGGACAGCCCATGATGTCATGTGCAGCCAGCGACTCCTTGAATAGACTTGAGCAAATAATTCTCAGCACTCAGTCTGATTTATTTCACAGGCCTATTGTCGTTCCCATTTACTCTGATTCCCACAAAAAGAGCTGGATTGTGCTTTATTAGCGTCCCTGGTGCCTCACTTTGTGAACAAGTTCCCAAGCTGCATTTGTCAGATACGGGACACTTAATTCTTGGAACTGCTTATTCTGATAATTGGGTTAGCCAAAATTTAAAACCTTGGCTCAGCCTCGGAAAATCTTAAATGGCACCTGAGGATATTTTCCTCTTGGTTGTCGAATTCCCTCTATGCCCTGCAGCCCCTTCCTATGTTGCCTTCAGGCAAACCACAAACAATTCTATCCGCCTCAGTCCTTCTTGCCTCCATCTGCAGTATGGGGATAAAAAATACTGACCTACATTATGAAGCTTGCTGTAAGGGGGACTGAAATAAACCTTAACAATGTGAAGCGCCTGGAATATTCCAACGTGAGGTGTCACTTCTAAATGATGCAATGTATTTATTTCAACAATTTGTATACCACTTACTCACAGTTGTCTCGGAGTAGCGTACTGGTGAGCCAATACAATATGACAAAAATGTGTTAAAATCAGAATTCAGTTAAAATGCCTGCAAAAATATTTTTTTAAAGTAAGTTTTGAAGGTGCCGCATTTGTAAGAACTCGGTCATTTAGTGCTGCGGTGCCTAAACTTTGGACCTCCCTGCCTGGTGACACCTTCCCCATGCTCTTTTCAGCACCTGCTAAAAACATTATTAGAAACAAGCTTGGAAAGTTGAGGAAATTTTAATATGTTTCAGTATTTTAATTTTTGTACGTTTTAAAGTATGGCTGCACCTTTTTCTTGGTTTTATTGTTTTCTCTTTTTGAAACCACTTTGAGGTTGTGTGTGTGTGTGTGTGTGTGTGTGTGTGTGGTTCTTTTTTACAATCAAGCAGTGTATAAATTTTACGAAATAAAATAAATAAACAGGGAGTGGGTTCCGTCTGACCTCAACTGGAAGGGAGTTTCACAGAGCTCCTGCTGGTTATGAGCTGTGCATTCAAGTCAGGGGGAACCACTAACAGTTACTCCTAAAATTTCTTCTTCTTCCTCTTCTTCTTCTTCTTCACAGCATTGGGGCAGTATTTGCCTGTAAACTGGATTTAGGTCCAAAGCAGAGGTTCAGGTGTGGCCAGATCCATGTGTTTAAACCAGACAGGAAGTTGGGAGGGTGACTGATTTAAAGATCAATGGGCTGGGCTTCTTTCAGCTTTCGCTCAGGACTTAAAGTACCGCAGGTGGGGCTGCCCCAACAGTTATTTCAAGTTACGAGTGGTCCCTTTAGGAGCTGGTTCTCATGGGCTCCAAATGCTGGGCTTCACACCCCCCCCCCCTTCTTAGAAGTCGTAAAGGTAAAGGGACCCCTGACCATTAAGTCCAGTCATGACCGACTCTGGGGTTGCGGCGCTCATCTCGCTTTATTAGCCGAGGGAGCCGGCGTACAGCTTCCAGGTCATGTGGCCAGCATGACTAAGCTGCTTCTGGTGAACCAGTGCAGCGCACGGAAACGCCGTTTACCTTCCCACCAGAGCAGTACCTATTTATCTACTTGCACTTTGACGTGCTTTCGAACTGCTAGGTTGGCAGGAGCAGGGACCGAGCAAAGGGAGCTCACCCCGTCGCGGGGATTCAAACCGCCGACCTTCTGATCGGCAAATCTTAGGCTCTGTGGTTTAACCCACAGCGCCACCCGCGTCCCTTCTTAGAAGTCTTACATAAATGCTATTGCTATTGTTACAACTCTGAAACCTTTCTTTTTCTTTTAAAGGACAAAAATTCCCCAAGTCATTGGAAATTTCCCTTTCTGGGACTGTCGCTTTTGGCGCCTTGAATCAGGAGCAGCAGATTGACCCTGTGTGTACTGGAAACACCACTTACATCAAAGTAAGTCGTCAGCTTCAATAGAAGCTGGGTGTTAATTGTGCAGTTGTGTGTCGTCGCCCCCCCCCCCCAAAAAAATAGACGGACTTGCGCACTTTTCATCAAGAAACTTTGTAAGGGCCTTCAACCTGGATATGGGTGGATGTTAGGAAACATAAGGGACATGGGCATTGTCCGTTCCTGTCATCCAATTCTACTCACTTATGTGCAGGAACACCAAAACAGTTAAAGGGGTGTGAGAGCCTTCACTAGCTGTAGGAAGTTACCTCCTTGTGCAAAGATTAAGTAAAGGTAAAGGGGCCCCTGACCATTAGGTCCAGTCATGACCGACTCTGCGGTTGCGCGCTCATCTCGCTCTATAGGCCGAGGGAGCCGGCGTTTGTCTGCAGACAGCTTCATGTGGCCAGCATGGCAAACCAGAGCAGCGCACAGAAACGCTGTTTACCTTCCCGCCGGAGTGGTCCCTATTTATCTACTTACACTTTGATGTGCTTTCGAACTTCTAGGTTGGCAGGAGCAGGGACCGAGCAATGGGAGCTCACCCCGTCGTGGGGATTCGAACCGCCGACCTTCTGATCGGCAAATCCTAGGCTCTGTGGTTTAACCCACAGCGCCACCCGCGTCCCCGTGCAAAGATTAGATCCACCATATTTTCCCGTGTATTAGACGAGGTTTTTTGACTCAAAAATCATGTCAAAAAAACTAGGGTCGTCCAATACACAGATAGTGGCATGGGAGGGGGGGAGAAGCAGCGCGCCAGCCAGCCGATTGGGAGCGCAACTTCCTCCGATGTCGCTGCGCGCAAGAAATGATCTAGGGAGTGTTTCCTGCCCGCAGCTGCGTGGGGGGAGAAGCTCAACAACTTTGGACCACCTCCCCTCATTTTCTTAAAATTGAGTACCCAAAAATAGAGGGGTCTTATACATGGGGGAGTCATATAGACAGAAAAATACAGTATATGCTACCTAGTCTATGGGGACAGGGAGGTGTTTGAACAGAAATGAGGATCTGTACATCTTACTGTTTTCTGTTTGGCTGCGCTTAGCTTTATTTTAGAATCCTGGATTTCACGCTGACCGGATGTTACACAGACCAGCATTCCATCCAGGTCTTTTCCTCAGGAAAACCAAAGATCAGTACAGGTGAGCAGGGTCACATCTGCCGCTGGTTTTACGTTAAAACAGAAGGACACCTTTAGCAAGGTGTAACTAGGTGAACTTGCAGTGGGGCCTCCATTTCAAAATTACCTTCTGCAGAATTTATCATTATTGTTATTAATTAAATTTCTACACCACCCGTCATGCCATGATCACGGTGCAGTTTGCCATATAAAAACACAAAAATGCAACAGAAACAATAACACACACAGAGATTAAAAGGCCATAGATTGAATTAGCCAAAAGCCTGGGAGAAAAGGAAGGTTTTTGCCCATCGCTTAAAGATATATAACGAAGGCACCAGGCAAACCTCCCTGGGGAGAGCATTCCACAAGCAGGGAGCCACTGCAGAGAAGGCCCCGTTCTTGTGTTTCCACCCTCCGGACCTCTCGGGGAGGGGCCACACAAAGAAGGGTCTGGGTCAGTTCATATGGGGAGAGGCAGCCCTTGAGGTTTTGCGGTCCTGAGCCATTTAAGGCTTTATAGGACAAAGCCAGCACTTTGAATTGGGCACCTCTCATCCATCTGGTCTAGGGAACTGCCCACTAACAGAGCCGCAGCCTTACCTGGATTGAGCTTCAGTTTGTTGGCTCTCATCCAGTCCATTGCCGAGGGAAGACATTGGTCCAGCGCTTCCACTGCCTCACCTGCAGATGTGAAGGAGAAACAGAGCTGTGTGCCGTCAGCATATTGCTGCCAACATGCTCCAAAATGTAGCTTTCAACTATATGATATATTTATTATGTCTAGTATAAACATGTTTTTTAAAATTATGAAATTACAATCTCAAATGTATTTTAATCATTTGTGCCTTTGTGTGTTTTGAGATATTGTATAGTAGCTTATTTCTCTCCCCCCCCCCTCTCTCTCTCTCTCTCTGTGTGTTTATTTCAATTTCAGCTCGAGAATTGCTTTCTTCAGATTACTACATCTGGAATTCCAAAGCCCCAGCACCTGTAGTGTATAGAACTTTACTTTTCTAATTTCCCCTCAATTTTGTACTTGAAATGGGAAAAAAAGTACTGAAATGTTTTAACTGATCTGTTCATTATTTAAGACCGTGTTTGGGGGGGGGGGACAACAAACATCCTTATTTCGCTTAACTGTTGTTTATTGTTTTGTGAGCCCACACACCCCTTTCGTACCTAGCTGTAGCCAATGATATTGTAGGCTTTCTTTCACCACCAGCACATCATCAGTGGTCTGCAACTGGTCCTTCTGCCTTTCTAGAAATCTAGATATAGGAATGTTGTGGAGTGGGATCTTTATGGGGGGGCAGGCTCTTGCAGGTGTTGTGGACCTTAGTGTAATAGCCTTTTTAACCTCCTGTTGAGCACAACCATCTCTCCTCTTTGGCCAAGCCCATTTGTAAAGAAACCTGTATGAAGTAATACTGTTTTTAAAGTAACTCCGTGCATGTGCAGAGTGCCTTTCACTCACCACTGAGCCACTGTACCACTGCAATTCTAGAGCTGGCCTTCCTTCCAGGGCTGTTCATCCGTTAGGAAAGACAGAGCAAAGTATTTGATTCACGACTCAATTCGTGCTTCTTGAAATGGATCTTTAAATCTGCAAGCCTAAAGGTAACACTACAAGCCTATTACGTTAGCCGGTGCAAGTTGACAAGGGGTGAAATCCTTTTCCAAAGGTCACAGTGTGGCTTACAGCATAAAAACACAAAATGCATAACATACAGTGGTGCCTCGCAAGGCGAAAAGAATCCTCTTCGTCTGATTCTCGTGATTCTCTTCGTCTAGCGGTTTTTTCGTCTTGCGAAGCAAGCCCATTGACGGATTAGCGGATTAGCGCTATTAGCGGCTTTTAGCGGCTTATCGGCTTAGCAGCTTAGAAAAAGGGGGGAAGGGAAAAAAACCGCAGGAACCCGCAAGACATTGTCGTCTTGCGAAGCAAGCCCATAGGAAATTCGTTTTGCGAAGCACCTCCAAAACGGAAAACTCTTTCGTCTAGCAAGTTTTCCATCTTGCGAGGCATTCGTCTTGCAGGGCACCACTGTAATGAGAAACATTTGCTGCCCCCCACCCCCCATTTAAAAGGCCATAGATTGTCAGATTCTGCTTCAAAACATTCTGACCAGCTTTAACAGCTTCCAAGCTCCTCTTCCATGTAAACCCAGAAAGCAGAAGAACAAACTCTTCCAAATTTAGTGGAACAGAGAAGTCACAAAAGCTGCATGCTAATTCTGCATTTTAAAAAAATTATTCACTGGTATCTTCTTGAATACAGGAAACGGTTTCAGCAGGCTGTTGGGATAAATGGGCAAAATTGCGAAAGGTGGGGGGAAACTTTGGGACCCTGGAGAGTAGCACAAAAGGAGAGACAAACAGTACCTTTCATCACCAGGCACAATGGCCTGACTTTTGTTTAACTGTGTTGCTGTGTGATAAATAAGATCAGTGATTGTGTATGGGGAGAAGTTTCAAAAACTATAATTTGAAAAACTGCTCAGGTTGAGATACCAATCTGACGGCTGGTTCAGCATCATAAAGAGGAGATTGATTAGCGCAAGCCATGATGCTCGGCCAAAAAAAGACTGCCTGGCAAAACTTCTGAAAGGACAGCCAGGGTGTGCTGAAATTAAAACCCCCTGTTTCTCAAAGATACCATCTAGGAGATACCACCTGTATGCAGACATTAGTTTGCTTCTTGGTAGTTAGAATATGTGTGTATAAGACTGTGTACAGGACAGAAGAGCCTGGCCTCACTGCCTTCCGGGGGAGAGAGTTCTGTGAAGAAGAACTTTCTGTTATCTGTCCCGAATCATCCATCGTTCAACTCCATCAGATGTCCCTAGTGTTACGAGAGAGGGAGAAAAACCTGACCCACTTTCTCCACATACAGTGGAACCAAGTTTTCGAACGTATTCCATTCCGAAAGACCGTTCAATGTTCAAAAACTAAGGATCAATGAGGTGGCTGCAAAGTCAGGGTGGGAGAAAAACGCACCTCAAAAGCTGTTCGACTTCCGAGGCGCATTTGAAAACGGAAGTAATTACTTCCGATTTTCCAGCATTCGGGTTCCGAATTGTTTGGCTTCCAAGACGCTCGAAAACCAAGGTTCCACTGTACAAGGTGCAGATCAGTTTGCAAAATGGCTCCTGGACTAGGCCACTGCAGGTGGCCGATGTATCATTCTGTTCCAGGTGCTGCCATAGGAACACCAGATGCCTTCTACTGAGTCAGACCCTTAGTCCACCTAGCGCAATATTGCCTGCGCTGGCTGGCAGTGGCTATCCCGGAGGCAAGGCATGCTTCTCTCCCATCCCTACCCAGAGACTGAACCTTGGACCTTCTGCAAGCCAAGCAGGTGACCGGCCACCAAGCTACAAATCTTCCCCGTCTCTTGGCTCCGACGCCCTTCCTCGGCTTTGCCGCACTGGCTTTGAAAGCGATTGGCCGAAGTAACGCAGAGGCAAAAGAAGTCTGGGAATGAGCAGCTGATTCCCCGGGAGGAGAAATCAGGGGTGCGCAGAAGGAAGGAGGAGACTCCCCGTCGGTCGGCGCCAAGCAGACTGAGACGCCTGTTGGGAGGGGAAAGTCCATTGCTCTCTGCGGTAAACTCTCCTCCCGTCGCAGGACAAAGGGAGCACCCCTGTGTGCATTCCAAGGAGATCAGCTGGACATCCCAGCGCTGCTTTTGATTCCGTCTAGAAACCTATCTTTTCAAGATAATTTCTTTCACAAAACAAAAAAAGGAAGGGGGGTGTTGGGGTGGAAGACAAAAGTCTGTTTCCCATTTGGTAGGTGACCTGTTTAATGTTTTCTCTGTGTCTGGGAACTCCTTAGTGTAATTAGGGACCTTTGAACTCCCCAACTAATCCGGAGCTATTTTGTATTCCTGACTCATCTTGAAGGCTGGACCTTTCTTTTCTTCCGAGTCTGCTGCCACAATTAAAGAAGAAACAGCTGCATTTCAAAGAGATTCCAATTCCAGAAGCTAAATCGTGATTGACACGTTCTTATTCTAAGCTATAAGAAACTCGTAAGAGTCCTTTCTTGGGTTAAAACTTCAATCATTTTCTAAAAAATTATCTCAATATGGATTTTATTCATTTTCTTTGATAGCCATTCTTTGCACAGATACACACACACACTGCGTTGGTGGCAAATATGAACTGCTAGCATAAGGGAGTCTTGGGAGCCTCAGCCATCTTCTAGAGACAGCAATGGGCAAATTCCGTTTAGTGTCAAAAATTACGATTAGGGAATCAGACACCTGCCACATAGCCTAGCATGGTTCCAGACAGCCAAAAGATGAAGGAAGTGGGACATTCTTGATGTCGGACACCAACGGTGAAGGCTTGTCATCAACCCAACAGTGAAAGCCGCCAATCGGAATTCACATTTTTACCATTTTAGGAATGCATAGTCTCTTATTCCAGTTTAGCATAACTTCCTTCGGTTCCTTAACCCAAGGAGCAGTAGTTTTGCAAAAATGCAAATTATTAGTCATTAATCCCCCCCAAAAAAATCTCTGAATGTCTGCTTTGAAATGGCTAGCAAAATACATAAGGTTTTGAGATAACACTGGCAGCCGTTTCTGGAACTGGAAGCAACACAGGTGGCCAAACTGAACGGCTGGAAGTAAGGAATTGTGGAAATAGCCAGGATCCTTAAATGGCTGCTCTGGGTTTACTAAAAAAACAACCTTTTACAGAATGTGCAGCCAGAATCCAAATGCATAAAATTCACTTGAGTTCAATTTCCAGATTTGTTTTGGGCAATGCAGATGCTTATTTAAGATTTGGGGGGTAGCTGTCCACATGCTGCTGTTCTGCTTTCGGCTTGCAGTGTCTCAAAAGGAGCTTGCCTAAGGGAGAAAGTTAAGTAGCCTGCAATCCTATACTCGCCTTCAGCAGGACGTACGGTGTAGACGTGTATAGAACTGCACTGTTAGCTTTTAATTTTAGTACAGTGGTGCCTCGCAAGACGAAAAGAATCCGTTCCGCGAGTCTCTTCGTCTTGCGGTTTTTTCGTCTTGCAAAGCAAGCCCATTAGCGGCTTAGCGCTATTAGTGGGCTTAGCGGATCAGCTGATTAGCGGCTTAGCGGATCAGCTGTTAAGCGGCTTAGCGGATCAGCTGATAAGCTGCTTAGCGGATCAGCTGATAAGCGGCTTAGCGGATCAGCTGTTAAGCGGCTTAGCGGATCAGCTGATAAGCTGCTTAGCGGATCAGCTGATAAGCGGCTTAGGGGATCAGCTGTTAAGCGGCTTAGCGGCTTAGGATCAGCTGATAAGCGGCTTGGGAAAAAGGGGGGGGAGGAAAAAAACCCCGCAGGAACTCACAAGACATTTTCGTCTCTGCGAAGCAAGCCCATAGGAAATTCATTTTGCGAAGCACCTCCAAAACGGAGGTTTTCCGTCTTGCGAGGCATTCATCTTGCGGGGCACCACTGTATTGCATTTATATCACGCCCTTCCTGCAAAGAACATACATGGTTCTCCCCTGCCCTCTCTATTGTACCCTCACAACAACCCTGCGAGGTTGGCTAGGCTAAGAGATAGTGACTGGCCCAAGGTCACCCGGTGAGCTTCATGGCTGAGTGGAAATCTGAACCCTGGTCCCTCCCAGGTCTTATTCCAGCACTCTAACCACTGCACCACACTAGGTCTATAATTACAATTTCCTTTTTACAGTCTCGCATGCATTAGGTTTCTCTGAGCTGCTTCTGCAGTAAATTGATCTATGTCAAGACTCAGCAAAGTTCCATTTCACCGTTTGGCTGCAGGTCAAGTCCGACTGCTTTGAGATGTTTGTGAGAAGCAGCGATAGGGAACATTTTTAGGCCCGCAGGCCGGATCCTGATCAGGATCAGCCTCGCAGGCCCAAGTTTTATCATTGGGCACCTGTCAATCACCGGCCATCACAATGAGATCAAGTGCAGCCAGAAGATTCTTTTGCTGGTTGCAGAACTTTGCAGAATTCCCTAAAAAGGGAAGGGGGGGTCCCTCCTTTGAAAAGGATCAGAAATAGAATTTCTAGGTATTCTGTCATCGTTATATCAATGATGAGTACATTTGTTCACCGCTTTTTACAAAGCATCTCTAAGCGACTTACAGAAAATTTTGAAAAAAATGCAGAACACACCAAACAGTTACAATCTGAAACACTTATCTAATACATTGGGGGGGGGACCCGATAAAAAAAATAAGAATGCCTTTCTATGGCCGCTATAGACCCACACGCAAACACCTTTTATGATCTCCTCCAGACACATTTGGAAGAATGAAACCCATGAGAATGGGAAGATGGTAAAGAAGCCAGGATGCTGCCCTTACCCTGATTCAGACCATTGTTCCATCTAGCTCAGTATTCACTACACTACACTACACTACACTACACTACACTACACTGCACTGCACTGGCAGCAGCACTTCTAGCCCTGGAGACCTGGAGATTCTCGCGATTACACCTGGGATGTTTGCATGCTGGGCAGATGCCCAACCACCCAACCACAGCTTTCCCCTTGAAGGCATCTACTTTGTCCTAAGACCAATTGGTCCACCGAGCTTAGTCTACACTGACTGGCAGAGGCTCTCCAGGAGGAGTCGAGGCAGGGGGCATTCCCAGCCCTACCAGGAGAAGCCAAGGGATCAACACAAATTTCTAGAAAGCCTTTGGAAAACCCCATGGCAGCAACCATGAACTATTACTATTTAATGCACATACTGGACTAGACTTCCTAGTTTCAGAAGCTCTTGGCCTCTTCATACCTTCCAGATGTAAATATTTACAACAAGAAGGAATGTTGTGGCGCCTTAAATGCAAACCCCTTTATTCTGGGGTAAGCTCTCATAGACTACAGTCCACTTTTGTTGTCGTTTAGACGTTTCCGACTCTTCGTGACCCCATGGACCAGACCACACCAGGCCCTCCTGTCTTCCACTGCCTCCTGCAGTTTGGTCAAACTCATGCTGGTAGCTTTGAGAACACTGTCCAACCATCTCGTCCTCTGTCGTCCCCTTCTCCTTGTGCCCTCCCATCTTTCCCAACATCAGGTCTTTTCCAGGGAGTCTTCTCTTCTTATGAGGTGATCAAAGTCTTGGAGCCTCAGCTTCAGGATCTGTCCTTCCAGTGACCACTCAGGGCTGATTTCCTTCAGAATGGAGAGGTTTGATCTTCTTGCAGTCCATGGGACTCTCAAGAGTCTCCTCCAGCACCACAATTCAAGATCATCCATTCTTCGGTGATCTTGATGGTTCAGCTCTCACTTCCATACGTCACTACTGGGAAAACCATAGCTTTAACAATACAGTCCACTACATACCCTCTTTAAGTCTCCTCACCCACACCCCGTAGCTAAGGAGTGAAATAAATCAATGCCCAGGATCACTTAAGCAGGATCTTGCTCACCCTTCGCAGTGAGTAAGTCCTATGGTTCTCAGTGGGGCTCACTTCAGAGTAGGCACGCATAGGATTGCACTGGGTTGAATTATGATCTGGGCAAATCTGCCCCTCCCAAGACCAGGATAACCTTAGGTGGGCATAACAGGGTGCATCAAGTTTGTGGAGTTTGGAGCCCTACCGTGGGTGTGAACAGACAGACAGATGATTCTTAATAAATCTTGATTTCAAATTTAAGAACTGGTTGGTCATATATTCATAGAATTGTAGAGTTGGAAGGGACCCCAACCCCAGAAAATAGCAAGTCATCCAGTTCTTGGTAGGGCTGCCCTCCACTGCGTTAAAATTGGATGATCGGCCTAAGCAGAGGTTGGGTGGCCATCTGTCATGTATGATCTAGGCAGTTATCTTTCCACAAGGGCCAACATTGATGCCGAAATCCATCATCTCCTGAGCTCTGCGAGTACAGCTTTCTCCTGACTGAAGTGCAGAGTGTTTGAGGACCGGGACATTCACAGCGAAACCAAAATGCTTGTTTACAAAGCTATTGTACTATCAACCTTACTATATGCTTGTGAAACATAGACCACTTATAAACGCCATCTCCAGCTCCTCGAAAGATTCCATCAACGGTATCTCTGAAAAATTTTACACATCACTTGGGAAGACAGGTGAACTAATGCCAGTGTACTGGAAGAAGCAAAGATCACCAGTGTTGAAGCAATCATTCTCCAGCATCAGCTTCGTTGGACTGGTCATGTTGTGTGGGGGCCTGGTGATCGTCTTCCAAAGCAACTACTCTATTCGGAGCTTAAAAATGGAAAGCGTAATGCTGGTGGTCAACAAAAGAGGTTTAAAGACTCAAGGCAAATCTAAAAAAATGTAGTATAAACACTGAGAACTGGGAAACACTGGCCTGCGAGCACTCCAGTTGGAGAACAGCCTTGACCAAAGGTGTCATGGACTTTGAAGACGCTCAAACTCAGGACGCAAGGGAGAAACGTGCTAAGAGGAAGGCACACTTGGCAAATCCTCACTGTGATCAACTCCCGCCCGGAAACCAATGTCCCCACTGTGGAAGGACGTGTGGATCCAGAATTGGCCTCCACAGTCACTTATGGACTCATTGTTAAAACCGTATTTATGGAAGACAATCTTACTTGGCTATGAGGGATCGCAAAAGAAGAAGAGTTTCTTGCACTGCAGGGGGATGGACAGGATGAAGAAGAAGAAGAAGAAGAAGAAGAAGAAGAAGAAGAAGAAGAAGAAGAAGAAGAAGAGGAGGAGGAGGAGGAGGAGGAGGAGGAGTTTGGATTTGATATTATCACTACCCTAAGGAGTCTCAAAGCGGCTAACATTCTCCTTTCCCATCCTCCCCCACAACAAACACTCTGTGAGGTGAGTGGGGCTGAGAGACTTCAGAGAAGTGTGACTAGCTAAGGTCACCCAGCAGCTGCATGTGGAGGAGCGGGGAAGCAAACCCGGTTCACCAGATTACGAGACAACCGCTCTTAACCACTACACCACACTGGCTCTCTTTCTGGCACAGCACATGTGTGACGTTGCATGCATGCATTGTATGTAGTGACACCGCAAATGTGCTGTATAGCGGTTTGCCACCAGCGCCGCTCCAGCACCGTACAGATGGTGCTGGGATCCTCTGCTTGCAGCTGCAGCTGTGAATGGAGGATCATCCATTCGTGGCTGTAGCAGCGACAGAGGGATCTCGGCACCGTCTGTACAGCACTGGAGCGGCGCCGGCGGCAAACCGCTATACAGCACATGTGTGGCGTCGCTACGTACGGCACATGCATCGCACGTAGCGATGCCGCACATGCGCCCTACGTAGCAACGCCCACCCTGGGTGTCACTACACCTTCCTTTCCCCCTGGCTCTACCCCCTGAATAACAGACCTTTCCCAATAAGAGTTGAAATAGCTTCATCATACCAGGCCAAACCTCATTTGACTCAAGTGTTGCCTTCTCTGACTGGCAGCTGCTCTCCCATGTTCCAGGCAGGGGATATTCCTGAACATCAGAAGAGGCTGCTGGATCAGGCCAATGGCCCCATCTAGTCCAGCGTCCTTGTTCTCAGAGCGGTCACCCAAATGCCTCGTGGAAACCCGCGGATGCAAGATTTGAGCGCAGGAGCTCTCTCTATAGAAGCCCTGCTGCGTCCAGCTCCCAATTCTCCCTTGAAACTCCAGGGACTGGACCAGGGAATTTCTGCATTCGAAAGATGCTCTGCCGCTGAGCTATGGCCCTAGATAACGTATCCCTACACGTCCATGAAGTTCAGTGAGAGAACTCGACCCAGACACTCTCTTTCTCTCAGCCTAAACCACATCATTCACTTGCTGCAAGGACAAAACAAGGGGCAAGGGAAAGAGGGAGAGCCTTAGCCAGGGGTCAGCAAACTTTTTCAGTAGGGGGCCAGTCCAGTGTCCCTCAGACCTTGTGGGGGGCCGGACTATATTTTGGGGGGGGGGAATAAAATGAATGAATTCCTATGCCCCACAAATAAAAGCACACATTCCACTCATGAGAAAGCACACTGATTCCCAGACCATCTGTGGGCCGGATTTAGAAGCCGATTGGGTTGAATCCGGCCCCCAGGCCTTAGTTTGCCTACCCATGTTATATATTATAAAATGCCAGTCCTAGGAGGCTTCAGAACAGAGTTGCTGCCACAGACATTATATATCAGGGGTCAGCAATTTTTTTCAGCAGGGGGGCTGGACCACTGTCCCTCAGACCTTGGGGTGGGGGGGGGCAGACTATATTTTAGGGGGGAAATAAAATGAACAAATTCCTATGCCCCACAAATAACCCAGAGATACATTTTAAATGAAAAGACACATTCTACTCATGTAAAAACACACTGATTCCCCGATTGCCTGCATGCTGGATTTAGAAGGCGATAGGGCCGGATCCGTCCCCGGGGCCTTAGTTTGCCTACCCATGGCCTTAGCTAATCTTTTAGGGAAGGGGAATTCCTGCATCTGGTTCTGGGCGCCACAGCTGAAGGAGGACACTGGCAAGCTGGAAGGTGTGCAGAGGTGGTTGATCTGGAAACCAAGCCTGATGAAACCAAGCCTCGGTCCTGTATACCTGAAGGAGCGTCTCCACCCCCATCGCTAAGCCCGGACACTGAGTTCCAGCGCCGAGGGCCTTCTGGCGGTTCCCTCATTGCGAGAAGTGAGGCTACAGGGAACCAGACAGAGGGCCTTCTCGGTAGTGGCACCCGCCCTGTGGAACGCCCTCCCTTCAGATGTCAAAAAGATAAATAATTACCTGACATTCAGAAGACATCTTAAGGCAGCCCTGTTCAGGGAAGTTTTTAATATGTAACGCTGTACTGTTTTTAACACTGATTGGGAGCCGCCCAGAGTGGCTGGGGAAACCCAGCCAGATGGGCGGGGTATAAATAATAAATTATTATTATTATTATTATTATGAGGAGCAGTTGAAGGAGCTGGCTATGTTTAGCCTGGTAAAGAGGAGACTGAAAGGAGATGCAATAGCCGTCTTCAAAGATCACATGGAAGATGGAGCAGGCTTGTCTTCTCCTGCTCTGGAGGGTAGGACTCGAACCCATGGCTTCAAGTTGCAAGAAAGGAGATTCCGACTAAACATCTTGAAGAGCTTTCTGACAGTAAGAGCTGTTCAGCAGTGGAACAGACTCCCAAGAGAGGTTGTGGACTCTTCTTCCTTGGAGGTTTTTAACCAGAGGTTGGAGGGGCCACCTGTCAAGGATTCCTGATTTTTCTCTAGCATTATGTGTTTTATAAGGGATTTGTACCAAGAAGGAAAAGAAAGAAATAATAATAATAATAATAAATTTTATTTATATCCCGCCCTCCCCAGCCGAAGCTGGGCTCAGGGCGGCTAACAACAATAAAACAGTACAAAAGTACAACATAAACAACATTCTAAAATCATTCATTATAAAAATGGGCCAGAGCTCTGCGAAGATTGCCGAGGGAGGGAGTCAGGCTGTGCCCTGGCCAAAGGCCTGGTGGAACAGCTCTGTCTTGCAGGCCCTGCGGAACGATGTCAAGTCCCGCAGGGCCCTGGTCTCTTGTGACAGAGTGTTCCACCAGATCGGAGCCACAGCCGAAAAAGCCCTGGCTCTAGTTGAGGCCAGCCTAACTTCTCTGTGGCCTGGGACCTTCAAGAAGTTTTTATTTGAAGACCGTAGGTTTCTCTGTGGGGCATACCAGGAGAGGCGGTCCCGTAGGTACGAGGGTCCTAGGCCATATAGGGCTTTAAAGGTTAAAACCAGCACCTTAAACCTGATCCTGTACTCCACCGGGAGCCAGTGCAGCTGGTATAGCACCGGGTGAATGTGATCTCGCAGCGAAGACCCCGTAAGGAGTCTCGCTGCAGCATTCTGCACCCGCTGGAGTTTCTGGGTCAGTCTCAAGGGCAGCCCCACGTAGAGCGAGTTACAATAATCCAGTCTGGAGGTGACCGTCGCGTGGATCACAGTGGCTAGGTCAGGGCGAGAGAGGTAAGGAGCCAACTGCTTAGCTTGGCGGAGATGGAAAAATGCCGCCTTTGTTATAGCTGCAATCTGCGCCTCCATGGAAAGGGAGGTGTCGAAGATTACACCCAAACTCTTAACGGACGGTGCTGGCACTAATTGCGCCCCCGCAAGAGATGGGAGTTGCCCCCCCAATCCCATATCGCCCCGTCCCAGCCACAGGACCTCTGTCTTCGAAGGATTTAGCTTCAACCGGCTCCCACGTAACCATCCAGCCACAGCTTCCAAACATCTGGTCAGTGTGTCTGGGGCCGAGTCAGGATGGCCATCCATCAACAGATAGAGTTGGGTGTCATCGGCATACTGATGACAACCCAGCCCAAAACTCCGAACAAGCTGGGCGAGGGGGCGCATAAAGATGTTGAAAAGCATCGGGGAGAGTATCGCACCCTGAGGTACTCCACACACCAAGGAGTGGCGCGATGACAATTCCCCCCCAAGCGCCACCCTCTGTCCCCGACCAGAGAGAAACGAGCGCAGCCATTGAAGGACTGTGCCCTGGATCCCCACGTCGGCAAGGCGGTGGTCCAGAAGTTCGTGATCGACCATGTCGAAAGCTGCTGATAGATCTAGAAGAATCAGCAGCCCCGACCCGCCTCGATCCAGCTGTCTACGAAGGTCATCTGTTAGGGCGACCAGAGCCGTCTCGGTCCCATGACCAGCGCGGAAGCCGGACTGGAATGGATCCAGAGCCGATGTTTCATCCAGAAACCCACCAAGCTGTTCAGCAACCGCTCTCTCAATCACCTTACCCAGGAACGGAAGATTCGAAACTGGGCGGTAATTGGATAGATCTAAAGGATCTAATGATGTTTTCTTTAAGAGCGGGCGCACCACTGCCTCCTTCAGTTCCCCTGGGAATGTCCCCGTGCCAAGGGACAAATTGATGATATCCCCCAGGAGGGCCCGCACCTCGTCTGGACACGCTCTAATCAGCCAAGACGGGCACGGGTCGAGAGGACAGGTGGTGGGCTTTCCAGCTCGGAGGAGTCTGTCCACATCAGCTGGGGATATCTGGTCGAAGTGGTCCAATACTGGACCCGAGGACAGTCGAGGGGCCTCCAGTTCCTTTATTGTATCCAAATTGGCAGGGAGGTCATGGCGGAGCGACAAGACCTTCTCCGCAAAAAAGCTCGCAAATGCCTCACAGCCGTGTGTCAATTTGTTATTTAAATTTGGCTGTCCCTCAAGGGACGTTAAAGACCTGATTATACTAAATAATTGCGCTGGGCGAGAGCTAGCGGATGCAATGGAGGCCGAGAAGTATAACTTCTTAGCAGCCTTCACCGCCATCTCGTAGGTTTTCATAAAAGCCCTATAAGATGTTCTTGAGGCTCCGTCACGGGCACCCCGCCATACTCGCTCTAGCCGTCTGAGGTCCCGCTTCATTTTCCGGAGCTCCTCGGTAAACCAGGGAGCCCGGTTTCTGCGGGGTCGCAGAGGGCGCTTAGGTGCGATCTCATCGATGGCTGCCAGGAGCTGGGCATTCCAGCCCTCAACAAGCTCAGTCAATGAGTCGCCAGGGGGAGCAAGGTCCCGCAAGGCTTGGCGGAATTTCTCAGGGTCCATCAGCCTCTGCGGGCGAGCCCAAATTAGCTCGCCACCTAAGCAGGGTGGGGGTGGAAAGTCAATCCTGGCTTTCAGAGCGTAGTGATCAGACCATGGCACCTTCATCGAAGGAGACATGATCACATCTATACCGACGCCAAAGATCAAATCCAGCGTGTGGCCTGCTTGATGTGTGGGGCCCGAAACAAACTGGGAGAGCCCTAGTGTCGCCATGGAAGACACCAGGTCCAGAGCCTGTGAGGAGGGAGTGGCATCAGCATGGATGTTGAAGTCCCCCAATACCAATAGGTTAGGGAACTCCAAGGCCCAGCCGGCCACTGCCTCCAATAGGCCTGACAGGGTGGCTGCTGGTGCGCTAGGTGGCCGGTACACCAGCCAGACAGCCAAGCTCTCCTCGGAGCCCCACACTAGGCCAACACATTCGATGCCGGGGATCGATGGCGATGGTAGAGCCCTGAAAGGACAATTTTCCCGGATTAATAATGCCACCCCTCCCCCCCGGCCCACAGTCCGCGACTGGTGGAGGACAGAGAAACCCGGGGGCGCCATCTCTCGTAAGGTAACTGTTGCCCCTTCGCGCACCCAGGTCTCCGTCACACAAGCCAGGTCGACCCCCTGCGAGATAAAGAAATCTCGCAGGGTAGCGGTTTTATTGCCTATAGACCTGGCATTGCACAGCACCAGTGACGGAGGTGAGTAATCCTTGCTCACCCTACCCTCGTCCCTCGGGATGGGGCGCAGATTGGAAGGGGTACGAGCGTATCCATATCTCGAAGAAAGAAAGAAAGAAAGAAAGAAAGAAAGAAAGAAAGAAAGAAGAGATTTGTACTTTGTATTGCTGAATTTTAGTAGTATTTATGTATTCCACCTGAAAGTGAGGTTCTTCAGTTCCCCACCCAGAGAATTGCCATAAATAAATAAGTAATATTGATTAACGTATGGAAGGATGCAGTTTGAATTTTCTGCCTCTGGCACCGAAACAAAGGTCTAGCACAGTTTAGTACACTTCGCACTTATACCTTACGTGCTGATGACTGAGAATCATTTGCCAAAAACAGCAACTGATAAAACAAAGTTTTTGCATGAAGTGATTTCCCCACCCCATGGCACTATCTCACGATCACAGTGTGATGCAGCAGCAAAAAAAGCTAATGTTATTCTCGGCTGCATCAACAGAAGTACAGTGGTACCTCGGGTTAAGAACTTAATTCGTTCCGGAGGTCCATTCTTAACCTGAAACTGTTTTTAACCTGAAGTACCACTTTAATTAATGGGGTCTCCAACTGCCACCGCACCACCGCCGCGCAATTTCTGTTCTCCTCCTGAAGCAAAGTTTTTTTTTAAAAAAAAGATATTTATTAAAGTTTCCAATTTTTTACAAACAAAAAGAAAAAACAAACATAAAAATATTAAAAACACATAAATTTCACAACTTATTTTCTCATAACTTATTTCCCCGACCTCCTCATACCTCCCCTTCTTGTATACCCAGTTTGAATTGTTTATACAGCAAATCCTTATCTCAACATCTTAAATTGTTATAGCTTTAAATTCTTGCTTACAAAAAGAAAGTCATTTTATCATAATTACAGCTTGAAACCACTTAATTTCAATCCAACATCATTCAACATTCCTTAATTTTACAATATTTTTGTAAATAGTCCTTAAATTTTTTCCAGTCTTCTTCTGCCGACTCTTCTCCCTGGTCACGGATTCTGCCAGTCATTTCTGCCAGTCCCATACAGTCAATCAGCTTCATCTGCCACTGAAGCAAAGTTCTTAACCCGAGGTACTATTTCTGGGTTAGCGGAGTCTGTAACCTGAAGCGTCTGTAACCTGAAGCGTTTGTAACCCGAGGAACCACTATTAAGGTACAGTCATACCTCGACGCTGACCAGATGACCCCTGGGGTACATTCCAACTCTACATTTCTGTGCTTCTATGAAAATATAGCTTACAGATAGGCCAGTCAGACTTGAAATAGAACGCTGCCGTGCAGGGTGTTCCTGTTCACTTTCCCAGTTAGTCAGTCAAGCCTTGTTCCACAATACTCCATTGCATTTCTCTTCCTTCCTGTTCCTTCTGTTGACTCCTCTACCCAACTCCCCACCCCAACGGTTGGTCCATATTCTCTGCCCACTGAGCATTTTCAGTCCTCAGTGGGCTGAAGTGCAGTCTCCCGCTTTAAAGTTGTTTCTCCTCCAGGTCATTCCACAACAGATCAACGCAAAAAACAAGGGTTTCGCCACCCACCATCTCGGATTTTGATGAAACTTGGTGTACACCCTTCCCTTATGGTTGAAAGAAACCCCCTAAAATTTTTCCCCTCTATCTCAAACGGTTTTAATTTTATAGGACTTCAAAATTTCGTGAAATCTGTGTTTCTGTCCCTCTTGAGATCCTCGTCTTTGTGTGCATTTTAATTTTTTTCTCCATAACCAATGATAAGATCTCTTTGAAATTTTACACAGAGCTCAATAACATGATGAGGATTTCAGGAAAAAATACACCAGCACTCAAAAGATTTTATATATGCCTTTAAAAATGTATAAATGTAGGGGTTTTTTGGTGGAAAAACTAGGTTTAGAAAACCTAAATTTTCAGCGTGAGGGCACAATGGAATCAAAAGTTTCTGATGGTGAAAATTATTGCAAAGACATGCTCTTTCTCAATAAAGAATAAAAATTTATGGGTCTCTTATGTCTTTTGGACATCGTGGGGGGAAAATGGCTACTGGGTACAACTTTCCTACAATCCATAGCTGTAATAGAAAAAATTAATGAAACGAAGTTGTTCATCTTAAAATCTAAAATAATATTGATTATTACAGGGGGCGTTTCAAAAGTGCAGACTTGTTTTTCAGTTTTGGGGTATTTAAAACTATGGAAATTGGCTATATCATGAAATCAATAAAAAAAAAATTGGTCAGAAACTTTAAATGATGACATGTAAGGAAATAAGACCTAGCAAGAAAAAGATTAAAAGAATGTAAAATGATGCATTATATTCAATTTTGCAAGTCCTGCTCATAGCTAACCTGAATCAGTCATGCCCATTAACTTCCATGGGTCTACTTTGAGGAGGGCTATAACACTGGCTCACAGCTCCCCCCCCCCTTTACCTCCACAAAGAATAATTAGGCTTAACTTCCTGCCTTGAATGGATAGCCACTAAAAATATATATATGTGGTTTTGAATATGACCGTGGCGGAACAGAAGGGAGACAGCAGACGTTCAGAACAGGCTTTTCTAAGGGGGGAAAGGTCAAAAAGGAGGTGGTAAAGAAAGAGAAGAGAAAGGAGGGGGATGTTAATAAACAGCCTTTTGGGGGGGTTTAAAGGGCTTTCTCCGTCTTTTTTTAAGGATTACATCTTAAATTCCAACAAATCAGATTTGGGAGTTACTGAAATTGATCCATCCCTCAGCCAAACTTTGCAATACTTGGCTGTCCTGACATCATTTAGATAGTGAGCTGTACTATCAGATTAGGGGGGGACCTATTGTTCGGGGCTAGTGAAAGGTTGGGGGGGCCAGAGACCTTGGGGAGGCCAGCAGAATTCGGAACCTTTTAACCTGGCTGAAGCCTGTACGGTCCCTGTTATGCAAATACCCCCCAATCCTCTGCTAAGTTCACTGGAAATAATTTTCTTGAATGACAGGTTTATTCAGCGAGGATTCAGTTGGTGATTAATCCCCCTTTGATCTAGGGAATTTTACTTAACTAGCAGTTACCTCGTTTTGACAAAGTGCAACCGAGATTTTGGGGAGGGGGGAGCAGGGCAGGAGGACGCAGCCAGGGGCTGCTTTTCATTCTCCCGAACCTTTTTCTCTCCCCCCCCCTCCAAAAAGAAAAGGGGAAAATGGGGGGTGTGAAACCACAGCACCCCCAACTGCGACAAGAAAGGAGTTTGGAATGCCGTCCGCTTGCGGTATTTGAAGGCAAATCCTGAGTTAGAAAGTCAACGGAATGGCATGTGGCATTTGGTCCTCACACAAGGGAATGGCCCGCATCCTGGCTTGCATGGGGGGGGGGTTGTTTGCTGAGGGAAACCGGCCTCATCCAGGGATGACAACCGAGAAACCAAACGGCACGCCCTGAAAGCCCAGGCCCAACAAGGATGTCCGAAGCAGAACGGATTCCAACACGGCTTTTGCCCCGTTTTATCCGACGCGGAGCATCAATCGGCCCGTCCAGTGAATAGGCATCTTCTCCCTTCGGCACGGCGAGTTAGCCGCCCGGGCAAGACAATGATCTCCTCCTCCCCCGGCTCGTCCCCTGCCAGGCTGGGTATTATGGCTATTAATTAAAATTTCCCCATGGTGCCCTCAAAGCAGCCGGCCGAAAATGCAACGCAACGTAAAAATAAAAACCCCAACATAAAATCCATCCATTTGTTTTGGCAAGGAGAACCAAAAATGCATCACGGAACCACCCTGAAATCCACAAGAAGCGGCGGGCCAGTTTTCCCCACGTCTGGACATCCACATATGGGAGGAAAAGGCTTGGTTTCACCTGGTTTTCTAAAAAGGAGAGGCCAGACCAGTTTTCCTAGGTCTTGAGTCTCTATAGATGGGATTGCATTACAAAGAAGGCGCTAGTTCTCATGTTGCCCAGGTTGATATCTTTTCCTTCCTTTTCTTATGGGACATTGTCAGGGCCAGATTTAGGTTTGATGAAGCCCTAAGCTACTGAAGGTAATGGGGCCCTTGATATGGCCAGCTGTCCTTTGTCAACAACCAATTGTTGCTGGTTTTGTGTGTGTGTGTCTTGAATATATGCTATATGGTAATTTATGCACATCCTATATATAGAAATGGGGACGCGGGTGGCGCTGTGGGTTAAACCACAGAGCCTAGGACTTGCCAATCGGAAGGTCGGCGGTTCGAATCCTTGCAACGTGGTGAGCTCCCATTGCTCGGTCCCTGCTCCTGCCAACCTAGCAGTTCGAAGGCACGTCAAAGTGCAAGTAGATAAATGGGTACCGCTCCGGCGGGAAGGTAAACGGCGTTTCCGTGCGCTGCTCTGGTTCGCCAGAAGCGGCTCAGTCATGCTGGCCACATGACCCGGAAGCTGTACGCTGGCTCCCTCGGCCAGTAAAGCGAGATGAGCGCCACAACCCCAGAGTCGGCCACGACTGGACCTAATGGTCAGGGGTCCCTTTACCTTTACCTATATACAGAAATGAGCAAACCAGTGATATTTGAGGGATCAGGCTAGCAGGCGGGGCCCATGACTTACATCATAGGCGCCGACACAACACAAAACACTGCTGCTGTATGTAGGCTTTATTTTATTTGGTTTTTTATCTTATATTTTGGGAAGGTATATCCAGGTTTTTCCCCCTTTAATTTTCTTGGGGGCCCCAAGAGAATGGGGCCCTGAGCTATAGCTTGTTTAGCTTATACGTAAATCTGGCACTGGACATAAGGAAGAATTCATTCATGTAGGACCACAGCTTATTTCGGGTTTTAAGAGGATCATTTGAGGGGTTGTTAGAGGAGAGTCCCCTGCTTGAGGAAGTTATGTTGTTGTTGTTGTTGTTGTTGTTGTTGTTGTTGTTGTTGTTGTAACCTGTCTGTTAACGAGAGACAATGGACTGCGCCTCTGGGGGTGAAGTCAAACTCCTGGAGAATCACAGCGCCTGCTGTGGCTGCAGAGATGGGTAACTCGTAATGGAAGTGATCTCCCCGGGACACAAGCCTGGGCAGCGTGTCTGGAGGTCCTGGGATGCCCAGACAAGACACACACCCCGAGCCTCACGGATGTGGTCCAAAGGAAAGCAGAGCAACTCCTGCTTGGCTGCAGGAGTTGCTGGAACGAGGCGTACAAGGCTCCATCCAACCGCCTTAGGGACTCCACTCTCAATTTGTGTATTATTATTATTATTATTATTATGGTGGTGCTGTGGTCTAAACCACTGAGCCTAGGACTTGCCGATCAGAAGGTCGGCGGTTCACATCCCCTCGATGGGGTGAGTTCCCATTGCTCGGTCCCTGCTCCTGCCAACCTAGCAGTTCAAAAGCACGCCAGTGCAAGTAGATAAATAGGAACCGCTCCAGCGGGAAGGTAAACAGCATTTCCATGCGCTGCTCTGGTTCGCCAGAATCGGCTTGGTCATGCTGGCCACATGACCCGGAAAAAGTGTCTGTGGACAAACGTCTGCTCCCTCAGCCTGAAAGCAAGATAAGCGCCGCAACACCAGAGTCGTCCGCGACTGGACTTAACTGCAGGGGTCCTTTACCTTTACCTTTTTTACCGCCCTATACCCGGAGGGTGGTTCACAGAATAAAATCAAAATATAAAACCACAAGTCGGGTCTTCCATCATGGAGGGCACGTGTTGCGGTGAGAGCACCAGAAACTGCCTCCCTGTTGTGGGGCGGGACCGTTTTGGATGGCCACAACGCTCCATTAGTTGCCCCTCTGTTGTTGGGGCAGAAATTTGGTCAGTTGGGTTGGCCATTGGCTGCTGAGGGGCTACTTAAGCTGCTGCACATCGATGGAGAGTTTCACTTTCTTGCGACGTGCAGCGGATCACCAGCCCTCCTCTCCCTATATTTAGGGTTTTTCTTTTGGCCTTGCTATGCCTGTCTAGGGGTCGTCTGTTTTGGAGCAGGGGCCCGGTAGGAATTTTGCCATTTGGCTGATTGGCTGGTGCCACTTGGTTTTTGCCTACCATGTAGCAAGTCGTCACAATTTTGTAAGGTTGGCGGTTAGGCATTCGGTTCAATGTTTTGGGGAGGGGACGTGGTTGGCTGTGCCTGCCCCTCCATCACTGCTGCTAGGGAATTTCATTAAATGAATCCAGGGGCTCACCTTGCTTTTGTCTGAACCCTGTCAAGGGGCTAGGGCCATGCCAGAGCCCCTGGGAGCATCAGGGGTGAGCTGTGAGATCAAAGGAGTTCTCGCTCCCCCAGGATGCTCTCCCTTACTGACATACGGTGGTGCCCAGTGTCAGTCCTGTTCCTGCCACCGTGCAGGTTCAGGTAGTCTGGAACCAACACCTAAGCAACCACTCACATGCCGTAATCAATAAAGTGGTAGCCAAAATTTAATGCCAAAAACCTTAAACTAAAATCTGTGTCTATTGTGTCTTCATTCGGGGGTGGTTTTGGGGGTCTTCACAAGCAAAATACCGTATTTTTCGGTCCACAAGACACACCTGACCATAAGACGCACCTAGCTTTTAGAGGAGGAAAACAAGAAAAAAATTATTCTGAATGAAACAGTGGATGTATGATTTTTGTGGTTCATGCTGTGGCCACAGACATGTGATTTAAGGGTGAGTTTGGGGTAGCCCAATGCAAAAATCCTGAGAATCCATGTGGATCCGTGCTTTGTAACCACATTTTTGCAGCCCAAGAAACAATGGATGCCTGATTTTTTGGTGCAGGCTGTAGCCATGGACATACTACGTGATCTGATGGTGAATTTGGAGTGACCCAATGTAAAAATCCTGAGGATCCATGGGCTTTTACCTCCCCGCTTCCAGGCAGCCTCCTTTATCGTGACCCTTATCCCTCTCCCGATCCCACCAATCAGCTGCTTCCTTTTAGCACTCCCTTCCCTCTTGTTTGCCTTAGTGTCTTTTCCTTAGCTG
The DNA here is from genome assembly GCF_965112155.1 of Podarcis liolepis. Classification (NCBI taxonomy): domain Eukaryota; kingdom Metazoa; phylum Chordata; class Lepidosauria; order Squamata; family Lacertidae; genus Podarcis; species Podarcis liolepis. The sequence continues at coordinate 6,607,744 of NC_139554.1, read as the reverse complement.
GAGCAGTTTTTTGCTCCTCCTTTTCTTCTAATTTCCTCATTGATTTTGTCTTCCTGTCTCCTCTCCTTGCAAGTTTGCTGTTTTTACCTCCCCCCTCCCAGACAGCCTCCTTTATCGCTAGAGTCCCTTATCTCCCTCCCCAATCGCTTGCCGATCAGCTGCTCAGCGGCTTTGTTTCAACACCCCCTTCCCTCTTTCAAAAAAAAGAGCATGATCTGCTTTTTGCCCCTGGGCAATTCGGCTCCAGGGACCACACATTCACTCCATAAGACGCACAGACATTTCCCCTTACTTTTTAGGAAGAAAAAAGTGTGTCTTGTGGAGCGAAAAATACGGTACATTAAATAAAAAACAACAACCCAACAACCTCCCACCTGAAAAAAAATCACATTTTAAAATGGCATAGGATCCTGGCAACTTTTAAAGTAAGACAATTAACAAACCGCTCATTGGAAAGATCATGATCTCAGAAAAGTCTGCAGCAATATTTATTGGCAACCCAATTGGCTGAGTGTATGGTTTACTCCTGTGGCCTTTCTTCTCCAAAAGGCAGCAGGTATGGACAGTGGCGTAGCGTGGGGGGTGCAGGGGGGGGCTGCGGCACCGGGTGCAACATCTGGGGGTTAGGGTTATGGGCGCAAATCCACGGGTTAGGGGGCGCAAATTACTTGCCTTGCCCCGGGTGCTGACAACCCACGCTACGCCACTGGGTATGGATTTTTCCTCGGGGTTTACTCCCGAAGCCTTTCTCACGAATGCACATAGCCAGAAGGCAGCTGAGGTTTGGGATCAGAGTCTTCCTTCTCCTAGATGGACAAGTGGACTTCCCAGTGGACAAGCCCTACCTGCCCCTGAGGGTGGTGTAGAAATATAATAAACAAGCAAGCAAAGCCATCTCCATCTTTCACCTAAGATGCACTCCTCTCTTGTCTTTCACCTGGCTGGGATGAAAAGGGGCAGGCAAGTTTCATCATAGGACCAAAAGAAGAGTCTGTTAGATCCAGCATCTTTTTCACCCAGTGGCCAAATGCCCTCAAGGGAAACCCATAAGTTTCCTCTGCCTGAGAGCTATAAATTGCTGCTGGCGGCCAAAGCAGACGATATTGAGTTAGGTGGCCGAAAAAAATTACATATCACTTGGGAAGAGAGGTGAACTAATGTCAGTGTACTGGAAGAAGCAAAGTGTCGAAGCAATGATTATTCATCAACAACTTCGTTGGACTGGTCATGTTGTGCAGATGCCTGATGATCGTCTTCCAAAGCAACTACTGTATTCCGAACTTAAAAATGGAAAGCGTAATGCTGGTGGTCAACCAAAGGGGTTTAAAGACTCTCTCAAGGCAAATCTTTAAAAATGTAGTATGAACACCAACAACTGGGAAACACTGGCCTGTGAGCGCTCCAACTGGAGAACAGCCTTTACCAAAAGTGTCATGGGCTTTGAAGACACTCAAATTCAGGACAAAAGGGAGAAACGTGCTAAGAGGAAGGCACACTTGGCAAATCCTCACCGTGATCAACTCCCTCCCAGGAACCAATGTCCCCACTATGGAAGGATGTGTGGATCCAGAACTGGCCTCCACAGTCACTTACGGACTCATTGTTAAACTCATTGTTTATGGAAGACAATCTTACTCAGGTATGAGTGATCGCCAAAGAAGGAGAAGAAGGAGAAGAAGGAGAAGAAGGAGAAGAAGGAGAAGGAGAAGGTGGACCAGCGATGGGACAAAGCACAAGCCAGCTTGATACATCTGCATGGCTTCTCTCTACGCAAATCTCCAGGGCTCCTCTCTCCTTTCATAGAATCATAGAGTTGGAAGAGACCACAAGGGCCATCGAGTCCAACCCCCTGCCAAGCAGGAAACACCATCAGAGCACTCCTGACATATGGTTGTCAAGCCTCTGCTTAAAGACCTCCAAAGAAGGAGACTCCACCACACTCCTTGGCAGCAAATTCCACTGTCGAACAGCTCTCACTGTCAGGAAGTTCATGTTGCAGCAGAGGAGAATTGCAGGCTTCCTAGCGGCTGGATTGACACGGCGGGTTGTTGAGGGTCCGCAGCCCCCATCGCCGTCAATTGGGTCAATAATGCATAAACTACGGAGGATTTAAAGCCTAGACAGAAACAGCTTAAGGCCTATTACAGTGTAGTGGGCTTTGCAAATAAATCCCTTTTAAGAAATGTCCAAATCTAGAGTTATATGACAGCTCACAGGCGAAGGCTGGTAGGAGATCTTGGACGTTGCAGTGTACAAATAAATGCCACTTAGAACGGTGAGTCTCAGGGGTGGTTAACACGCTGTCCGACAGATGTTGTGGGCTGCAACTCCCAGTATCCCTGACTGTTGGTTATGTTGGCTGGGAATCGTACTGCAACAACATGTCATGAGCCCCGATGAGCTATCAGGACTGGGATTGGGTAGACAGGATCAGATGACAGAGGAAGAGTTATTATTATTGTTATTGTTATTATTTATACCCCGCCCATCTGGCTGGGTTTCCCCAGCCACTCTGGGCAGCTCCCAACAGAATATTAAAAACACAATAAAATATCAGACATTAAAAACTTCCCTAAACAGGGCTGCCTTCAGATGTCTTCTAAAAGTCAGATAGTTGCTTATTTCCTTGACATCTGATTGGAGGGCATTCCACAGGGAGGGCGCCACCACCGAGAAGGCCCTCTGCCTGGTTCCCTGTAACTTCGCTTCTCACAGGGAGGGAACTGCCAGAAGGCCCTCAGCGCTGGATCTCAGTGTTTGGGCTGAGCGATGGAGGTGAAGATGCTCCTTCAGGTATACAGGACTGAGGCCGTTTAGGGCTTTAAAGGTCAGCACCAGCACTTTGAATTGTGCCTGGAAACATACTGGGAGCCAATGCAGGTCTTTCAGGACCAGTGATATACGGTCTCAGCTGAACATAGTGACTGAATAGTGGGAATCTGGGTTGGTTTTTTTTGGGGGGGGGGCTGTTTGGAAAGGGGAAGCTGGGATACTGGCTCTCTTCTCTGACCCTCCTGCGGAGTGGAAAGCCTTGGGGGGGGCCCAATAATCATTTTATTATATGGAGGATGCAGCCTTGTCAACGAGAATCAGGTGTCATCTTAGCAGATGGGAGCAGAGAACACCCCCCAGTGGTGTGCTCACTTGCAAGCTCCCCCAAGAGGCAGTGAGGGGCCCCCACTAGATGCAAAGGCAGACCTAGGGAGGTGCGACCAGTTTGGTTGCACTGGGCCCAGTTTGGCCCAGTTTGGGAGCACTGGGCGCACAGCTTCTGGGGTTGCCACAGCAGGTGAAGCCATTATGACATTCGGCAGAAGGTGAGAGGTGGGGGGGGGCACTGCATTTTGGCATCACGTGGGGCACTTTGAAATTTGTGGCGCCAAGGTCTGCCAATACAAGATGGTTGAAAATAATGTTATCTTGTGTTGTTTTCAAATCTACATCCCAGCAGCTTATAAAATGCCTGACTGCAGGGACCGGTAGGATCACCTTGATCACACCTGGGTCCATTCTACTCATGGCACCAGACCCTATGGAATTTTACAGGGCAGTGCCTCACCCCCAAATGGGCATTTGCCCCCCCCCCATTGCCCCTGCCTTGTGGAATGCCCTTCCCCATGGCCCATGTGAAGAAGCATCCATCAGTTACTTCAGGTGTGTCTTTTTGCTCAGGTTTTCCCCTACTGCTAAGATTGGACCCTGTGATTGCTGAATTCCTTTTATCTCATTTCATAATACTGTTTTTTTACATTTCCATCTCTGCTTTTATGGTGCCATATAATTGGCTTTTATGTTGCTTCTCTCCCCCCCCCCCCGAATACCGCTCAGAGGTTTTCTAAGCGGTTTAGAAATGCTTTTAATTCATTAAATGCTTTAAACATCAATCCATCGACCGATTGATATTTATTCCAGGCTTCTTAGTCCGGGAGTCAAAGAAAGCATCACATCCCCGAAAGCAGAGGTGGTGAACTGGATCCACCCGGCGGGGGAAAACAGATCCTGAGTTCCAAAGTGCCACTTTGACAGGTGGGTGGAGTAACCCTCCTGTCCATCACCCAACATCACCTTGAAGCCAGGAGATTCAGCTTCAAAGGAATTGGAAGGCCACCTTAGCCTGGTCCTGATTTTCCCTTCCTTGGCTTTTGATCTCAAGCTGCACCTACAAGAGGAGATGTTTAAAGGTTTCAAAGGCTATCTTCCTCTGCAGATGTCCTTGTTTATTTGTACTTTCTTGGGCTCCATGATCACTGCAGATGGTGACAGCAGCCACGAAATTAAAAGATGTCTGCTTCTTGGGAGAAAAAGCAATGACAAACCTAGACAGCATCTTAAAAAGCAGAGACATCACCTTGCCAACAAACACACACCCCATTTTTCAATTTTTCCAGTTTCTCCCAGGCCTTTCCATCTCTAACTGAGTCTAATCAAGGGTTATTCCACCCTTTCCAGTCCTGCAGGAAATCAGCCCTGAGTGCTCACTGGAAGCACAAATTGTGAAGCTGAGGCTCCAATATTTTGGCCACCTCATGAGAAGAGAAGACTCCCTGGAAAAGACCCTGATGTTGGGAAAGATGGAGGGCACAAGGAGAAGGGGACGACAGAGGACGAGATGGTTGGACAGCGTTCTCGAAGCTACCAGCATGAGTTTGACCAAACTGCGGGAGGCAGTGGAAGATAGGAGTGCCTGGCGTGCTCTGGTCCATGGGATCACGAAGAGTCAGACACGACTAAACGACTAAACAACAACAACAAATTTGATGCTGATGGCAGGTGCCCTGGTCACCCACACCAACTGCCCTATTGTCTCTGATGCACGAAGTCCTCCGTCCCCCAGACTGCGAGGGAGCAGGCCAGCTTGTCATGTGATGGATAATAATAATAAAAATTTATTATTTGTACCCCGCACATCTGGCTGGGTTTCCCCAGCCACTCTGGGCGGCTTCCAACAGAAATTAAAAATACCTTAAAATGTCACACATTAAAAACTTCCCTGAACAGGGCTGCCTTCAGATGTCTTCTAAATGTCAGGTAGTTGTTTATCTCTTTGACATCTGATGGGAGGGCGTTCCACAGGGCGGGTGCCACCACCGAGAAGGCCCGCTGCCTGGTTCCCTGTAACCTCACTTTTTGCAGGGAGGGAACCGCCAGAAGGCCCTTAGCGCTGGACCTCAGTGTCCGGGCAGAACGATGGGGGTGGAGACGCTCCTTCAGGTATACTGTAATGAGGCCATTTAGGGCTTTAAAGGTCAGCACCAACACTTCAAATTGTGCTTGGAATCGTACTGGGATGTCTTCAGAAGCCTGTAAGATGTAGCCTTGCTCCAAAGCCTGTCATATACTCAGCTCCCGTTCCCTCGCACAGCCTGCTCTACAGACCAGAATAGGTTAATGATGGGGGGGGGCAGTATTAGAGAAGGAAGCATTTCAAAGGAATCAGCATCGCGTTTAAAGGCCACGTCTGCCCCCTGGTGGTTTAAAAATGCCCCAAATCGTTCTCTCTGCTTCCGAAGTTTCAGACAGAAGTGCAGGTCTTTATGGAAGGGAAACAGGACCACTGTACAAGGGTGAGATAGCAGCAGGCTTGCGGGGAGAAAAGTCTCTAGGTTTGCAGAAGGGAAACCCCCCCCAAAAAACCCAAAAGAATGTGTAGGCTCAGCAATCACATAATACTGACTGTATACCTTCCAACATTTCCCTGATGTCCTACTCCATTAATAAGGATGCGGGTGGCGCTGTGGGTTAAACCACAGTGCCTAGGACTTGCTGATCAGAAGGTCAGCGATTCAAATCCCCGCGACGGGGTGAGCTCCCATTGCTCGGTCCCTGCTCCTGCCAACCTAGCAGTTCGAAAGCACGTCAAAGTGCAAGTAGATAAATAGGTACCACTCCGTCGGGAAGGTAAACGGCGTTTCCGTGCGCTGCTCTGGTTCACCAGAAGCGGCTTAGTCATGCTGGCCACATGACCCGGAAGCTGTACGCCGGCTCCCTCAGCCAATAAAGCAAGATGAGCACCGCAACCCCAAAGTCGGTCACGACTGGACCTAATGGTCAGGGGTCCCTTTACCTTTTTACTCCAATAATAATAATAATAATAATAATAATAATAATAATAATAATAAAAATAAATTTATTTATACTCCGCCCTCCCCAGCCAGAGCCGGGCTCAAGGTGGCTAACACCAATAAAATTTCAGTAAAAACATAATAAGAAAAAAAAATTAAATACAGGTTAAAATGTAATTTAAAATGCAGCCTCATTTTAAAAGTAGCCCATAGATCAAAAGCATCAGGGGAGGGAAACAGAAGGGTCAGACCGTCCAAATCAAAGGCCAGGTGGAACAGCTCTGTCTTGCAGGCCCTGCGTAAAGATGTCAAGTCCCACAGGGCCCTAGTCTCTTGCGACAGAGCATTTCACCAAGTTGGGGCCAGTGTTGAAAAGGCCCTGGCCCTAGTTGAGACCAACTGAACCTCCTTGCAACTTGGGACCTCCAAAATGTTGTCATTTGTAGACCTTAAGGTCTTCCGTGGGGCATACTGGGAGGGGCGGTCCCGTAGGTACGGGGGTCCGAGGCCGCATAGGGCTTTAAAGGTCAAAACCAGCACCTTAAACCTGATCCTGTACTCCACCGGGAGCCAGTGCAGTTGGTAAAGCACTGGGTGAATGTGATCCCGTGGCAAGGACCCCGCAAGGAGTCTCTCCGCGGCATTCTGCACCCGCTGGAGTTTCTGGGTCAGCTTCAAGGGCAGCCCTGCGTAGAGCGAGTTACAATAATCAAGCCTGGAGGTGACCGTCGCATGGATCACTGTGGCCAGATTAGGGTGAGAAAGGTAAGGGACCAACTGATGATGATGATTTCCCACCTTTCTGACTGGGTTGCCCCAGCCACTCTGGGCAGCTTCCAACATATATAAAAAAATAATAGCACATTTAAAGTTTTATTTAAACCTCCCTATACAGGGCTGCCTTCAGATGTCTTCTCAAGGTTGGATAGTTACTTATCTCCTTGGCTTGGGGGTTGCATAACTCCATACCCTCTGATGGAAATAGGGACATCCTAAGGAAAAGCGGGACATTCTGGGATCAAATCAGAAACCGGGACGGCTTCTGTCAAACCTGGACTGTCCCTGGAAAATAGGGGCAGTCTGCCGACTTGCTGTTAACTAAACCGAAAAGGTTTATTTGTGGAGTGTGTGCCCGTTTGCCCCACTGCCTTTCCCCCAGGAAAACCCACGGTTTAGCGCTGAAATGGAACAAACAGCCAATTGACTTGAAAGGGTGGTTTAACCCTTGATTAGATTGATGGGGGGGCAGTTTCCCCCCAGTTTTTCCCCAAAGTTGTTTTTTCCCAGAAAAATTGAAAAAAAGGCGTGTGGAATATTAAAACCATATCAGTTTTTTTTTCCAATTTTTCTGTAAAAAAAAAAAAGGCTTTGGGAAAAACAGGGGGCAGGCGTGGTTCCCCCCCCCCCCAATTTTTCCAGGTTTTTTCCAGGCCTTCCCATATTTAGACTCAATGTCGTCTAACCTCCCCAGCTTTGTGCAAACAAATGATAATAATAATAATAATAATAAGAAGAAGAAGAAGAAGAAGAAGAAGAAGAAGAAGAAGAAGAAGAAGGAGAAGAAGAAGTTGTTTTTATTTATATCCTGCCCTCCCCAGCTGAAGCCGGGCTCAGAGTAAACAGTAAAATAATACAGTATTCTAAAATCAATTCGTTATAAAATCAGTTCAAATCAAATTAATGGCAACCATTGGGCTAGAGTTCAGTGAAGAATTACCAAAGGAGGGGGTCAGGCTGTGCCTTGGCCAAAGGCCTGGTGGAACAGCTCTGTCTTGCAGGCCCTGCGGAAAGATGTCAAGTCCCGCAGGGCCCTAGTCTCTTGTGGCAGAGCATTCCACCAGATCGGGGCCACGACTGAAAAGGCCCTGGCTCTGGTTGAGGTCAGCCTAAGCTCCCTGTGGCCCGGGACCTCCAAGATGTTTTTGTTTGAAGATAGTAGGGTCCTCCGTGGGACATACTAGGAGAGGCGGTCCAGTAGGTACAAGGGTCCTAGGGCATATAGGGCTTTAAAGGTTAAAATCAGCACCTTAAACCTGGTCCTGTACTCCACCGGGAGCCAGTGCAGCTGGTATAGGACCAGGTGAATGTGATCTCGCAGCGAGGACCCCGTAAAGAGTCTCGCCGCAACATTCTGCACCCGCTGGAGTTTCTGGGTCAGTCTCAAGGGCAGCCCCATGTAGAGCGAGTTACAATAATCCAGTCTGGAGGTGACTGTCGCGTGGATCACAGTGGCTAGGTCAGGGCGAAAGAGGTAAGGAGCCAACTGCTTAGCTTGGCGGAGATGAAAAAATGGCGCTTTAGTTATAGCTGCAATCTGCGCCTCCATGGAAAGGGAGGTGTCGAAGATTACACCCAAACTCTTAACGGACGGTGCTGGCACTAATTGCACCCCCGCAAGAGATGGGAGTTGCCCCCCCCCAATCCCATATCATCCCGACCCAGCCAAAGGACCTCTGCTCAGTCAATGGATCATCAGGAATTGACCACAGCGCTATATCTTACTGCAATGTGCTCTGTGTGGGGCTTATTATTATGATTATTATTATTTATTTATTGAATTTATTGAGCTTGATCCGGAAGCTGCGGTTCGTGCAGAACAATGCACCGCGAAACCCCAGTGGCACAGTGGATCAGAGCGTCTTGCCGCTAACCAGAATAGTTGGTGGTTTGAGCCCATACAGGATTATAGCTGTCAACCTTTCCCTTTTCTTGTGAGGAATCCTATTGCCAATTTGCTACTGGGCCAAGTTCAGGGTGTTTCTATTAATATGCGAGTGGCACTGTGGTCTAAACCACTGAGCCTCTTGGGCTTGCAGATCGGAAGGTCGGCGGTTCGAATCCCCGTGACGGAGTGAGTTCCCCTTGCTCCGTCACAGCTCCTGCCAACCTAGCAGTTCTAAAACACGCCAGTGCAAGTAGATAAATAGGTACCACTGTGGCGGGAAGGTAAACGGCGTTTCTGTGCACTCTGGTTTCTGTCACAGTGTCCTGTTGCGCTAGAAGCGGTTTAGTCCTGCTGGCCACATGACCTGGAAGGGTGTCTGTGGACAAATGCCGACTCCCTCGGCCTGAAAGTGAGATGAGCGCCACAACCCCATAGTCGCCTTTGACTGGACTTAACCGTCCAGGGGCCTTTGACCTTTTTTTTTTTTTTTACTATTAGTACATAAAGCCCTTAATAACTTGAGGCCAGTTTACCAATAAGATCGTCTCACTACATATGCACCCAGTCAACCCCTTCAATCAGCAGAATCAGCACCACTACAGGAGCCAAAAAACACCCATTCCACTTTTGTAAGAATTTGATCTTTTATTATGGCTGTTCTTACACTGTGGATCTCCTTGCCTATTTTGCCTATTGATATAAGGCAGGAACCTTCACTTTCGTCTTGTCAGCAGCTGCATTTTTGCTAAGCCTACCCAGATGTTTAGAAAGTTGGTGCAAGTTAAAACCTTCTTTTTGGTCTATGGCTATTTTAACTTTTTGAGTGTCTTAAATCATTGCTGTTAATTTTTCTTATAGATAATTTTACTGTTGTTGTTGTTTAGTCGTTTAGTCATGTCCGACTCTTCGTGACCCCTTGGACCAGAGCACGCCAGGCCCTCCTGTCTTCCACTGCCTCCCACAGTTTGGTCAAACTCATGCTGGTGGCTTCGAGAACACTGTCCCACCATCTCGTCCTCTGTCGTCCCCTTCTCCTTGTGCCCTCCATCTTTCCCAACATCAGGGTCTTTTCCAGGGAGTCTTCGCTTCTCATGAGGTGGCCAAAGTATTGGAGCCTCAGCCTCAGGATTTGTTCTTCCAGTGAGCACTCAGGGCTGATTTCCTTCAGAAAGGTTTGATCTTCTTGCAGTCCATGGGACTCTCAAGAGTCTCCTCCAGAACCATAATTCAAAAGCATCCATTCTTCGGCGATCAGCCTTCTTGATGGTCCAGCTCTCACTTCCATGCATCACTACTGGGAAAACTATAGTTTTAACTATAGGGACCTTTGTTGGCAAGGTGATGTCTCTGCTTTTTAAGATGCTGTCTAGGTTTGTCATTGCTTTTCTTTTTTTGCAAACCGCTTTGTGAGTGTGCGTCTTTCGCACTCGAGTTGCGCCCAAATCTTATGCCGTAAATAAATGTCTTAGCTGAATTCTCCAGGAGAATTTCGGTTAAAAACCTGAAGCTACGGAGCAGGACCGAGAAGCTCCCCTCAAACCTCTCTCTTTCCACCTCTCCTCACCTTTTCAGCAGGTGTAGTATATCTTGTTACTGCACCGGAGCCCAGCTCAGGTCTGGACGTGAAACCCTAGCCTCGCGCGTGGGACTGAGCGCTGGCCCTCTGGATTCAATTAGCTCACCGAGTGGAACTGCCAGCGAAACTGAATACGAGTCAAACAAGAGGAACTACCAGGCCAAATTAATAGAACTAGATCCTTTTACAGGCTTCCTTCACAATCCTGATCACAGACCTTGAAAAGCAAATTGGAACAAGCAAATTGCTGTTGAAAAAATCTTTCACCACCAGCTCCGAGCGACTCATTGCTGGGAGTCAGAGGTTGGGGGGGAGAGAGAAACTTCGGGGCTGGGTCTGAACAAAGGGAGCATTCTCAGAACAAGGGGTGTGTGTGCATCAATTCTTGGTTTTGAACTACGATGGCAGAAGGAAATGCATCTTCGTGTTTTCAGGTTGAAAAGCGGCCGATAGCAACGGGTGTCGGTTCTGAGTGTAAAAAAAAGAAGAGAATTCAGCTTTTCATAATGTTTCATTTTGGGCAGTGGGAAATGAAGCACCTCTTGAACCAAAAATGCAACTGCGATCAGTTTATGAGAATATCATGCGAACGTGATGAACGAGTGCTGATTTTAAACTCTGGAATATACCTTTTAGCTGAAGAAGTTTATAGGGAATTTTCAATTTCGTCTACTGAGGCTGCCCCTTGGTACTGATATTGTATATGTTGCTGTTGTTCATTCTGCTGAATGGTCTTTGACTGCAATAGATTGATTGATTGATTGATTGATTGATTGATTGATTGATTGGTTGACTGATTGATTGAACATAAGAACATAAGTGGGGGGGCTATTGTTTTGCTGCTTTGTTTTACTTATTTACTTGTCCCCCCCCCCTATACTTTATTCTGTGCACTGCCCTGAAATCTTATGATGGGCCGTATATACAGTCATACCTCGGAATAAATGTGCTTCAGGTTAAGTATTTTCAGGTTGTGCTCCACGGCGCACGGCGACCCGGAAGTAACGGAGCGCATGACTTCCATGTTTTGCCATGCACACATGCGCAGACGGTCAAAATGACGTCACGCGTATGCGCGGAAGCAACAAAACGCGACCTGCACACGCGCATACGCGGGTTGCGGTCGCTTCAGGATGCGATTGGGGCTCCAGAACGGATCCCGTTCGCATCCTGAGGTACCACTGTAAATCTAATAAATAAAATAACAATAACAAAGGTAAAAGACCCCTGGACGGTTAAGTCCCGTCAAAGGTGACTATGGGGTTGCGACACTCATCTTGCTTTCAGGCCAAGGGTGCCAGCGTTTCTCCACAGACAGCTTTCCAGGTCATGTGGCCAGCAGGACTAAACCACTTCTGGCGCAACGGGACACCATGACGGAAACCAGAGCGCATGGAAATGCCATTTACCTTCCTGCCACAGTGGTACCTATTTATCTACTTGCACTGGTGTGCTTTCGAACTGCAATAATAATAATAATAATAATAATAATAATAATAATAATAATAATTTATTTATTCCCCCGCCCATCTGGCTGAGTTTCCCCAGCCACTCTGGGCGGCTCCCAATCAGTGTTAAAAACAGTACAGCGTTACATATTAAAAACCTCCCTGAACAGGGCTGCCTTAAGATGTCTTCTGAATGTCAGGTAATTATTTATCTCTTTGACATCTGCTGGAAGGGCGTTCCACAGGGTGGGCACCACTACCGAGAACGGCCTCTGTCTGGTTCCCTGTAGCCTCACTTCTCGCAATGAGGGAACCGCCAGAAGGCCCTCAGCGCTGGACCTCAGTGTCCGGGCAGAACAATGGGGGTGGAGACGCTAACAGAAGCTGGGACAGAGCAACGGGAGCTCACTCCGTCGTGGGGATTCAAACTGCCAACCTTCTGATCGGCAAGCCCAAGAGGCTCAGTGGTTTAGACCACAGAGCCACTCGTATCCAGTACCTTGTTGGATCAGACCAAAGACCCATCCCGTCCAGCGTCCTGTTCTCACAGTGGCCAGCCAGTGGGAAACCTGCAAGCAGGATCTGAGCACAATAGCAACTCTCCTGCGGTTTCCAACTGCCTCTGACTGTGGAAGGCAGAGCATAGCCATCATGGCTAGTAGCCACGAATGGCCTTCCCCTCTATGAATTTGTCTGATCCTCTTTGAAAGCCATATAAATGGTTCAAAGATCCAAATGTGCCCACAAACCTAAAAGAGATTGGCGACCAGGCCTAGGAGCAGATGATCCAAGCCACCGTGCCTAATTTTCCTGAATGACAAACCCCCACAAAGCAAGGCCCACGGAAACGGATCAGTGTAGGTTCGGAGCAGACTGACCGTATAACTTTTGCACACGGCGCACGAGCAACTTGTGGAATTTGCTATCACAAGACATGACTTGTTGTTGTTGTTTAGTTGTTTACTTGTGTCCTCCTCTTCATGACCCCCTGGACCAGAGCACACCAGGAATTCCTGTCTTCCACTGCCTCCCGCAGTTTGGTCAAACTCATGTTCATAGCTTGGAGAACACTGTCCCACCATCTTGTCCTCTGTCGTCCCCTTCTCCTTGTGCCCTCCATCTTTCCCAACATCAGGGTCTTTTCCAGGGAGTCTTCTCTTCTCATGAGGTGGCCAAAGTATTGGAGCCTCAGCTTCAGGATCTGTCCTTCCAGGGAGCACTCAGGGCTGATTTCCTTCAGAATGGAGAGGTTTGATCTTCTTGCAGTCCATGGGACTCTCAAGAGTCTCCTCCAGCACCAGAATTCAAAAGCATACATTCTTTGGCAATCAGTCTTCTTTATGGTCCAGCTCTCACTTACATGCCTTACATGGCTTTAAAAGTGGGATTGGACAAATTCACGGTGGAGGAAAAAAGAGTCAGTGATGGAATTTGCATTCTCTCTATTTTTAATATGTTTATTTTGGGGTTTTCAGATTTACAAGCCATCGCAAAGAGAACAAATAAGACAATATCCATAAATCCCTTTGGACTTCCCTTCACCCCTTTTTTGGGTCCTTATGTTAACTTTTTCTCCTGCATCCAATTCTATTAAATCTTCAATAAAGCCACAGTCAACTTTTAACTACAAGTATCATCCCAATCCTACTAATAATTTTAATTGTTTGATTATTTGATTTTTGATGTAAACCTCCGGAATGTAGTTTGTATAATTAAGTTTTTATCTATATCTTCAATACGTATTATTTTTTTATTGCTATGGCTAGTGGCTGATGCAAAGAAAGATTCTTCTCATTGTTGACAATGATTTTTTAAAAAAATAAATTATATATATTTCCCCCATTCCTTGTTGAAATTTTGGTTTTCCTGATTCCAAATTCTCCCAATAAGTTTTGCCATTTCTGCATCGTCCATCAGTTTAATCTGCCGTTCTTCCCTGGTAGAAACTGTTCTTTCTTTCCATCTCTGGGCTGATAGTGTCCGGTCAGCAGTAGTCATGTACATAAATAGTCTCTTCAGGTCACCTGGAATTCCGGCACCTACAATTCCTAAAAGAAAAGCTTCTGGTTTCTTAGAAAAGGTTATTTTAAACAATTCCTGCACTGCAGGGGGGGTTGGCCCCTTAGGGTCCCTTTCAATTCTACAATTCTACGGCGATTCAGATGATCTGGCAAGGCTTTCCATTTGCTCCATCATCGCTGGCGCCTCTCGAATCGCAGCCGCTTTCCCCTGTGGACCGTTTAATATAATTTCCAGCATTTTTGACTTATTTTTAGCCCCCTTTCCCCCCTTCACCCACTAACATAGCTGAAATAATTACCCCCTTCCCCCTCCCTCGCCTCTCCCCCCAAGGCTTATATTTACCTATTTGTTAAAAGGATTTCTCCTGCTGGCGTGCTGTTGCTGTGACAAGGAGACTTTGAACGCGCAGTAGGCAAAATAATATTGTATATTGCACAGCAAACCCCCTGCAATTGAATGTTAATTTAACCAATAAAGTAACGGCACGGCAATTAGGAGAATAATCATTTCTTATCTCTTAACGGGGTTAAAAGTAGAAGTCAGATTTACCCTGTAGCGCTCACCGGCTCAGAAATTGCTTCGTGAGTCACTGGAAAGAGGCAGCCCTGTAACTTGGCTGCGGCTTGCTAATGCAAAAATGCATTACTCCTCCTTCTTCTCCCAACTCACCCAACTCCCTCCATGTTTAGTTTGCACCCGCTAAGCATCACAGCAAACCACCCAGAGTTACCTTGGAAAAATAAAGCCCTCCGTGGATTACTCCATTAAGCAGAACACCTACCCACACAAGCACACACACACACACAAATACACACACAATCTGGGTCAGAAAGAATAGGAAGATAGGAGGGCGCCTTGGTTTTTGAACAGAATGCGTTCCAGAAGTCCGTTTGACTTCCGAAATGTTCAGATTGGCTCACGATTGCGCAGGTGCACCACAAACAATAGCAGAAGCCGCATCGGATGTTTTTGGCTTCCCAAAAAACGTTCAGAAACCAGAACACTCACTTCCAGGTTTTGATTATTCGGGAGCCGGAATACCAAGGCATTCGGCAACCAAGGTACGACAGTATACCGAATTTGACCAATGGTCCATGTAGATCAGTATTGTCTACACCAGGGGTCAGCAACCTTTTTCAGCAGGGGGTCGGTCCACCGTCCCTCAGACCTTGTGGGGGGCTGGACTATATTTTGAAGAGAGAGAAAAAAGAACGAATTCCTATGCCCCGCAAATAACCCAGAGATGCATTTTAAATAAAAGGACACATTCTACTTAGGTAAAAACACGCTGATTCCCAGACCGTCCGCGAGCCGGATTGAGAAGGCGAATGGGCAGCATCCGGCCCACGGGCCTTAGGTTGCCTACCCCTGGTCCACACTCATGGTTCTCAAAGGGTGTGGCAGGAGAGGACAGCAAGTGTGGCAGGAAGAGTCAAGGGCAATCCAAGAAACATTTGAACATTTTAGGGTAGTATAGTATCAAAATACACACACACACACACACACACAGAGGGAGAGCTATTTTTCTAGAAAAAGAGGTGTCGGAACTCCCTTGTTCTCTTAGAATGGCAATGGCACCCACCAGAGAGGCGCCAGAACTCAATTATGGCAAGTTCCATAACACACACAATAATAATAATAATAATAATAATAATAATAATAATAATAATAATAATAATTTATGTCCAGCCCATCTGGCTGGGTATTCCCAGCCACCCTGGGCGGCTTCCAACAGAACACTAAAATACAATAACCTATTAAACATTAAAAGCTTCCCTGAACAGGGCTGCCTTCAGATGTCTTCTAAGAGTCTGGTAGTTGTTGTTCTCTTTGACATCTGGTGGGAGGGCGTTCCACGGGGCTGGTGCCACTACCAAGAAGGCCCTCTGCCTGCTTCCCTGTAGCTTTGCTTCTCACAGCGAGGGAACCGCCAGAAGGCCCTCGGCACTGGACCTCAGTGTCCGGGCTGAGTGATAGGTGTGGAGACGCTCCTTCAGATATACTGGACTGAGGCCATTTAGGGCTTTAAAGGTCAGCACCAACACTTTGAATTGTGCTCAGAAACGTACTGGGAGCCAGTGTAGGTCTTTCAAGACCCGTGTGGTCTTGGCAGCCGCTCCCAGTCACCAGTCCAGCTGCCGCATCCTGGATTAATTGCAGTTTCCGGGTCACCTTCAAAGGTAGCCCCATGTAGAGCGCATTGCAGTAGTCCAAGCGAGAGATAACCAGAGCATGCACCACTCTGGCGAGACAGTCTGCGGGCAGGGACGGTCTTAGCCTGCGTACCAGATGGAGCTGGTAGACAGCTGCCCTGGATACAGAATTGACCTGCGCCTCCATGGACAGCTGTGAGTCCAAAATGACTCCCAGGCTGCACACCTGGTCCTTTAGGGGCATTTTGGGCTATTCTTTAACAGTTCTCAGTGACATATTGTCATGAGCAAGGATTTCCAGCTCTTACAAATATGAAAAATCAGAAAAGAGAAAGGCTTCTTTGGGTTGATGTGATGATGAGAATTTGAGGCTGGGACAAGAGGGGGAAACTGCCAAGTGAGAGCTGGGAGGGTTCACTCTTCTGTGCGGGGAATAAATAAAAATTATGATAGAGGACCTTCTTTTATTCTTTTTCTTCTCTCCTTTTTCTACTTGTTTAGTTTCTTCTTTTGCTTATTCGTGCTTCTTCCCCCATTTGTCTTCTTTAGATTAATTTGGCTCTTGTTGTATTTTATGTTGGAAACTCTTAATAAAAATTGTTATTAAAAATGGATATGAGAGTTTGTCTCAAATTAGACTTGACATAAATGAGGTTCACTGACAAAAGCAAACTCACAGCTCTCATTGAGTTTGTATACATACAAACATACTTAAGACAGTCTTATACTTTCTGGATGTTCTGTGATTAATAATAATAATTTATTATTTATACCCCGCCCATCTGGCTGGGTTTCCCCAGCCACTCTGGGTGGCTTCCTACAGAATATTAAAATACAATAGTGTATTAAACATTAAAAGCTTCCCTAAACAGGGCTGCCTTCAGATTTCTTTTAGAAGTCTTATTATAAAGTGGTTGTGTTCTGTGTTACAAAGCAAGCATGGAAAGGTGCTGTTTCTTTTTGTTTTCCATGGTAAGGTAAAGGCAAAGGGACCCCTGACCATTAGGTCCAGTTGTGACCAACTCTGGGGTTGTGGCGCTCATCTCGCTTTACTGGCCGAGGGAGCCGGCGTACAGCTTCCGGGTCATGTGGCCAGCATGACTAAGCCGCTTCTGGCGAACCAGAGCAGCGCACGGAAACGCCGTTTACCTTCCCGCCGGAGTGGTACCTATTTATCTACTTGCACTTTGTGCTTTCGAACTGCTAGGTTGGCAGGAGCAGGGACAAAGCAACAGGAGCTCACCCCGTCGCAGGGATTCGAACTGCTGACCTTCTGATCAGCAAGTCCTAGGCTCTGTGGTTTAACCCACAGCGCCACCCTCGTCCCTGTTTTCCACTGTACTTCTTATCAATTAAAAGTCAGTCTGGCATGAGCAAATTTTTATTCTGAATGTGTGACCCAGAGGGGGGGGGGAATGGGAACCACTTGTCTCCACCAACTGGCAAAGGCTCTCCAGGATTTCAAACGCAGTGTTGTCTTGCCCAAGGCAAGGTGGTTCTTTTAAAATGAGATTCAGAGGCAATACAATTATTTGAATATATTGAATTGGCCAGATTGACAGAGGCTATTAGGGGTCAGTCCAAACAAAAGTTTCAAAAAGAAAGGAAAAAAGATAGAGAATACCTTAAAAAGCAGTGCCCTCAAATAAATACTTGGACCTGTTTCGATTAACTTCTGCAAAATAAATTATGGTACTTAAGTTTAAAAACAAAAAAACACACAGAAAGAAAAAGGCGGTAATAACGAAATAAGGAGACAGTTTACCAAAAATGAAAAGTGAACTGTGTTGAGGATGAAAGAAGTCAATTGGAAGAAAAGAAGAGCCGAAATATGGTATGGTGACTATTTGTTCTGTATTTGAAATATGGTGTTGATTATTTGTTCTGTATTTGTTATTTGCTCTGTATAAGTTTTTGTACGTTCCTTCATCTTATTTGTATTTCTTTGTTGTTGTTGTTTTGTTTGAGTGTGTGTGTATGTGATGCAAAATGAACTTAAAATATACAATAAAAAAAGAGATTCAGAGGCAATACAAAACACGAGTGAGAGGATTACAGATTTTATTCTAAACAGCAAGCATTATATACATTACCAAGCAAGCACTTCGATCTGCCACTGGGAAGCCCTCAAGAAGTGGCAAAGTAGACTAGCTTCTCAAAACTCCTGCCCAACAACATCTGATTTACAGATAACTAGCTTGTTAGCCTGTGTGGCTTGCCAACTGGCTACTGGCTACATACAGATGAGTCATTAGCCACCCTCTTCCCAATACCTCACGTTTTCCAAACAATGTTCTACATCAAAAGTCAGAAAGTACCTGAAATATACTCGGAGTTGAGTGTGAATTTCATGCTCTTTATTCAGCTCATAGTAGCAATGAATGAAACTTTCCCCAAAACGTCTAGCTATATATAGATTATTTACACAATGGGCCCCGCGTGATTGGCTAATTCCAGGCTGCTCCTGTAGGCCAATCAGGTTGCTGATTCACTTCATCCAGGAGCTTGATTGGCTGCTCCTGCAGGCCAATCAGGTTGCTGATTCACCTCCACCTGGAGCTGGATTGGGTGACATTCAGAAGACATCTTAAGGCAGCCCTGTTCAGGGAAGTTCTTAATGTGTGATATTTTAGTGTATTTTTGGTCTCTGTGGAAGCTGCCCAGAGTGGCTGGGGAAACCCAGCCAGATGGGCGGGGTACAAATAATAAATTATTATTATTATTATTATTATTATTATTATTATTATTATTATTCTAACACAGTTTTACATCCAGGGTTGCCAGATCTCCAGGATTAACCTGATGTCTCCAGGCAGCAGCAGGAAGGCTTGAATATCCAGGTGGGCAAGAGCACCTTAAAATTCTTGTTTTTATTATTATTAATAAGAGCATGCATGAAAACTTCAGCCTGGCAGAACTTTTTATCACATGTGGTGGACCTGCCCCAAGGTGAAAGACTTCTGGGAAAAGATTTATAATGAATTGAAAAAAATGTTGAAATATACATTTATAAAGAAACCAGAGGCCTTTCTTCTTGGAATAACAGGTTTGGAATTGCCCAAGAAAGATGTTAAATTATTTTTGTATGCCACCACTGCTGCTCGAATATTACTAGCTAAGAAATGGAAAACTTTTAATGTGTAGTGGACTTTTCGGAGCTAGCCGACCTGACTGGAAGAGTCCGTGACCAGAATGAGGAGGAGTACCAGGAAGAATGGATGAAATGTAATGCTTATTTAGTTAAATACATTAAGTTAAATTAATTTGAAAAAGCTTGCAATTACCAGTTAGGCTTAGGACTTAAATAAGTAATGTGATGAATTATTATGTTTAATGCTGAATTGGGAAGAAAGAGTGATGTTAAGTGATTAAGTTAAAATTATAAGAACTTTGATTTGGAAAACCGTTAAAATGATAAGCACTGAAATTCAACTAGGGGATACAAGGAAGTCACGTAACCATGTTAAGAAGATTTGTTTTAATAAGGTTATGGTGTTTGTTTGTTTGTTTGTTTGTTTGTTTGTTTTTAATTTTGTGAAAATCAATAAACAAAATGGGGGGGGGGAGAAAACTTCAGCCTGGCAGGAGCCCGCTGCAAATTATTGCATGAGCCTCTGTGCTCCTTACACCTCTCTCCCCTTTAACTTCCATCTTCCAGGCTCAGTGGGGGCAGGAAGCCCAGAGGGAGAACCACCAGTGGCTTTCCTCCTTGACACCCCCAGGGGCTGCCTGTAGGTCTCAGATTTGGGCTCCGAGATCTCAGGGCTTAGGGTGCTCCTGATCCAGCAGCCATAGCCAGAAATGGATATCAGGGCCGGCACTACCATTAGGCAGAGTGAGGCAACCCGTGCTGGGAAGCAGCTTTCCCCTAGACTAGTCTTTTCTCCTCCCCTGCTGCAGAGGGCGCTGTCCCATTGCCAGTGCTGAAATCTGCCTCTGCAATATGTAGCCCGGCTCCCTAGGTTGAGGTTTGTTAGATTTGCACATCGCTTTCTGTGCGCTGCTCTGGTTCGCCAGAAGCGGCTTAGTCATGCTGGCCACATGACCCGGAAGCTATACGCTGGCTCCCTCGGCCAGTAAAGTGAGATGAGCGCTGCAACCCCAGAGTCATCTGCAAGTGGACTTAACGGTCAAGGATCCCTTTACCTTTACCTTCCGCGATAAGTCCTGAAGAGATTTGTAATTAAATTGGTCCTGAATGGGGTAACTGTGCCCCTGAAGGACCAGGTGTGCAGCCTAGGAGTCATTTTGGACTCACAGTTGTCCATGGAGGCGCAGGTCAATTCTGTATCCAGGGCAGCTGTCCACCAGCTCCATCTGGTACGCAGGATGAGACCCTGCCTGCCCGCAGACTGTCTCGCCAGAGTGGTGCATGCTCTGGTTATCTCTCGCTTGGACTACTGCCATGCGCTCTACATGGGGCTACCTTTGAAGGTGACCTGGAAACTGCAATTAATCCAGAATGCGGCAGCTAGACTGGTGACTGGGAGCGGCCGCCGAGACCACATAACACCGGTCCTGAAAGACTTACATTGACCCAGTACGTTTCCGAGCACAATTCAAAGTCTTGGTGCTGACCTTTAAAGCCCCAAATGGCCTCAGCCCAGTATACCTGAAGGAGCATCTTCACCCCCATCATCCAGCCCGGACACTGAGGTCCAGTGCCGAGGGCCTTCTGGCAGTTCCCTCACTGTGAGAAGTGAAGTTACAGGGAACCAGAGCCTTCTTGGTAGTGGCACCCGCCCTGTGGAACGCCCTCCCATCAGATGTCAAGGAAATAAACAACCATCTGACTTTTTAGAAGACATCTGAAGGCAGCCCTGTTTAGGGAAGTTTTTAATGCCTGGTGTTTTACAACTTTTTACGTGATGTAAGCAGCCCAGAGTGGCTGGGGAAGCCCAGCCTGATGGGTGGGGTGTAAATAATAATAAAAAATATTAAATTCTTATAAATTAAAACGACAATAACAGCACCAATGGTTAAAAGGAGATTGAAGCGTGCAATCATACCATGGTTGTTGTTCCTAAATTGCCAAGGGAAATTAAAAAGATGTCTTTGTCATTGACCCAAACGATGACAAGATGGGTGCCAAGCAAGCTTCCTTTGGGGAGCATTTGATAAATGGAGAGTTCTACAGAGAAGGCCTGTTGTTTTGCCCTCACCCCCTGGACACCCCCCGGAAGTGCCATGTAGAGAACAGAAGAAGAGCGAAACATACTCAGAGTCGAGAGTGGATTTCATGCTCTTTATTCAGCTCATAGTAGTGAAGAATGAAAGTTCCCCCAAAATATCTGCTTTATATACATTATTTACACAATGGGTCGCACGTGATTGGCGAATTCTGGGATCCTGTAGGCCAATCAGGTTGCGGATTCACTTCTACCTGGAGCTGGATTCGGTGGCTCCTGCGGACCAATCATACTGCTGCATTGTTCTAGGACCAATCAGACTGCTGCATTCTGGACCCTATTGTTCTAGGACAAATCAGACTGCTGCTTTTTGGATCCTATTCAACTCAGTACATAACAAAGGGCCTGCTGGATCAGGCCAAAGGCCCACCTAGTCCAGGATCCTGTTCGCACAGTGGAAAACCAGGTGCCCATGGAAAACTCGCAAGACCCAAACACAAGAGCCCTTCCTCCTTCTGCGGTTTCCAGAAACTAGCATTCAGAAGCATTACTGCCTTCGACTGTGGAAACAGAACATATTGCAGCCTCAGGTGAGCAGGCTTACACCTGGAAAGGTGGTCCAACAGTGGCTTTGCATCTCCCTACAAAAATGTCACAGCATCTACTCTGTCCCCCAAATGGCCCGGATGACCCTCAAGCCCAGGAGTTGGCAAGGCTTACTGGGCATGGGCCAGATCACTGTCCCGGAGATCGTCCATGGGCCAAACCAGCACAGCCCGATGCCGGAAATCGGGTCTGCGCATGTTTGCGGTGCCGGAAAGAGAGCCCATAGCTTTTGTGGTGTAGTGGTTAAGAGCGGTGGACTCGTAATCTGGTGAACCGGGTTTGCTTCCCCACTCCTCCACATGAAGCTGCTGGGTGACCTTGGGCTAGTCACACTTCTCTGAAGTCTCTCAGCCCCACTCACCTCTCAGAGTGTTTGTTGTGGGGGAGGAAAAGAGATTGTTAGCCCCTTTGAGACTCCTTAGGGTAGTGATAAAGTGGAATATCAAATCCAACCCCCCCCCCTTCTTCTTCTTCTTCTTCTTCTTCTTCTTCTTCTTCTTCTTCTTCTTCTTCTTCTTCATCTCCTCCTCCTTCTCTTCTGCGCATGCCCAGACGCTGAAAATCACACCTGCGCAGAAGTAATTTTCGGCGTCTGGGCATGCGCAGAAGCGATTTCCGGTATCTGCGCACACGCAGACGCGATTTCTGGCGCCACTCGTTGAGTCCCTGTGGCGTGCTGCACCGGTTTAACACAGCGTGTGAGGGACTTGCCGAGCAGGCCGCTTGTGGGCCGGTAAAATTGTCTTCGTGGGCCGCATCCAGCCCATGGACCGCACGTTGCCGACCCCTGGTCAAGCGGTAAGCTTTGCATCTCAAAATGCAGAAGTGGTCATCCCAATCCGTCCATCCCCGTCGTCCGTCCCGTCCCCCCCCGCGCCACTGATGTTTGTGAAATGCAAAGATCCATACTCCTGTTTTATCTCCAGAGTTTTTCTGCTAGCTGGAAAAAGTGGGTCAGCTTGTTCTCTCCCCCCCCCCCCCCCCGTTCTCTTGTTTGCTTCTAAATCCTCAGAGAGGGCGGAGAAGAGGAGTGAAGGATTGACTTTCTATACACTCCCCATTTTATGCTTTCTATTTTGGAGGCTGGCGGATTGTCTTGATTTCGCTTCACCTTGAGAAGGAGATGTTGGGAAAGGGGCTGGAGTGTGTGTGATTTGGAGGGGGGGAGTTGTCCAAAGATGGACAGCGAGCCAAGAAGACGGCATTCTGATGCGGTATTGTCTGCCAACTGACAGAGACTGGATTTTCTTCGCTGTGTGCTTTGTAAGGTAGATGCCATGAACACCAGCCAGCCACCTACAGTACTGGCATTTCGGTGCCTGCTTAAAGCTCATCTGCTCATCCAGGCTTCCCCCGAGGAGTGATCCTGCTAAGTTTGGTGTATTAAGCTTCTCTACTGATTAGCGATGCATTTTGCACTCGCTCCATGAATGCCGTTTTATTGCGGATCATATTCTGCTCGCCGCCATGACACCTTTTTTTCTTAAGGTTGGTAGGGCGGACATTATTACTTTTTTGCAAATAAATAGATTAAAATAAATCTGTATTCAGCGCAACCATTTCGTCTTCAAAACAGCCAGAGAAATGTGATCTTCCCATCCGTTCCAGAACCCTGAAATAGCTTGAAAGAGGAATCGGAGCTCACACACTCATCTTCCACCCTTTGCAGACTTCCTTTCCAAATTGTTTCAGAATCCTGCGTGACCAGAGGCGAATCGAAAAGGATAGCGGGCTGTTTTGCCACCAAAATGACGGACATGCAAACTAACAAATACAGCACTGGATAGATCACTGGTCATACTGTAGAATTGTAGAGTTGGAAGGAGCAATGACAAAACCTAGACAGCATCTTAAAAAGCAGAGACATCACCTTGCCAACAAAGGTCCGTATAGTAAAAGGTATGGTTTTCCCAGGAGTGATGTATGGAAGTGAGAGCTGGACCATAAAGAAGGCTGATCGCCGAAGAATTGATGCTTTTGAATTCTGGTGCTGGAGGAGACTCTGGAGAGTCCCATGGACTGCAAGAAGATCAAACATATAGATCCTGAAGGAAGTCAGCCCTGAGTGCTCACTGGAAGGACAGATCCTAAAGCTGAGGCTCCAAGACTTTGGCCACCTCATGAGAAGAGAAGACTCCCTGGAAAAGACCCTGATGTTGGGAAAGATGGAGGGCACAAGGAGAAGGGGACGACAGAGGACGACATGGTTGGATAGTGTTCTCGAAGCTACCAGCATGAGTTTGACCAAACTGCGGGAGGCAGTGGAAAACAGGAGAGCCTGGCATGCTCTGGTCCGTGGGGTCACGAAGAGTCGGACACGACTAAACAACAACAACAACAGAGTTGGAAGAAGTTTGGCCCTCTGCAATGCAAGAATATTTTGCCCAACCTGGGACTCGAACCCACAACCTTGAGATAAGAGTCTCATGCTCTACTGATTGAGCTACCTCTCCCCAGTGTTGCATTTAAGTTATCTGCCCTTTTTAATTTTAAAGTGTTGCATGAACATATATCTGTTTACTCAACACTCAATTAAGCAAACACTTTTTTTTTTTGAGAAAAAAGTCCACAACTGCTCTGGTAATTGGGAGATTTCCGCCCTCTCCCATGCCATTATAGGTGATAGCCAGTAAACGCTGAAGCTTTGAACTTGCACTTAGAGAGTTTGTCGTTTTGTAGTTCAGCCCAGAATATATTTGGAATGAATGCAGCTGAGAGGTTTCCAAAACAGCTTCACCAGTCTAAACATGTTAGGAGCACCTTCACCCTGGAACGAAGCAACCACCTGCCCGCCATTACCCAGGAAAAACAAATGGGCATCTCAAAGGGGAACCCAGTTCCCATCAGACACTCCCCCTCCCCTCCAACATGGCCAATGAACTAAGCATGATGGGAGTTGTAGTTGAGTACAGGTGGAGGGTCTCTGGTTCCCCATCCCAAAATTATTCCAAAGTAATGTTGGAAACCTGGAATAATGTTGGGGGGAATATCCTGGACAGCTCCAAGGGATGCTGTGACTTCACTTTCTGGGTGAACTAAGGGTATTTGAGCACTTAAGAAAATGCTATACAGTGGTACCTCGGGTTAAGAACTTAATTTGTTCTGGAAGTCCGTTCTTAACCTGAAACTGTTCTTAACCTGAAGCACCACTTTAGCTAATGGGGCCTCCTGCTGCCGCCCCACGATTTCTGTTCCCATCCTGAAGCAAAGTTCTTAACCTGAGGTAATATTTCTGGGTTAGCGGAGCCTGTAACCTGAAGCGTCTGTAACCCGAGGTACCGCTGTACAAATAAGCATCTCATCCATAAAAAGGGCACCAATGGTTCATAGCATTATGTTATTGTCCACGTATTCCCTGTTAATCCCCTTCATGTCTGGATTAGCTCTCCTGGCACAGGCCTCTGGTGTAAGGGTGACAGGAAGGCAACAGCGACGGAAGCAGGAGTGGGAATAGGAAAGGTTTATAAAGGTAAGCAGGTAAGTTTTGCACACACACAGGTACCGCTGGCTGCTCCAGCAAACATTGCCTCACATAAGCCATGATGAGAGGGTTAAAGCTGCCAGGAGAAAATGTTCCTCTATAACCAGGCATTTGGCTGATTAAAACCATTTTATAGTCTTTTAAATTTGTCTGTGGGAGGAGGTTATTGGTTGTTGTTGTTTCTCGTTATGATGATATTATTTCGTGTTTACATTCTGTATTTTTACACCATAGACTGCCCTATGGGCTTTCGATGGAGGGTGGTATATAAATTGAATACATAAATACTGTACATTAGGGTTACCAGATGTTCCCGGGGACAGTCCCCAGATTTGCAAATCTGTCCCCAGGAAATGTGGCAGCGGCAGCCTCAGCAGCCTGGAGCCAGCCTGGTAGCGCAGTTGGCTCTGGCTGGCTTCAGGAGCTGCTTGCTGCCGTGGCGCCCGCCATTTTCCCTGCGCCACGGCAGCAGGCAGCTCCTGAAGCCAGCCAGAGCCAACTGCACTACCAGGCTGGCCCCTCTTGGGCAACGGCCGCCCACCCGTGACTCCCGAGCCTCCCCGATCTGTCAAAACAAAGGGGGAAGGGGGAAGGAGATTGGGGAAGGCTCAGAAGTCACAGGCAGGCAGTGCGCGGTTGCCCAGTTTTGTAAAAGACTGCGCATTTATGTTTCACAGGGTGCGAAAGAAGGGCTTTGCACCTTTATGGAATATGCATGTGTGCTTGGGCCCAGGGTCTTTTGCTTCACCATCCCCACTACTGACTCCCTGTTGCTACTCAGCAAAAAAAAAAGTGTCCCCAGATTTATTGAAAAAAATCTGGTAACCAAACTGTACATACATACATACATACATACATACATACATACATACAGTGTGTGAAGAAGGAAATCCCATAGCTTTTGTGGTGTAGTGGTTAAGAGCGGTGGACTCGTAATCTGGGGAACCGGGTTCGCTTCCCCGCTCCTCCACATGCAGCTGCTGGGTGACCTTGGGCTACTCACACTTCTCTGAAGTCTCTCAGCCCCACTCACCTCACAGAGTGTTGTGGGGGAGGAAGGGAAAGGAGATTGTGAGCCGCTTTGAGACTCCTTGGGGTAGTGATAAAGCGGGATATCAAATCCAAATTCTTCTTCTTCATCATCATCATAGAATCATAGAGCTGGGTCCTCTAGTCCAACGCCCTGCAATGCAGGAATCTCAGGTAAAGCATCCATGGCAGCTCATCATCATCATCATCATTATACTAGCAGCCTCCTGAGCATAATGAAGCTCCCTGAGCCTTTTCATGAGCCTCATCCAATAGCTCAGTTGGTAGAACATGAGATTCTTAATGTCAGGGTCATCGATTCAAGCCCCACGTTGGGCAAAAGTATTCCTGCATCGCAGAGGCTTAGACTGTATGGCCTTCATGGTCCCTTCCAACTCTAAAGGTAAAGGTACCCCTGGCTGTTAGGTCCAGTCGCGGACGATTCTGGGGCTGCGTGCTCATCTCATTCTATAGGCCCAGGGTGCCAGCGTTTGTCTGCAGACAACTTCTGGGTCATGTTGCCGGCATGACTAAGCCACTTCTGGCGAATCAGAGCAGTGCACGGAAATGCCATTTACCTTCCCGCTGGAGTGGTACCTATTTATCCACTTGAACTGGTGTGCTTTCAAACTGCTAGGTTGGCAGGAGCTGTGACGGAGCAACGGGAGCTCACCCCGTCGAGGGGATTCGAACTGCCGACCTTCCGATCGGCAAGCCCAAGGCTCAGTGGTTTAGACCACAGCGCCACCCGCTATATTTCTATAACAAGGCTATATTCTTCAATATCGGAGACAGTATGCTGGGATTCACAGTTGGGGTGTTCTTGCACTCAGGACCTGCTTGCCAGCCTCCCGTACGTTAGCCACAGCAATATCACTGCGAGATCCTGGGTGTGTTGTCCTCTCTCTGAATTGGCTTTCTTTGTCCTTTAGTCACATGGCCACCTCTGATTGGCCGCATGGTGCTGCGACACCATCCTGGGATTCCCTCTTGCATCTGCAGAAAGAAGACGATCCAAACGTTATTAGGGCGAACAGAAAAGTGGCAGGAAATTGGGAATTATTTTTTTTTAGGAAGTGGGAGGCTTTTGCAATTTAGCTTCCTTTCAGGAAAGAGCCTGAAACCATCCTGCTTTTCACCCCAGAGCGGAGAGGGCTCGGGGGCTCCAAGAAAACCCCCAAGATTTGTGGCAGGACGGCACCTTCTCTAGCACCTTGCGCTGCCGCGATTTGCTCCAGACCTGCCTGTCCAGCCGGGTTCCCGACTTTTCCCTGAGTTAATGACACCTTGCTCAACCAGCAAGGAAAGCTAATGCAATCTTCGCCGCGCTGCTGCCGGGTAGCTAAGAGGCGTCAAAGAGGTCGTAAATAAACCTACCCCCTTGCAGGAAAGACAATGAAATTATTCGTACACCTACTACCTCCAATTACCGTAAGAGCAACAATTAGAACGCTGCACTCCCACAGCCCCCCCTACGGAGAAAATGAGGGGAAAGTGTTCCATTAGTCGGAGCGGCAGTCAGATTTTCTCTCTATTAGATCCAGTGGTGGCCCACTATCACCCGAGGGAAGCCGGGGTCATAGGGGAACAATTAAAGATTCCAACAATTAGCCCTTCTGGTGTGCACCCCTCCAGCCTAATGAGAGAATATTCAGAAAAGGAAAGAGCGTATACCTCGCCCCCCCTCACCGGCCTTGCTTATGGAAAGTATAGTGGGTCACTGGGGGAAGAGACAAAGGGGACCCCCATCAACCAATGTATTTAACACTGTGCATCAAGAGCCATCGTAAAGGCTCCGGGTATTCTCCCTCGAACTGAAAGAAATCAAAGGTTTTTGTGTTGCTTGCAGATTTACCACTTCCCAAAGGCTGAACAAAGGTCCGTATAGTAAAAGCTATGGTTTTCCCAGTCGTGATGTAGGGAAGTGAGAGGCTGGACCATAAAGAAGGCTGATCGCCAAAGAACTGATGCTTTTGAATTCTGGTGCTGGAGGAGACTCTTGAGAGTCCCATGGATTGCAAGAAGATCAAACCTCTCCATTCCGAAGGAAATCAGCCCTGAGTGCTCACTGGAAGGACAGATCCTGAAGCTGAGGCTACAAGACTTTGGCCACATCATGAGAAGAGAAGACTCCCTGGAAAAGACCCTGATGTTGGGAAAGATGGAGGGCACAAGGAAAAGGGGACGGCAGAGGATGAGATGGTTGGACAGTGTTCTCGAAGCTACGAACATGAGTTTGACCAAACTGTGGGAGGCAGTGGAAGACAGAAGTGCCTGGCGTGCTCTGGTCCGTGGGGTCACAAAGAGTCGGGCACGACTAAAAGACTAAGCAACAACAACAACAACAACAAAGGCTGAATGTTAAAAAGAAACAGACTGGCAAGGTTTTCATGCAAGCGAAACTCTGGGCTGCGTACATACTGACCTGTTCATAGCACACAAATGGAGGGTGTGTCCCCTCTCTCCCATCCATGCCTGCCCTCAAGAGGCTGCTTCCAGTCTCGATTGAGTCTAGATCTTGCGGAGGGTAAGAGAGTGGTGTGGGATGTAAACACAGGAGCAGTCAATGACAACATTCCTAGAGTGTACATGTTAGAACATGGGGAGGGATGTCAGTCCAGCAAGCAGGTAAACTTCCTGGGGACGGACTTCCTCCGCATGTGACCAGAGGTGGGTGTGGCCTCACCTGTGCAGGTAATGACAAAAGCACAGGGCAGGCAGCCACTCTCTCTCTCTGCCATCTTCCTTCGATGAGGAAACATCTAAGGATGCTCTCTTGGCTCCCAGCCAAGAGAGGAGATAAGGACTATCTTGCTACAAGATAGATTCTGAATGTATGTAACCTTTTTAAGCTGTCTGCCTTCTGGGATCATATTGTGAACAGAACGTGAGCAAACTCTTTTATGCTTTTATAAAGACTGTGTCGTGTCTTGTATTTTAAGAGGGAACAAAAGGGGAAATTATCAGGGTAATTATTATAGAGGTTCTAGCGAACCTGTGCACACGTTACCGTTGCGAACTTAAGGGGGAATGTCTATAAACTCTGCTGATATTTTGGGAACTTGTTAGCACAAGTTGGATAAGGATATAATTAGTCAATATATCCTCTCCTGCACCCCAGAACATTCCCACAAGTGGGACTCGGTGATACAGCGGTACCTTGGTACTCGAACGACTTGGACCCCGAACAAATCGGCACCCGAACGCTGCAATCCCGGAAGCGAGTGTGTCGGTTTGTGAACGTTTTTCAGAAGCCGAATGACTGACATGGCTTCCGGTTGAGTACAGGAAGCTCCTGTAGCCAAACGGAATCACGTTTCAGGAGTCGAACAGACTCCCGGAACAGATTAAGTTTGAGAACCAAGGTACTGTACAGGGTTGTCGGTTCTTGAAAGTCAAAGCTCTTGATATATCTGGGAGGATGACCCTGTAGTAAAGAGATGAAGAGGCCCAGAGAAACGAGGGAGCGAGTTCAGAAAAAAAAATCCTCTCCACATGGTTTGGAGGATAGCCTCCATCATCATCATCATCACCATCGTCATCAAAAACGAGGAGAAAGGACTCTTGTGCTAGAATCCTGCTTGCGGGTTCCCCACAGGATGGTGGACTAGATAGGCCTTTGGTCAGATCCAGTAGGTTATTTTTAAGTTCTAGCACCACCTACTGTTGGCCTCCCTGCATTTCATCCTATCAGACCCAATGGGCACCATCTGCTGCTGCTGCTATTTACAACGCCACAACCTTTGCCCTTCTCAGCTCCATGAGAATTCTTCCAAAAACTTTCAGCTCTCAGTTGGCCTTGAAACACCAAGGCAAGCTTGCCCTCTCTAAGCAAATTTGCTTGGTTTGGCTGGGGAGCAGTATATGTGTAACATGTTTATAATAAAACACTTCTCCATCCATCCCCAGCTTATTTAGCAAGTCACTTTGCTAATTGAGAAAAAAAAAGTTTAATGAATTTTGGGTTCCTCCACCTCCCCAAAAGTAATTACTTTGTGTTACCAATGTACTCATTTGAAAAATTCATTAGATTTCTGTTTTCATGTAAATACCTCTGCCAAATTGCATTAACAAAGCCTAGCCTATTAGGGTTCATGGTTCACATAGTATCTGAAAAGGAATAATTGTATAACTGCTCAGTGAAAACAAAGTAAATGTTCCTCTTGAGCTTCTGCAATTAAAAAATGGGAAATTAGAACTATTCAGGCTCAAAAATGCAAATATGGCAAGTTTCCCACCAGCAGCAAAATAAAATGATAACATGCATCAGGTGATGCCGTATTGTTCTTGTATTTTCCTTGAAACGGTGTCCTTTGTGAGCGGCTGGGACTTCTGGAATCGGAGAACTTGTGTTTCTAGCAAAGCCAGCCTTACTGTTAGCTGACCATGTCGTCCAGCTGTTTTGTAGGGCTCAATCCATCCACCTGAATGTTTAGTTGTGTGCAAGGGATATTGTAGAGCTGGTAACGGTTCCCAAAAGGGTAACCAAAATGATTGTGGAGGTCAAGCGACTCCCCTATGAGAAGCTGCAGCGTTTGGGACCTTTTGGTTTAGAGACAAGTGGGACCGGGTGATACTTCGACATATCCATATCGCTAAACATCACGATATATTGATATATCACAATGTCTGAAATAAGGATGGAACTGTGAGAGCTGGACCATAAAGAAGGATGATCGCCGAAGAATTGATGCTTTTGGAGGAGACTCTGGAGAGTCCCATGGACTGCAAGAAGATCAAACCTATCCATTCTGAAGGAAATCAGCCCTGAGTGCTCACTGGAAGGACAGATCGTGAAGCTGAGGTTCCAAGACTTTGGCCACCTCATGAGAAGAGAAGACTCCCTGGAAAAGACCCTGATGTTGGGAAAGATGGAGGGCACAAGGAGAAGGGGACGACAGAGGACGAGATGGTGGGACAGTGTTCTCAAAGCTACCAGCATGAGTCTGACCAAACTGCGGGAGGCAGTGGAAGACAGGAGTGCCTGGCGTGCTCTGGTCCAGGGGGTCACAAAGAGTCGGACACGACTAAACAACTAAACAACAACAACATGTAGAGGCGAACAGTAAGGCTGAGGGATATCTGGTTTTCAACCCTGTGGTATATCACCAGCTAAACATCATGATATACCAATATATCACAATGTCTGAAACAAGGATGGTGCTGTGTAGAGACACTGGCTGGCTTCACGGTCTTCCCGGCATCGTGATTTTTGCATAGCATGCAAGCACACACACACCCTAACACCATGATTTGCAATATATTGCCAGGTCAAAAGTTACGAAACTGGTATCACAATATGGACTTTGAACTGGTTTGGGGCAATATATAGATATATCACCCAGCCCTGCTCAACTCCTGCTTGCTGGTTTCCTAGAGGCATTGGCTTGGCAACTGTGAAAACAGGATTCATCACGAGATGAGTCACTGGCCTGATCTTGCAAGGCTGGTCTTACACTCCCACATTCTCACAAAAAGACATGCAATGCATGACAAACACATCTGCTCCGATCGCCAGCTGATTGCAGTCTTTGGCTTTCATTTTGCTCTCTGGTCTCCGCAAGCTACAAACCGCAGCTCAATCCAGATTAAGACAGAGGCACTATTTGTGGGTCGCCCCTTAGACCAGATGGGTAGGAGGTCACCTGCTCTTGATGGGGTTACATTCGCTCTCAAGGAGCAGGTCCTGAATCCTTGAGGCTCAGGTGGTCACAGTGGCCCAGAGTGCCTTCCATCAGCTTCGGCTGGTGGCCCAGCTATGCCCCTGTCTGCACACGGACAGCCTAGCCACCTATGCTCTGGTAAACCTCAAGGTTAGATTACTGCAATGCATTATCCATAGGGCTGCCTCTGAAGACGGTTCGGAAACTTCAGCTGGTGCAGATTTCAGAGGCCAGGTTGCTCACTGGATCAATATAATACAGTGGTGCCTCGCAAGACGAAAAGAATCCGTTCTGTGATTCTCTTCGTCTAGCGGTTTTTTCGTCTTGCGAAGCAAGCCCATTGACGGATTAGAGGATTAGCGCTATTAGCGGCTTTTAGCGGCTTATCTGCTGATCGGATCAGCTGATAAGCGGCTTAGCGGCTTAGAAAAAGGGGGGGGAGGAAAAAAACCCTGCAGGAACTCGCAAGACATTTTCGTCTTGCGAAGCAAGCCCATAGGAGATTCGTTTTGCGAAGCACCTCCAAAACGGAAAACTCTTTCGTCTAGCGAGTTTTCCGTCTTGCGAGGCATTCGTCTTGCGGGGCACCACTGTAATAAAATTTTATTTATATCCTGCCCTCCCCAGCTGAAGCCGGGCTGAGAGCGGCTAACCACAGTAAAAATAACACAGTTTACATATAATAATAATAATAATAATAATAATAATAATAATTTATTTATTTATTTATTTATTTATTTATTTATTTATACACCACCCATCTGGCTGAGTTTCCCCAGCCACTCTGGGCGGCTCCCAATCAAATGTTAAAAACAGTACAGCATTAAATATTAAATACTTCCCTAAACAGGGCTGCCTTCAGATGTCTTTTAAAGATATGATAGCTGCTTATTTCCTTCACATCTGAAGGGAGTGTGTTCCACAGGGTGGGCACCACTACCGAGAAGGCCCTCTGTCTGGTTCCCTGTAACCTCTCTTCTCGCAATGAGGGAACTGCCAGAAGGCCCTCGGCGCTGGACCTCAGGGTCCGGGCTGAACGATGGGGGTGGAGACGCTCCTTCAGGTATACTGGGCCTTTGAGGCCGTTTAGAGCTTTAAAGGTCAGCACCAACACTTTGAATTGTGTTCAGAAACGTACTGGGAGCCAATGCAGATCTCTCAGGACCAGTGTTATGTGGTCCCGGCAGCCACTCCCAGTCACCAGTCTAGCTGCCACATTCTGGATTAATTGCAGTTTCCAGGTCACCTTCAAAGGTAGCCCCACATGTTTGCCTACCCATGGTTTACAGTGAGTTTTCCTTGTTGCAATCACGTTTTCAAGGCGCAATGGTTGCACTGGCTATCTTTCCCCACCAGAGGGTGCTTGCACGACATGGGAGAACAGTAGCAATTTTAGCGGAGGATCCTTCTTGAGCAAAAAAAGAAAAAGATTCTTCATCAGGGGTCACTGCTGCCATCTGCTCCCTTTCCATTTAATCCCCAACTGCAGCATAAACGCAACTCTTAAGTACTGGACCACTTGCAGGCAGAGATGCTTCTGAACGTTGCCTGATTTGTGATTCAGCTAAAGGTGTTCGCAAGGAACAATAAACCTTGCCAAACCCAGCCAGTTGCATTTCATTTCATTTCACTGTTAATTTGTATACCGCCTTTCTATATTACTATACACAAGGCAGTTTAGAAGCTGAAGAAGCGACAAAATAGACAGCGAAGATCACACACCTAAGAACAATCTGATCCAATGCAAAAAGCTGCAATAACTTGAAATGAAAAAGGTATTTAAATATACCTTCTTGAAGAAACCAGAGGCCTTTCTCCTGGGCATGGCCGGCCAATTGGTGCCAAAGAAGGATAGAACTTTCTTTATGTATGCCACAACAGCAGCAAGAATACTTATCGCAAAGTATTGGAAGACACAAGATCTACCCACCTTGGAAGAATGGCAGATGAAGGTGATGGACTATATGGAATTGGCGGAAATGACTGGCAGAATCCGAGACCAGGGAGAAGAGTCAATGGAAGAAGACTGGAAAAAGTTTAAAGACTATCTACAGAAATATTGTAAAATTAATGAATGTTAGAATGATGTTGGATAGAAATTAAGTGGTTTATAGCTGTAATGTTATAAGGGAATATGAGAAAATGGACTATTAATAGGTAAAAACCCAATGTTATAATATTTTAAGATTGAAGATTAGGATAAACAAAGAGGGGAGGGATTTGCTGAACTAACAAACTGAACTGGAATACAGAAAAGGGAGGCGTGAGGAGGTCCAGGAAATAAGCAAATGAAAGATAAGTTACTGAAAGATTGAATTGTTTTTAACTATTTTTATTTTGTATTTTTCCTTTTTCTTTTTTATCCTTTTGTAATACTTTGAAAACTTTAATAAATATCTTTAAAAAACAAAAAGCTGCAATAACTTTAAAAGGTGCAACTTATATCAAATAAAGCAATATTCAATGATCCATTAGAATAGAATAGTAAACATCACAGACAAGAGCAGGTTAAAAACCAACAGGTGCAGCTGATTCACCGCCAGCAATTTGCCCCACTCAGGTGGTGCTTTGATATCCAAATGAAGAGGAGAGGAACCCGGGGATAACTCAGCCCAGTGTGGTTCATGAGCCTGTTTCTAGACAGAACAGCAACCTAGGCTTTCTGTATCTCTTGCTTACAAAAAGCGCAATCACTTATGCACAGAATAAGTCTGGATTTCATTCAAAAGTAAATAAATAGCTTTTTTTTTTAAAAAAAAGCAGTAGATCCTGGGTCCTTGTGTTGCATTGCCATAGAACAGGGGTCAGCAAACTTTTTCAGCAGGGGGCCGGTCCACTGTCCTTCAGACCTTGTGGGGGGCCGGACTATATTTTTTGGGGGGGTGGGGAGAATGAAGGAATTCCTATGGCCCACAAATAACCCAGAGGTGCATTTTAAATAAAAGGACACATTCTACTCATGTGTCATACAACGCAGGTGGCGCTGTGGGTTAAACCACAGAGCCTAGGACTTGCCGATCAGAAGGTCGGCGGTTTAAATCCCCACGACGGGGTGAGCTCCCGTTGCTTGGTCCCTGCTCCTGCCAACCTAGCAGTTCGAAAGCACAAAGTGCAAGTATATAAATAGGTACCGCTCCGGCGGGAAGGTAAACGGCGTTTCCGTGCGCTGCTCTGGTTCGCCAGAAGCGGCTTAGTCATGCTGGCCACATGACCCGGAAGCTGTACGCCGGCTCCCTCGGCCAATAAAGCGAGATGAGCGCCGCAACCCCAGAGTCGGCCACAACTGGACCTGATGGTCAGGGGTTCCTTTACCTTTACTCATGTAAAAACACACTGATTCCCAGACCGTCCGTGGGCCGGATTAAGAAGGCGATTGGGCCGGATTCTGCCCCTGGGACTTAGTTTGCCTACCCATGCCATAGAAATAAAACAAAGGGTCCAAATAAGTCCCTTCTGACTTCTCAATTCATTTTTTGCAGTGTGATATCCAGGGAGTCGAATGGCTGGGTGTGGGGCCGGGGGAGAATCTGAGAGGTAAGAAGAATTAAAAGAAAAGAAAAGGTTTGAGATGTGTGTCTCTTTATCTGCCAATATAAGAGCATGCAGGCTTACAGGTTATGCAGAATTCTTTGTCAGACAAAAGGGGCAAGCTTCAGAGGAGGGCAGCCAGGAGGATAACTGGTCTGGAAACCAAGCCTAAGGAAGAATGGTCAGCAATAAACCAAGAACATATTTAAAGCACACATCAACTTTCCAAATGTCTTGCATAAACAAAAATGTGTTTTGCAGGGGCCCGAAAAAGTACAGTGAGGCTGTCTGCCTGAAGTCAATAGATTTATTTCTTTCCATTTTGCCTGATATACACATTTTCAAAGTATCTCCACCCGCAATATAATGCATTTTGGATGTTATTTTCACATGTGTCCATTTTTTCAGCACACTTCATCCCATTTTCGTTCATAAGGCTTAGCTGGGTGACTGCATTGCAAAATCCAGAGAAGCGCAAATTTTGTTTTGGTTCTGGTTTACATTTTGCTTCCGCATGTGTGGATCGAGTAAGTTCACCTCTCAATGTAAACTAAATTGAATTCCTTGACCATCCCTACCCACATGAGACCCTATCTTTGCAAACTTGTACACCGCATTCACGCTTTTAAGGGCATAATGGTAGACAACTGGTACAAAGAAGTTTGGGAGACAGCCTTCCTTGAGAGATTAACAAATAAACTATGCTTCCCTTTGTTTTTGTTTAAACCAGTTCACAAACCAAAAACTTACACATTGGCCATCAATTGGCCCAGATTAGAGAACTGGGCCAAAACAAACAAGATGAATTTTAACAGGGAGAAATGTAAAGTATTGCACTTGGGCAAAAAAAAAATGAGAGGCACAAATACAAGATGGGTGACACCTGGCTTGAGAGCAGTACATGTGAAAAGGATCTAGGAGTCTTGGTTGACCACAAACTTGACATGAGCCAACAGTGTGACGCGGCAGCTAAAAAAGCCAATGCAATTCTGGGCTGCATCAATAGGAGTATAGCATCTAGATCAAGGGAAGTAATAGTGCCACTGTATTCTGCTCTGGTCAGACCACACCTGGAGTACTGTGTCCAGTTCTGGGCACCACAGTTCAAGAAGGACACTGACAAACTGGAACGTGTCCAGAGGAGGGCAACCAAAATGGTCAAAGGCCTGGAAACGATGCCTTATGAGGAACGGCTAAGGAAGCTGGGCATGTTTAGCCTGGTGAAGAGGAGGTTAAGGGGTGATATGATAGCCATGTTCAAATATATAAAAGGATGTCACATAGAGGAGGGAGAAAGGTTGTTTTCTGCTGCTCCAGAGAAGCGGACACGGAGCAATGGATCCAAACTACAAGAAAGAAGATTCCACCTAAACATTAGGAAGAACTTCCTGACAGTAAGAGCTGTTTGACAGTGGAATTTGCTGCCAAGGAGTGTGGTGGAGTCTCCTACTTTGGAGGTCTTTAAGCAGAGGCTTGACAACCATATGTCAGGAGTGCTCTGATGGTGTTTCCTGCTTGGCAGGGGGTTGGACTCGATGGCCCTTGGTGTCTCTTCCAACTCTATGATTCTATGATTCTATGGTATGCATATCAAAAAGTAATGAGAGAAAAGGTGCCCAGAGCAACTGAAAGGGAATTTATCCCGGTGTTTTTCAGCGCTGGCAGAGAAAGCTATGCAACATTGCCCTCTAGCGATATTATGCTTGTTAATGCAAACTGCAGTGCAAGAGGCACAAAACATTAGCTGCTGGGGATGTAACAGGGTCAGGGTGGATAAAAATTGATGGTTTTTATTTTTTTTAAAAAAATCAGATTTTCTTATTTAAATCGGATTTTTTTTAGTTAAATCGGATTTTTTTAATTTAAATTGGATTTTTAAAGTGAAACGCTTTTGGAGGGAAAATATTTCTAAAGATAGTTTTCTATTTAAGTTACATTGTAGTCCAAAGGCTATTCATCAGGAAATAAGGATTTGTTTTAAGTTTTTCATGTGTGCTAAAACTCAGTCTAAGGTTTTTTAAAAAAATATCGTTTAACCACATCAGTTAACAAACATGGATACATCTGCTATAATGTTACTGTTTTAGTTAAATAAATTATTTTAATTGTTATTAAGGAAATGATTTTTCTCCTTCCAATAAAGTACAGCAGAAAAGTTGTCCAAATATAAACAGTTAACTTACTAAACCTCACAATAATTTCATAATTATCTGTCAATGTATTTCTAATAGTATAACCAAATCAGTAATTTTTAACATAACTGTAAAAACTACTCTGAAAATTTGTTATTCCAAAAATGAAACCTTCATCTGGTTGTAAATATTAAGATTATACCAGCAAGAATGAGTCTTTCTGTAAAAAAATGATGATTTAAATCAAGTCTTGCTGGCTAGTGATTTAAATCAAGTCTTATTGACTAGTGATTTAAATTGATTTGATTTAAATCAAATCCACCCTGAACAGTGTCAATACTTTTTAAAAACATATGTTCTTACCAATGTATTCGCAAATTTTTAGCATAGGGTAACAGAGACAATTAATGTAACTGTATGGAAATATCTTAAATTTGCAGAAGAAAATACCCTTTTGAATTATATCCCCAATACATGGAACCTAACAAGGGGACAATAAGAATGAACTCCCTTACTACTGCAAAAAAACAGGTATTTATTTTTTAAATTTGCATTTCTGATACGTTTCAACACAAGAAACGCCCCCGAAAGTAATAGGAAATAGGAAAAATAAAATTACATGTTAGATATTCTATTACATTTTAAAAAAAACAATACGGTAACTGACGGACTTCCACTTCCTTTCGCGTCTTCTTAGTTTCCCCAATCTTTCTCTGCTCATCCCATTAATTCTAGTTCTAACTTACGCTGCTGAAAATATTACCATCCTGCTAGGCTAATTGCCTGCCTATAATTTTTGTTCATATAATCAATAAATAATACCCAGTCTTCCTTATATCTTTTATCATTTTGGTTTCTTTCTTTTTTATATAACATTTTATTAATTTTCCAAAAATAACAAACTTATACAATAACAATATATACTCATGTCCAAATATTTAAAAAATCGACTCCCCCCTGAACCCTTCCTTGGTTACATTATATTTCTTCACATCCTCTGTAGCCTGAAAAGTCATTGTTTTTACTTATTATCTTATTCATAATCACATTACAAGTATTTCAAAATCCTGCCAATGTATTGACCTGTGTACAATGCTTTTGTATATATGCAATAAAGTCCTTCCATTCTTCTTTAAATCCGTTGTCTATTCTTCTTAGTTTTAACGTCAATTTAGCTATTTCAGCATATTCCATTAATTTGATTTGCCAATCTTCTTTCACTGCAACACGTGCTTCTTTCCAGTACTTAGCTAATAATATTCATGCTGCTGTCGTTGCATATTTAAATAAAACCTTTTTTTACTCCTGGGATCATCATTTTGGTTTCTTATTCTGGTGGCCATGCCTGCTAACTCCACATATTCTAGCAGTTAGAGACGCCTCTTTTCTTTCGTTATCTGTTTTCCATTTTTTTGCACCAACAACACCAGTGTGGCAGACAGGTGTTGAAGAACCGGAAAAATATAAATGGGGTTCCCTCCAACCAATGGATAGAAGATATCTACAAACTCACAACATCTGAACAAATCGCATATAAAATGTAGACAGCTCTTCAGGTCAGAAAAGTCTTCCTGATGTTTAGTCGGAATTTCCATTCTTGTAACTTGAAGCCATGGGTTCGAGTCCTACTCTCCGAAGCAGGAGAAATCAATCTTGCGCCATCTTCCATGTGATCTTGGGCTATCTTCTTCTTTGGCGATCCCTGGTAGCCAAGTAAGATTGTCTTCCATAAACACGGTCTTAACAATGAGTCCGTAAGTGGCTGTGGAGGCCAATTCTGGACCCACACGTCCTTCCACAGTGGGGACATAGGTTTCCGGGCAGGAGTTGATCACGGTGTGGATTTGCCAAGCATGCCTTCCTCTTAGCACCTTTCTCCCTTGCGTCCTGAGTTCGAATGTCTTCAAAGCCCATGACACTTTTGGTGAAGGCTGTTCTCCAGTTAGATAACTCACAGGCCAGTGTTTCCCAGTTGTGGGTGTTTATGCTACATTTTTATTTTTTTCAATAATTTTTATTGATTTTCACATTTATCACATAAGAAATAAACAAGGAAAAAAGAAAAAAGAAAAACATTACAATACATAAAAATAAAGAAAAACACATTAAAAAATAAAAAAAGATTTTAACTTCCCAGTCCTAATTTCATTATATTGATAACTGACTTCCTCGAATCCCCTCTAACTGAATTTCATTATAACACCTGTTTAGCAGTTCTCCAAATTCATATTCTAATAATATTAACTTCTTTCATTTACTAACTTCTCCTTTATTAATACTCCAATCCTTAATATTTATTGACAACATACTCTTATTTTGGGACGCAGGTGGCGCTGTGGGTTAAACCACAGAGCCTAGGACTTGTACACCGGCTCCCTCGGCCAATAAAGCGAGATGAGCGCCGCAACCCCAGAGTCAGCCATGACTGGACCTAATGGTCACGGGTCCCTTTACCTTTTAATCTTATTTTACCCCTAATTTTTACTTCCAAGAAATTTCTCTTTATATACTACATTTTTAAAGATTTGCCTTGGGAGAGTCTTTAAACCTCTTTTGTTGACCGCCAGCATT
The DNA here is from genome assembly GCF_965112155.1 of Podarcis liolepis. Classification (NCBI taxonomy): domain Eukaryota; kingdom Metazoa; phylum Chordata; class Lepidosauria; order Squamata; family Lacertidae; genus Podarcis; species Podarcis liolepis. The sequence continues at coordinate 6,567,679 of NC_139554.1, read as the reverse complement.
ACGCTTTCCATTTTTAAGTTTCGAATAGAGTAGTTGCTTTGGAAGACAATAATCAGGCATCCGCACAACATGACCAGTCCAACGAAGTTGATGTTGAAGAATCATTGCTTCGACACGGGTGATCTTTGCTTCTTCCAGTATCCTGGTATTAGTTCGCCTGTCTCCCCAAGTGATGTGTAAAAGGAAACAGTGTTATACCAGGTTAGGCTATTGGCCCTAACTCAGAGTTGTCTCTTGGACAGAAAAGGTGCTTAACAGCTTCTCCCTCAGCCTTTATCATCATCATCATTATTATTATTATTAGTTTTCAATTACAATAATCCAATAATAGCCTCATTATAACACAATTAGTAATACCAATAATTCAGACGCCAAATTATACAATTTAGGTAGCCTCCCACGTGCTAGAATTGATGCTTTACTTTATTTCTGTGTTCCAAAATCTTCTAAATTACATTTACACTCAAGTCAAAATAACATTAAATCCCTTATACAGCAACTGCAATTTTAACAACTTCCATTTGTATTGAGACACTGAATGATTTATAAAGCTACAGGTGAAGCATTCAAACTACATCCTTGTTCTTCCTGTGAGTGGCAGTTATTCTGTCCGTAATGTTTCTTCCTGTCCTTGTAAAATATTACATCTATCTTTTCCTGGTTGTTGCTGTTCTCCATCATGCCTTGTTCTCCATCATGCCTTGGGCGGAGCTAATATCCCATTGTTGTTTCAGAAGTTCTCCATTGCTCTGTCCCGTGATAGAGTAGTTGCTTTGGAAGACGATCATCAGGCATCCACACAACATGACCAGTCCAACGAAGTTGATGCTGAAGTATCGATCACAGACATCCACCCTGAAGCCAGTTCTGACATCACTGCAAGCTTTGTGACTTCAGGCCAAGAGAACACAGCTTCTGAGGCCTGAAGCAAATGACCCAAGTTCCTTTCAGGGGACATTTTCTCGTGAAACCTGGACAAGTGGTCCTGCTTGATCTCCATGGCACACCGGCCACTTTGCACATGGCAGGAGAGACGGCGGGATTCATGGAGGCAACTGTCCATTGAGTAGCGAACAGGTGGCCTCAAAGAATGGGAGGGTCTGGGGATCCAAGGGGATGGAGAGGAAAGGCTTCTGCAATCTGGTGCTGCCCAGATGTCCTGCACTACAACTCCCACCAGCCCCTACCAGGGGCTGAGGGGAGTTGCCAGAGGTGGGCCACCATCTGACCATTAGGACCCCTGGACCCCTGACCATTAGGTCCAGTCGTGGCTGACTCTGGGGTTGCAGAACTCATCTCGCTTTACTGGCCAAGGGAGCCGACGTTTGTCCACAGACAGTTTTTCCGGGTCATGTGGCCAGCATGACTAAGCCGCTTCTGGCGAACCAGAGCAGCGCACGGAAACACTGTTTACCTTCCCGCCGGAGTGGTACCTATTTATCTACTTGCACTTTGACGTGCTTTCGAACTGCTAGGTTGGCAGGAGCTGGGAACAAGCAACGGGAGCTCACCCCGTCACGGGGATTCAAACTGCCAACCTTCTGATCAGCAAGTCCTAGGCTCAGTGGTTTAACCCACAGCACCACCCACACCCCCTTTATATGTTTACGGACCAGGGAAAAAACATGTTTTCATATGTACACTGTAAGCTGCTCAGAGTGGCTGCGGAAACCACTCGGGGGGGGGAGCAGGTGGGCAGGGTATGAATAAAACAACAGCAACAACAATCTCTATAACCAGGCTATGGGCTGACTAACATTCTATGGCCTGTGTTGGGGGGGGTTTATACCGTAGGTTTGATTCTGTCTTATGTATTTTGTTACAGATAAGGATACATAATAATACACAATAATACATAATTATGTATTTTGTTACAGATAAGGATACATAATACATAATACTGTAAGGAATTTTTTTATTTTGATTATGTATTTTGTGTTTTCATTTTGCATTTTTACGTTGTGATGGAGGACAGTACAGTGGTACCTCGGGTTAAGTACTTAATCCGTTCCAGAGATCCGTTCTTAACCTGAAACTGTTCTTAACCTGAAGCACCACTTTAGCCAATGGGGCCTCCTACTGTTAAGTCGTGGGTTGACATAGCAGCCGGCACAGCGATTTCTCCAAGTAGCTCTTTATTGTGGTAAGCTGAAATAGAACTGGCTGAGAACAGCTCAGCCGGCCTGTATTTATAGGCAGCCGGCTGTCAACATTGTAACCACCACAGCCCAGAGTTCCCGCCTAAAATAACTGCCGCGGACCTGAGTGAAAACTATCTACAGACCTGAGTGAAAACTATATACAGTATCCCCCTGTTGGCCCAGGGGGAAACTACACTACATAACACCCCTCCCCACCGAGATAAGGCGTTAGTTACAATCGTAATGGTTTCCTTATATACAGCACTACGCGTAATGGTTCAATTAGGCACAAAAGCATATCGGTTACATTTCCCATACTTAGACCAACAGTGATACCTGTCCAACAACATAGTCCTTTAAATACGTTGGGCGCTTGGAAACTCTGCCAGACCGCCGGGGACTGGTAGCCAAGTCCGGAGGGCCACACAGTTCTCGCTGAGGCTGTGGTGCGACCCTAGGTGGCGTTGGAACCAACTCCCCTGGATCCGCTGCTGTGGGTGGAGCCTCCGCAAGTGGAGTGGTCTGAGTCTGTTCTGAAACGGCTTGGTTCGGCTCCACGCTGGCAGTTTGCGAGGAAGGTGTAGGTGGGGCCTCGCCATCTGTACGTGTCTCTTCTGGAGCCGCAAGCGCAGTTGGGGGCACCTCGGTAGTGTCCAAGTCCCCAACCCTGCGCCTAAGCTGGTCTATGTGCCGTCGCCACAAGCGTCCGTCTTCGAGTGCCACCTGGTACGAGCGAGGTCCAGTGACTCCCACTACTGTGGCTGGCACCCAAGGGATGTCCCCCACATAGTTCCGGGCAAAGACCTGGTTTCCTGGGACAAATGACCGTGGTGCATTGGCACAGCCTGGGGGTTCAGCCACGGCAAAGTCTGGGTGTAGCCGGTCGAGCGGTGACCTGAGGCGGCGGCCCATAAGCAGTTCAGCAGGACTCCTCCCTGTGGCCGCATGAGGGGTGATGTGTTGCACGAACAAGTATTCGGCGACCCGCTCATGCCAGTCTCCCCGGTCCAGGCGCGCCAGTGCCTCTTTTGTCGAGCGCACCATTCTTTCCGCTTGCCCGTTGCTGGATGGATGAAAGGGTGCCGTTAGGGCATGGCGGATGCCCAGTCCCAAAAGATACCGCTCAAACGTGCCTGACGTGAACTGCGGTCCGTTGTCAGAGACAAGGACATCAGGACACCCATGCGTTGCAAACAGGCCTCGCAGCACCCGGATGACAGCTTCGGTAGTGGTGGAGGGCATCAGGGCGACCTCCAGCCATTTGGAATAGGCGTCCACCACTACCATAAAGGTCCGGCCGTGAAAGGAACCAGCCAGATCGATGTGCACCCTCGACCAGGGTGTCTTTGGCGTCTCCCAGGTGTGTCCCTTAGCTGCCGGTGGTGCAGGCCTCGACTCCTGGCACGCTTGACAGGCGGACACCCAGGCAGTGATGGCATCGTCCATATTAGGCCACCAGACGTAACACCGAGCCAACGCCTTCATTTTGACAATTCCCGGGTGGCCAACGTGCAGAGCCTCCAGGACGCGCTGACGGAGTCCCTGGGGAATCACGACGCGGTCTCCCCACAGCAGGCAGCCGCGATGAGCTGAGAGTTCATGTTGTCTGGTTGCGAAGGGCTGGAACTCCGATGCAAAAGGCCCTTGTGGCCACCCCCTCCACACCCAGTTGAGCACCCGGCTGATGGTGCGATCCTGGGCAGATGCGGAGGCCACAGTGGCAGCCGATACAGGCGCTGCCGGAAGATCCTCAATCAGAAGGAGCGATGAAGCTGGAGCCGGGTCTTCCACAAATGCTGGAAGAGGGCAACGGCTGAGGGCGTCGGCATGGCCCATCGATTTTCCCGGGCGATGGATGAGCCGGTAGTGGTAGGCAGCCAGGAAAACAGTCCATCGCAGCATGCGTGGTGAGAGGACCGGTGGAGTTGGACGATCACCGGCGAGGAGGCCCAGGAGTGGCTTGTGGTCAGTGATGAGGTCAAAAGTCCTGCCATAGAGGTATTCATGGAACCTCTTCACTCCAGCCACAAGTGCCAATGCCTCCTTGTCGAGCTGGCTGTAATTCCGTTCCGTCGGAGATAGTGTCCTGGAAAAGTAGGCGAGCGGTGCTTCTCTTCCATCTGGAAAACGGTGACTAAGGACAGCACCGATGCCAAAAGGTGAGGCGTCGCAGGCAAGGACCAGCGGCCTGGATTCACTGTACTGTACCAGCACACTGTCTGAAGAAAGGAGAGCCTTGACCGCGTTGAAGGCCGCCGTCTCCCGATGACCCCAGGCCCAAGGCGTCTTAGTGCTAAGGAGTCGGTGAAGAGGCTCAGCCACTGTGGCTTTGTGGGGCAGGAACATGTTATAAAAGTTCAGCAGCCCCAGGAATGCCTGCAACTCCGTTTTGTTCTTTGGGGTGGGGGCCTGCTGGATAGCGCGGATCTTGGATGTGGTTGGATGAAGACCGGAGGCATCGATAAGATAGCCCAGGAACTCTACCTGTGGAACGGCGATCTGGCACTTCTCCCTCTTTACCTTGAGCCCGGCCTCCTGGAACCTGGTCAGCACGGCACGGAGGCGCTCGAACAGCTGCTGGTGTGAGTCTGCAGACACCAAGACGTCATCAAAATATGGTACCACGCCCGGAAGCCCTTGCAGGAGACGCTCCATAAGGCTTTGGAAGATGCCAGGAGCCACACTCACCCCGAACTGCAACCGGCGGCAACGGAATGCCCCCCGGTGGGTGACGATCGTCTGGGCTTCAGCAGTGGCATCATCGACTGGCAGTTGTTGATAGGCTTGGGCAAGGTCCAGCTTAGCGAAGACCTTACCCTCACCCAGGGAATGCAGCAGGTGTTGGACAACAGGAACCGGATAAGCATGCTGCTGAAGTGCCTTGTTGATCGTGCACTTGTAGTCAGCGCAGATTCTCACCGACCCATCTGGCTTGACAGGCGTGACGATGGGGGTTTCCCACTTTGCGTGGTCCACCGGCTCCAAAACTCCTTGGGCGATCAGTTTGTCCAGTTGTTCGTCCACCTTAGCCTTGAGAGCAAAGGGAACCCGGCGTGGCTTTAGCTTGATGGGGGCGACTTGTGGATCAAGGCTAAAGGAGATGGGCGTACCTGTATATTGGCCCAAGGTGCCGTCAAAAACCTCGGCAAAGTCTTTGACCAGACCCTCAGTCTCTGCGTTAGAGATGCAGTTGATGCCGGTGACTTCCAGGCCGAGGGCATCAAACCAGTCTAGCCCTAGAAGGCTTGGCCGCTGACCTTCGACCACCACCAACCGGAGCAGGCCCGAAAAATCCTTGAAGGCGATCCGGAACCGGCCAACGCCTACCACGGGAATGTCGTTTCCCTGGTAGTCTCTCAGGTGTACGCGGTGAGAGTCGAGTTGCCTTTTGGACACTCTGGGTACCAGTCTTTTGATGGTGCTCCATGACACGATGGACAGGGCAGACCCGGTGTCGATCTCCATGTCACATGGAGCTCCTTCAATGAGCACCGTGACGTTCAGCTTGCGTCGCGTAGTCGAGTCGGTTTGGCCAATCGTGGTTCCAGACGGGCAGCGGCAGTTGGTGAGAGCGAAACAACTTTCCTTGGCAGACTGGAGTGAAGACTTGGACTTGCGAGTCGATGAAGGGGGGGTGTCAGACGGAGCCGATCGGCAGACCTTAGCGATGTGGCCCCTTCTGGAACACTTCCTACAGATGGCGTCTCTGAATCGACACTTGGCACGGGAATGGTTGCCTCCGCAGCCAGCACATTCCGGTTGGCCCTTGGACTTCTGTTGGAACTTCCTGCGCTCCCGCTTTGTCTGGTGCACGTCATCGTCTTCACTGGAGGATGCCTCCTCACTGCTGGCCTCTTCATGATGCACCGGAACTGGCTCCCTAGCAAGACGCGGGCTGCTGGACTTGCGGATCTCCTGGGCGGAGCGTTCAGCAGCTTCTGAGGCCACAGCCTCCTCAATGGCTTTCTGTAGCGTGAGGTCTGGCTTGGCTAGGAGGCGCCGTTGCAGATGGATGTCCCGGACCCCGCAGACGATTCGATCCATCAGGGCATCGTCTAAGTCTCGGAACTCACAGTGCATTGCAGCCTGTCGCAGGGCGGTGGTGTAGTTGTTGATTGACTCCCCCTCTGCCTGGTTCCGGTGGTAGAACGCATGGCGGGCAGCAATCTTGGACGGCTTTGGTGCGTAGTGGTTGCGGAGCTTCTCTTGGATCGTGTCCCATGGTGTTGCCTGGACTGCTTCAGGCGCAACCAATGCTCGGGCCGTCTCAAACACTTCAGGCCCACAGAGGCTGAGGAATAGGCCCCGCTTCCGATCCTTTGATACTGCTGTCAGCTCGTTGGCTTGGAGATAGCAGTCGAACCGAGCGAGGTAGGAGTCCCATGATTCAGAGGCTGGCGCAAACGGCGGTAGAGGCACAAGTGAAGCCATGATTCCGATGCCGGCGTGAAGGGCGATGGATGGAACACAGTGCTCTAGCCAGAACAGTCAGCTCTGAAAGGGTTCTGCTGCCCAGTGATTTCGCTCAGTGATTTCGCTCTGTGATTCAGCTCAGTGATTCAGCTCAGTTCAGAGGCTGGCCGCATCTGGCTGTGCTCTGATGTCCATCCATCCCATCCTCGTCGCCAGTGTTAAGTCGTGGGTTGACATAGCAGCCGGCACAGCGATTTCTCCAAGTAGCTCTTTATTGTGGTAAGCTGAAATAGAACTGGCTGAGAACAGCTCAGCCGGCCTGTATTTATAGGCAGCCGGCTGTCAACATTGTAACCACCACAGCCCAGAGTTCCCGCCTAAAATAACTGCCGCGGACCTGAGTGAAAACTATCTACAGACCTGAGTGAAAACTATATACAGTATCCCCCTGTTGGCCCAGGGGGAAACTACACTACATAACACCTACTGTCGCCACGCCGCCGGAGCACGATTTCTGTTCTCATCCTGAAGCAAAGTTCTTAACCTGAAGCACTATTTCTGGGTTAGCGGAGTCTGTAACCTGAAGCGTATGTAACCCGAGGTACCACTGTATACAAATGTAGCTAATAATTATAATTGTTCTTACTATATGCCACCTTGGCTTCCATGGAGATAAAGGGTGATTTAATTAACAGATGGTGACGATCCATCATCTTAATTTGAGGGGGATGTAATGAAGAGCTTTAGTCAAAGTAGTCACCCGAGAAATATAGTTCACGAAAACCGCACACGTGTACTCCCATACTCACATGCATATGTACACGCGTCTCCCCCCCCTTGCCGTGAGAAACGTGTACTGGGTCGCTTTTCCCTTGTCTGCCTACCGCTAGCCCCGCCCCCAGCCCTCAAGCTCGTTCCCGCCTAGCCCTCAGCCAAAGCACGATCTGCGCTTGCGCAGCTCTCCCACCGTCGCGAGGGCCTATCCGTGAAGGGACAGCTTTTTAAAAGAGAAATAGATATATATCGGCCTCTCTTTCTCTCGCTGACCATAGAGTCTCCGCGACTTCTTAGGACCATAGAGATAAGAAAAGGAGGACGGGGGACCGTTAGCACAAAGCGAGCGCGCGAGCGGAAGCGTCGCCCCGCAGGGTGGGAGGGGCCGCGACGGCGCGCGCAGAAGCCGCGCCCCGCCCTCTCGGCGAGGCCCCGCCCCTCCTTACGCCGTTTCTCCTTCCCTTTTCCCTCGCAGCCCTTTCCTGAGGGGGCCCGGCCGTAAAGCGAGGCGCCGGCGCGAAGTGTCGCGCTATTCCTTCGTCCGCGCGAGAGCGGCGGCGGCGCGGCGGCGGCCTGGCCTGACGGGAAACCTGCCCTCGCTTTACGGCCGCTGGATGAGGAGGAGCGGAGGAGGGGAGCGGGAGGCGCCGCGGCTGCTGCTGCTGCTGCTGAGGGGATTTTGGGGTGAGGCGGAGACGGGGCGGCGGGGAAGGAGCGGCCTGGGGGGGGGGTGAGCGCGTGTGGGCGAGGGGAGCGTCTCGGGCGGGGGTCGCCTCTCTTTCTCACGCTTCTCCCCCTTCCCCTTGCCGGTCTCTTCCCGCCTCAGGACATGGCCGAGGTTCCGCCCGGGCCTAGCAGCCTCCTCGCTTCGCCGCCGGGAGACGCCGCCTCGCTCCTCCTGCCCTTTCCGGGAGCCGCCGAGGAAGAGGAGGAGGAGGAAGAAGAAGAAGAAGGCGGAGGAAGAAGGCCTCGCGAGGAAGAAGAGGAGGAGGAGGAGGCCGGGGATGAAGGCGCCCGGGACCGCCGCCGGCCTTGCCCGCCGCACCGGCGCAACCACCAGCTCAACGGGCTCATCTCCGGGCCGGACCTGCGGCACTTGCGCGGCCCCCTCAAGGGCAAGGTCCTGAGCGGCGGCGGCGGCGGAGAGAAGCAGCGCCCGCCGGGCAGCAAGAGAGGCGGCGGCAGGAGCAGCCCCAGCCCCGGCTCCGCTGGCAAGACAATGGGACACGGGCAGCAGCAGCAGCAGGAAGAGGGTCCGGAGCTGCCCCCCCAGCAGCAGCCTCCCTCCTCGCTCAGCAACCACCACCACCACCCCCACCGGGTCCCCCGCTCCCAAGCAAGGACTGCGCAGCCCCCGGAGCAGCAGAAGCGCCCCCACGACGCTGCTTCTGCCCCCTCGGAAGGGGACAGGAATGGGCTGGCTGGAGCGGGAGGGGTGGAGGAGGAGGAGGAAGAGGAAGGAGGAGGAGGCCACCAGGAGGAGGAGGAGTCCCTGCTGCTCCTGTCCAGGTCCTTGGCCTCCAACTGCAGCTTGCAGAAATGCTCCCCGGGGCCCCCCACCACGGACTCTTCCTGGGGCCCCCAGCAGGTGGAGGAGGAGGAAGGGGACCTGACGATACGATACGTCCGCTATGAGTCCGAGCTGCAGATGCCCGATATCATGAGACTGATCACCAAAGATCTGTCTGAACCCTACTCCATTTACACATATAGGTATTTTATCCACAACTGGCCTCAGCTTTGCTTTTTGGTAAGTTGGGGGAGGGGGCGAGGAAGGAGGCATGGTGAAGGAAGTTGGCGTTGAGGGGTGTAGAGGAAGGGTGGCTGGTGCAGGGTTGGGGAGCGGCGGGTGGTGTGGCGGTGGTCGCAGGGGAAGCAAGTCCACATTTGGTCACTTTGTGGTTGAAATAAATGATACGCAGAACCGGCTTGGTGACCTCTGTGGCTCAGCTGATTTGGCATAGGAATGTGTAAGTCTTCGGTTTATGGAGATTTCTGTGTAACTTCAAATTTGGGGTGTGAGTGTACAAGTAAGACCCTCAACCGTCTGTGTGCATTAGTTGTCATTGACATTACTTTCCCATTTGATTTCTTTTTAGCATTCCCTCTCTCAACTTCAGCCCAGTAAAAATGAGAAATAGCCATATTAATGGTATCAATTGACAGCTGGCAGCTTTCATATCTGTAGAGAAGTTTTTAGAAACATTTTAGCCTGGATATTGTCTAGTCCCATCTTCCTTCAGACTAGCATTGATTTAAGCCCACATTACTTCTGAAAAGCAATTCAACACCTTTTAAAAGCCTCTAAAATGGATATTCTGTGTCATTACATAGTAATACATTTCCACTTGGAACTGTGCTGTGCTGAAAATCTCTTTTGCATTGTATTCAGTTCTTATTCTCCCTAATGAAATTGGAACACAGCTGTCATCTGTCATACATTGAAAATTGTGTTTCTCCTTAGTCTCTACCAAATGATGCTATTTTTATTATTCATTTGGCTGCCTCACCTTCTTTTAGATATTATTCTGTGATGGTAGAGTACTGAGGCCTGTAGAGATTTCAGAATGCTGAAAGAAGTGATCACAGAGCTAGAAACTTGATGGTTTCTCCTTTTTTCTGTGGTGTGCCAATTTTAAATAGAAAGTTTACTTTTTCGTATCATCAAAAGTCTCATAAAAATGCATGTCTGAAGTATACATTTTAGTTACTGAAACAGCAGCTGGTCCACCCATATAGATTAGGGACTGTGTGTGGAAGCTTTGGGGAATTTTCTATTGAAGGGTAACTGTTGCTTGTTATATGTTAGAGAGCACCTAATCAAGTGCTCCTACTGCATTATATATGTTAAAGAACTTGTCAATGCTAAAGGGAAATATTAGTGTCCCACCATATAGCGAAATAACAATCAGACTGGACTGCAGACTTATATGGTCAGAGCTCAGACTTGTCAGCCCCTCTTATGTTTATTTTTATGGATGCACATGCAGAAGTAGTAAATAATTTCAGGGTCAAAGCTGTGCTGTTACCGGATGATGAGAGTAGAGGTAAACTACATCCAAGGGAAAGGCAAATATTATGTCTCTAAAGACAATTATAAGTGGACATAAAATAGACTTTGTGAACTGTTTCTGGTTTTTAGATATTGTTTGTACAGATATTTTGTTGAGCCTTTTAATATAATCCTTGGAATTTATTTCATGAGGAGTGTAATAAGATATCTCCTTATTTTTTACAAGGAAATGCCACCTATGGAATTTTATATCAGTTGATTTTAAAACGTTTATGAACTGCTAGTTAGACAGCTTTTTAAGGGCTTGTGATGTGGAGAAGAGAACACTCATGGGCAAGCACCAATTGGCTAGGTAGAGAACAAAATTGGTTTGCGGGAAAAATCTTAAGGGGTGGTTCTCCATACTGGCAGCATCAGTCCAAATGCTCATCACACTTCTTGTTAGGTCTGTGAATCACACAGGCATTGTGTATCACTGCAGCAGATTGGTTATGTGACCTCAGAAGCCACTGGCTGGGCCAGTAACAAAACTGAACACCATGTGTATAATGCTGCCTACATGCTGCATTTGGTAAAGGGACTGAGGGTGTTTGCAAGCACCTGCTTTTAAGAAAAGTGATTAAGCATTTCAACTTCAGTCAGCCAATACCTTTGTTCTACACAGCTTCTGGCACTTGTGAGGCTGGTTTCTAAACACTCATTTGCAGGGTTGATGTTCCAGAAAGCTGAACAAGAGCACCCAACAAAACTGAATTTTGGAAGGCCTTCTAGCAAGCAAAGCATTGCATTTATGGGTTTCAGCGGTTTATCGGTGCTAATAGATCTGTGGATGTTCTAATTATCAAATACGAAATGTTCTTCCTGAAGCTTTATGGCTTCTCTTCTCTGAACATATTAAAACTAATAATGCTGCAAGATGCTTAGTCCTCCCAGATTGATTAGCCTCTAACAAAATTAATCTGTCTGTAGTCTGTGCTTGATACTTTCAACATCCCTGAAGTGATTTTTATTATTTTTTTAAGCGGTAGTGTTGGAGTGAAGCACTAAGCTTCCTCTAGTAATGGGACTTTCCTTGCTTAAAGTTGTAATGCTGGTGATATGCCATAGTCTCTCCCTGCTTGTGTGTTTAGAAGTCTGGTGAGCTTGGACCCTTGTGAATGTTGAACATGAATGGTAACAGAACATAAAACGAGAAATTTAAAGGTGACCTCATAAGGGCCAAATTTTTACTAGGCCGAGTTTCTAAATGGTGCTACTTGATGGTAAACTTCTGGTTTGGTTGCAGTTTGTGTTTTATAGATTATTTCCAGTGGCCTAGTCTAAACCTAGCATTCAGTAATGCTTGCTCCCTTCTATCTGTCATAGAAACATACATAGGAAACTGCTGCATACTGAATCAGGCTGTTGGTCCGTCTAATTCAGTATTGTCTATACTGACCAGTAGTGGCTCTAGGGTTTCAGACTGAGGTTTCTCCCACCCAACCTGGAGATGTCATGAATTGAAGCTGTGACTTTCTAGATCCTCTGTCACTGAGCTGCAGCCCTGTCCTCTCAAAGATTCTCTCTTCTTGCCATGATTTGCTTGATTCAGATGCAAGCAATGATAAATGCTAACTAGCGCTACCTCAAAACCAACCATGGAAGAAAGGAAGTATATGCACACATTTGAGAGTAGGAAAGGCAGAAAGAGAATGGAAACCTGTCACATGTTCCTGATCTCTAAAATATGGTTTGTAGATTGAACTAGTGTGGTGACTGAATGAGGCCCGTGAATAAAAGCTGGAGAAGTAAATTCTAAGCAGCTTTGGTTAAATTCTGAGCTCCAAGTGAAACGCTGTTCATTTAGCTGTGTTGCTGGAACTAGAGACAGAAAGTTATTGTTTCCGGATAATAAAGTGACAACAGGAATTCAGGTATTGCTCATTGGCTTCAAAGATGAAAGACGTTAGCTTACAGCTGCTTATCTCTAGAATTTTTTGTCTTCACTATTGCAAGGCCATCAGTATGTCAGTGAGAAGTGATTTGCGGCTGAAGTTTAAGGCAGGGCTCTTTGTGCCCACTTCTTAAAATACTACCAAAGTTTTCTGCAGGTCTTGTTATCTTCATGTCTGTGACCCTAGCTTCACTTCGAAGTGGATTCTAACTTGCATACTTTCTTCATGCTTCTAACAATAATTGGCTGGGTGCCCTTTTAAGACATTAGTGAGACCTGCTTTTATTCATGACTTGAGTGAAATCTTAAGAGAAAGCTGCTTGAAATGTCATCTTCTGTATGTCATAACATAGCCTGGGTGCTTCTGCTGCTGCTGCACAATGAAATCTACTCTTGCCTGCCTACCTACCAAATCTAAGACTCCATGTAACCTCTAAGGACAGAATGTAAGAGAACAGCTGTGCCAGCATGAGGGCACAAAATGCTTATGTTGTATGCCAGCGTAAGCATTTCTAAGTTCAAGCAGCTGGCTCTGTTCATCCTGCTATGCAAACGCTGTTCCCTGGCAAGAGGCGAGTAAGCCTATTGTATACTGTGTGTGTGTGTGCCCTTGAACTCACTACATGAATGCACACTTGTTCCAAGAGGTTTGTTAGGAAGAAAAACCGTGCCCCCATTGATCACAATGGGAGAGTTAAGTACCTGCTTAAATCCCTCCTGTTGAACTTGATCAGAATTCAGGGTGCTTAACTGTAATTGGTTTGTGCTGCTGCTAGCCTATAATGCTGCCTGAATCCAAGTGGTTTGGCCTGTAATGCATTATTACCCTTGGTGTCTCTTTAGCAAAAGAAGATATAGCATGAACAGTCACGTAATACATTCGAGCTTCTTTGCGCAAAAATTGGTGTTCTCTTAGCATATTCAGTGACACTTCTCAGGATCTGGCAAGAGGCGAGTAAGCCTATTGTATACTGTGCAAGGTTTCAGCCTAAGGCAAGAATTTAGCATAGGTTGGGGATTTCCCCCTCCCCTGTGTTTGAGAACTTGAGAAGGTAGTTGAACTCCTCTGCAACTCACTGTTGTTGCTTAATTTTTTATATCTTAAAAACTTATGGGGCCCCTCTATGCCAGATTTTATGAAGAAAACATTTTGATGTGATGGATTGAATTTTAAATCCAGTAACTTTTCCTTCTGAGTCAGAGTGCTTGGGTTGGTCTCTGCATTGTCCTGCTGCACAGGTTTTGTGGGTAGAGACTTGGATCTGAGAGGAGAGAGGTGCAGATTTAGCAAGGAATCTCCCCTTAAGGTATTCCTTGGTAAATTTTACACATTCAGTATATTTTATCGCATAGGTTTATTAATCTTTTCAAATGAATTGATTTTGCAGCTTCTTTTCCTCACTCAATATTTTATGTGTGCAGGTGTGTCATAAGTGGATTAGGAAATGTACAATTAACTTCCATGAGTGCTTAAGCTATCAGTAATTAGTATTTTGTTGAAAGGATAAGAATTCTGAAACAAATTTAGTTATGGCAAGTGATCTACGTATATATCGGAAACCTTTGTGTATATTGGTGTGGAAGAGGTGGTTTGGGGAGTGTAGATTTTTCTTTCCCTTCTTCACAGTCCTTCTTTGCAGTCCTCAAACCAGTTATTCCAGAATAGCTTCTGGAGTTCTCTGACTGCAGCTTTGTTTGTGACTTCCAGTTTAGTTCATGGTTAGAGAACAGTGGCTGTATATCATTAGAACAGCTTGCTAACTTAAATAATGCTTAGATTGTGTATTCCCTTCTCAGGATTTCAAAATTATTTTCCTCAGGCGAGTAATAGGGGGTCCATTCTTACCCCGAAACATTCGCATCCAGAGGCGCTGTTTCTGCGCATGCTCGTGGGGCGAAAGCCTGCTTCTGCGCATGCTCATGCAGTGGAAACCTTTCCATTACTTATGGGTTTGCCACGTGCATAACCCGAAGGATACGTATCCAGAGGTGTTTGCAACTAGAGGTACCACTGTACTGGTATCGATGCATTCTTTGAATTGCATGAGGCCTTCCTTTACATAATCTTTTAGGAGTTCTGTGTAGAATAGGAACAAGGCTGAAATCAGTAGTGTGTGTCCTAAATGACAAGCAGAAACAAGCTTGCACAAGGGGACTTTCCTGTCTCTTCTGCATCCACCCAAAAGCCCCTGAGGAGAGGCCAGGCAGGAGGGTGTTCCTAAAAGGCATGGGGGGGGGACATGCTTTTGAGCAGAGATGCCTTCTGCAGATGAAGCTCGCAGACAGTCCCTCTGCCCAGTTGGGGGCAACTCCCCCAGCAGCTCTCCTTGCCCTGTCTTCCACAGTGGAGAAGGTCCTCCACCCCTCAGAGACAGAGAGAGACTTCTCAGGATGGTGGGGCTTTGAGGGAACAGGAAAGTGAGCTTTCTTAAATTTGTGCTACTTAGAATCCAAGCCAGTCAACGTAACAATTTGAGAAATCATCCTCGAAATTTGCCATACTACAAAATGTGTAGTGTACGCTTTAGTTACTGGGAGATGCATCTGCCTTCATTTGTAAAGCAAATAACTTCCAGAAAGCAATCTTGCTGCAAATGTACCTATAGAATGGTGAGTTTTCTGGCACTGCATATTGCCCTCTTAATCTACAAAAAATGTTCTTGGGTTGTTGTTTTTTTCAAGGCAATGGTAGGAGACGAGTGTGTAGGTGCCATCGTCTGCAAGTTGGATATGCACAAAAAGATGTTTCGCAGAGGTTATATAGCCATGTTAGCAGTGGATTCCAAATACAGAAGAAAAGGCATAGGTAAGAATAGCATTTGTGTCCTTTTTTAAATAAATAAAAATATATCTAAAAGTTGCTGATAAGTTGCTGCTTTGGGATGAAATCTTGATTACACCCTTCTTGTGTTACAAGTTATTTTTGAACGTTATTGTTTTTAGGTGAGAAAACTTGCAGTTCTCCAGCCCATCTCTACAGTCTTTGAAGTCCATAATAGACTCCTGATAATAATCTGTTTTTCTTGTTCATTAACAACTCCACATGACTGTAGTTTGTTTTTAAATAATCATAACGTACACAAAAGATGGAGAAACTGGTCATGACCAGAAAACATAAGATGCACCAGACATGCACCAGTCTGGGTCTCAGTCTCAGTTCTCAGATACCCAGTTTAGAGTTCCATCATGGGGAGAAAAGAGAGTTGATCTTTTTTTATTTAGAGTAGCTGCACCATTGTGTTGTGGAATACTTACAGCTGTGTGGTGCATCCCATGTTCATAAAAATAATATGCAATCCATGTTATGAAAATCATGTCTTAAGGACATACACTTAATCATGCAAATCACCAAAAGCCCTCCAATATATGTGTGTCTGTGTTGAGGGAACAGCAAACAAAAATTAAATAAAAAGCTGAAACCGGGCCTCTGTGAGTTCACCAGCTTGCCCACCACCAGGTGATAACTTCACCTTCTCAGCAAGTTTCCTGTGTTTGTTAAATTGAGCCATCATGAATTCATTGAAGTGTGTCATGGCTGCATTTTGAAGGAAATTGCCAGTGTTGGGCACTACGGGGCCTCGTGGCTGCTACACGATAAAACCCCTAATCTATCTACCTACATTTGCTGTGAACAGATGGCATCCCTCAGGTGGCCAGATGTAGCCTGACAACTACCAGTTGCCAGCCGTTTTATGTATGCCTTAAATGAACCAAAAGCGAGGGAAGAACCCCTTTCCCCCCCCCTTAATGCAAATGTAGGCGCCATGAATGAATGGTAAATTGGATATGAAGCAGAAACTACTCTCCCACTCCCATTTTAGAAGGAATTTGTTAGGCGTTCCTCCCCAAATACACTTCAGCTTTAGGCTTGGTTACAGAAATTGGCGGTTTCCAATTTAATCCCAGCCACCTTGTTCAGACCAGGATTCCACAAGGAGATGGGACTAGCTCCCACACTTGTGCTCTGCCTTGGCCCTCTGAGCTCTGAAGGCTTGCTTTGCGGGGAACTGGGAGAAGAAAGCTTGCCATGGCAGTTGGGAGTAAGTGAATTCACAGGCCGTTGCTTCAGATCGCTGGTACGGCACACTGTTGACTGGCAGGGATCTAAAGAGTCCCTTGTGCAGACACACCAGGGTGCTTTGGTTTTCTCTGTCCACAGCAGCAACTTATTGGACACAGCTTGGTTCCCTGCTTATTCACTGACATAGCTTATTCATTTATTATCTTTCCCCCAGTGTTCATTCTAGTTGCATCCTATTGAAGATTGGCATGCCTCTTTTATGTGCAGTGCATGCTCTCTGAGGTGGTTGCCTTGCCTTGTAAGACATCTTCAGATGGTAGACTTCCTCGGTTAAAACACGTCTAAACGGAAATCTGAACTACACTAAGGGAACAAATACAAAACTTGGGAGAGGGGAGGGTCCAAAGCATGACATTTTGTGAGAAGCAAAACTCTGACAATGCAGGCAATTGAAGGTTGTTGTTTTTTAATGCCAAGGCCTTAGTTGCACAACCCATGATGCCTCACACTTTTAGCCCCTTATCCTGTACCCCAGAATCTTCCCTGGCCATACAGTTCATTATAGTATTGCAGGCTAGGTGGCCCTGGCTGTTGTAACACCTTCATTATTTTAAATCTGATTTATTGTTCTGTGGTTGTTTTCCTGGAAGCTGCTTTGTCCTTCTTCTTCAGTAAAAACAAAATAAAAAAGACTTCAATAAGGCCAGTGCTTCAGTTTGAATTAGGAGACAGGAAATGCCCAGCCCAATTTGATGCAGAGGGCTAAGAGGCCTTTTTATTTTGAATTAGAGAAGGTATTTTATCTTGGTTGTACAGAATAGTCATAGTAATCATTAATTATGTACATTTGCTTTTATGCCATAGCCTGAACTCTAGGAGCTAATTGGTGCTGAAATAATTTGTGCCAGTGGTTTAAATTTGTTGCTTTTAATCTCTATTCCAGGTACAAACTTGGTTAAGAAAGCTATTTATGCCATGGTAGAAGGAGATTGCGATGAGGTGAGTCTTTTCTTCATTTGAAGGAAGTATGTTTTCATTCCTCGCTTCGCTAGAAGGCCATCATTTCAAATGCCATTTGCTATGTAAGCAACTGTTCTGTTAGAGCAGAATATAGAACACATTCAGAAAGATACATTATTCTGAGATCTTTCTGTGACTCCAGGAAGTGAGTTAGCATCTGTTTGACTGTTTTAGACAGGGCAGTGATGTCTATAAAGACTGTTTTTACAAACATCAAATAACAGTTGGAAAAATTAACAGTTGTCTGGAGTAAGGGCACCTTAAAGTGGTAATTTCTGGCTTGTGTACTAAAAGTTTAAGGTGTTGTAGACTATGCAAAACTGTGACAGTTTTTACTCTTTAAAAAACCACCACATGACTAATAAGGCTTTATTACATGAAAACACATCTTGGGTATCAGCAGCTTCAGTATTCTCTGGGGCTAATGCGTTCTCTTCACAATAGTCTGGGCCCAGAAGTGGTTTTCCACCCAAACATCCCCCTTAGCAGCCACCAGACTTTATTATAAAGTTGGTGCTATCTAGCAAGAAGAACCGAAGAAGCGCATCGCTTGCGCATAGCTGATGTGTTGCATTTAAAAACCTGGCAGTGAAATTTACCATGTAAACGCATGAAATCTCTCTCGCACACATCATCTGAAAGCAATTTTCCCCCATCCTTTTGTTTATGAGCAAAGCTTTGGGAATTTTTTGTGGCACACTTTGATTACAGTAATGTTGGGCCTTTGCTGGAGGAACTACATGTGACCCAGAGGGAGACACCCACCCTTAAAAGCGCAATACAGGATACCATTCCTTTTGTTGATCAGTGGGCTATCCTTTTGCTGACCTGTTTTGCTAATCTTCCTGGTTTGGTGCTCTGCCCTGCAGCCTTCCCTGCCTCCTCCCCTTGATCTGCTTGAACTCCCTTAAAACTGATTTGTCTTTTACTGCCCAAATTTAGTCCACTGAACTAGGACCAAACCAGGTCGATGGGCGAAAAATCTGAAATTATGGCTTGGTTCAGACACCGTACCAAATCTATGGTTTATGCTAACCACTGCTCAGAGCATTCAAATGTCCCACCTATGGTTTAGAGTTTCTTTCCCATTTCCTCCCTCTTTGCTCAGCACTCCTGTCTCAAGATTTAGTGCCTTCCAGGCATACAGCAGCAGCTGTAACTTATTCAGCTTTGGCATCGCACCAAACCATAACCAATACAAACTATAGTTTGCAAACTCACATCGCATCACAGGCCACGGTTTCTAATTCCAACTCGCTGCCAAATTGCAAACTGTGGCTTATCAAATGGGACATTGAGCCAAACATCCTCAATCGTCTTAAAACAGTTACTGCTTTTTAGGAGCTCTGAATAGGAACCTAATAAATCAGCCGATCAGAACTACAGTGGTGCCTCGCAAGACGAAATTAATCCGTTCCGCGAGTCTCTTCGTCTAGCGGTTTTTTCGTCTTGCGAAGCACCCCTATTAGCGGATTAGCGCTATTAGCGGTTTAGCGGCTATTAAAGGCTTAGCGGATTAGCGGCTAAAAGGCTATTAGCGGTTTAGCGGCTTAGAAAAGGGGGGGGGAGCGGGAAAAATCGGAACACTCGCAAGACGTTTTCGTCTTGCAAAGCAAGCCCATAGGGAAAATCGTCTTGCGAAGCAGCTCAAAAACGGAAAACCCTTTCGTCTAGCGGGTTTTCCGTCTTGCGAGGCACCATTGTAATGTTGAAATCTTGACTTGGAAGCAGCTTGTTTTTGAAAGGGCAAACTGGTAGAAAGGCTTTCATGAACAACCACAAAAGAGAACCTTGAAGTACTTAGAATACCAATAAACAGGAATTTCAGCATGAACTCACACCTGCTGAACCAACAGAGTAAACAATGGAATGAATGCTGCTGGTTGTGCTGACTACTTGCAATGATAATTTATTGCCCTGCCTTGAAAACAAAGGTGTTGCATATGACAGCTAAAGATTCATTTGCTTCATAAATGCACAAAATTCATTTTTGGGAAAAAACACCGTGGAAGTTAATAAATATCTCCCCTTACCTGTAAAAGGCCAGGAAAATAATGATAGCTATCAAAGACTGAGGTGTTTATTTCATTTTAACATAACAGTACAAATAAGCCCACTCAGGCAGGAAAATAGCAATATTTCATTGTGGAAATGACCATTGCTTGAGCCAAAAAAGGAAAAGAAAGAAGAAATACAGAGACAATTCTAATTAAAGTGAAAACCAATGAGATACATCTTCAGCAGGAGTCAGCAAGCTTTTTCAGCAGGGGGCTGGTCCACTGTCCCTCAGACCATGTGGGGGGCTAGACTATATTTTTTTGGGGGGGTGAACAAATTCCTACGCCCCACAAATAACCCAGAGATACATTTTAAATAAAAGGACACATTCTACTCATGTAAAACCATGCTGATTCCTGGACCGTCCGCGAGCTGGATTTAGGAGGCGATTGGGCTGGATTCGGCCCCCAGGCCTTAGTTTGCCTACCCATGATCTTCAGCTTTAAAATGATAGCCTTGCTACGTATTACTGAGGGGGTCAATGTTGTCCTAGTTGTCCTAGTTGTTGCCCCATTTCTCTTTTCTTCTCTGAACCACCATTGCTTTTCTCATAGAATTGTAGAGTTGGGAGGGATCCCGATGGCCATCTAGCCAAACCCCCTGCAATGCAGAAATCTCAACTAAATCATATATTATATATGGCCATCCAACCTCTGCTTAAAAATCTCCCAAGGAAGAAGAGTCCACCACATCTTCTGGAAATCTGTTCCACTATTGAACAGCCCTTACTGCCAGAAAGTTCTTCCTGATGTTTAGTCGGAAACTCCTTGTAACTTGAATCCATGGGTTCAGGTCCTGCCATCTGGAACAAGAGAAAACCAGCTTGTGCCATCTTCCATATTTGAAAATAGCTATCCTATCTCCTCCCAGCCTCCTATTACCCAGGCTAAACATACCCAACTCCCTCCGCCGTTCCTCATAAGGCTTGGTTTCCAGACCCTTGATCATCGTAGTGGCTGTCTTCTGCACACATTCCAGCTTGGCGACATCCTTTTTAATTAGTCTCCAGCATCCTTTCCCGAACCTGGAGCCCTAGATATATTTTGAGCTGAATTTCTCTGGTGCTGTTTTGAATTGAACTATTCCTTGAAGAGCTTGAAGTTCCCGAACAATTGGATTATTCGGATTTATAAATTCCAGTTTGCATTTATGGTAGATTTTCTCTCTCCTGATGCAGTAAGTTAGAAGGCTGAAACAGGAGCATTCAGTGTGAATCCCCTTTGTTTCAGGTCTATTGACCGTAATAAACTGATTATGACGATGCGTCCTCTTACCTTGCCCTATATTTAATTCTGATGCACTTGGGCCTGAGCCATTCATGTGTGTACATTTCTCACTACTCAGCAGCTTTAGTCTGAAATAAACAATGTGTGCTGAAAAGTATTGTATTTTGATGTCGCAAGTAATAAAAGTTCTCACTGCGGTGATGGATCTACAGTGGTACCTTAGGTTACACATGCTTCAGGTTACAGACGCTTCAGGTTACACACTACGCTAACCGAGAGATAGTGCTTCAGGTTAAGAACTTTGCTTCAGGGTGAGAACAGAAATCGTGCTCCAGCAGCGCGGCGGCAGCAGGAGGCCCCATTAGCAAAAGTGGTGCTTCAGGTTAAGAACAGTTTCAGGTTAAGAACGGACCTTCGGAATGAATTAAGTACTTAACCCGAGGTACCACTGTATTACTATTTCATGCATGCGTATGGTCACTTTACGTAGCAGTTACTGAATAATTCACACACACACACACACCCAAAAGAGAGAGAGACAGTTTCAGCATTTAACATACATTCAAAACATAATTTCGTCTTTTCTCATTTTGGTTGGCTTGCCACTCCTTTTTCCACGGAGGAGTTGTTCTCCCCTTCTGCACCCTATCTTCTCACTATCAAATCATAACCATAATATTATAATCTAATGCAGTTAAAAAGGTAAAGGTACCCCTGCCCGTACGGGCGAGTCGTGTCCGACTCTAGGGTTGTGCGCCCATCTCACTTAAGAGGCCGGGGGCCAGCGCTGTCCGGAGACACTTCCGGGTCACGTGGCCAGCGTGACGAAGCTGCTCTGGCGAGCCAGCACCAGCACAGCACACGGAAATGCCATTTACCTTCCCGCTATAAATCGGTACATATTTATCTACAGTGGTGGCTCGCAAGACGAAAATAATTCGTTCCGCGAGTCTTTTCGTCTTATTATGTTTTTCGTCTTGCGAAGCACGGTCCGTCGCAACTGCGCCTCTTCAAGTGGCTTTAAGAAAAAAGCGCAAGACGTTTTCGTCTTGCGAAGCAAGCCCATAGGGAAATTCGTCTAGCGAAGCAACGCAAAACCGAAAAACCCTTTCGTCTAGCGAGTTTTTCGTCTTGCGAGGCATTCGTCTTGCGGGGCACCACTGTACTTGCACTTAGGGGTGCTTTCGAACTGCTAGGTGGCCAGGAGCTGGCACCGAAAGACGGGAGCTCACCCCGCTATGGGGATTCGAAACCGCTGACCATACGATCAGCAAGTCCTAGGCACTGAGGTTTTACCCACAGCGCCACCCGCGTCCTCTGTAATGCAGTTACAGAGTAATTAATACTTGTGGGCAATGCAGTGTTGGACTATCACAGTGGTGTGGCAGAGCCCAGGCTTCTGTGGCCTTTTGAATGTCTGAGCACAGCCAGTGTCTTAAAATAGCACTGGTGGAAGTGAATGCTGCCTGTGTAGTTAGAAAAGCAAATACTTCTAGAGAGAATGTTAGTGGAGTTTGTTTGATTTATGGCTCATCCCATCCTTAGAGTTCAGGGTGGACATAGTGTTGTTAATCACAAAATCTGTTGCAACTTGAAACCTCAGCTCCCTCATTCCTGGCCACCCCAACTCAAGGTATATAAATTGGCTTTATGGATATTTTGGGAGGCAGCTGTGATCTGTGGTTTTCCACTCGTGACGGTGCTGATGGACGTGAAGCAGCTTCATTTGTGGATATGCTTAACTTGCAATAGGTAAAATAAAAAAATTCCTTCCAGTAGCACCTTAAAGACCAACTAAGTTAGTTCTTGGTATGAGCTTTCGTGTGCATGCACACTTCTTCAGATACACAGAAGAAGTGTATCTGAAGAAGTGTGCATGCACATGAAAGCTCATACCAAGAACTAACTTAGTTGGTCTTTAAGGTGCTACTGGAAGGAATTTTTTTATTTTGACTATGGCAGACCAACACAGCTACCTATCTGTAATTGCAATAGGTAGTGATGGCTGCATACATTTGGAGGAAGAGGAGGCATTGAATTAGGGTATTGGGGAAATAGGAAACTTCCTAGGTGGGGCAGTGAAGTGGTAGGGCTGTGAACTACCCACGTGGCAGCGGATAGCAAGAAGGGGCAGAGGTGCATACAAGAAGCATTATGCTCTCGTTGATGCTCATTATCATCATTATGTGCATGCTTCAAAGGCAAGAGTCTGCAAATGCAGCTGTCAGAGGAAACTATAAAACTTTAATCAGCCAAGCCACCTGCCCCTGTACAAAATGGTCTAGAGGACCGTCTCTGAATTGCACTAGGCTTCAGAGTCTCCAGAAAAGAGTAAAACGACTCCCAGCTTCAGACTGCCTCTGAAGCTCAGTCTCCACTTCGGAGCCTCTCAGGATGCTGAAGGGTTTCGGAGAGGGACAGGAGGTAATTGGGAATAACAGTGTCTCCACCCCCATCGTTCTGCCCGGACGCTGAGGTCCAGTGCCGAGGGCCTTCTGGCAGTTCCCTCACTGCGAGAAGCAAAGCTACAGGGAACAAGGCAGAGGGCCTTCTCGGTGGTGGCGCCCGCCCTGTGGAATGCCCTCCCATCAGATGTCAAAGAGATAAACAACTACCTGATATTTAGAAAACATCTGAAGGCAGCCCTGTTCAGGGAAGTTTTTAATGTTTGACATTTTGATGTGTCTTTGTTGGAAGCCGCCCAGAGTGACTGGGGAAACCCAGCCAGATGAGCGGGGTACAAATAATAAATTATTATTATTCTTATTATCATTATCATTATCATTATTATTACAGCTGCCTCTAAGATCTGGTAAAGGTGAACAGTAGAATAGAACTGGGATGGCCAGTTGACTTTGGCAGGCTAAATCAGGGCTCTAGTGTCTCTTAAGAAACTTCAATCAAGATGTGGTGTAACTTTAGCTTTCTGTTCCTCTTATAAGAAAAAACATGTCTCAAGTGTATTGTACGTTTTAAAGTAATGATATGACAAATGTCATACATAAAACAAATGTTTGTATTACACAGAGAGAGACTTACCTACTTACATACACAGTGTGTGCTCAGAAAGATAAAGCGTGTTGCTGCCTTATGTACTTTCACTGTGAGGGCTACAGCCAATTTCCCTTCTTGAGAGGGTCTTTCAGAGGCATATTCAATCATCGTTTTCCATAACCCTCCATGGTCTTGGGCAGCCCTCATCTAGGCAACGCCAGCTTAACTATATAATGTCCATCTGAGAGATGGTTAGATTGTTCTGGCACCAGGCTGCCATTAGGAGAACATAGAATATGTCCTTCGGCATTTTAGAGAACCGGTTGTATGGATTCACGTACACACATAAGTCATTTGTTGCATATCTTGGCTCTATGAAACGCCTTTTCTCAGATCAACAGTCCCAGATTTAGCTTGCTATGTTCACATCCTGTCAATGGAAGAACAGGTTATCAGTGAGAATGTATCACCATTTGAAATTGTGGTTGTTGGTTTGTTTTTGGTTTGTTTTAAAATAACATCGTTGTCCATCCTTATGCCACAGGAGCTCAAGAGATGAAATGTGCCCCCCCTTTTTCCGTCTTCTTGCAAAACTGTGAGGGAATTGTTAGGCTGAGGATATGACTCAGCCAAGATCCCCTGAAGTGCTTCATGACTGAGTGGAGATATGAACCCACATCTTTCTAGTCAGTCAATACTCTGAATTGTTGTAGTTGCAAACCTTGGTCCTCCTTTGTAAATGCATTAGTTGTTTTTTCAAAAAAAAAAAAAACAACAAAAAAAACCACCCACATGCTGGACAGGTGATTTAAACATGCACATTTGAATCAGCAAATTGATTCCTTGGCCAGTTCTGGGGGTTTCTATAGTGATATTCTACGGGGCTACAGATAATTTGAAGCTGAAATACAAGAATCTGACTGCTGCTTAAATATATATCAATCTGATGAACCTCAGAGTTTCAGAAAAATGCAGTATCGCTTGAAAATTTTGTCATCTTCTTTTGCAGGTTGTCTTGGAGACCGAGATCACAAACAAGTCCGCGTTGAAACTTTATGAAAACCTTGGCTTTGTTCGAGACAAGAGGCTGTTCAGATACTATTTAAATGGAGTTGATGCACTGCGTCTTAAACTGTGGCTGCGTTGATAGGAGGCCATCCTTGCGCCCAGGACTCCTCTCCCCAACCAGCCGGGCAGCGGCGTCCTTTGCATGCAATGCAATTTGTGTGAAATTGCTTTGCAGGTGGACATAATAACTTCCATGCAGCTCTTCTCTGTGAGTGTCTCATCGAACGTCGCACCTAAATCGTTGCACTGTGTGGCATGGCACGTCTTGTTCTGAATTTGCAACAGGTTGTTTCAGACTTCAGATCCTCTTGGTAACCAGGAAGATGTGCCAGTAGGTAACCAAGATCCCTGTTCATTTGCAAGTCTACTGACTCCTGATATATAAGATGGTGAACATTTTATCCAAGAACCTGTGTAATGTGGAACACAACTTTTTTTTTTCCCCCGGTTCCAGAGAGAGAGAAAAAGATAAGCCAATGTAGATTGTAAAAAGAAAATAAAAAAAAATACTATAAGTATACTAACATTTCATACAAAACTCACCATAGGTTTTTTTTTCTCTGGGGAAAATAAAAACTGCTTCAACTTTAGGTTTTATTTTTCAATATTGAACTTTTCATTCTTAAATATTGGTACCTCAGTGATTAGTGGATGAAAAAATGTATTGTAGGGTGGGGTGTGTGTTACATCGAGTAACGGTGACAATAAAATTGCGTCTGCCAGTGCCTGTATAGATAGTATATTTGTCTCCACCGCTGACTTTTGAGTGCATGCTTTTCTTTTCTTGATTCCCTCCCACCCCCTTTTTTTTTTTTTTTGGTCTTTGCAAGAACAGATTTTATTTAAACTCTGGATTTGATAATAAATTATTTCATTTATGATTTGGAAACTTCTCCCAGGTGAGGGCTTAAAAAGCCCGTCTCTTACAGCAAGAAGTGTAAGCTATTTTTTTTTTTGAGTGGCTGCTAAAAGGGAGTCTGATGCACTTTTTCCTTTAAAGAGAGTGAGGGATCTTTTTTTATATATAAAAAAACAAAACCACAAAGTAGTAAATTAATGTAGATTGGATCAATTTTTGTTTAATCAAAATTGTCACTAGAATAGCGAAAGAGGCATTATTTTAAAGCAGTTGGAAGAACGTAATTTTGATTTGGGTTCACATTGCTTTGCTTCCATGTTCTTAAAAATGTTTCAGTTCTCAGTTCTTGGTCTTGGAAATAAATTTCAAGTTGCACCGTACCCATCTTTAAGCTGCATTCGCTTTCTCTCCTTTTTTTTTTCTTTTAACGAAAGCCAAAACTCTTGCAGTTTTAATTTTCTTCGGATTAATTTGGCAGAGAGGTGTTCAAAGGTTTGATACAAACCCCAAACCCCTTTTCAGAATGGGCTACATCGGCTTGTTAAAACCAGTATCCTTTTTCAGCAGCGGCACAGTGTGTACTTCTGTCTGTCAGTGCAATATGTAAAGCAAATCATTTCTTTTTGGCAGTTCGGCAATGACAGCGTTGGTATATATATTATATACAATATATATATATATAAGCAAAACATTAAAATGACCCTAGATGACTCGTGGAAAAATAAATCGTTTCCTTATATCGGAAGGAAAATCTTCAGAATTCAACTTTGCCTTACTATGTTGTTTGTTAAGGATTCAACCTGTCTTAAACAACAACAACAGCAATGGTTTGAGTTAACTGTACATTTGAGAGTACCTGATTTCCAGTCACCCTTTGGAGAAGGACAACCCATTCTGGACAGCTTAGTAAGTTTAAAGGAAGGCCATCCCTAATTTGCACAGACTGAGCATCTTCCCCACTATGTATAAGTTGTGAATTGTATTTGGGAAAAATAAAGGATTTTAATTTAAAACTGGCACTTCTCTCTGGACACAATTTGTGTGGCTCACCTCTCCCTCCACCGTGGCCCCCCAATCTGAATCAGGCCTTATCTCTTTATCAATTCGAGTGAGTGCCCTGCTAGCAGGACTCGCCATGTTTGCAGCAGCAGATAATGTCCTGTTGAGCATCCACCAGGCATCTGTTTCCTACCAGGGTCTAGCTATCAAACAATCGTGCATGTCCATCTTTGCCGCTAATAAAGCCAAGAGTTTGGGCCATGGTAAATGCTACGAAGACATAATAATGGAAGCATCTTTTTGTTACTGCTTCCCACCCCAGTATATAATTTTGTTTGACACTACAGAAAGTAAGCCAGGAGGATTGGAGGTCTGCGTCTAGCCACCGTAAGAGTAATTGACGTGAGTTTTCTGGTATAAAACCATGAGATTTTCTTTAAAGTGCTGGTAACCCTCTTGTTTAATTATTGAGGCTTACAGTGAAAAATTAGAAATAATTCTTTTTAAAAACAAACGATAAATCTTCCTGGACTATATAACTTTTCAACTGCAGGTGTGCATTGCATGTTTGAATAAACTGGGGGTTTTTTGTGGGGGGGAACCCACTGCAATATGAAAATCATGAAACATTTTAACTTCAATTACTTCTCAATATGCTAGCTCTCTGCATACAGAAAGTTTCTCATTTTTGTGCTTGCATATTTAACTGCTCCCACGTGTTAACCTCTCATCTAAAATCCAAAGTGCCATAATCCTGAACGATCTGTCCCAAGTGCATTTTAGGAATATTTAATCTGTAGATTGTATTTTTTCTTCCCAGCTGGCTGAATTCCTCCAGAACGCCACTATTGAATCCACTTCAAATACAATCTTGAGCATGTTGTGTACATCTTTCCTGTGTTGGAAGAATGCTGCTTGAAGTATTAGTAACTGTGGCAAAACAGTACTGGGACCATGTTTGAGGTACTCATCTATTCCCAATTTTGGAAGGCAAAAGGCGTGTTCTGAAGGGCTGTTGCAGCAGCAAAATGAGGGTTTAAAAAAAGAAGTAGTTTCAACTAACCAATCAGTTTCTAATGTTCTCTCCAAAAGAGATTTGTCTTCAAGTACAAAAACATTCTTTGCAGTCCTGACAATTGCATTGCATCAAATCACCGTGAGGGGGGAAAAACGTGATTCAGATAGTGTTAATTAGTTGAAAACTTCAAGCAGATATCAAAACAAAAAATAGAGCTGATTTTGCCTTGGTTTTTTTCCTGTTGCTGGATGACAATGCTGCATTTCTGTATTTAATTTGAAGTAGCCACTGGCTGTAAGGGACGTGGGTGGCGCTGTGGTATAATAATAATAATAATAATAATAATATCTTTATTGTCATTGCCCCCTCTCGGGGACAACGAAATTACTTTCGAGGGCTAAACCACAGAGCCTAGGTCTTGCCAATCAGAAGGTCACCAGTTCAAATCCCCGCGACGGGGTGAGCTCCCGTTGCTCGGCCCCTGTTCCTGCCAACCTAGCAGTTCGAAAGCACACCAGCGCAAGTAGATAAATAGGTACCGCTCCGGCGGGAAGGTAAACACCGTTTCTGTGCGCTGCTCTGGTTTGCCAGAAGAGGCTTAGTCATGCTGGCCACCGGCTCTCTCGGCCAATAAAGTGAGATGAGCGCCGCAACCCCAGAGTCGGTCACGACTGGACCTAATGGTCAGGGGTCCCTTTACCTTTAGCCACTGGCTGTAAGGATTTTTTTTTTTTTAATAAAATTTTTATTGGTTTTACAAAATTTTTAAAAGACAAACAAACACTAAAAGAGACAAACAAACACGCATAGTTTCAAACATATTTTCATATAAACCTCTTTTCTTGGACTTCCCCATACCCCCCCTCTCTGCATCCCAATGTCCATACTTCAACTAGCAACTCCCAATTGTTACTTTCAAATCTCTGTCATCTTAGTCCTTTTTTTTATATTCTAACCTTATCTCCCTGTACCCCTTTGTTTCTGAAAACCACAACATTTTTAACATTCATTAAGTTTATAATGGTCCTTAAGGTAACTTTTAAATTTTCTCCAGTCTTCTTCCACCGTCTCTTTTCGTTGATCACGGATTCTGCCTGTCATCTCGGCCAATGTCATATAGTCCATCACTTTCATCTGCCATTCTTCCAGAGTGGGTAAATCTTGTGTCTTCCAGTACTTTGCGATAAGTATTCTTGCTGCTGTTGTAGCATACATAAAGAAAGTTCTATCCTTCTTTGTCACCAATTGGCCGACAATGCCCAAAAGGAAGGCCTCTGGCTTTTTAGGGAAGGTACATTTAAGTACCTTTTTCATTTCATTATAGATCATTTCCCAGAAGGCCTTAATCTTCGGGCATGTCCACCAAAGGTGATAAAAGGTACCTTCAGTCTCTTTACACTTCCAACATTTATTATCAGGCAAATGATAGATTTTTGCCAGCTTGACTGGGGTCATGTACCACCTGTATACCATTTTCATAATGTTTTCCTTTAAGGCATTGCATGCCGTAAATTTAATACCGGTGTTCCATAACCACTCCCAGTCAGCTGACATAATGTTATGTCCAACATCCTGAGCCCACTTAATCATAGCCGATTTAACTGTTTCTTCCTGTGTGTTCCATTTCAACAGCAAGTTGTACATTCTAGATAAGTTCTTAGTATTGGGTTCTAACAGTTCAGTTTCTAATTTTGATTTTTCCACCTGGAAGCCAATTTTCCTGTCCTGTTTAAAAAATTCCATTATTTGGCGATATTGAAACCAATTTTCTACTTTATGCTTCAATTTCTCCTGACTTTGTAGTTTGAACTTATCTCCATCCTGTTCTAAGATTTCCCAATACTTCGGCCATCCGACCTCCATATTGAGTTTCTTCACTGCTTTAGCCTCCACTGGTGACACCCATCTAGGGGTTTTATTTTCCAATAGATCTTTGTATCTTATCCAAACATTAATCAATGCTTTCCTAACAATGTGGTTTTTAAAGGCACTATTGACTTTGTCATACCAAAGATATGCATGCCAACCAAAGGCATTATTGAAACCTTCCAGATCCAAAATGTCCGTGTTCTCGAGGAGCATCCATTCTTTCAGCCAGCAAAAGGCTGCAGCCTCATAATACAATTTTAGGTCCGGCAGGGCAAAACCCCCTCTTTCTTTAGCATCTGTCAATATCTTAAATTTAATTCGGGGCTTTTTGCCCTGCCAGACAAATTTCGAAATGTCTTTGTGCCACCTCTTAAAACATTCCATCTTGTCAAGAATCTGCAGGGTCTGAAACAAAAATAACATTCTAGGCAATACATTCATTTTAATTACTGCAATTCGGCCTAACATTGACAATTTCAAATTTGACCATATTTCTAGATCTTTTTTAATTTCTGACCAACATTTTTCATAGTTATCCTTATACAAATTCACATTCTTAGATGTTAAGTAAACCCCTAGGTATTTCACCTTCTTTACCACAGTCAAACCTGTTTCCTCTTGAAATTTCTCCTTTTCCATATCTGTTAAGTTTTTCCCTAAAACTTTAGTTTTTTGCTTGTTCAGCTTAAATCCAGCTACCTGGCCAAACTGTTGTATTATTTCTAAAACCCTTTTCGTACTAGTGTTTGGCTCTTGCAAAGTCAATACTAAGTCATCTGCAAACGCTCTTAACTTATAATGTTTAGCTCCGACCTGCACACCTTTGACCTGCTGGTCATTTCTTATCATGTTCAGCAACACCTCCAGAACTGAAATGAAAAGTAATGGGGAAATCGGGCACCCCTGTCGTGTTCCTTTTTCTATCTTAAGTTCCTCAGTCACAACATTGTTTACAATCAACTTAGCTTTTTGTTCAGAATATATTGCAGCCATACCATTCTCAAAACCCTGGCCTACCCCCATCCCATGAAGATTCTTCCTCATAAAACTCCAAGAAATATTGTCAAAGGCTTTCTCCGCATCCACAAAAATCAATACTGCTTTAGTGTTTATATTCACCTCTAGCTTTTCCAGAATGTCTATTACATTCCTTACATTGTCTGCCAGGTGTCTTTTAGGGAGAAAGCCTGCTTGGTCCTTATGAATCTTCTCCATCAAAACTCTTTTAAATCTTTTTGCCAAAATGTCTGCAAAAATTTTGTAATCCACATTAAGGAGTGATATTGGGCGGTAGTTCTTGAGTTGGGTCTTTTCAGTCTCTGACTTTGGTATGAGTGAAATATATGCCTCTTTCCACGATTCAGGCGCCCTTTTTCCCTCAAGAATCTCATTACACACTTCTCTTAATGGTTGAGTCAACCATTCCTTCAACGATTTGTAGTATCTAGAAGTCAGTCCATCTGGTCCCGGAGATTTGCCCAATTGCATATTCTGAATGGCAGCCTCTATCTCTTGTTCTGAGATTCTCTGGTTCAAATCCATCTTGCTTTGATGAGAGATTTTTTGTAATCCATATTTTCCAAGGAATTTATCTATATCTTCTTCATTTTGCGGGCCTTGAGTGTAGAGTTTTTTGAAATAACTTAGAAAGCAGTTTCTAATTTCATTAGGTTTAGATATATTCTTTCCATCCACCTCTAGGCTTGTAACTGTATTTAGTTTCTGCCTTTTCTTCAGTTGCCATGCCAAAAGTTTACCACATTTATTTGCTGATTCAAAGGTCTTTTGCTTCATTTGCTTTATCTTCCATTCAATCTCTTGGTTCATCTTCTGAATATCCGAATATCTTGGACTACAGCTCCAACAAGCAACAGACTGATGGAGGGCTATAGTCCCAAGTCTCATGGAGGGCACCAGATTGGCCAAGGCTAGATTTAGTATGTTGAATTTTCAGTGCACACTGCCTTTTGCCATTAAAGCAAAGTGAATTGCTTCCAAGTTCCCCAAAATGCTGAGTCCATGAGCTCTAGAATAAAAAAAAATGGTTTCTTTTTCCAGATCGCACTATTCTTTGTTAAAGATCCATACTTTCCCTGCTTGTTAGGTTCTCAAAGTCATCTGGTTGGTCAACGTTGGAAACAGGATGTTAGTCTTGACCAGGGATTCCCAAACTTGGGTCTCCAACTGTTTTTGGACTACAATTCCTGACCACTGGTCCTGCTCGCTAGCTAATGCATTGAAATGAATGGGGTGGAATAATGTAATGACAACGTAACTTACATAATTAGGTCAATTACGTAATTTGGCTACAGCAGCCAGTGAAATGGATAATATAGTTTTTGGCTGAAGTCGGACTGCAGAGGAAGAAGAAGAGGAAGAAGAAGAGTTTGGATTTGATATCCCGCCTTTCACTCCCCTTCAGGAGTCTCAAAGCGGCTAACATTCTCCTTTCCCTTCCTCCCCCACAACAAACACTCTGTGAGGTGAGTGGGGCTGAGAGACTTCACAGAAGTGTGACTGGCCCAAGGTCACCCAGCAGCTGCATGTGGAGGAGCGGAGACGCGAACCCGGTTTCCCAGATTACGTGACTACCGCTCTTAACCACTACACCACACTGGTGTAGCAGCGCTGCTTGTGGCAAGTGGAGAGCAGAACAGAAAACTCTGTGTATTCCTGCATCCCTACTGACTCGTGTAAGAAACTCTTAAGAAACACATCTGGTTTCCATGCATCCCATTTGGTCTTTAGAAGAGGACCTCTGGGGAATCAAGATCTTCTAGAGAAAACTGAGTCAGAGGCGACATGATCAAAGCCCATCAAGTTATATGTGGCGTGGAGGAAGTGGATAGAAAAACCCACATAATATACCGTTCCCTAAAAAATTGGCTCGGGAGCAGGAGAACCCCTGGAACAGCACATGGGGGGGGGGGAATAGAGCAGGGGATTGCCGCATGTGGCCAGCTGGAATGTTAGCACAGACGGGATAATGCAGCGCTGAATTGTCATAGCGCTATGTTGAATTGGCCATCCAATTGGTCGAGGGAGCCGGTGTACAGCTTCCGGGTCATGTGGCCAGCGTGACTAAGCCGCTTCTGGCGAACCAGAGCAGCACACGGAAATGCCATTTACCATCCCACCGGAGCGGTACCTATTTATCTACTTGCACTTTGATGTGCTTTCGAACTGCTAGGTTGGAAGGAGCAGGGACCGAGCAACGGGAGCTCATCCCGTTGCTGGGATTCGAACCGCCGACCTTCTGATCAGCGGCAGCTAAAAAAGCCAGTGCAATTCTGGGCTGCATCAATAGGAATATAGCATCTAGATCAAGGAAAGTAATAGTGCCACTGTATTCTGCTCTGGTCAGACCTCACCTGGAGTACTGTGTCCAGTTCTGGGCACCACAGTTCAAGAAGGACACTGACAAACTGGAACGTGTCCAGAGGAGGGCAACCAAAATGGTCAAAGGTCTGGAAACGATGCCTTATGAGGAACGGCTAAGGGAGCTGGCCATGTTCAAATATATAAAAGGATTTCATATAGAGGAGGGAGAAAGGTTGTTTTCTGCTGCTCCAGAGAAGTGGACACGGAGCAATGGATCCAAACTACAAGAAAGAAGATTCCACCTAAACATTCGGAAGAACTTCCTGACAGTAAGAGCTGTTCGACAGTGGAATTTGCTGCCAAGGAGTGTGGTGGAGTCTCCTACTTTGGAGGTCTTTAAGCAGAGGCTTGGCAACCATATGTCAGGAGTGCTCTGATGGTGTTTCCTGCTTGGCAGGGGGTTGGACTCGATGGCCCTTGTGGTCTATTCCAACTCTATGATTCTATGATTCTAAGTCCTAGGCTCTGTGGTTTAACCCATAGTGCTACCCACGTCCCCTGTATAGTGGTACCTCGGGTTAAGTACTTAATTTGTTCTGGAGGTCCATTCTTAACCTGAAACTGTTCTTAACCTGAAGCTCCACTTTAGCTAATGGGGCCTCCTGATGCTGCCGCGCCGCCGGAGCACGATTTCTGTTCTCATCCTGAAGCAAAGTTCTTAACCTGAAGCACTATCTCTCGGTTAGCGTAGTGTGTAACCTGAAGTGTCTGTAACCCGAAGTACCACTGTACCAGTAGCTAGAAACCACAGGAGAGGAGAGGGGTGTTGTGCCCTGCTTGTGGTCTTTCCATGGAGGCATCTCATTGACCATGGTTGAGGGCAGGGTGCTGGACTGCGATGGGACATGGACCCGATCCAGAAGGCTCTTCTCACATTCCTATGAGACTTCTGCCAATGCCAACTTCAGGAAGAAGGAGGGTTGCTGATGGAAGATAAACTGCAAGGATCGGATTAGACACCCACCCAGTCCATCAACCAAATCACGGCAGTCGGTCTTAACAAATTGAGAGGAAGGCAGCATGAGGGTAGCTCGCAGTTTCAGCGTGGTGAGTTATCTTCATCTAAAGCATTTAGCCTGACGTTTCTTATCTGAAAAGAGAGCCGGTTCTTGGCTTTCTTCACCTGGCGTTGGGTTACTTAAACGGCTTGCGAGGAAAGGAAACATTCCTTCAAGGTTAAATGTCAGGTACTTACTTATTGATTCACTGAAATGAAGCCGGACCTCTTTGTCTCCTTTTCAAAACACATGCCAGTTCCCTTCCCATCCCTTATACAGAAATAAATACTGTTTTTCACTTTTGGACAGTTGCTTATTCCTTTGTTCGAAAAGCCCATTCATTTCCTTTATTTGAGCCAGGTCAAAACATAGAGAGGCATCTCACTCCAGCCTCACCCAGGAGTGCCAGAACCCTAACCTGGGGGGTGAAGCGAACAGAACAGGAAATCATGAAAACGTCAATAATAATAATTTATTATTTATACCCCGCCCATCTGTCTGGGCTTCCCCAGCCACTCTGGGTGGCTTCCAAAAAAATATTAAAATACTATAATACATCAAACATTAAAGCTTCCCTAAACAGGGCTTCCTTCAGATGTCTTCTAAAAGTCTGGTAGTTGTTTTTCTCTTTGACATCTGGTGGGAGGGTGTTCCACAGGGCGGGTGCCACTACCAAGAAGGCCCTCTGCCTGGTTCCCTGTAACTTGGCTTCTCGCAATGAGGGAACCATCAAAAGGCCCTCAGCGCTGGACCTCAGTGTCCGGGCAGAACGATGGGCGTGGAGACGCTCCTTCAGGTATACTGGACCAAGGCCGTTTAGGGCTTTAAAGGTCAGCACCAGCACTTTGAATTGTGCTCGGAAACCTACTGGGAGCCAATGTAGGTCTTTCAAGACCGGTGTTATATGGTCTCGGCGGCCGCTCCCAGTCACCAGTCTAGCTGCCGCGTTCTGGATTAGGTGGCTTGAGGTATCTGCAAATATTCCAGAGTTATATGCGCAGTGGGGCATCCCATCGCTTTTCTCCCCCACCACCCCTGCGCTGAAAATTGGCTCGGGTGCTCAGGAGATCCCCCAGAACAGCACACAGGGGGACTTGAGTGGGGAAGCATAGAATCATAAGAGTTGGAAGAGACCACAAGGGCCATCGAGTCCAACCCCCTGCCAAGCAGGAATCATACGGTGATTAATACCATGTGGCAAGCACAGACAGGATGTATGTCACACAAAGCTGAATTACACCAGTGGTTCCCAAACCTTTGTGGGTCACTTCTCCCCTGGTTCCATAAACTCACCCCAAATGCCCCCTAATCTACCCTATAGAAGGCATGGTACCCAGAACAGCAGTTTGCACAACCCATTAAGGAAGATAATAGTGACGCGCAGCGTAAATTAATGATGCAGAGTTTTAAAGAATAAAAGCTTTACTGAGTTAAAATAAACTTCTTCATAAACAACATGATTCAAACCAGTTTCCACACAGTGCCAAAGTCTATCACGTTTTAGAACCCGACTTCAAGCTTGAGAGCCCAAGTCAGGTAATTCTTACCATTCAGACGTTCCATCTGGGCAGTCTTGCCTAGATTAATAAACACTGCAGGTTGGTGAGCTGACATGGCTTCTGCTCCTTGCTGCACCGGGTCTGCTTCTTCGGTACGCGGCCTCACCACTGGACCTTCAGTCCCTTCGAGGTCCTCACCAACAACACCCTGATTCTCCAACTTTAGCAATTCGCCATCCATAAAACGCTGGGCCCATAACCTGACTAACTTTAGTAGGCCCAAATGATTATGCAGTCCCAGCACTTCCCAGCCTGCTTTGCTGCTTCTGCTCTCATGTGTCTTTGTCACATGACAAATTGTCAGGTTCTCAGCCGCAGTCAGAGGTAACTGGCCCACACTCCAGGCATTCGGCTTGAGATCCTTGTTGACCTCCCTGTCTGCGTCTCCCGGCAGGATACAGGCAAGGTCACAAATCGGCGATCCCACTCAGCGTGAGAGGGACACACCTCTCCCCCTCCTCCCTGGTTCCCTCAGGGAGGGGTAAAGAGACAGACAGAAATCTATTTACATGTCTTTATTCCTGTCATTCCAGCAGTACAGAGAAACAGGTCTGCACTCTCCAGCCTCCAACAGTAGAGAGAGAAACTCCACCCCTGTACTTCCAGTACAGGTCAGATGACACTCTGAGCTAACATCCGGTGCTCAGTACAGTGAAAAAACTGCTCCTTTGTTCCAATAGTACAGTCCCAAACATCAACATCCTGTTTTGCATTCCAGACACCTGCAGCTGGCTTTTGCATTGCTGCTTTTTCCTGACACAAATAGCACCATAAAATTCAAAACAGTAACAATTAATTGCACATTTATTCAAAACACATAAAATGATTTCGTTTCATTCAACCAAAGTGCTTGATCCAGTGATGCCAGCTTTTCAAAGAGCGATAGTTATTTACAGTGCTTTTTTTCAGCCTGGAATGGGCCGGAGAGCAGTTCTTGCACCTCTCGGGTGGGTACCATTGTGAGCCGGCGCTCCCCCAGCCCACTCTTGCCTTTACATGCTTCAGAGAAGCCCAACACGAACATTTCAAGTCAAAATGGAAGCTGGCCAGTGTGTGCGAGTCTACACCTTTTTTCTTTTCAGATCTATGACGCTACTTGGCTCCTAGCCGCTCCTAGCCACAATTGGTCAAGCTACAGGGTGGGGCCAATTCATATTTCCTTTTCTTCAATCCCTCTCCAGTGTAGTGGCAGCAGGATTTAAGCTTTCCAGCCAGGACTCTACCGTTGCACGCATGCGCATTTGCACGAGGACCCTTCCGAGCTGCCCTAGACATCCGCCTGAATTGAAGAAAACGAGGAAGGCAGGGGCTCGTTTATTTGAACTGCACCAGAACCAGGAGTGACCCCCCAAACCAGCTAGGTTGACAGCTTGCTGTAGCTTTTAGCAGCTGTGCTAAAATGGTAACTCTCCACTCAACAGGTAATTATCTCAGGTAGCTGGGATGGGAAAGTCTCCACCAGAAATTGTGGAGAGTCGCTGCAACAACAGACTATACTCGGCTGAGCTCGAATAAAGGCTGTTAAATGTGCTTATCTCAGCAGAGCACTGCAGCAAAACCTGTGGTTCCCAGGCCACTTAGTTTAGTTATTGACCAAGCCATGCCAACCGCTGAACCAGGGTTTTATAATTTTATTTTATTATTAAATTTGTATCTCGCCTGTCTGCCCAAAGGAGCCCAAGGTGGCAAACATAGCAAATGTTAAAACAATTCAGTTTAAAATAAAAGACACGTTTAAAACATTTAGAAACCATTTTAAACCGTTGAGAACATATAACAACATTGAAAAGCAATCACATTTCCCTCGCAGCTCCTAATTTCAAGGTCTCTTGGCCCTCAAAGGCCTGGGTAAACAGGGATGCCTTTAAATTTCTCCTGAAAGTCGGGGAGGGAGGGAGGGAGAGAGAGACTCACCTGACCAGGGAAGGCATTCCACAAAGAGACCACCACAAAGAAGGCCCTGTCATTGGGTCAATGCCAACCAGGAAGCATCAAGAACAGGGTGATATAGTCACTCCTGCAGGTCCTTTGGTCTCGAGCCATTGAGGGCTTTGTAATAATATTTAGCATTGGTATAACACTTCCAAGTATGCCCAACGCTTCACACACCTACCCTGTAAGGTAAGCTGTTGAAACCGCCCATTTTGCAGAGCAAGAGAGAAGCTTGCGAGTCCATGGCAGAAGTGAGATGGGAGGGTGTCGGTCTCTTAGCCGCCATGACACCTGCTTTGTTGACTTGAAGGCTCGCTCCGTCTTCCTCGCCAACCTGACCTTCCTTCTGGGGACTCTCTGGCTCAGAACTCTCTATCAAAAAACTCGTCAAACAGAGCAATTCTCTCCGTCTTAGTCCTCACTAAGGCTGGTCTCCGGCGAGGTTTCCCGAAGTCGCCTTCCCAGTTCTCGGAGTCCGTGCTTGATGCATCCCAGAAAGATTCCCTTCTTGCCTGCTGCTTTAGCAACCATGTCTCCACTTTACCCCTCTGTCCTTGGTGGGGTTCAGAAGGTCCAAGCTCTTTTGGAAATTCTCCGCTCCACCGATCGCCTAATAAAAAGAAACAGGAAGCTCTACTGCACTGGGTATCTGGTCGCCACAGGAAGCTTCATAACAACACTGTAATGGGTTTGGCTACCTTGGAGTGGCTCATCGATTGCAGTAGTTTTGCCTAGAGGAAGAGTGAGGAATCCCAAGATTGGGGGCTCAATGCGGCCCTCCAGGGCTCTCTACCAGGCCCTTGGAAGTGCCCCCAGGCTCCACTGGTGCTGTTTTGTACCTGAAATGTGTTTTCTTGCTTGGAATGTGTCCTGGAACTCTGAGAATGCCTCTTCCTTGCCTCAGTGGAAGCCAGAGGAGGGGTGTTTGGATGTGTGGGCAGAAACTAGCCTTCAGTACAAATTTGCATCCATTGATCCGCCCCCTTTTGCCTCTGCCCCCACCTGCCCCTGGTGCATGACCCTGGGAAGGATGCCCAGAAACAAATGTGGTCCTCGGGTGTCAGGAATGAGCCAGCGCCAAGCAAACGTTTGCAGCTAACTGCAGAAAATAGCCAGGATCAGAGAGGCTGCTTTGATGTTAGTCAGACAGAGGAAAGCTGCATACTCTGGCTCCTCCTGACCTTGACGTGCAAGCTGGTAAGACACTAACGGAGAACAGGCTAGAACACAGTCAAAGCTCGCCAGAAGCACAAACAGGCAGGAAAGAGTTATGAGACAGCCTCTCAGAGAATGGGGAAGAGGTGGGAGCTGAGGTCCGAGGTCTCTGTGAATGGGAGGGTTGCAAGATAGGAAGTAAAACACAAGACATAAGAAGCAAAAGTTCAGTTGCTTCTGGCCATGTGGGAGGCAGTCTTCAGAAGGGTCATCTTGACTGATGATGGCGGCAGCCGTGTTAAGTCGTCCGGAGCTATCTGTTTGATTAGACAATAAATCATCCTTTTTAATTAACTACGCTTACTGTGTTATCAAGCCGGGGACTGGACTTCTGACATCGGAGTGGAAAATATTTTCCCACCTTCTGCCTTGTCGCCCAATGGCAATCAGGAAAGTCACAAAATGGCACTTGGTGACTTGCGGGCATTTGACCTGAATGCCAATATATCTTGCAGCTCTGGGACTTGCTGTCTGATCAGCATATGTAAATGCAATTACCGGACGAAACGTCCTTAAATGTCCAGAGCTGGCACCGTTCAGTCTTTTTGTGGGCGGTGATGCTAACTTAACAGTTCAAATCTCTTAAGGAGTTCTCTTTGACTAGCGGCCAGGCTCATAGTAACAAGCTATCGGAAGGATCTGCAGCATGCTTCTTTGACAAATTGTTACCCTAAACTACAGTGGATGCTCGGGTTGCGAACGTGATCCGTGCGGGAAGTGGTGTCTTAATTATAGGGCAGTTGCAGCAGTGTGAACCACAGAAGGTTGCTTAAACCGGAAAACCTGCTCAGCTCCCCAAGATCACTTACCGTGGTCTCCGTCAAATGTCTGGTCACGCTCAAGGGCAAGAAGCTCCTCATCTTCGGAGCTATTATTCCCCAGCACACACCCAAGAGTTTCGCTGATGCTGAGATCCCTCGCTTTTGGCTTGTTAAGTCTTGCCTCCTCCTGCAAGCATCTTTTCAGTTCTGCCTGGGTTAATAAATAGCTAGTTATATTCACAGAAGGGCCTTAAACAGGTCTAGCAGTCTTTCGCTCTCCCCAGGGGAACCCGGGAGCTGTAGTGCAGCTGCCGGAGGGTTGCGATCGGAATCCTCCCCAAACTACAGTTCCCATGATCCTTTGAGGGATGCCGCGCCAATTCAGGAGGAATAAATTTGTCCTTCGTTTTTGCATCCAAAGAATGCAGCAGGCCGTTCGCTCTAACTAAAGGGTGGCTCAGTGTTTGAACTGCAAGCATTATTGAAGTTTTGAAAAGAAAATCGGCTTCCTTCTTCAGAAATAATAAGAATAATTATTATCATTTTGATTTTGTTCCCTTCGCCCTAAGGTCTCAGGGCAAGTCACAACGAACACAGGTCACAATTAAAAACAGATTGCAATGCTGTTTTAACCCACGTGTGTGCATTTAATTGGTAGATTATTTGACTTTGGGTGGAATTCAAA
The DNA here is from genome assembly GCF_965112155.1 of Podarcis liolepis. NCBI lineage: Eukaryota > Metazoa > Chordata > Lepidosauria > Squamata > Lacertidae > Podarcis > Podarcis liolepis. The sequence goes on along the minus strand of NC_139554.1, from coordinate 6,527,742 downwards.
GTGGCGCTGCACTGGCACAAAGATTTCTGCTTGCCTGGTGAAACGGTCACACCTCTCCTTCCCCCTGTGTGCTATTCTGGGTGTTATCTCAACTTCCTGGAGCCAATTTGGGGGGGGGGGGTGCAGTGTGGGAAGGAGAGAGGAGACAGATTTATTACACTCGCACACGTCGTTGCATTGGCTGCCACTAGCACAACTATGTAGCTGGATCTGGCCCTAAGGATGCAATCCTATGGAGGTTACCTGGGAGTAAATCCCACCAAACCCACTTCTGATCTGGACCTGTATAAAAGGTAAAGGTAAAGGGACCCCTGACCATTAGGTCCAGTCGTGACCAACTCTGGGGTTGCGGCACTCATCTCGCTTTATTGGCCGAGGGAGCCGGTGTACAGCTTCTGGGTCATGTGGCTGGCATGACTAAGCCACTTCTGGCGAACCAGAGCAGCGCACGGAAACGCCGTTTACCTTCCCGCCAGAGCGGTACCTATTTATCTACTTGCACTTTGACGTGCTTTCGAACTGCTAGGTTGGCAGGAGCAGGGACCGAGCAATGGGAACTCACCCCGTCGCAGGGATTTGAACCACCGACCTTCTGATTGGCAAGTCCTAGGCTCTGTGGTTTAACCCACAGCGCCACCCGCATCCCTCCTATGGAGGTTACCTTGGAGTAAATCCCACCAAATCCACTTCTGATTTGGACCTGTATACAGTCGCACTATAAAAAAAACCTTAAATCGGTCAAATAAAACGATTCAATTAAAATCTGTTTAATTGGATTGACTTCTCTACAATTAATGGAACTGATAAACAACTGAATGTCGTAAGCCTATGGTTATGGCAGTGAATCCATTCAGAAAGATACCATCTCTTATCACAGTCCCTCCTGCAGTGGTGTTCTCTAATGCACAAAATGGAAGTTCCATCATTTTACTTAATTATCCCCATTTCCCTCTTGAATCCACCAAGGGCATCCCATGGCCATTACCTCTTTCCTTTGTTCCAGCATCTTCATCTTCAGTAGATACTGCCGTCTTCCAGCGGGGTGCAGAACAATCTTCCCTCCTTTATCTTGCTCCTTCCAAGGGAAAAGGAGGGGGAGGAGACCCATATTTCACAAAACAGACTCATGATTCCATCACGATCCTATCCATCACTCGTTGGGCAAGGTGAACAAGGGTATTTGTAGCTGACGCAAAAAACACGCTCGACTGGTGTTCTATTCTTATGCTCTCTAAAATCAAAGATTCTTAGGCGGTGATATAAGGATGATGGATCACTCTGTTTCTGGTCTGTTGCAGGTTTGCATGCGTACATTCATAAATCTGATCCATCCAGTCTCTGCATTAATCTGTGGGTTTTTATCTTTCTTTTTGTTAAAAAAAGCCCACAAGGAAATTCTTATTTAAATTCATACTTACATATGTATTTGCTTAAACCCATGCATCTAATCTCTGAATACATTCATTCCTAAATGTGTTTTATCCTAAAATGCACACCTTTTAAATGTATTTGGGGGTGAGAAATGTATTGCAAAATTCAGAGAAATGTAAAAACCGAAGGATCGTTATGTTCCAGTCTGGGCCAGGAGGTGCAAACGAGATCAATTTGCTTTAAAATGCAAAAAATTCTCCATTCATCCCTAGTGTGAGTATAAGCATATTTCTTCCTGGGAATGGGCAAGCAATGGGCATAGGAATTGGTTTGCTGAAGCAAAACCTGGTTCAACTAGTGAGTATTTGCAACCATGGGACATAGGAAGCAGATTCCCATGCTAAAGTTCTACATATTATGTCTCTGGAGGAAGTATGTGTTGACGATGATTAAACTGAAAAAGATTGAAGCATCAGCCTAAATTAGGATAGTTTAATCCCCTCCCTAAGAAGACGGAACGGAAATCAAACAGCCCTATGGGATGGGAAGACCATTCTCTGTCTCAAACTTGGGTCTCCAGCTGTTTTTGGACTACAACCCCCATCATCCCTGACCACTGGTCCTGCTACCTAGGGATGATGGGAGCTGTGCTCCAAAAACAGCTGGAGACCCAAGTTTGGGAAACCCTGGTCTATCTGGAAAAGGGAACACCTAGCCTTCCAGGTGTTGCTGGACTCCCAGCACCCCTGGCCAGCATGGCCAATGGGCAGGGATGATGGGAATTCTTGCCCAAGCAGAGCAGTGCATGGGTTTGATACGGTTCTTCCATGGCCAGAATGTTAACCACACCTCCTTAAAAACTGCTAACTGCAGCATGTGGTTGGACACTAAGATTACCCTGTACTTACGGCATAAACGTTTCCCTCCATCCTTCCTTCCTTCACGAACTTCTACCAACCTTTGCTCTGTATGCTGCTCCTCCACACGGCAGGCTTAAGAACTTGTCTACAGGGATGTCCTTTGCAAGAATGAAAGGCTCCAACTTCTGCAAAGCCAAGAAGAGAGAGTTGGACTGTTCAAAACTGTTTCGCTTTGAGATATTTGAGGGTTTTTGTTTGGTTTTGTTTTGTTTGCAACCAATCAGTATATAAATGAAATAGCGGCTGCTGAGGCTACATAACACTGGTCTTGAAAGAAGAAGAGGAGTTTGGATTATGATATCCCGCTTTATCACTACCCTAAGGAGTCTCAAAGTGGCTAACATTCTCCTTTCCCTTCCTCCCCAACAACAAACACTCTGTGAGGTGAGTGGGGCTGAGAGACTTCAGAGAAGTGTGAGCAGCCCAAGGTCACCCAGCAGCTGCAGGTGGAGGAGCGGGGAAGCAAACCCGGTTCACCAGATTACGAGACTATCGCTCTTAATCACTACACCACACTGGCTCCCTTACTAGGAGCCATGCTAATTCCAATTTTAGTATATGTACTGCTGAAGCATTGGCTTCCAGTATGGTTCCGAGCACAATTCAAAGTGCTGGTGTTGACCTTTAAAGCCCTAAACGGCCTCGGCCCAGTATACCTGAAGGAGTGTCTCCACCCCCATTGTCCTGCCCTGACACTGAGGTCCAGCTGTGAGGGCCTTCTGGTGGTTCCCTCACTGCGAGAAGCAAAGCTACAGGGAACCAGGCAGAGGGGCTTCTCGGTGATGGCACCTGCCCTGTGGAATGCCCTCCCATCAGATGTCAAGGAAATAAACAACTATCTGACGTTTGGAAGACATCTGAAGGCAGCCCTGTTTAGGGAAGTTTTTAATGACTGGTGTTTTCATGTATTTCATGTATTTTTAATCTTTTGTTGGAAGCCACCCAGAGTGGCTGGGGAAACCCAGCCAGATGGGTGGGGTATGTATGTATGTATGTATGTATGTATGTATGTATAATAAACAGGACAACTAGAACTCCCTTCTTAATCAGTGTTGTTTTGTGCATTGGTTCTGTATATTGAAGGGAAGCAGGACCCTGTCAGCTGTCACTGTCTCCCAAACTTTGCAAATTTTACTCTCAGATGCCTCTTCAGAAAAGCATCTGTGTCATCCGCCCAGCCCTGAAATGACTCTGAGGTGGCCAGGGGACGGGACCCAGAATGGAGGGTGGTGAGAGGTGGCAAGACCTTTCTGGAGCCCTTCTGAGCTCCTGAGACCTCGGGCCCCGCCAGAGCAGGTATCTTTCATGAGAGGAGTGCTTTTCAATATTTGTATACAGTGTTGAAAGGAAACAGGTAATCAGTGGGATCGGAAGAGAGATAAGGGATGCTAGCAGAGGCTGCCTGGGAGTGGGGAGGTAAAAGCCCATGGATCCTCCGGATTTTTACATTGGGTCACCCCAAAGTCATCCCAAATTCACCATCAGATCACATAGCATGGCCACAACCTGCACCAAAAAAATCACGCACCCAGTGTTGTGTGGGGCCGCAATGGCACAAAAACGCGGTTACAAAGCACAGGTCCACATGGATTCTCAGGATTTTTGCATTTGTTGTTGTTGTTTAGCTGTGTCCGACTCTTCGTGACCCCATGAACCAGAGCACGCCAGGCACTTCTGTCTTCCACTGCCTCCCGCAGTTTGGTCAAACTCATGCTGGTAGCTTTGAGAACACTATCCAACCATCTCGTCCTCTGTCATCCCCTTCTCCTTGTGCCCTCCATCTTTCCCAACACCAGGGTCTTTCTCAGGGAGTCTTCTCTTCTCAAGAGGTGGCCAAAGTATTGGAGCCTCAGCTTCAGGATCTGTCCTTCCAGTGAGCACTCAGGGCTGATTTCCTTCAGAATGGTTTGATCTTCTTGCAGTCCATGGGACTCTCAAGAGTCTCCTCCAGCACCAGAATTCAAAAGCATCAATTCTTTGGCGATCGGCCTTCTTTATGATCCAGCTCTCACTTCCATACATCACTACTGGGAAAACCATGGCTTTAACTACCATATTTTTCGCTCTATAAGACGCACTTTTCCCCCTTCAAAAATGAAGGGGAAATGTGTGTGCGTCCTATGGAGCGAAGATGCCATAGCCCCGTGACCCTCTCCCGGCTGGAGAGGTGACGCGCAGCTATGGCAGGAGCCTCTTTAGCCGCGCGCCACCTCTCCAGCCGGGAGAGCGGGCGCACGGGGCTAAAGAAGCCATAGAAGCTTTCTGCTGCTCCCCGACCTGCTCTTTGGGGTTAGTGGTGGGCTCCCCCCCCCCGCCAGCCCCAAAAAGCAGGTCGAAAGGAACCTGAAGCCTGGAGAGCGAGAGGGGTCGGTGCGCACTGACCCCTCTCGCTCTCCGGGCTTCCAAGGTAGCCGCCTGAAGGCGACTGAACGCGTCTTAAACGGCACCTTGTTTTAGAGGGGGAAAACAAGAGGGGGAAAATTCTCCCCCTCTCTGTGCAGCGCCTCCTGCCGCTTCGCTGAAGGGGCGCTGGGCAGAGAGGGGGAGAATTTTTTTTTCTTGTTCTCCCCCCTCTAAAACAAGGTGCGTCCTATTGTCTGGTGCGCCCTATGGTGCGAAAAGTATGGTATACGGACCTTTGTTGGCAAGGTGATGTCTCTGCTAAATTCACCGTCAAATCACATGTCTGTGGCCACAGCGTGAACCACAAAAATCATACATCCACTGTTTCGTTCAGAATATATTTTTTTCTTGTTTTCCTCCTCTAAAAATTAGGTGTGTCTTATGGTCGGGTGCATCTTATTGAGTGAAAAATACTGTACCTTGCAAGCCCATGGAGGTTTAGGATCAGAGTTTTCCTTCCCAGTTGGAAGAGCCCCATCTGTTCCTCTGCAGAAACTGCCTTCTGAGTGTGGACACAAGGTGGCAGCACCTAACACTGCAAAGCTAACTCTTCTTCAAACCATTTTGCCCAGGAACCCAGGGAGGAAAATCTGCCAGCTGCTCAGTTCAGCTGGAACGCTCTTCACAAATCATAACTTTTCCGTACACATAAGAACATAGGAAGCTGCACTGCACTGACGGGCAGTGGCACTCCAGGGTTCCTGGCAAGGATCTCTCTCAGCCCTACCTGGAGATGGCAGGAATTGAACCCAGCACCTCCTGCATTTAAAGAAGGTTTTCTGCCGCCCAGCAGCAACCCTTCTTTTTAGGCATACGCAAAAACATAAAAGGGCTAGACCAGAGGTTGGCAAGGCTTACCGGGCAGGGGCTGGATCACTCCCGCAAAAATCCTCCGTGGGCCAGGCCGGTGCAGCGCGACGCCGGAAATTGTGTCTGCGCATGCCCGTGGCACTGGAAATCGCTTCTGCGCATGCTCAGACACCGAAAACCGCACCTGTGCAGAAGTGATTTCCGGAGCTGTAAATGTGATCAGTTACAATAAAGAGTGAACCCAGAGGCCTTTCTTCTTGGAATTACAGGTTTAGAATTGCCCAAGAAAAATGTTAAATTATTTTTGCATGCCACAATGGCTGCCCGAATATTACTTGCTAAAAATTGGAAAACACAAGAACTACCAACAGTGGAAGATTGGCAGATGAAGATGATGGACTTTTCGGAGCTAGCTGACCTGACTGGAAGAATCCGTGACCAGAAAGAAGAGGAGTTTCAAGAGGACTGGAGGAAATTCAAGGACTATTTGAATACTGTAATATAAAAAATTAGAAATTACTTGAAAGAAACAAATCGGCCTAGGATTAAATTAAGTCATAATTAAATAAATGGGATTTAGAATGTTAAGAAAAGTGAGTAAGATGGACTATAATTGGAAATTGTTTTAGTTTAATAATGATATTGGAAAGCTGTTACTTTTAATTACACGGAAACTCAGAAGGGAGGGATTTGGGGAAGTCAACCAAGATGGTTAAATGGTTGGATTCGTGAAGAATTAAATTTGTTGTTATTGTTTATCTGTTTATTGTTCCCCCTCCCCCCCTTTCTTCTCCCCCCCCCCCCTGTTTTTGTGTATCATCTTGCTTTGTGGTTTGTGTTATCACGGTGGAAAATTTAATAAAATTTATTTTTTTAAAAAAGAGTGAACCCTCTGTAGGGAGGAGCCCTGGACAATCCCACACTCATTTCCTTTGTAACTTTCCCAGCTGAAAAAAAAACCCCTCTACTTTGGTTTTGCTTTGGCCAATTGGTTTGTATCGCTAGGGTCTCAAACATTTATCCCTGTGTTTTTAATGTTCTTTGTGGCAGCCGTCCAGAGTGACTGGCCAACCCAGTCAGATGGGTGGCATTTAAAATGGACGGTGCTGGTGATGATATAACTTTCTAGCTGCTTGATCCGTGTGTGTGAATAAGAAGGGCTTCCATTCTGCTCCAGACTGCACCAGAGATCCTCACACACAGCTGTGGGGAATCTGCGTGGGATTCAGGGCCAGAAGTCCTCCTGAGAACGCCTTTTGCAGTCTTCTTTCAGCCTTCTCACCGCCGAGACTTTCAAAGCCCGAGGAAGTAGGCCGAGCGAAAGGAATCAGCAAGCCAGCTAAAAGCATCTGGTGGGATCTCACATGAAAAGGGACGACGCTGCCTGGAAGAAAAGGCAAAGGAGCGAAAGAGAGGCAGCCCTTCAACGGGATCTTGTCAAGTCAAAGAACGGTAACGGGGATCTCTCCAGGGAGAAGATTCCCACAGGCTTCCGCATCATTCGATTTGGCTTTGAGGGACGTTTGCCGGGACGCGGGCCTGTGAATTTCAATCTCAACTGCGCAACGGCCGTTTTAAGGGACCGGTGGTGCAATTATTGCCTTCGGGGGACCTGTCATCACGAAAGCTTCCCGTTAGCTGCTGCGCTAACCATGTCACCAAATTAACTTCGGCGCGAGTGCTAAACTGGATAGCATGCCAGGGAACTTGAAAGCATGAGAGTCACATTTCCTTCTAGGCTTTGAAAGAGGATTCGGCAAATTCATTGAGGAGAAGCCCATCGGCGGCTTCTAATTAATAGACGTATACAGCTATGGTTTTCCCAGTAGTGGTGTATGGAAGTGAGAGCTGGACCATAAAGAAGGCTGATCGCCGAAGAATGGATGCTTTTGAATTATGGTGCTGGAGGAGACTCTTGAGAGTCCCATGGACGGCAAGAAGATCAAACCTCTCCATTCTGAAAGAAATCAGCCCTGAGTGCTCACTGGAAGGACAGATCCTGAAGCTGAGGCACCAGTACTTTGGCCACCTCATGAGAAGAGAAGACTCCCTGGAAAAGACCCTGATGTTGGGAAAGATGGAGGGCACAAGGAGAAGGGGACGACAGAGGACGAGGTGGTGGGACAGTGTTCTGGAAGCTACGGACATGAGTTTGACTGAATTGCGGGAGGCAGTGGAAGACAGGAGTGCCTGGCGTGCTCTGGTCCGGTCCATGGGGTCACAAAGAGTCGGACACCACTAAACCACTAAGCAACAACAACAATATTGCACAAGTTATGTAAATTCACCACAGCGGGAAGTGAGATGAATTGAGGGGGGGGGTTGGCGGGAGGTGAACTGCAGCAGAACGGAAATGGCGGTGCGCTTGACAGATACAGGGTAGAAAGGAGAATGGTGCCTTCTAACATCCCGAGCCGAGAGCCTCGGGCCACGTTCAGCCAGTTCCACCCCTCCTCACTAGTCATGGACTAGCTGGATGCTGAGGAGTGGGGGGGGGGGGACCTGCTGGGGAACTCCCAAGAGAAGAAGGCTCAGAGCCTGGGGAGTGGCGATGGGACAACAATGAGTGGTCAGAGGGAGAAGAGGGAGGAGACTGGGAGGAGGAGGTGTCAGCAGCTGAAGGGGTAACAGGACTTAGTGAGCAGGATGAGTCTGTGGCAGAGAGCAGTCCAGACTCAGAGGCAGGTGTCAGGGGCTGGACTGAGGAGGAATGGTGGGGACTGCCCCGATTTTTCTGAACCTTCCCCAGAACAGGAGGACATTATAGATTTAGAACAGTGGTTTGCAGAAGGGCATAGTTCAGAGGTTGCAGAGGACAGAAGCTGGGAAATATTGGAAGAGGAACTGCAAGAAGAATAAGAAGCACCAGGGGAGAGACAGCTGACAGACATCATCATCATCACCATCATAATTTATTACTTATACCCCGCCCATTTGGCTGGATTTCCCCAGACACTCTGGGCGGCTCCCAATATTATTAAAAACACAATAAAACATCAAACATTAAAAACTTCCCTAAACAGGGCTGCCTTCAGATGTCTTCTAAAATCAGATAGTTGTTTATTTCCTTGACATCTGATGGGAGGGCGTTCCACAGGGCGGGAGCCACTACCAAGAAGGCCCTCTGCCTGGTTCCCTGTAATTTTGCTTCTCACAGTGAAGGAACCACCAGAAGGCCCTCGGAGCTGGACCTCAGTGTCTGGGCTGAACAATTGGGGTGGAGACGCTCCTTCAGGTATACTCCGTGTCCTTGAAAAACATTCCTGACCCCCTCGCCCAAGTCCAGACATGTATTGAAGGTAGTAGAACAGAGAGCTCAGAGGCAGAAAGCTCAGATTAGCTGATGTAGGAGTGACGTAGAATAGGGAAGCCGTAGGAGGCTTGGACTTTACTTAGAGCAATGGCATTATTAGGGAAGGGTGCATTCCCCTGCCGCTCTCTGTGAATCATTGAATAAATTACTTGGTAAGAACTTTTATCGTCTCTCTGCTTCTTGGCTGCCACAGTGGGAGGGATATGATTCCCTGAAGCCTGACAGCAGGAGAAGAGAGGGGCCAGGAGACAGAGATGAGGCAGGCTGCTGAAGAAGTCAGGGGGTCTCTCTCTCCTGCTGCGACCAGCTCCCTTCCCCACTGGTCTCCCAGACCAGAAGAGGTATGAAGAGGGCAGGGCAGAGACAGATGCCTCAACCAAGTCTTAGATTGCTTGGGAAGGACCCAGGAGAGGAGGAGACTTAGATGATGATGATGATTTATTACTTATACCCCACCCATCTCGCTGGGTTTCCCCAGCCACACTGGGTGGCTTCCAACAAAGGTTAAAAATACATTAAAACATCAGTCATTAAAAACTTCCCTAAACAGGGCTGCCTACAGATTTCTTCTAAAAGTCAGATAGTTGTTTACAGTGGACGCTCGTGTTGCGAACGTGATCCGTGCGGGATGCATGTTCGCAACCCACAGCGTTCGCAAGCTGCGTCTGTGCACACGCGGGTTGCAATTCGGTGCTTCTGTGCATGCGCAAAGCGCAATTTAGCCCTTCTGCACATGCGCGGCCACTGAAACCCGGAAGTAACCCATTCCAGTACTTCTGGGTTTTGGCGGTCCACAACCCGAAAAAATGCAACCTGAAGCGTCTCTAACCCGAGGTATGACTGTATTTCCTTGACATTTGATGGGAGGGCGTTCCACAGGGCGGGTGCCACTACTGAGAAGGCCCTCTGTCTGGTTCCCTGTAACTTGGCTTCTCGCAGTGAGGGAACTGCCAGAAGGCCTCAGCGCTAGACCTCAGTGTCCGGGCCGAACGATGGGGGTGGAGACTCTCCTTCAGGTATACTGTGGGAAGGCCCCACAACTGCCTCATAGGGGCAAGATCTACCGGGATGAGTTGCTGTGCTTCGTAGGCCTGGTCTCCTGAGCTGTTTGTTTCTTTGAATAAAGAGTTAATGTCACAGGCACCGTGTGAGTTATTGCTGACCTGTTCCTGGCACTTGCCCCTGACGTCACTGGCCTGCTCTGACCCCTCTTACCTGGGGTCTCTTACCTGGGGTCTTCGGGGAGGGTGCTGCTTGATGATGCTTTGTCCTCCCGCTTCCATCTTCAGGTCTAGCGGAACGGACCTCGGCACTGAGAAAGAGGGAGGAAAGAGGAGCATCTTTGTCACGGGAGTTTCTGCGAAAGGCTTTTGAATAAATAAATAATAATATTTTTAACATTTTTCCCCCCTGAAGTGAGGGATGAGGAACCCAACCTACTCAATACCCTCCAACATTTCACTGCAGAAGCTAAAGGAATTGGGGGTGGGGCGGGCTGCCCATCCTGTGTTTGCATCAACATATAATTTTTACATCAGTTTTTAAAATAATAATAATAATTTATTATTTATACCCCGCCCATCTGGCTGGGTCTCCCCAGCCACCCTGGGCAGCTTCCAACAAAGTATTAAAATACTATGATACATCAAACATTAAAAGCTTCCCTAAAGAGGGCTGCCTTCAGATGTCTTCGAAAAGTCAGATAGTTGTTCTTCTCTTTGACATCTGGTGGGAGGGCGTTCCACAGGGAGGGCACCACCACCGAGAAGGCCCTCTGCCTGGTTCCCTGTAACTTGGCTTCTCACAGTGAGGGAACCGCCAGAAGGCCCTCGGCGCTGGACCTCAGTGTCCGGGCAGAACGATGGGGGTGGAGACGCTCCTTCAGGTATACTGGACCGAAGCAGTTTAAGGGCTTTAAAGGTCAGCACCAACACTTTGAATTGTGCTCGGAAACATACTGGGAGCCAATGTAGGTCTTTCAAGACCAGTGTTATGTGGTCTCGGCGGCCGCTCCCAGTCCCCAGTCTAGCTGCCACGTTCTGGATTAGTTGTAGTTTCCGGGTCACCTTCAAAGGTAGCCCCACGTAGAGTGCATTGCAGTAGTCCAAGCAGGAGATAACCAGAGCATGCACCACTCTGGCGAGACAGTCCATGGGCAGGGAGGGTCTCAGTCTGAGTACCAGATGGAGCTGAAAAACAGCTACCCTGGACACAGAATTGACCTGCGCCTCCATGGACAGCTGTGAGTCCAAAATGACTCCCAGGCTGCAGACCTGGTCCTTCAGGGTCACAGTTACCCCATTCAGGACCAGGGAGTCCTCCACACCCGCCTGCCCCCTGTCCCCCCAAAACAGTACTTCTGTCTTGTCAGGATTCAACCTCAATCTGTTAGCTGCCATCCATCCTCCAACCACCTCCAGACACTCACACATTACCTTCACCGCCTTCACTGGTTCTGATTTGAAAGAGAGGTAGAGCTGGGTATCATCCGCATATTGATGGACACCCAACCCAAACCTCCTGATGATCTCTCCCAGCGGCTGCATGTAGATGTTGAAAAGCATGGGGGAGGGGACATGGGAGGCTGTGTCTCCTGCATTTCAGGGGGTTGGACTAGATGACCCCTGGGTCCCTTCCGTCTCTACAGTTCTATGATCCACCACCACCATCGTCCTGACCCTTTTGGCAGTTTGTCTTTGCTTTTATAAATTGGCTTGGTTTTTGTTTTTGGTTTTTTTGCTTCGTTTTATGCCACCTGCAGGATCTTCGCACGACTTAATAAGGACGGCGTCTAATTTGCAAATTATTCATAATGCCCAGAAATTAGAACTTGGAGAGGGAGAGTGCTTTCTGGGGAAACTGGCAACCCCAAACAGTCAATTAGCTCTAGAAGATGCAGATCCCCTTGTGTGCGGAACAGAGCTCTCTTTCTCTCACACAGATCCATTTCACTTTCCTTTTTCTTTTTAACTGAGGGGATGGAGGAAAAGCACAGGAGAGCCCCCCCCCCCAGTAGCTTCACAGATTTGCTACTCTGGCATAATGAGCACGTTAAAACGTCTGTGCAAAAAAGAAAGAAGGAAACAACATTTTCATAATACCCGACAGAATCTGCTTTCTTATACCTTTCTGCCAGGTGTTTTTATGTGAGCGCACTTGCTGTCATAAAGCGCTCTGGGTCGTTTGCCAAATGCCCAGGACTCATTTGTATTCACCGCCACGTCTTCTTCGGGGGGGGGGGGGTAACATTCACTTTCACGTGCGCAAGGCAGCCTCTACCATGAGATCATCCGGGGGGGTCGGGAAGAGAGACATCCATGATTCTCCACGCAAGATTATTATTATTTCTCAAAGAAAGGCTTGCGTCCTTGTTTTCGGTGACATGAATTCCTGGAAACAAACCTTTTCATGGAAATACATAACATCAGGCCCGTCTTACACACAGAGGCTAGTGGCACTGGGTGCCAGGGTGCCAAGTTCTGGAGGGCGCCAGGCGAGAGTCCGGAGAACACTGAACGGGGCGCCAGAAGGCTAAAAGGGGAAAAAAAGGAGCCGACCCTTGCTGGGAGCAGCGCACGCACCCCCCAGCGCAGGCCTGCTCGCTCGGTGTGCTGCCTGCCGTGGCCCCTGTGGCACGAAGCGGACAGCTGAGCCGGGAGGCACCACGTCCAGCTTCCGCCTCTTCCCCACCGGGGGAGCCGCCCTCCAGCCGCTGCCCGCCTCCTCCAGCCCTTAAAAAAGTTTGAAAACTCTGGGAAGGGGGGGGGCACTGGAGGGATCTTTGCACCACGGTGCCAGATGTGCTTAAGACGGCCCTCATAAGATCATACCAGAAGCCTGTCAAATCTAAAATCCTCACTCCAAGGCTCATCTGGGAATAATAATAATACAGTGGTGCCTCGCAAGACAAAATTAATTCGTTCCGCAAATTTTTCGTCTAGCGAATTTTTCGTCTTCTGAAGCACGGTTTCCCATAGGAATGCATTGAAAATCAATTAATGCTATGGTCAAAAAAAGTCCAAACAAAGCCAAATTTGGTACAACAAGAGTTTATTAAGTGCTCTTTAAAGTCACACATACTGTAAAGAGCATTTCAAAATTCAAACCCAGAATTTTTTAAAAAAAACCAGCAGAGTGGCCCAATGGTCACAGAAAATCATAAAAATGCAGGGGGGGGGAACCACAAGCTTCCAGATTCTTGCAAACCCCTCCCCAACACCGTCCTTGAATTCCAAACACCCCAACCCAAAATCCAAAACCTCCCAAAAAAGTTTTAAAAGCTTAACTTACCAAATGGCTGCAAAAGAAGTTTTGGGAAAGCTTCAAAAATCACCAAAGTCTTTAAAAACCTCAAAAAAGGCTACTATGTACACTGCGTTCTATGAGTTGCTCTTCGAAGTCAAGTCGCAACTGTATTAACGGTGTTAAGAAAAAGGAAACAAACTTGCAAGACGTTTTCGTCTTGCGAAGCAAGCCCATAGGGAAATTCGTCTTGCGAAGCAGCTCAAAAACGGAAAACCCTTTCGTCTAGCGAGTTTTCCGTCTTGCGAGGCATTCGTCCTGCGGGGCACCACTGTAATAATAATTTATTATTTATACCCCGCCCATCTGTCTGGGCTTCCCCAGCCACTCTGAGAGCCAGTGTGGTGTAGTGGTTAAGAGCAGTGGACTCGTAATCTGGTGAACCGGGTTCGCTTTCCTGCTCCTCCACATGCAGCTGCTGGGTGACCTTGGGCCAGTCACGCTTCTCTGAAGTCTCTCAGCCCCACTCACCTCACAGAGTGTTTGTTGTGGGGGAGGAAGGGAAAGGAGATTGTTAGCTGCTTTGAGACTCCTTCAGGTAGTGATAAAGCAGGATATCAAATCCAAACTCTTCCTCTTCTTCTCTGGACGGCTTCCAACCAAATATTAAAATACAGTACAGTGGTGCACCGCAAGACGAATGCCTCGCAAGACGGAAAACCCGCTAGACGAAAGGGTTTTCTGTTTTGGAGGTGCTTCGCAAAACGAATTTCCTATGGGCTTGCTTCGCAAGACGACAATGTCTTGCGAGTTCCTGCTGGTTTCCCCCCCCCCCTTTTCCCCAAGCCGCTAAGCCGCTTATCAGCTGATCCACTAAGCCCGCTAAGCCGCTAATAGCGCTAATCCGCTAATGGGATTGCTTCGCAAGATGAAAAAACCGCAAGACGAAGAGACTCGCGGAATGGATTCTTTTCGTCTTGCGAGGCACCACTGTAATGCATCAAACATTAAAAGCTTCCCTAAACAGGGCTGCCTCCAGATGTCTTCTAAAAGTTTGGTAGTTGTTGTTCTCTTTGACATCTGGCGGGAGAGCGTTTCACAGATTGCTCTGTCCCAAAACATTTGCAGGCACAAACACTATTGAAAGGGGGGGTGTATAACCGCCCTGATACCACCATGAGTACAAGTCATGAGCCCCCCCCCCCCCCGGCTCTGAGATCTCTGGGAAAGGCCCCTCTCTTGGTCTCATCACCCTCACAGGGATATTTGGTGGGGATGCAGGAGAGGGCCTTCTTGGTGGCTGCCCCCAGAATTTGTACTGGCTCACTCCTTGCTGTCCTCCTGCTGGCAGGTGGAGACTGTTCCATTCCAACAGGTTTTTGGGGGCTGATTATTAGTAAAAAGAATTCAAAAATTCAGAAAACCTAACAACCTAGTAATGAACTAAAAAATTCATCTGGCTAGGCTAGTCTTAAACAACAACAATGTTATTAGCAGGCACCAAGAAGAGAACACGACAGGTACCTTTGTGATGTCGATAGTTAAACGTTGGAGGATTTAGGACAGAGAAAAGAAAGTACCTCTTCATGTAGTGAACCTGTGGAACTCATTGCCACAGGAGGCAGTGATGACCACAAACTTGGATGGCTTTAAAAGAGGATTAGGCAAATAATTAATGGAGAGGGCTATCGGTGGCAATGTTTCTGAATATCAGCTGCTGGAAACCGCAGAAGGGGAGAGGGGTCTGGTGCTCAAATCCTGCTTGCAGGTTTCCCATTTAAGCATCTCGCCGGTGGCTGTGAGAACAGGACTAGATGGGCCATTGGCCTGATCCAGCCTCAGGTCTCTATTCTGATGTTCTCATGTGCACACCTGCGGTATTCAGAAAACCCTGCCCTATATCTGTTGAATAGGTGATATAATATCTCCCATGAAGGGGATGTACCTGCCTGGATCACCTGTATTTTAACAGGTCTGGCTTTTAGAAAATCATTCTAATTTCAATTTTAAACCATTTAATGATTACCCTTTACAGTGATACCTCGGGTTAAATGTGCTTCAGGTTGAGTGTTTTCAGGTTATGCTCCACGGCGACCTGGAAGTAACAGAGCACGTTACTTCCAGGTTTCGCCGCTTGCGCATGCGCATATTCTCAAAATGATGTCACGCGCATGCGCAGAAGCGGCGAATTGCGGCATGCGCAGACACAGGTTGCATTCGCTTCAGGATGCAAACGGGGCTCCAGAACGGATCCCGTTCGCATCCAGAGGTACCACTGTATATGTTTTTGGCTTTTTGTGCTTTATCTGTGTTGTTTTAATTTGCATAACCCGCCTTGAGTCCAGGTCTGGGGAAAGGAATAAATAACAACTATCAACATCAGGACTTGTTTTCAGCCAGAACTCAGTTCTGGCACCTCCCAGGTGGGTGCCATTGCCATGCTAAGATGGAGGTGTTCATGGTGAGTTCTGGTGCCTCTTTTTCTAGAAAAAATATCCCAGACCCTCCAAGTGTCCCTATTTTCCAGGGACATCCCTGATTTAGAGAAGCCGCCCCGATTTCTGATTTGATCCCGGAATGCCCCCTTTTTCTTAGGTTGTCACTATTTTCATTGGATAAATGTTGGAGGGGATGGAGTTATCCTACCCCTGAGCCATCTGAAGGCAATCCTCAATAGGGAAAGTTTTTTTTTAAAATGCTTAATGTTTTATTGTGTTTTATATATATGTTGGAAGCTGCCCAGAGTGGCTGGGGCAACCTAGTCAGATGTGTGGGATATATAAACAGTAAAATTATCATTATGGAATGGGATGTCCCTATTCTCATTGGAGAAATATTGGAGGGTATGCTTTTGAATTATGGTGCTGTGGAGACTCTTGAGAGTCCCATGGACTGCAAGAAGATCAAACATATAGATCCTGAAGGAAATCAGCCCTGAGTGCTCACTGGAAGGACAGATCCTGAAGCTGAGACTCCAAGATTTTGGCCACCTCATGAGAAGAGAAGACTCCCTGGAAAAGACCCTGATGTTGGGAAGGAGGGAGGGCACAAGGAGAAGGGGACGACAGAGGACGAGATGGTGGGACAGTGTTCTCAAAGCTACCAGCATGAGTTTGACCAAACTGCAGGAGGCAGTGGAAGACAGGAGTGCCTGGCATGCTCTGGTCCATGGGGTCATGACTAAACAACAACAACAACGTATGATATCACTGATCATCATCAGGAAGGCACAATAAAAATGACACCTCTATCCATTTCATTACACCCTAAAAAGGAACGAGGAATTACCTGTGGGATATGCCCCTTGTCCCATTTCTCTCAGAGGCGGAAGGTGCCTGTCTGATGCTGGATTCCTTTCCACCCAAGAGGCAAATGCGTTTCGACTTGTCTCCCTCTGAGGGCTCTGGAACGTGTAGACGGCCACTCTTCCCGGGACCTGCGGCCAGTCCTCTTTCATGGGCATGGGGGCTACTTTAGTCACCTTCCGACGGGCCTTTGAGGAATTCGAGCCCATCTTTTCAGACAGCGGTGAGTCGCTCTGGAAAAGAAGTAACAGCCAAGGGTCGCAACTCCCCAAACTGCCCTACATTCCATTCCCCAGGTCCATAAGCGTGGAGTCATCAAAATGGGGGCAAGATCCAAGAGGACGAAGCCTGCAGACTGAGAATTCCTCCATGCAGTGGGGTGACATTTCCAGGTCTCAAGCTGAAGACGGGTTCAAAACGCAGAGTTCAATGTCCACCAGGAAGGGTGAAACCCAAGAACGGAAAAAATGGACAGGTTTTCAGAGCCACTCGTTCGACTGGCCACCTTTTGAGATGAAACTGGATTTCTAACACAACCTACCGATGGTCTCCCAGTGGAATTTCCCCCTCAGGACGAGCCCTGACTCACAGGAGAGCCAAAAGTGCACCCATTCCCATGGCAACTCCCTCACAGACTCTTCCCATCTCCACACTTTGGTAAGTCCAGTTAAACATTGACCTGGCTTGGGAACTTCCTGTTATGAAAGAATGAGCCGTCTCACGGGGACTGAACATTAAGCCAGCCTGGAGCATTCCAGTGGATTGAGCAGACGAGACCAAGAATGAGTCCAATGATCAAGAAGGCGGTTTCTGCACATACTGTAGAGGGAAGTGAGGGGCAGGTTTCTTGCTTATTGTTCCTGTTTATTGTTTCCTGCTTGGCAGGGGGTTGGACTCGATGGCCCTTGTGGGTCTATTCCAACTCTATGATTCTATGATTCTATTCTATGATTCTACGTGAGGCTTGTCCACCTGGGAAGGGAGACCATCCAGGAGAAGGAAGACTCTGATCCTAAACCTCTGCTACCTTGCGGGATATCTGTGCTGGGCCCGGGGGTTAACCTGAGCCACACAGTCCAGGTCCGGTCCCGAATCCAAGGATTCTGTGAGAAGTCCAATAGGGCCAAGGCAGGAAACCGGGCTAGGTCAGGCAGGTTCCAGCAAGCAGCAATGTTGCTCCCGCAACCTGGGGCGGGGTCCGGCAGCCTTTTATCTCTGACGGGGTAACGGCCGGTCCTGATCCCCCAGTTACTCACCTCCCTGTCTCACCCGAAGGTGAGCACTCCTCCTGCGAGTACTCAGGTCTCTCCTTCTCTCAGACCTCAGTCTCTGCAGCTCGGGAGACGTCGGTGGGTTACTAGACCCAGAGGCCGCCTCATCCTCTCCTGACCCAACCGGTAGTGGAGCAGCTGTAAGTGATGGCCCAGCTGGAGGCAACGAGGTAATTCCTGCATCTGGAGCCAGGGCAGGCTCAGGCCCCTGACTTGGCCCAGTTGGTGTTTGTCGCAGGGAAACCTGTGCAGGCTGGGACTCTTCAGAATCAGGACCAATACTCGGTTCACATGCCATCTGAGGCAAAGGATCCAGTGCAGTCTGAGAGTCCTCCGGCTCCGGCTCCGAGCCCGAGTCGCAGGCCATCACAATATCTTTGGGAGAAGAAAAATCTAAGGAGTAAACCCTACACAAATCCAGAGTGGAGTCCCTAAGACAGTTTTGTGGGGTGTAAAAATCACAGAGCAGTCAAGTACAACATCCCTAGAGTGGACATAAAAGGGGATGTCTGGACCAGCCAGTCGGAACTTCCTGTTTCTCCTAGGCTGGGACAGACTTCCTCTGCATGTGACTAGAGGTGGGCGTGGCCTCACCTTCCCAGGTAACAAAAGAGCAGGACTGTTCAGCCATCTCTCTCTCTCTCTCTGACCACATTCGTCAAAGAAGCAACATCTGCTTAGCCTAAGATGCTCTCCTTATGGGACAGTTTCCAGGTATATATTACTTTTCTAACTTAAGTCTGCCTTCTGGGATCCAATTGTGAACAGAATGTGAGTGAGTAAACTCTTTTTATACTTTTATAGAAGACTGTGTCGTGTCTATCTTTTTATAAGGGACTAAATGGGGAATTACCAAAAGGAAAACGTATTTTAGAGGCTTTAGTGAGCCTGAGCAAACGCATCGGCTGTGCAAGTTTAAAAAGGGGGGTGTTACTCTGCTAAATTGTAGAACTTGTTAACACAAGTTGGAAAGGATATAATCAAACAATATATCCTCTCCTGCATCCCTGAACATTCCCACAAGTTTGATGATGCCTTGTACGCCTCCTTCCAGCAACTCCTGCAGCCAAGTTGGGCCCAAACATATTGCTTTGCTTCCCTTTGGACCTCATCAATGTGGTTTTGTCATCTGGACAATCCTGGACCTCCAGACACACTGCCCAGGATTGTGCCCCAAGGAGGTCACTTCCTTGCTGCTAATGCAGCGGTTTGACTTTACCCTTGGAGGCACACTCCATTGTTGCTCGAGACAGACGGCTGACAACAACCAACGACAAGAATGGAGGCAGAACATTGCCACCACGGCTATAAGCCACGGATAGTCAACCATGAATATGTCTAATCGTCTTTTAAAATGGGAAAAGACGATTAGACATCAAAGAGAGATTAGACATCAAAAGAGCTGGCAATAATAATAATAATAATAATAATAATAATAATAATAATAATAATAATGATTTATTTATACCCCACCCATCTGGCTGGGCTTCCCCAGCCACTCTGGGCGGCTTCCAAAAAAATATTAAAATACTGTAATACATCAAACATTAAAAGCTTCCCGAAACAGGGCTGCCTTCAGATGTCTTCTAAAAGTCTGGTAGTTGTTGTTCTCTTTGACATCTGGTGGGAGGGTGTTCCACAGGGAGGGCGCCACTACTGAGAAGGCCCTCTGCCTGGTTCCCTGTAACTTGGCTTCTCGCAGTGAGGGAACCACCAGAAGGCCCTCGGCGCTGGACCTCAGTGGGGGTGGAGACGCTCCTTCAGGTATACTGGACCGAGGCCGCAAGCTGTTGCCAGTCAGTGCAGACAATATTAGGCTGGATAGATAGCCTG
The DNA here is from genome assembly GCF_965112155.1 of Podarcis liolepis. Classification (NCBI taxonomy): domain Eukaryota; kingdom Metazoa; phylum Chordata; class Lepidosauria; order Squamata; family Lacertidae; genus Podarcis; species Podarcis liolepis. The sequence continues at coordinate 6,508,274 of NC_139554.1, read as the reverse complement.
TTCTGCTAGAAGGCAGCTTCCTCTGCAGATCCTTGTCTCTAAAATCCCACAAGACTTGCTCTGCAGCGCATCCACCCACCCCACTCCCCACATAAGCGATTGTTAGGCTAGGGCACCCCGCAAGCTGGGGAACGATCGTTTTAGCGGCGCTGCTGCGTAATGCAGTAATGAAATTCATGACTCCGAGCCACATTCCCCAGCGCAGGTTACTCACCCACACGAAAACACTCTTCATGCTCCACCAGCTTAATGTCTATACCGCAAAGCGTTTGCTCTGCAGTTGCGGGTGGTTTTCCTTACCAGCTGGGTGGGAAATGCATTTTGCCAGGGAAGGGGAAAAGGGGAAAAACAACAGGGGAAGGAGACGTTGAAGAGCTGGCAATGGGGAAGAAAAGTCATGTCCAGATACTGTTTTCCGATGGAATAGCATTGCAACCGAGACCCCTGAACCTGAAAGTCAGTTTGCAGATAAATTACTAGGAACTTGCCATTTGCTTTACGCATTGTGCGCTAGTTGCTAGACGTCCTTGCGCACTTGTTATGCATTTTGCAAGGAAATAATCCCCCAACACACAGTTGCAGTGTAACTGCAAAGGAGGTATTCTCCTCCTCCTCCCCCCCCCCCAGCGAGTTGGGAAATTGCTGAATATTGACACCGACAATCCAGTTTGATGCATCCTTAATTAGAATTAAGTCCTGCTGAGTTTGGTGGGGTTTACTTTCATGTGTGCATAAGAACGCACACTCAGAAACCTGGGGCCAACAGGCAGTGTGTGTAGCCCTCAGGGTCTGCATGCATAAAACCCGTCTTTTAAATTCTGGAATCCTGCAATTCAGCTTTTGGGCAAGGAGGAGAGAAGGGGAGGGGGGGGAGATTTATTCCAACACGTTTCTCCCTTTCCCGGACAGCAGACTGGCCACCAGATTGCAGCATTTAAAGGGTGATGAATGTGTAGCCTAGCTTACTGCGTCAATGTGAGGAGTTAGGAACACAGAACTGTGTTCCTATTTCAAAGCAGTGTAAAACAACTTACAGTATTTTTTGCACCATAACACTCACTTTTTCCCTCCTAGAAAGTAAGGGGAAATGTCTGTGCGTGTTATGGAGGGAATGCCTACGGGTGGCAGGAGGGATCTGCTGCAGTCGTGAGCAGAGGATCCACGGTTCCCCTTCCTTCCCTCCTCCGTGGCTCGCTTTGAAACAGCAAAGTGGGAGAAGAGCCGCTGAGTGGGGAGGAGAGAGGGACAGAGAGCCTGCTTCTTTAAAGGAGCAAAGCGGGAGAGGAGAGGAGCCGCTTACATGAGTCACCCCAAATTCACCAGCAGATCACATAGCATGTCCATGGCTACAGCTTGCACCAAGAAAATCACGCACCCACTGTTGCCTGGGGCCGCAGTGGTGCAAAAACGTGGTTACAAAGCATGGATCCACATGGATGCTCAGGATTTTTGCACTGGGCTACCCCAAACTCACCGTCAGATCACATGTCTGTGGCCACAGCATGAACCACAAAAATCATACATCCACTGTTTCGTTTAGAATATTTTTTTTCTTGTTTTCCTCCTCTAAAAACTATGTGTGTGTTATGGTCGGGTGCGTGTTATAGAGCGAAAAATACGGTAAAGGTGGGTGTTAAAAATATGCCCAAGCAATTTTGCAGCCAGCCCTTGCTGATTTTGGGTGGCAGTGGGGAGGCAACCAGATACAGTGGTACCTTGGTTCTCAAACGCCTAGGTACTCAAATAACTTGGAACCCAAACACTGCCAACCCGGAAGTAAGTGTTCCGGTTTGTGAACTCTTTTCGGAAGCCGAATGTGCTCCGTTTTGAGTATTGTGGTTCCGATTTGAGTGCCACGCTTCCGATTTGAGTGTTAACACTGAGGTCTGTCTGTTTTTGCTATTTATTTTGCGCTTTTGTTTTTGCAGCTCTTTTTTGTTTTGTTTTTGTGACTGCGTGGAACCCAGTTCAGCTACTGATTGATTGTGTGACTGTAGTACATTATTTATTGCTTTCATTTTACGGATCATTGGTCTCGTTAATTAATAAAATTCATGTTAAATTGCTGTTTTAGGGATTGTTTTTAAAATTCTAGAAAGGATTAATCCATTTTCTATGGGAAAGCACGCCTTGGTTTTGGAACAGACTTCCGGAATGGATTAAGTTTGAGAATCAAGGTACCACTGTATCTAGAAACTTGAGCTCAGGGAAGAGTTGGGTTCAAGTCCCTTTTTAGCTTTAAGAATTCAGAGTAACCCTGAACGAGTCGCTGTTTCTGAGATCAGTCAACCTCACAGGACTGTTCAGGGGATAAAAAACGGGGTGCCGTGGGAATAATCCATTTCACCAGCAGTAGGTATCACCATTGCTAGGATCGGGGGCAGGACTTATCTCTCTGTGTGTCCCCCCCCCAATTTTTTTTATTCAAGTTGGTGCCTCTGGTGCCTGATGCTTGCTTGGACTGAGGAAGGAGAGACAAAAGTGACTCAGTGTCATGAATGAGTCAGTTCCCAGTGAAGGTTTGCAACCAGCTGAAGGAAGCAGCCAGGAACAGAGTGGGTTAACTGCCAGGCAGGATGAGCATTGGCTAGTGCTAACTCCCCCAGCCCTTGGAATGCCGGTTGATAAGGAAATAGCTGAGAGTGGGCAAACTCAAGGAGTGCAAACTGGCGCGAACAGAGAAGGAAGCAGTTTGTCAGAATGGGAAGAGATTGGAGCAGAGCCAATCCCTCCTAAGGGGAGGGCTGTTGAACCGGAAACAAAGCAAGAGGCGCAAAGTGAGAAAGTTCAATACCTTCTGTAACCGGAAAGAGTCTTCAGAAGGGTCATCATGACTGATTATACTGGGAGGCTGTATTACGAGCCATCCAGAGCGATCTGTTGTTTTGACAATAAATCATCCTTTTTAATCAAGCCGAGGACTGGACTCCTGACGCCCAGAGAGAGTTTTATCCTGCCTTATACCGAGTGACAGGCCACCCAGCTCACCAGCTGGCAGCAGTTCACTAGAGTTTCAGACAAATACTTTTCCCGGCCCTGCCTGGAGATGCTGGGGTTTGAACCCGGGACATTCTTCAGATGCTCTAACACTGAGCTTTGGTCCTTCCCTGGATACTTTTGGTTTTATTATTTTTTGAAACATCCAAAGGAGAGCCATATGACTTCGGAACATGGTCTCCAATATTCATTTAAATCAGTGCTGGATTTACGCATAAGATAAACAAGCTATAGCTTAGGGCCCCACTCTCTTGCCCCTCCCCCCAAAAAAATTTAAAGGAAAACAAAACTGGATGTACATTTCTAAAATATAAGATAAAAAAAACAAATAAAATAAAACCTACATACAGCAACAGTGTTTTGTGTTGTGTTGGCTCCTCTGATGTAAGTAATGGGCCCCGCCTGCTAGCCTGCTCCCTCAAATATCACTGGTTTGCTCCTTTCTATATATAGGGTGCCTACATTCTGCATGGACTGATTGCATGGCCACATGTTCAAATGGCTTTAGATACCTATTAGGGATGCAGGTGGCACTGTGGGTTAAACCACAGAGCCTAGGACTTGCCATTCAGAAGGTCGGCGGTTCGTATCCTTGCGACGGGGTGAGCTCCCGTTGCTCGGTCCCTGCTCCTGCCAACCTAGCAGTTCGAAAGCACGTCAAAGTGCAAGTAGATAAATAGGTACCGCTCCGGCGGGAAGGTAAACGGCGTTTCCGTGCGCTGCTCTGGTTCGCCAGAAGTGGCTTAGTCATGCTGGCCACATGACCCAGAAGCTGTACGCCGGCTCCCTCGGCCTATAGAGCGAGATGAGCGCCGCAACCCCAGAGTCGGTCACGACTGGACCTAAGGGTCAGGGGTCTCTTTACCTTTACCTAGGTCCATCAACTACCATATAGCATATATTCAACACAAAAAAACAGTGACAATTTGTTGTTGACAAAGGACAGCTGGACATATCAAGGGCCCCATTACCTTCAGTAGCTTAGGGCCTCATCCAACCGAAATCCGGCCCTGATTTCAATTCTGAGACCCTGTGGCAGCAAAGCATGGCAGTCAAGCCCCGTGTCACACCATGAAACTGATCAAATAACTCTGAGAAATATTGTGGTATAATGTGATAGTCCAGAGATTACAGCACATCGCTCTGTGTCCTAGATTTCATTAGGTCTTGCCTGTGAACTCAAGTACCATCGGCGGCATGTTTGCAGCAGAGATGAATTTGAGGAGCAATAAACTGTTGCATATGAACTGCGGTGAGAGGCCATCGCCGCTGTCACCGCTTCCTTCCAGAGCTTTTTGGAAATGCATTATTGTGTTTCTGGGAAGCTTCTCAAGCTGACATTATTCGCCACACGTTTTGTTTTCCCCGTCAGAGACAGAGAGAGGCTTGATTGCCCTTACGAGCCGAGGAATGCAATCTCACAGCTGCCTCATTTGTCAAATTGTATTTTTCTTTGCTCGGAGCGCCAAGGCAGTTTTCGCCCAGCAAAAAATTAAGTTAGCGGATTGCTTTGCTTCCGGATCATTGAAGCTCGTCTGCAAAAATAGGATATCTACGCCCTTATTTTCATAGGTGGTGAGAGTAAGACTCTGTCTGGGTTAAGGAAAGGGAAATCTGTCCGTTTCACTTTCTCATTTTTCCAGCCTTCGGTCCTCTACAATTCTGCATCAGTTCTTCACCAGCATTTTAGTGTGAATTTCTGATATTGTTGTTGTTTAGTCGTTTAGTCGTGCCCGACTCTTGGTGACCCCATGGACCAGAGCACGCCAGGCACTCCTGTCTTCCACTGCCTCCCGCAGTTTGGTCAAACTCATGCTGGTAGCTTCGAGAACACTGTCCAACCATCTCATCCTCTGTCGTCTTCTCTTCTCATGAGGTGACCAAAATATTGGAGCCTCAGCTTCAGGATCTGTCCTTCCAGTGAGCACTCAGGGCTGATTTCCTTCAGAATTGATAGGTTTTATCTTCTTGCAGTCCATGGGACTCTCAAGAGTCTCCTCCAGCACCATAATTCAAAAGCATCCATTCTTCGGCGATCAGCCTTCTTTATGGTCCAGCTCTCACTTCCATACATCACTACTGGGGAAACCACGGCTTTAAGTATACGGACCTTTGTTGGCAAGGTGATGTCTCTGAATTTCTGATATACACATATCTGTATGCAATTTTGCCCAACACAATTAATTTATATTATTTTCATGAGTGTGTGCCCTTCCACTCCAATAGATGCATTTTGTTTTATTTTTTAAATACACATTATTTGGCTGGAGGACTGCACTGTAAAATCTGAGAAAGTGAAGATTTCAAAAGATGGCTGTGTTACAGTTTATGTAGTGTTTTGGAATATGTGGCTTAGGTAGGTTCATCTTTATATGCAATCTGAATCAAATTTCTCCCCATCCCTAGCCTGGGATGTTCTAGAAATGAATGGATCATTCAGTTTCAAATCCTTATCAGTTCCACATGGGTTTATTCAAATGTCTGCTGTGTCCTGTTCTGCATTAAAAAAAAATCCATATGAAAATTCATATTTAAATACATTTTTTTAAACCACAAAGCTTGTATTTAAATATATATCTTATCCCAATGTACATAGGTCTTACCATATCTCATCCCAAAATGCTTATTGTTGTTCTGACACATCTTGGTACTTTTGTGGTGCCAGAGACTGAATTCAAATGGAGAAAAGTCTGAAATCACATATATAAAAATGTTCCAGTCTGTCTTTTAGTCCAAGGGGTGTGAACCAGCTCAGTTCACTTACAAATGAAGTCTCATCCCTAAATCCCCAGTGCAGTCTTGTTTAAAACCACTCAGCCTCTTGGGCTTGCCGATCAGAAGGTCAGTGGTTCGACTCCCCGCAACGGGGTGAACTCCTGTTGCTCTGTCCCAGCTCCTGCCAACCTAGCAGTTCGAAAGCACGCCAAAAAGTGCAAGTAGATAAATAGGTACCACTCTGGCGGGAAGGTAAACAGCGTTTCCATGTGCTGCTCTGGTTTGCCAGAAGCGGCTTGGTCATGCTGGTCACATAACCCGGAAGCTGTACGCCGGCTCCCTCGGCCAATAAAGCCAGATGAGCACCGCAACCCCAGAGTCGTCCGCGACTGGACCTAATGGTCAGGGGTCCCTTTACCCTTTACCTTTAATGAACACTCTGCTGGTGCTGTTTCCCTGATCAGGATAAACTCTCCAAAGCTTTTATTAACCTTGTGGCAGTCATGGGATCTGTTATAGGGGCACTGTTATTCAGTGGTTCCTCTCCTTCCTCCTGGGCCGTGTCCAGAAAGTGGTGGGGGGTGATGAGTGTTCAGACCCCTGGGCTCTCACTTGTGGGGTGCCTCGGGGTTCTGTCCTCTCCCCCATGCTTTTCAACATCTACATGCAGCCGCTGGGAGATCATCAGGGGGTTTGGACTGGGTGTCCATCAATATACAGATGATACCCAGCTCTACCTCTCTTTCAAATCGGAACAAGTGGAGGCGGTGTAGGTCCTGTGTGAGTGTCTGGAGGCGGTTGGAGGATGGATGGCGGCTAACGGATTGAGGTCGAATCCTGACGAGACAGAAGTACTGTTTTGGGGGGACAGGGGGAGGGCAGGTGTGGAGGACTCCCTAGTCCTGAATGGGACAACTGTGCCCCTGAAGGAGCAGGTGCGCAGCCTGGGAGTCATTTTGGACTCCAAAGGCCTTCTGGTGGTTCCCTCCCTGCGAGAAATGAGGTTACAGGGAACCCGGCAAAGGGCTCCTGCCCTGTGGAACACCCTCCCATCATATGTCAAGGAGAAAAACAACTATCTGATGTTTAGAAGACATCTGAAGGCAGCCCTGTTTAGGGAAGTTTTTAATGACTGGTGTTTTATTGTGTTTTTAATATTCTGTTGGGATTTTGAAGATGCTCAAACTCAGGACACAAGGGAGAAACGTGCTAGGAGGAAGGCATGCTTGGCAAATCCACACCGTGATCAACTCCTGCCCAGAAACCCACTGTGGAAGGACATCTGGATCCAGAATTAGCCTCCACAGTCACTTACGGGCTCATTGTTAAACTCATTGTTTATGGAAGACAATCTTACTCGGCTACGAGGGATCGCCAAAGAAGAAAAAAGTATATTTCGTTGGAAGCCGCCCAGAGTGGATGGGGAAACCCGGCCAGATGGGCGAGGTATAAATAAATTATATTATTATTATTATTATATCACAATGCACCCTCCAGTAGCTCCCACAAAATATCCCAGTATCTCCTCAGAAATCCACACTGTGTGACAGTCCATTTGCTCTTCCCGCTCAGTTCCCATTTGCACTCGCTTGCCACTTTCTACACTTTTTCCCCCTCAGGAAAAACCCCAAAATTTCATTAGATGCCACAACTGGATTCCCTTCATCCCTTCCCTTCTGAATGGAGGAGAGGCGCCAAGGGCTCCCTCTGACCGCAATCTCAGCGGTGGGTGCCGTAGGTGCCTGTTCCCATCAACAGGCTGCTTTTTGTGGACCGGCCCCTTCTTCCGCTCTTTTAGATGTGGCAGCCATTTTGTGTCCCACCACATCCGTCCCCCATGGCAGCCACTTTGTGTCCCCCAGCACTCCCACAGCAGCCATTTTGTAGCTGGTGCCCGCGGCGCTTTTCGCAAATTCCAAACGCCGACCCCCCGCCAACCTCCAGAACCAAACAAAGACATATATAGCTTTCTTTTATTTGCGTTTCTGTATAAAAAGGAATTTATTGTCCTTATTTGCACCTACTCCTGGATAAAGTGTACAAATGTAAACAGCTTAGGTATCTGATGTGTTTAGCGTTGAATTTACAATCCATTCCTGTTTAAAATAAAGCTGTCTCTTTTTAAAGCATACAAGTGGGCGAGGGGGGGAGGGAATTATTAAATCATATTCACAGAATATACATTGGCGTGCACGCAACTTGAAGCCCGGCCGGCTCTAAGCCAGCGGTATAGACACAGTCCCGTTGACTCGACTTCTGCTGCGGAAGTGGACGCTGGAGTCCGTGACGTCCTCAGGGTGGTCTTCGCCCTTCTTCTCCTTCAGGCTGTTGATGAATCGCAGCGTGATCTCGTCCCATTCCTCCGGAAGGAGCATAAGCAGGAACCCGAGGCAGATGATGGTGGTGGCCCCCAAACGGACCACGCTGAAGATCACCTCGCGTTTGAGAAGATCGACAGCTGGGGAGAAAAGGGGAGCAAGGAGATTAGCTGTCAACTTTAGGGGCATAGCTGTCAACTTTCAGATTTGAAAATAAGGGATCAGCAGCCTCACCTGTCCCAGGGACAGTCTACAGGGTATCTAACAATCCGGGATAGCAGTGGGAAGCAGCGGGAAATGGCGCTGGAATAAGGGAATTTCCCACAAAAAAGGGGAAGGTTGACAGCTATGGTCAGGGGAGCAGTCTCATCCTGAGGGCCTCATGTCATGGGTGGGCAGAGGGGAAAGTGGGTGGACTCTTGTGGCTTCTGTCTTTGTACAGCGAAAAACAGAGGTTCTTATATTATTATTATTTACATATATGTTCCACCTTTCCACCTCCTAGCAGTGCTGGATTTATGTATAAACTAAACAAGCTATAGCTTAGGGGGCCCCTCTCTTGGGGACCCCCAAAAAATTTAAAGGGGAAAAAAACCTGGATGTACCTTTCCAAAATATAAGATGAAAAACAAATAAAATAAAACCTACCTACAGCAACAGTGTTTTGTGTTGTGTAGGCTCCTATGATGTAAGTCATGGGCCCCGCCTGCTAGCCTGCTCCCTCAAATATCACTGGTTTGCTCATTTCTATATATCATAGAATCATAGAATCATAGAGTTGGAAGAGACCACAAGGGCCATCGAGTCCAACCCCCTGCCAAGCAGGAAACACCATCAGAGCACTCCTGACATATGGTTGTCAAGCCTCTGCTTAAAGACCTCCAAAGGAGGAGACTCCACCACACTCCTTGGCAGCAAATTCCACTGTCAAACAGCTCTTACTGTCAGGAAGGTCTTCCTAATGTTTAGGTGGAATCTTCTTTCTTGTAGTTTGGATCCATTGCTCCGTGTCCGCTTCTCTGGAGCAGCAGAAAACAACCTTTCTCCCTCCTCTATGTGACATCCTTTTCTATATTTGAACATGGCTATCATATCACCCCTTAACCTCCTCTTCTCCAGGCTAAACATGCCCAGCTCCCTTAGCCGTTCCTCATAAGGCATCGTTTCCAGGCCTTTGACCATTTTGGTTGCCCTCCTCTGGACACGTTCCAGTTTGTCAGTGTCCTTCTTGAACTGTGGTGCCCACAACTGGACACAGTACTCCAGGTGAGGTCTGACCAGAGCAGAATACAGTGGCACTATATAGGGTGCCTAAATTCTGCATGTGCAAATGGCTTTAGATACTTATTAGGTCCATACAGAATATATTCAACACAAAAAGCAGCGACAAATTGTTGTTGACAAAGGACAACTGGACATATAAAGGGCCCCATTACCTTCAGTAGCTTAGAGCCTCAGCAAACCTAAATCCAGCCCTGCTCCTACCCCATGTATTATTATTAGAATTTATGTATAATTTTTAATTACATTTCTTGTTTTACAATTAAGAATATTCATTAAACAACCTTAAAAAATAAAATGACTTCACTTCTTCTCTTTCCATGGTTCATTTTACATAGCATAAATCGCTGCACATTTTACATAAACTAAATCATTCAGTATATTCCATTATTACACCCATGGAAATTTATTTACACTTTTGAATTTATCTGAATGCTGCCAGGGTTTTCAAGTGTACAAAATTTCCCCCCATACAGTCAATAAACATTTCCCAATCTTCTTTAAACAAATGTTGTTCTTGTTCTCTTATTCTATACGTTAGATTCGCAAACTGCGCATATTCCATCAGTTTAAGTTGCCATTCTTCTTTGGTTGGGACCTCGCTCATTTTCCATTTTTGGGCTAACAATACACGGCCCCGCAGTAGTGGCATACATAAATAACCTTTTTTGACACCTGGGAATTTCCATCTGAATTATCCCCAACAAAAAGGACTCTGGGGTTGTTGTTTTTTTTTTTGGAAAGGTGCTTTTAAACATTTTTTTTTCAATTCATTAGGGGGTGTGGCTTAGGAATTTTATGTAAATAAATAAGCAAGTAACCTGGCCCACACGCAGAGCCACTGCATTGATCAAAAGGCATTATTTATACCTGCATTGCCAGGAACACTGAGCAACGTCCCGATAGATATTAAGATTGGGTACGTAAGCACAACTCCGACATTCACCAGGATGTTGAAAGCTGCGGAGAAAAACAGCAAGGTGTGAGGCTGTGAAGAAGAAGAAGAAAAAGAGATCTTCTGCACCACCAGGATCAGAACCGGCAAACATTGTATTTTTCACTCTATAAGACGCACCGGACCACAAGACGCACCTAGTTTTTGGAGGAGGAAAACAAGAAAAAAAAAATTCTGAATCTCAGAAGCCAGAACAGGAAGAGGGATCGCTGCGCAGTGAAAGCAGCAATCCCTCTTTCTGTTCTGGCTTCTGGGATAGCTGCGCAGCCTGCATTCGCTCCATAAGACGCACACACATTTCCCCTTACTTTTTAGGAGGGAAAAAGTGTGTCTTATAGAGGAAAAAATACGGTATTTTTCCGGGTTTTGCCCCGCGTGCATGCGCAGAACAGGCACCTCCACTTGTGAAAACCTCAGGATCCAACCAGAGCTCCGGAACGGATCCCGTCCGAAACCGGAGGTACCACTGTAGTCTCTGGGTCTTCCCCTTCCCTTCTGGATTCCTCTCTTGTCTGTCAGAAGGGGAATATCTCTGTCAGGTTGAGACCGTCTGCATACAAAGCAGATGTTCTCTTGCTGAGCTGTGGCCTTTACCTAAAGTCCCACAGGGTTTTATAGGGCACATCCCCCAGCAAAATGAACTAGGGCTGCAGCCCTTCGTCGAAAGGAGCGGGACTTGAAAGTTAGGCGCATGCCTCACTCAGCCTTAATGGGACCTTCTGCACTCAAAACAGTTGCTCCACTATTGAGCTACAACCCTTTCTCAGCTCGTAGCTAATAAACATAAAAAATGAGCCACCTTCAGCTTACCGCCCCTCCCTCTTGACAGCCCTCCGGTAAGAACTATGCAACATGTACAATCCATCAAGGAAATAAATATATTATTATTTTCTGTTTTTTTCTTCGTTTTAACAGATCTGTGGGTGGGCTGTCAGTTGTTTGTTTGTTGCTTTCAGTTGCCTTTGGCAAGAAAAAAAAGCAACCAATACATTTAGCAAATAATAATAATAAGGGGCGCGGGTGGCGCTGTGGTCTAAACCACTGAGCCTAGGACTTGCCGATCAGAAGGTCGGCAGTTCGAATCCCCGCGATGGGGTGAGCTCCCATTGCTCGGTCCCTGCTCCTGCCAACCTAGCAGTTCAAAAGCACGTCAAAGTGCAAGTAGATAAATAGGTACCGCTCCAGCAGGAAGGTAAACGGCGTTTCCATGCGCTGCTCTGGTTCACCAGAAGCGGCTTAGTCATGCTGGCCACATGACCCGGAAGCTGCACGCCGGCTCCCTTGGCCAATAAAGTGAGATGAGCGCTGCAACCCCAGAGACAACTGGACCTACTGGTCAGGGGTCCCTTTACCTTTAAATAATAATAATAATAATAATAATAATAATAATAATAATAATAATAATATAGGTCAGGGATGGGAAACCTGTGACCAACCAGATATTGTTGGACCTCTCATCACCCCTGACAATTGGAACGGCTCTTTGGGGCTGAGTCTGTTCCACTGTTGAACAGCTCTTGCCGTCAGAAAGTTCTTCCTGATATTTAGTCAGAGTCTCCTCTCTCGTCATTCGAATCCGTTGGTTCGGATCCTGCCCTCCGGGGCAGGGAAAGCAAGCTCGCTCCACCTTCCACGCAGCCACCTTGAGGCGGTTGTGCAAATCGTAAACATTCAGGTAAAGCAATAAAACAGGGATAAATACCTAGCCAGAGGCCGGCTATTCCGCACAGGTAGCCCCAGGGAACGGCCGAGAAGGGAGACCAATACTCCACCTTGGTGAAATACAGGATGATCGGTGTAAAGGAAAGGAAGACCAAGTTGAAAAAGCCAAGCGTAGAAATGAAATGGGCCGCTTCTCCAAAGTTTGCGCTCCCCAGGAACATCTTGAACAGAACCTAAATGGGGGGGGGGGGAGGGGAAAACAGTTCAAGCTGAGTGCAACCTCCCCAGTCGCTGGGGAACAGAGCAACTCAATATATTTCGGTGCCCGAGGCAGTTCAGCAAAGGGTTAGCCTCCCTCCCAAAGCTATGGTGCAACTTCCCCAAAGCTGGTCACGTTATTTTGACACCTGAGGCACGGAATCCTGGGGGCAAGAAGGGGGTTGGGCTAGATGACCCTTGGAACCCCTTTCCAACCCCACAATTCTACGACTATCTACCCATTGAAATAGCAATTTGGTGTCCTTTTGGGACGCGCAAAAGCTCCGACCTGAAGCGGCCACCTCACTCTGCTCAACAAGGGCAGGGCTGGTGAGGGGCGTGGCCTGTGAGGAGGGGGTGTGGCCTGTGTGGAGGGGCGTGGTCTGGATGGAGGGCGGGGCCTGTGTGGGCATGACCTGGGAGAGTCCAGGGGGAAAACCAGCCAGCTCTTGGGTGCTGCTTTGAGTTCATAGGCTGGATGTTTGCCGTGCCCATTGCAGAAGATAGCAAAGAGCTCTTGAAGTGGGGAGGCATGATCAGGGACTGGCTGGGCACAGGGAGAAGAGGGATTGGAGACTGACATGGAAGGAGGGATCAGTGAACCAGGAGAAACAGCTGAGAGATGAGAGGAAGAGGCAGGACGAACTGCAAGACTGGAGAGGGAAGAATGGGTGCAGGAGGAGGGAAGGAGAGGTCTGTCTGGGGTAGAGTCAAGGGCTTCCACAGCTCCTCCTCCTGCTCCCATTGTCTCCCAGGACCAGCAGAGGACTGAAGAGAGAGGAGCAGAAGCAGGTTGCATGCAGCTCTGTGGCAGCAACTGCCTCATCAGGTGCGCACCTAGGAGAAGCTGAGAGACTTAGGTGAAAGGTAAAGGATGCGGGTGGCGCTGTGGGTTAAACCACAGAGCCTAGGCCTTGCCGATCAGAAGGTTGGCGGTTCGAATCCCCGCGACGGGGTGAGCTCCCGTTGCTCGGTCCCTGCTCCTGCCAACCTAGCAGTTCGAAAGCATGTCAAAGTGCAAGTAGATAAATAGGTGGAAAGGTAAACGGCGTTTCCGTGCGCTGCTCTGGTTCGCCAGAAGCGGCTTAGTCATGCTGGCCACATGACCCAGAAGCTGTATGCCGGCTCTCTTAGCCAATAAAGCGAGATGAGCGCGCAACCCCAGAGTCGGCCACGACTGGACCTAATGGTCAGGGGCTCCTTTACCTTTAAAGGACTCCTGGACGTTTGAGTCCGGTGAAAGGCAACTATGGGATTGCGGCGCTCATCTCGCTTTCAGGCCGAGGAAGCCGGCGTTTGTCCACAGACAGCTTTCCGGGTCATGTGGCCAGCAGGACTAAACCGCTTCTGGCGCAACGGGACACAGTGATGGAAACCAGGGTGCACAGAAACACCATTTACCTTCCCACCACAATGGTACCTATTTATCTACTCGCACCGGCGTGCTTTTGAACTGCTAGGTTGGCAGGAGCTGGGACCGAGCAACGGGAGCTCACCCCGTCACGGTGATTCGAACTACTGACCTTCCGATTGGCAAGCCCAAGAGTCCCAGTGGTTTAGACTACAGCGCCACCCAGTAGGACTGGCGGACAAGCCTTCTCCTAGCTTTGTAAGGGTACTTTTGATAAGAGTTGATTCCTCACTGTTTCTTGACTGTTAGTGCCGTGGCAAGAATCCCTCGCATCCTTGTAAGGCTGGACTTCCAAAAAAGAGGGGCGTCGTGGGCGAGACCTTCCTCCTCTCACCGGAGGGGTCCTCCTTTGACATTTCAACATGCTCTCCCACTCATGCACAGCAAGCGTCGATAAAAACACCGGCGCGGAAAATGAGGGACTCACAGATGCTAATCTCACCGCGGCAGAATAATAGAGTTTTCATTAAGACTCGATAAAGGGAAGCCAAGCTGATTCCTTGGTGGGCCACAAAAGTAATTATCTCCCTCGTAACTTTCCCCTGACGCACGTGGCACAGAATGTAAATCAGATGAGAGAAGAGAAGGAAGGAAGGAAGGAAGGAAGGAAGGAAGGAAGGAAGGAAGGAAGGAAGGAAGGAAGGAAGGAAGGGGCCTTCACATCATGGAGAGCTTGCTTTGCTCTCCTGCAGGTCGAATTTTGCTCTTCTCTTCCTTCAAAGTATTAAGATAGCAAGGAAGTGTGCAAGGACTTGCCTTATACAGCGCCGACATCGATGCAGACCCAACGGCATACGCGACCCCGATAATCGAATCGCCCTGGAAACCATCTGCATACGCCATCATGACGATTCCAGTGATGGCCATGATTGCAGCAACTATCTGCGTAATCCACAAAGAAAGAAATTTAGAGCAATTGTGTCACTCGGAAAGAGATGCTGTGAGGTTTGTCGGTTGGTTTGTTCATTAAATTTGCATACCGGCCTTCATCCTTAGCTCTTAGGGCAGTTCACAACGTAAAAAAAAATCACAACATACTTAATAAAAATAAGAATATGAACACAGCAATAACCTCCCCCTCAAAAAACCCCCACATTTAAAAGGGAATATAATGTTAATTAGCCAAACGCCTGGTGGAAAAGGAATGTTTTCACCTGGCACCTAAAAATATATAAGGAAGGCCCCAGGCAAGCCGCCCTGGGGAGAACATTCTCAAACTAGGGAGCCACCACAGAAAAGGCCTGTTCTTGTGTTGCCACCCCCTGGACCTCTTGGAGACGAGGCACATGAAGAAGGGCCTCAGAAGATGATTTTAGGATCCGGGTAGGTTCCTATGGTGAGAGGTGGTCCTTGAGGTATTGAGGTCCTGAGCTGTTTAAGGCTTTATAGATCAAAACCAGCACGTTGAATTGGGCCCAGAAACTAATTTCTCTCTCTCTCTCTCTCTCTCTCTCTCTCTCTCTCTCTCTTAATTTCCCTCTGAATAGGGGGCTCTGAGTGGGGACAGACCACCATAATGGAATAGTGCTTTGCAGGACTCCCTGAGGAAGGTAATGGCTAAATAAAATTCAGAACAGTAACAATTAATTGCACGTTTCCTCAAAATCCAGTTGAAACTATTCAGCTTAATTCATTCAGCGAAATGGATGAACTTCATCCTGCGATACCAGCTTTGCAAAGTCTGATAGTCACCCTGGTAACCCCACTGCCCATTTTGGGACACCCCACCACCCCACCCGGACTATGGGGACAACAAGGGGGTTGTCTTGGTAACAGTATACCTGAAGTAGTGTCTCCACCTCCATCGTTCTGCCCGGACACTGAGGTCCAGCGCCAAGGGCCTTCTGGCGGTTCCCTCACTGCAAGAAGCCAAATTACAGGGAACCAGGCAGAGGGCCTTCTCGGTGGTGGCACCCGCCCTGTGGAAAGCCCTCCCACCAGATGTCAAAGAGAACAACAACTGCCAGACTTTTAGAAGACATCTGAAGGCAGCCCTGTTTAGGGAAGCTTTTAATGTTTGATGCATTACTGTATTTTAGTGTTTTGTTGGAAGCCGCCCAGAGTGGCTGGGGAAGCCCAGCCAGATGGGCGGGGTATAAAATATTATTATTATTATTATTATTATTATTATTATTATTATTATTAATAATAATAATAATAATAATAATAATAATAATAGCACATCCCCTCTTTTCATAAAATTCGGTGAAGGGACTTTTTCAGGAAGAACTCTCTGACGGTAAGAGCTGTTTGACAGCAGAAGTTGAACGGCCATCTGTCATGGATGCTTTAGCTGAGATTCCTGCCTTGCGGGGCTGGACTAAATAACTCTTTGGTGTAGCTTTCCAACCCTACGATTCTTTGATTCTATGATTTTTAAGGATATTTTAGATTTAAAAGCAATTTGGGCAAGGCTGCTCCCAAGCCAGATTTGTTTCTGTTATTGGTCTTTTGCAATGGATGAAGGAATGACGGTTTGGGGGGCTAACAGGGCGAGAAGAGTACTCATCAAGGACTTTGTAAGGTACACAGTGTGAATGGGGAACCTTACGTTGCTGGTGTGTGTTTCTCGACTGTGCAGGTAGCCTCTGAGATCTTACTACATCTTTGTCACTTGCCTATTTATGATAGCATACTGTCATTTGGGTGAGAAATAGAAAGATTCTATCAACTGTGTCTCCGAAAAATGTTACACATCACTTGGGAAAGCAGGCAAACTAACGCCAGTGTACTGGAAGAAGCAAAGATCACCAGTGTCAAAGCGATGATTCTTCAACATCAACTTCGTTGGACTGGTCTTGTTGTGCTGATGCCTGATTGTCATCTTCCGAAGCAACTACTCTATTTCCAACTTAAAAATGGAAAGCGTAATGCTGGTGGTCAACAAAAGAGGTTTAAAGACTCTCTCAAGGCAAATCTTTAAAAATGTAGTATAAACACCAACAATTGGGAAACACTGGCCTGTGAGCGCTCCAACTGGAGAACAGCCTTTACCAAAGGTGTCATGGGGTTTGAAGACACTTGAACTCAGGACAAAAGGGAGAAACTGTTAGGATATTTCCGTTCCACCTTAAAAGGGAGCAGGATGTTTGTGTCACAGCCTGCGTATTTCACAGGATGTTTATGTTTGCTATTGCTTTCGTTTCTCTCTCTGTCGACACTGACGCAGACAGTCATGTCTTTCTTTGTTCTGATCAACGCTGAATAAAAGTTTGTAAATAATGCTTTCCTGAGTGCGACTTCTGGCTGTGCATTATCTGCTGATAAGAGTGTGCATGAGCCCTGGAATGTGGCAAGGTATTTCCAGGAAACTCGTGTCGCTAATAGCTCATACTGCGTGACTACGGGAGGTCGATGGATCATCCAGCAGCCGGCTTGGGGGCCATGATGGACTTTATCTCCCTGGTAGTATCCCAACAGAAACATGCTAGGAGGAAGGCATGCTTTCCAAACCCTCACTGTGATCAATTCCCACCCGGACACCAATGTCCCCACTGTGGAAGGACGTGTGGATCCAGAATTGGCCTCCACAGTCACTTATGGACTCATTCTTAAAACTGTGTTTATGGAAGACAATCTTACTCAGCTATGAGGGATCACCGAAGAAGAAGAAGAAGAAGAAGAAGAAGAAGAAGAAGAAGAAGAAGAAGAAGAAGAGCAGAAGCAGCCACGATAGCTTTAGCCTCCATGAATTTTTCTAACCTTCTTCGAAAGCATTTTAGTGCAAATTCATTCTCCAAACATACACATTTCTGCTAAGCAGTTTCCCTTACTAGAATGCCCTTTTGTGCAGGCGGTCTCCCCGCTTGAGCTCGTGCATAACGCGTGGCACCGCAAAACAATCGAATAAATTGATTTAAAGCTGCAGAAAGCTGCGTAAAGGGCTAGAATGGCCCAGAAAGAGCGGGGAAACTGCAAGAATTGTGCGAAAAGTGTGGGGAAACAGCTAGCGATCGCAGGGGCCTTTGCAACTGCAATTCCAGGAGCCTGGTGCACCGATCTTTGAGACCTGGGGAGAGTTGGAGTTTGAGAAAGGAGGTTTGGAGGGAGCGACTGTGGTGGAGTTCGGTGGATTTTTAAAAGAGTTTTTCAAGGGTTTCCAAGGGTTTAGAGGCTTTTTAGGTGGTGTTCCCCACCATATATGATTTCACATATACGCATGGTTCCCAGGAACATAACCCCTGGGTTTGTGGGAAGACGCTTACATGGTATTTTCACAAAAAAATGCATTTTTGTATACAGTGGTAAAGGTTAAGGGACCCCTGACCATTAGGTCCAGTTGTGGCCGACTCTGGGGTTGCAGCGCTCATGTCGCTTTATTGGCCAAGGGAGCCGGCGTACAGCTTCCGGGTCATGTGGCCAGCATGACTAAGCCACTTCTGGCGAACCAGAGCTGCGCACGGAAACGCTGTTTACCTTCCACCAGAGCGGTACCTATTTATCTACTTGCACTTGACGTGCTTTCGAACTGCTAGGTTGGCAGGAGCAGGGACCGAGCTCACCCCGTCGCGGGGTTTCGAACCGCCGACCTTCTGATTGGCAAGTCCTAGGCTCTGTGGTTTAACCCATACAGTGGTACCTCAGCTTAAGAAATTAATTCGTTCTGGAGGTCTGTTCTTAACCTGAAACTGTTCGTAACCTGAAGCACCGCTTTAGCTAATGGGGCCTCCTGCTGCCATCGTGCAATTTCTGTTCTTATCCTGAAGCAAAGTTCATAAGCCAAGGTACTATTTCTGGGTTAGCAGAGTCTTTAACCAGAAGCATCTGTAACCCGAGGTACCCCTGTACGTTCCTTGGCTGCAGAACCGCACCTCAAAATTCAGAGAAGTGCAGATATTAAAATACAAATGGAACCAAATTTCTCCCGCCACACTCTCCACTCCAGCATTCTAGATACCCTTGGGAAGCCCAGAAGCTGATCTTGAGTACAACTGTCCCTCTCTCCTTGCAATTCCCCACAAAGATCTCCCGGCTCCATCATTCTGCATCGCGGCACAAGAAGGCATCCTCCTCCATCGGCTCATCCCACCGGTTTGCTTATCTGCCTCCTCTAGTTTATACGTGTGTTCATTAAGGGGCAGAGTAAATTGGACAGAGAGAACCATGGAATAAACACTGGAGCAGGAAGCTCAAATCGGTTTAATCAACGGATTAACCCACGAAAGCTTTCGTTCAGTTAATTTGCCGTCGGGAGGACAATTTTAACTGGCGAAGGCAAACATTAATTGACGGTGCCGCGAGTTGAAAAGATGTACGGGTTATTTTGGGAGAGCATTTGGGGCTTTGTTGTGCTACGGAAATAGAAATCAGGAACGGTGGCATTAAAGAAAGCCTTTCCTTTTAATACTGATGGGTAGCATTTGCTTCTTAAACAATCCCTTGCAGCACACATCCTTCAATCTTTCCAAAAGGGTGCCTTCTCGGTGGTGGCACCTGCCCTGTGGAACGACGCCCTCCCATCAGATGTCAAGGAAATAAACAACTATCTGACTTTTAGAAGACATCTGAAGGCAGCCCTGTTTAGGGAAGTTTTTAATGTCTTTTGTTTTATTATTTTTAAAAATTATTATTACCATTAATTCTGTTGGGAGCCACTCAGAGTGGCTGGGGAAACCCGGCCAGATATTATTATTATTATTATTATTATTATTATTATTATTATTATTATTATTAAATGTGCATAATTGTTCCACTATCATTAATTCTAAGGGAAATATTTCCCACCGTGTCCTTACTGGCATCAATACTAGATAAAAGGAAGGCTTCTTCATTTTGTACAATGGCCCTGATCCATACACTCTCAAGAATACCAACACCCACCCCGGTCTTTACAGAGAAGCAACAGGGACCCAGTTCTTGGGAGATCAGGTGAGTGCCTCTGCCCCCCCCCCATAATAAGGGTGATATTCTACTAGCAATGTCTACACTCCAACATTTACCAGTCATTCTTCCAGTTAGTTTTCCTTAAAAATGTGTTCCTGAGGAGTTAAAGAAAGATACAACCCCGGTTGCATGCAAATAAGTTTGTATTACAGTGGAACCTTGGTTCTTGAACGTGATCCGTTCTAGATGTCCGTTCGACTCCTGAAACCGTTCGAAAACCGAGGCGCGGCTTCCGATTGGCTGAGGGAGCTTCCTGCACTCGGACGTTCGGCTTCCGAAAAAGTTCCAAAACCGGAACACTTACTTCCGGGTTTTTGACGTTCGGGAGCCGATTTGTTTGACAACTAAGCTATTTGAGTACCAAGGTACCACTGTATACCGTATTTTTCGCCCTATAGGACGCACTGGCCCATAGGGCGCACCTAGTTTTCAGGGGGGGGGGAAATCAAGGGGGAAAATATGACACACACACACACACACACACCCGCCACAGCACTGGGAGCAGCAGGCAGGCTGCATGCAGTCTGTGCGCTACTCCAAGACCTTCTCCCTGCTTTTGCGGGAGGTGGCGGAATTCCCCCACCTCCCACAAAAGCCTACGGGAGCCGTGCTGGCTTTTTGACCAGGAGGGAGAAGGGACTGAAATGGCCAGTCAGTCCCTTGACCCTCCTTGGGGAAAAGCCCCCAAGAACGGCATGCTCTTTAAAGGCTGCGCGGCTCCTGCGGGCTTTTCTATGAGGTGGGGGAATTCCCCCACCTCATAGAAAAGCCTGCAGAAGCCGCGCAGCCTTTAAAGAGCGTGTGGCTCCTGTGGGCTTTTCGACCCAGCTTGTGGGGCTGGCGGTGGGGGAAGCGCAGCCTCAAAGCCGTGTCGGGGAGCAGCGCTAAGGGGTCACGTGCCTTCCCACTGCCCCCCGAGCTTGTGGGGCTGGCGGTGGGGGGAAGCGCTGCTTTCCCCCACCGCCAGCCTCAAAGAGCAGACTCGCCTGGCTTCAGCGAAAGCAATGCAAAGCCTAAGGAGCGCAGGCTTCGGAGGCTTCGCGTTGCTATCGCTGAAGCCAAGGAGCCTGCATTCGCCCCATAGGACGCACACACATTTCCTCTTCATTTTTGGAGGGGAAAAAGTGCGTCCTATAGGGCGAAAAATACGGTATATATATATTATTAGTTGCTTAGTTTCCCCATTGTTGTATCTCAGTTTCCTCACCAGAGGGCAACATTTATGAGACCTTCATTGTGGAAGAGCGACCTGACGGTGAGATTTCTCCATAAAAATGACTCCCATTAATGCAACCCAAGGTTTTCAGAATCTCCTGGGGGTCACCAAAACCATTTCTACCAAAGTTGATGCCCCTTCTGGTTATATTCACTACAAAGCCACCATGGCGCATGGCCTGCCCACAATGGGGAGCGAGAACGAGAACGAGAGGGAATGGCGGAGGTCATTACCCTTACACCCATGAACCTGTCCTTCAGTACAATCCACGAGAGCAGGAAGACAAAGGCTTTGTTGCAGCAGAATAGGGCCGAGACGTCCGTGGCGGTCAGCTTCTTCAAAGCCAGCAAGTAAAGGTAGTTAGTCAAAGTCCAGAGAATAGAAAAGGGAGCTGTCCTTTTAAGAAAGAGTTTCAGCGTCAGACCATCCTCGCCAAAGATCCGACTGCATTCCCTGCACACACAAGGGAAAGAAAACAGGAGTCTTAAAATCCAGGGTGTGGACAAACACAAAAAATAAATGTCAAAGTGTGACCTGAGTCCAGCATCTTCCCAGCTTTGCGTTTGCTTGAGAGATGGACCTTCGATCAATTCTACCCAGGAAGACTCCTCGCCATCGTAATGGAACCAGCATGGTGTAGTGGTTTAGAGTGCTGGATTAGGACTTGAGAGGCCAGGGTTTGAATCCCCACTCAGTCATGAAACGTTCACTGGTTGTGACCTTGAGCCAGCCAGTGCCTCAATAAATAATAATAATAATAATAATAATAATAATAATAATAATAATAATAATTTATTTATACCCCGCCCATCTGGCTGGGTTGCCCCAGCCACTCTGGGCTGCTCCCAACAGAATATTTAAAAACACAATAAAACACCAAACATTAAAAACTTCCCTAAACAGATGTCTTCTAAGAGTCAGATAGTTGTTTATTTCCTTGACATCTGATGGGAGGGAGGGTGCCACCACCAAGAAGGCCCTCTGCCTGGTTCCCTGAAACCTCACTTCTCACAGTGAGGGAACCACCAGAAGGCCCTTGGAGCTGGACCTCCATGTCCGGGCAAAACGATGGGGGTGGAGACGCTCCTTCAGGTATACTGAGCCTAACTACCTCACAGGGTCATTGTGGGTATTAAATGAGGAGGGGGAGAACCATGTCAGTCACCTTGAGTTTCCTGGAGAAAATGGTGGCATAGGAATGAAATAAATGATAGGCCTACCTGAATTTTTTGATTGGAGATTGCTTTTCCTGCGCCGTTGCAAGATGCCCGGAGTAATATACTGGGAAAAACATAATGTTCCAGTTTGTGGAAAACCAAGTCATGAAAAACGGGTAATCAAAGTTCTTGTATGTGATTTTCACAATCTGCGTTGTTCCGACCCAGGAGGAGGAGACGGAGAGGATGATCAGAAATCCCCAGACAATCTTGAGGAACGTGGACGTGCAGGACTCGCACCGCGTCTGCACGTGGCTCTCCTGGCTGCCATTCTCCCCGTGGCCCTGGGTCCCGTCTTCCCCTGCAAAAAGAGGCAGCGGTGACTGTTAAAGGGGGATCGAGACCACCTCCGATATCTGAAAGGAGGAACCCCAGGCCACACAGCTGGTATTGAAAAGAGGGAATGAAATCAGATGCATTTGTTGACTGAAAGTGAGCATCACCAGGCCAGAGAATTCTGGGAATTTGATTCACACTAGTAACCTGGTTCATGCACAAAGCAAAACCATAGTTGTTTAGCCCAAACGCTGTTTGTTTGGACATCTGAACCCAGCCCAGTAGATGAACGATTGTGTGTTTTCTGGCAACAAACCATGACCTGGAACAATGGTTTGTTGATGACCTGCAGACCATCTATCACTTTAGCGATGGTTTGCTGTTACGTCTGAGCCTGACAGCCTTGCGATGGAGGCACAAGGCAAAAGCTGCAGGCTTCTTTGTGAGATGACTTGAGGTTTGCTGAACAAACCATGGTTTAGCATTATGTGTGACTGCCCCCAATGTCTGAAGCCTCTAGAGAAGGCTTTTTGTGCTATGCCTGGGCCCAGAATGGTTCCTGGGTGGGGCAAACACTCTCACTGTATGTTTTCCATACGTCTCTGCCTGAGGCAGCTGTTTCCCCCTCCGCTGCTTTGCTTGTACGTAGTGCTGATTCCAGGGTTGTTGCTGTGGTTTTTTGGAGAGGGGTGTCGGGTGCAGTCAAGATGGCCTCAATGGACCCCTCCCTCCCTGACCAAACCCATCTCCCTTGTCCCGGTCACCGTTTCCTCACCTTCACCCTCTGAGCCCAATTCACAGCATGTTATGTACTGAGTTGAATAGGATCCAAAATGCAGCAGTCTGATTGGTCCTAGAACAATAGGATCCAAAATGCAGCAGTCTGATTGGTCCTAGAACAATAGGATCCAAAATGCAGCAGTCTGATTGGTCCTAGAACAATAGGCTCCAAAATGCAGCAGTCTGATTGGTCCTAGAACAATAGGATCCA
This sequence comes from Podarcis liolepis, assembly GCF_965112155.1. Lineage (NCBI taxonomy): Eukaryota > Metazoa > Chordata > Lepidosauria > Squamata > Lacertidae > Podarcis > Podarcis liolepis. Next base: position 6,485,094 of record NC_139554.1, on the reverse strand, counting down.
GAATACAGCAGTCTGATTGGTCCTAGAATAATGCAGCAGTATGATTGGTCTGCAGGAGCCACCCAATCCAGCTCCAGATGGAAGTGAATCCACAACCTGATTGGCCTACAGGAGAATTCTGGAATTAGCCATTCATGTGCAGCCCATTGTGTAAATAATGTATATAAAGCAGATACTTTGGGGAAACATTCATTCCTCCTCACCACTATGAGCTGAATAAAGAGTATGAAATCCACTCTCGACTCTGAGTATATTTCACAGCACCACCCCAAAGGAGACCTCAAGGCAAGGAGACAAGGCAGTCTTCCCCCAGGCTCCTTCCCCCAGAAGCCTCCAAGTGGTTGACAAAGAGCAATCTGAAATGGAATGTGGCCCCCCAGGTCTGTCTGCCTGGCCCCCAGAACTTTCCCTAGGCAACACCCCTCCTTGGCCACACCCCTTACCCACCCTGCTTTGTACTCTCCTGGAGTGTTTTCCGTCTGACTAGCATATGTCAGTGAACTCTGATGATGATGCGTCCTCCTTGCTTGGATAGAGCATAGAGAAGGCTCTGAGTGAGTCCACACAAAAACTATCCTACTGAACCACTAATATGTTACAAGTAAACCCTTTTTATTCTGTTTGCTATTGTTTAACATAACACCTATTTAGGAAAGAAACAACTTTTGCCATTTTTATGGACATTTATTGTTTGTTTACAGATACAGATGTACCTTGGTTGTCAAACAGAATCCCTTCCAGAAGTCCGTTCGACTTACAAAACGTTCGCAAACCAAGGCACGGCTTCCGATTGGCTGGTGGGCCACAATACCAACAGCCAGAACAGACATTCGGGTTCCAAAGAACGTTCGCAAACACTTCCAGGTTTGTGGCGTTCAGGAGCCAAAACGTTCAAGTCCCAAGGCGTTCATCAACCAAGGTATGACTGTAGTTGCCTCGGCGATACTATCTTGTGTCGAACAACTAATAAAGCAGAATATTGTGTGTGGGCGGTCCAGTACAGTGGTACCTCGGGTTAAGAACTTAATTCGTTCTGGAGGTCCGTTCTGAACCTGAAACTGTTCTTAACCTGAAGCACCACTTTAACTAATGGGGCCTCCCACTGACGCCGTGCCGCTGCTGCACAATTTCTGTTCTCATCCTGAAGCAAAGTTCTTAACCTGAGGTGCTATTTCTGGGTTAGCGGAGTCTGTAACCTGAAGCGTCTGTAACCCGAGGTACCACTGTATAAATCCAGCACTAATGAATTATCACCATCGCTTCAGAGACACGTTGCCACACAAAACCACCAGCCTGGAGAGGCCCAAGGTCCGATTAAACAGTTTGCCCAAAATGATGTTATTCGTATTGCCGTCTGCTGCAGGTGAAATTACACAACTTAAGCAATCTGCGTGATTCGTTATGCAAAATTATGTTGTCAATTCGCTATTCCACCATATTCTTTTCAACGCAAAGGTAACGCAGCACACATGAGTGGAGAGACAGCCAACTATGTATCACCTGCAGATCAAAAGCAACAACAACAACAAACAATGAATACCCACTGAGACTCCTTTCCGTTCGGGACGTGGGTGTACTTCATGCTTTGCGTGGCGCTCCCAGCTTCAATCCCTGATGCTACCTCCAGTTGAAAAAGTCTCCAGATTGAAGGGACAAGAAAAACCCTTCTCTCCCCGGAGGCCCTGGAAAACTGCTCCCAGTCGGAGTAGGCCAGAGGTCCCCAGCCTTCTGGGGCGTTGAAAATGTGCCGAGGGCACATTTGGAAATCTAAGAAACTGCCACGGGCACCACAAAGCGCCCATTTCACAGCATGAAAGCTGGCAATAAAGTGGTACCTCGGTTTTCAAGTGTCTCGGAAGCCAAATGTTTCGGTTTTTGAACACCGAAAACCAGGAAGTAAATGATGTTATTTCTTTCAGTTCCCTTTGCGCCTCAGTTTTCAAACATTTTGGAAGTTGAACAGTTTTCCAGAATGGACTACGTTCGTAGACCGAGGTACCACTGTACTCTGAACCTCCTCGCCCTAAACAATAGATAAAACATCAACACCCCCAAAAAACAAACAAAACATAGGAATCAAAGCCCGCTACCGCTCCCCCCCCCAAAAAAACACAGGCAGCCACTCAAAATATCCTCCAAAAAAGCAAACAAAAAGACCTCCCCCCAGTCCAACTCTCAATTTTTAACAATCTCAAAAATGGATCCTTCCTCTGGTTTTCTCTCTTCGTTCTCTTCTCTCTGCCTATGAATGAAAGAAAAAGCATCGCTGCTTCGGTGGCAAAACTGAACTGCCTTTCAGAGGCCCCCGGGATCCGATTTAGCTCCACCTCTGTCCCTGGGGCTCATATGTCCTACTTGAGAAGTCTTCTGCGATGCAACTTGCTTGCTGCAAACTTGCAACGTGACACGACACATCTCATTTTGACCAGCCATCCTTCGTACCCGCCAAAAAAACAACCCATCCGCAAGAGAGGGGTACGAATCAACCTGGGAGCCCACCGTATTTTGGGTTAGTTTCTTTACTCAGGGGTAGTAGATCTCAGGTCCAGGATTCAGATGCAGCCCTCCAGGCCTCTTGCCCTTGGGACTCTCTGCAGGCTATACCCCTCCCCAAACCACACCCCTCGGCGTTCTCTGCCCCCTCCGCAGGGGTCTTTGCCTGGCTGGAATTTGCCTCTGAACTGGGCCTGGATGGAGGACAGAGAGCGGAGTGTCTTTCTTCACACTATCTTCCTTCCCCTGCTGTGCCACTCCCAAAATACGTAGGTCAGTGAGAGCTAGCAAATAGAGTTTCGGATCAGGACCTGGGAGGCCTGGGTTTGAATCCCCACTCGGCCATGAAGCTCACTGGCTGACCTTGAGATTGTCACTGCCTTCTCTCAGCCTAACCTACCTCACAGGGTTCTTGTGGGGGATTAAATGAGGAGGCCACCTCAAGCTCCTTGGAGAAAAAAGTGGGATATAAATGCAATTATTCTTATTTTTATATTATTATTATTATTATTATTAGACACAGATGGCACTGTGGGTTAAACCACAGAGCCTTGGACCTGCCAATCAGAAGGTCGGTGGTTCGAATCCCCATGATGGGGTGAGCTCCTGTTGCTCGGTTCCTGCTCCTGCCAACCTAGCAATTCGAAAGCACGTCAAAGTGCAAGTAGATAAATAGGTACCGCTCTGGTGGGAAGGTAAACGGCATATCTGTGTGCTGCTCTGGTTCGCCAGAAGCGGCTTAGTCATGCTGGCCACATGACCCGGAAGCTGTACGCCGGCTCCCTCGGCCAATAAAGCAAGATGAGCGCCACAAACCCAGAGTTGGTCACGACCGGACCTAATGGTCAGGGGTCCCTTTACCTTTATTATTATTATTATTATTATTATTATTATTATTATTAACATCATCAATAATAAACTATTCATGCCTTGTTGGGACAGGGAAGGCTTTTTTCAAATTTTATTTTGGTACCGAAGGCACAACAGGAAGCCGTGACGCTCAGGCTACGGGGTGCCTACCTGATCTGTTCTGCCTCTCTCCTCTGCCGTGCCGGCAAAATCCGGAGGGACTTCGACTCTGCAGCTCTAGAATGGGAGCAGCAGAATCTTCAGCGGCAGACAAGGGGGAATGTTGCCTGCGGAGGCCACTCTGCGTGTTGGGGCAGTTGGCTCCCGGCTTGCATCGGACGACAGAGGATCGTGAGGCACCTGGGGAGAAAGAGGCGTGCATCAGTTTGGCGGATAAGCTCCCCAAAATTGGGAGGGCAAAGGACTTGGCCAGTGCAAGCTGGCCTGTTTGGGCAAATGGGGATCCACTCCACCAACCCTCAGCCAGCCCCCCAACCTGCATTTCTGGGCTGCATCAATAGGAGTATAGCATCTAGATCAAGGGAAGTAATAGTGCCACTGTATTCTGCTCTGGTCAGACCTCACCTGGAGTACTGTGTCCAGTTCTGGGCACCACAGTTCAAGAAGGGCACTGACAAACTGGAACGTGTCCAGAGGAGGGCAACCAAAATGGTCAAAGGCCTGGAAACGATGCCTTATGAGGAACGGCTAAGGGAGCTGGGCATGTTTAGCCTGGAGAACAGGAGGTTAAGGGGTGATATGATAGCCATGTTCAAATATATAAAAGGATGTCACATAGAGGAGGGAGAAAGGTTGTTTTCTGCTGCTCCAGAGAAGCGGACACGGAGCAATGGATCCAAACTACAAGAAAGAAGATTCCACCTCAACATTAGGAAGAACTTCCTGACAGCAAGAGCTGTTCGACAGTGGAATTTGCTGCCAAGGAGTGTGGTGGAGTCTCCTCCTTTGGAGGTCTTTAAGCAGAGGCTTGACAACCATATGTCAGGAGTGCTCTGATGGTGTTTCCTGCTTGGCAGGGGGTTGGACTCGATGGCCCTTGTGGTCTCTTCCAACTCTAGGATTCTATGATTCTACCTGCCTTGTTACTTACAACCAGCCCAGGGAGCTGGCTTGTCAGCCTCCTCCTCCTCCTCCTCCTCCATCTTAGGGCACATGAACACATTATATTTAAAGCACTGTGATACCACCTTAAACAGTTGTGGCTTCCCCTCAAAGAATTCTGGGAAACGTAGATTGTGGTAGGTACTGAGAGTTGTGGGAATGTGGCCTCTATTCCCCTCGCAGAGCTACAATGGGAAGAGGGGCTGGTTGATTAACCTGTCTGGGAACTGTGGCTCTGGGATAGGACCCTCAACAAACTACAGCTCCCAGAATTCTTTGAGGGTGGGCACCATGCTTTAAATGTATGCTGCGCATGTGACCTTAGTGTTGCCCTTGTAGAACTCAGCGGAGAGGAAGGTGGGAGCAAAACTAGAATTAGTTGGCTCTGGCCTCAGCCCTGTCATTGGTACAGTTGGTTTGTCTGCCTCCCACTCTACCAGTCCAATGGGCACCACTACTTGGCTCATATTGTCCTCTATCAAATCATTTGTGTGTGTGTAAGAAAACTGTCCACCTGAAAACAAACCGCCGTCAATTGAAGTGCCACGATATGGTAAGTCACGGAGCAGAAAACACTCTTATTGCATCATCTAGAACCAAAACAAATCAGAAGAACATTTCTACAAAGGCATGCAATTATGTGTGTATGCGATTGTGCATGCGCAGGACAGCCTCTGCCTGTGTGCAGATGACAACAGTGAGCCTCACACTAGCTCACTTGAGTCCTTTCCACCGGCCTTCTCAACAAGGCAGATAAGTCACACTGTGGGTGTGAAAGTCAAGTTTGGGAGGTACCCCAATGGCCATGTTTGTAAAGGGGCAGGCAATGCAATCATAAAGAAGAGAGGTCTTCTCAGCACTTCCAGGAGTCCTTTTCCTCATAGTGGACAACCTTGGCCAGACTTGCTTGAGGACTTCAATATCCAAAGATATGGTCTCAGCTCCAGAATTATTATTTTCATGAAACATATTCCACCCTGAGCCCTTGAGAAGCAAGAGCTGGGAGCTACCATCCCATGGTGGTTTAGCTAGAAAGCACCTTCTCACAGTCTTCTGGTGATGGCAGCTTTGACCCAGGCGGAATTTCCCATTTTCCCATGCTGGGAAGTACGGTATCTCAAGTATCTTTGCTGAAGTTGATGCCATTTGCTCAAACTGGTCCAGGGAGTCCTTGCTAGATGCATCTGACAGGTTAGGTGGGGACATCAGCCTGGAATGATGGCATCGTCCACGGCAGTTGCGTCTTCTCATTTTGGCAGATGCATTTTGAGGTTACAGCAGAGAGGGAGGACAGTAGCTCAGAACCCAACCCAACTACTCCAGTCCCCTTTCTTACTCAGACTGAACATTTGCAGCATCTAATGCTACAAAAGCATATGAGTTGCAGAAGAAGAAGGAAAGGTTGGTACCGTATATAAAGATAAAGGTAAAGGTAAATGTAAAGGGACCCCTGACCATTAGGTCCAGTTGTGGCCGACTCTGGAGTTGCGGCACTCATCTCGCTTTATTGGCTGAGGGAGCCGGCGTACAGCTTCCGGGTCATGTGGCCAGCATGACTAAGCCGCTTCTGACGAGCCAGAGCAGTGCACGGAAATGCCGTTTACCTTCCCGCCGGAGCGGTGCCAATTTATCTACTTGCACTGGTGTGCTTTCCAACTGCTAGGTTGGCAGAAGCAGGGACCAAGCAATGGGAGATCATCCTGTCACAGGGATTCGAACCGTTGACCTTCTGATTGGCAAGTCCTAGGTTCTGTGGTTTAACCCACAGCTCCACCTATGTCCCTGGTACTGTATATAGCGGAGAGCAAAATATGTTTTCCAAAGTTATAGATGAGTCAGTCTCGTACAGAAAAAGCCAAAGAGTGTTGTGACTAGGGATGGCAGCAGATTAAGTAGTGATATCTATATATCGAATATATATATATATATATATTCCAGTAACAAGAAGCCGAAAGCACCAGCCTGAAGATGACGAGTGAGACCTCGTCGAAACGTCGCCTAGACACCCCAACTCTTACACGGGAAGACACCCGAAGACACCAAAACCTGCATTCCTGTACCCGTGAAAATCTACGAAAGCAAATATATATATATATATATATATATATATATGCAGGTTTTGGTGTCCTCGGGTGTCTTCCCGTGTAAAAGTTGGGGTGTCTAGGCGACGTTTCGACGAGGTCTCACTCGTCATCTTCAGGCTGGTGCTTTCGGCTTCTTGTTACTGGAACAGAGCGGGATCTCAGTGTTTGAGTTCCTATAAATACTGTAGAGGGGTGTGGTGTATTGCCTCAAAAGTTCTGGGCAGAGGGGAAGTTCCCAGGCTAGTGTTCTTTTCTTCTTTTGTTCCTTAATTACTTGAGGGATATCTTGAGTGATTTCTTGAGTGATATTCTGAGTACCACTTAGGTGGGTCATTAGGTGTGGATTAGTTGCTAAAGCCTTCGTGTCTTGACCTCTTGAATTTGTGAAGAGTTTTTCTGGGAAGATGGCTGTACTGCACTTAGTTGTGCTTTGGCTTGGCTTCGTGTATAGGGGCGAGCTGTGGTTTTGTGCCCTGTGCCAGCCAGATCTGTGTAGGGATTGCAGGGGGGTGCAGCATCCGGAGGTGCCACTATGGTTTGGTTACTGGATGGTGTCTGTAATTTATCTGTGGAGAGGGTCTGGGTTTGGGTCTGGTGTGGTTGATTGGTGGTGGCGTTCTGTGTGCCTCTGGATCTGGTGTCGGTTTTTGTGGGGAGGGCTAATTTCCAGATGTCTGGCAGGCGGGACGTGTCGTCACGCTTGTTCATGTTGTGAGGGTGTTTCTCTATCTCGATGGCTTCCATGAAACACCCTCACAACATGAACAAGCGTGACGACACGTCCCGCCTGCCAGACATCTGGAAATTAGCCCTCCCCACAAAAACCGACACCAGATCCAGAGGCACACAGAACGCCACCACCAATCAACCACACCAGACCCAAACCCAGACCCTCTCCACAGATAAATTACAGACACCATCCAGTAACCAAACCATAGTGGCACCTCCGGATGCTGCACCCCCCTGCAATCCCTACACAGATCTGGCTGGCACAGGGCACAAAACCACAGCTCGCCCCTATACACGAAGCCAAGCCAAAGCACAACTAAGTGCAGTACAGCCATCTTCCCAGAAAAACTCTTCACAAATTCAAGAGGTCAAGACACGAAGGCTTTAGCAACTAATCCACACCTAATGACCCACCTAAGTGGTACTCAGAATATCACTCAAGAAATCACTCAAGATATCCCTCAAGTAATTAAGGAACAAAAGAAGAAAAGAACACTAGCCTGGGAACTTCCCCTCTGCCCAGAACTTTTGAGGCAATACACCACACCCCTCTACAGTATTTATAGGAACTCAAACACTGAGATCCCGCTCTGTTCCAGTAACAAGAAGCCGAAAGCACCAGCCTGAAGATGACGAGTGAGACCTCGTCGAAACGTCGCCTAGACACCCCAACTTTTACACGGGAAGACACCCGAGGACACCAAAACCTGCATTCCTGTACCCGTGAAAATCTACGAAAACATATATATATATATATATATATATATCACATGTGATTTTAACCAATATAAACATACAACAACAAATTCAAAATCCAAATATCGAGATTACTCTGAATCTCCTAACTTCCCCCATCTCTTCCATGGGTCCTAGTGATAATATTTACAACTGCATACCAATACTATCCAAGTTTTATCCTTCAAAATTATCCATAGTAAAGTAAAGGTAAAGGGACCCCTGACCATTAGGTCCAGTAGTGGCCGACTCTGGGGTTGTGGCGCTCATCTCGCTCTATAGGCCGAGGGAGCCGCGTTTGTCCACAGACAGCTTCCAGGTCATGTGGCCAGCATGACTAAGCCACTTCTGGCAAACCAGAGCAGCATACGGAAATGCCGTTTACCTTCCCACTATTTATCTACTTGCACTTTGACGTGCTTTTGAACTGCTAGGTTGGCAGGAGCAGGGATCAAGGAACGGGAACTCACCCTGTCGGGATTCAAACCGCCGACCTTCTGATCAGCAAGTCCTAGGCTCTGTGGTTGACCCCACAGCGCCACCCATGTGGTTAAAATCCTGCTAATATTTTAACCTTCTCAGTAGATTCAGTTCTCAATGACAGATAAACCTAATAATTTGCACATTCCAAAACAGAAAGAGAACTGAAACACGGTCCAACTCAGATTTTCTAGGAAATCTCTACCATTAGAGAAAATGTCCTACTGAACACAGCAGGCCTTACTTCTGTACAAAATATTATTATTGTTATTCTTATTCTTATTGTTAGTATTTGTATACCGCCCTATACCCGTAGATCTCAGGGCGGTTCACAACCTAAAATTACAATACCAAAACCGCAAAATACATAATTAAAAATCAGAACAAAGACAAACCAATAATCTGTTTGCACTCACTGCTCCGTCCACTTTTGCCTCTGGCCCCACCCACTATCTTGTGGCCCCTGAAAGGATATCCAGAACGGAATGTGGCCCCCGAGCGCCAAATGTTTCCCCACCCCTAATCTAAATTATAGCTGGTCCTCATAAATTCGGCACAAGAAAACCACTTCATACAAAAGGTCCGTTAATGCTTTTCTTAACCAGTGAGAAATTTTACTTTCTTGGGCTCCATGATCACTGCAGATGGTGACAGCAGCCATGGAATTAAAAGACGCCTGCTTCTTGGGAGAAAAGCAATGGCAAACCTAGACAGCATCTTAAAAAGCAGAGACATCACCTTGCCAACAAAGGTCCGTCTAGTTAAAGCTATGGTTTTCCCAGTAGTGATGTGTGGAAGTGAGAGCTGGACCATAAAGAAGGCTGATCACCGAAGAATTGATGCCTTTTGAATTATAATGCTGGAGGAGACTCTTGAGAGTCCCATGGACTGCAAGAAGATCCAACCTCTCCATTCTGAAGGAAATCAGCCCTGAGTGCTCACTGGAAGGGCAGATCCTGAAGCTGAGACTCCAAGACTTTGGCCACCTCATGAGAAGAGAAGACTCCCTGGAAAAGACCCTGATGCTGGGAAAGTTGGAGGGCACAAGGAGAAGGGGACGACAGAGGACGAGATGGTGGGACAGTGTTCTCAAAGCTACCAGCATAAGTTTGACCAAAGTGTGGGAGGCAGTGGAAGACAGGAGTGCCTGGCGTGCTCTGGTCCAGGGGGTCACGAAGAGTCGGACACGACTAAACAACAACAACCCTCTCAGTCAATTTTATCACCTCTGCCACTCGATTTACCAACCCTTAAGGATAGAGGTGACACCCTTTTTGTGCCACCAGTTTTTTTCCAGCCATCAACATACAGTGGTACCTCGGGTAACATACGCTTCAGGTTACAGACTCCACTAACCCAAAAATAGTGCTTCAGGTTAAGAACTTTGCTTCAGGGTGAGAACAGAAATCGTGATCCGGCGGCAAGGCAGCAGCAGGAGGCCCCAATTAGCTAAAGTGGTGCTTCTGGTTAAGAACAGTTTCAGGTTAAATACGGGCCTCCGGAACGAATTAAGTACTTAACCCGACGTACCACTGTACTCTGCACATGCTCTCCTGGGAGGGTGAAAGACAGGAACAGGAACAGTTAAGCATACAGGGTACCAACAGGCAGCCACCTCTGTCCAATCCATAAGCTTCTCGTGACTCTGCAGGGAGGTGGCGTTCCAAAGCTTTTCTTACATTATCAGGTATTATTTATCAGCACTATTAATCATCAGCTCTGTTGCCGCCACTCAGCAGTCTCACATCCCTGTAACATCCAGCTACACCCTGATTGGGCAGGAATGCTCCAAATCAAATTGTCAGGGAACTGACATCAGAGACACGGGAGAAGGAGAGGGTCTCTGATTCTGCAGGCGAAGGTCCCAGCACCAGGGGGAGACTCAGCTTGGGAGAAAGGGAAGGAAATAAGTGTAACACCAGGGATCCAGGAGAGCAACGGGACGAGGAGGTGGAGGGGCTCCAGGACTCTTCTTTGGAAGTCAGTGAGGAGAGCCCAGGCACCCCCGCTGCCCACGCCCACCCTGCGCAGGAGACTCCCGCGCAGTGAGAGGCGGAGACGATTGGGCGTCAAACAGCTCTTATGTTGGCAGCGGTTTAAGAAACGCCCACAGACAGATTCTACGAGTGACTGAGGGCAGCCACGCAGAGATGGGCTGTGCAGTCCGGAGGGTTAACCAGGCAACCTAACGCCCAAACGGGGCAGGATTACGCACGAGTAACTCCCAACCACTACACAAATCTTGGCTTTCTTTTCCTCCCTCCCTTCCTAAAGGGCCAAATCTAGACTTGGTCTGCGATGGCTCTTTGCATAATTGAAAGAGACAGCCAGCATTTACCTCGAGAATTGCAGGTGAAACAGGCAGCATCAGAATTCAGCCCACAAAGGACTTGGCAGAAAGGTTAGGCTACCTGGCTGCCCGAGTCGCAGCTGATTTATTTATTTTGCCCCTTTCACGACCAAAGGTGTCTTCAATATTTTTAAAAAATCCAACGTCGAAGTTTTTGCCAACCTGTTTTCTTAATCCCCTGCCCCCCAAAAGAATGGAGAGCTCTGACCAGCTCTTTGTCGTCTTTAATTCGGTGACACTGCTCGATCGGGGAAACTATTCTTCCTGGATGTTTGAGGAGCGACAGCTTATCAATATTTCATCCTACAGCAGCTGCGAAGCTCCGAACTGTCTCCTTTCAGACTGACACAGCTAAGTGTGCTGCAAGGATGTGCTTTGACCCCCAAGGTGAACCAATGCATTCTGGTAAATGTTCCGAGGGCTTCATTTATTTATTTCTCCCCGAACAGAAGTGCAGCCTGGTCCAGAGGTTCCTGAAGTCGCCTGGCAGTTTGTATAGACAAACGAGAAGGCAACCAAGGGAGAGGAGAGTCCGAGATGCGGAAAATGCCTCTGAAACCCAGTTTCTGTGCTTCGCGAAAGCTGTTTTGTCTGCCCACCCCAGTAGTTTCTGCTCTAACAGAGATCTTTCCTTGAAGACTGATGCTGGTTCTGGAGGCGCCACAAATTGGACCTTCTGCAAGCAAAGTGTGTGCTCTCCAACAGAGCGCTGGACCGTCCCCATACAGGCCATTCACCTTACAGGTTTAAATAAAAAAATTCCTTCCAGTAGCACCTTAAAGACCAACTAAGTTAGTTCTTGGTATGAGCTTTCGTGTGCATGCACACGTCTTCAGATACACTGAAACAGAAGTTGCTAGATCCTTCTATATAGTGAGAAGGTGGGGAGGGGTATTACTCAGAAGGGTGGTGGGAATTGGAGATTGGCAGATAGCTGAGATGAGCCTGTTGACGACTCTTAACGACTGTAATAGGTCTTACAGGAAAAGGCAAGGGGTGAGAAGGTGAAAAATGGCTTAGTCATGTATAATGAGATAAGAATCCAATGTCTTTGTTCAAACCAGGTCTCTCCATGGTTTTAAGTTTGGTAATGAGTTGCAATTCAGCAGCTTCTCTTTCCAGTCTATTTCTGAAATTCCTTTGTAGTAAAACAGCTACTTTGAGATCTTGTATAGAATGTCCTGGGAGACTGAAGTGTTCTCCTACTGGTTTCTCTGTTTTGTGATTCTTGATGTCAGATTTATGTCCGTTTATTCTTTGGCGTAAAGTTTGGCCTGTTTGTCCAATATAGAGAGCTGAAGGACACTGTTGGCATTTGATGGCATACACAATGTTAGACGATGAGCAATTAAATAGTCCTGAGATGGTATGTGTGATGTTGTTGGGGCCAGTAATGGTGTTGTCCGGGTGTATGTGGCAGCAAAGTTGGCATCTGGGTTTATTGCAGGCTCTGGTGCCAGTGTCCGTGTTAAGTCTGGTTGTAGTATTATTGTGGGTTAGGAGTTGTTTAAGATTGGGTGGCTGTCTGTAGGCAATGAAAGGTCTTCCTCCCAGAGCTTGAGAAAGAGAACTGTCATTGTCCAGGAGAGGTTGTAGATCTCTGATGATGCGTTGTACTGTTTTAACTTGGGAGCTGTATGTGATGACTAGAGGTGTTCTGTTATTTTCTTTTTTGGGTCTGTCTTGCAGCAAGTTCTCTCTGGGTATCAGTCTGGCTCATACCAAGAACTAACTTAGTTGGTCTTTAAGGTGCTACTGGAAGGATTTTTTTTATTTTGACTATGGCAGACCAACACAACTACCTACCTGTAACCCTTACAGGTTTGCAGAGTTTCGATCAACACTGTGTTGTGAGGTTACAATAAGCAGTGACTAGAGAAGGAATGACCTCTGGGAGGAGCACAGAGAGAAGAAACGCCGTGGTGCATGTGCAGCGGCACAACCGGACACTTTCACCTGCCCCAGCTGCAACAAAACATGTCTCTCCTGTATCAGACTCTACAGCCACAGCAGGCGCTGTAACTCTCCAACAGTTTGCGTTTGACTTCATCCCCAAAGGCACACACCTCCATTGCCAACAACAGAGGATCGCAGAATCGTGTCAAACCCTCAGAAAGTTCCACCAGATGTTTAGTCGGAATTTACTTTCTTTAAACTTGAATCCATTGGTTTGGGTCCTGGTCTCAGGAGCAGGAAGAAAAAAAAACAAGTTTGTTCCATCTTCCATGCGTCAGCCCTTGAGATATTTGAGCAAGCCCAGCTATAAAGTAAGCTGGCTCCTCTTTCTTACCACAACATGGGAAGTAAGTTTAAAATTATAATTTACTCACATTGATTAGCAATGGCAGCAGTAAAAACTATTCAAGTAAAACACTTATATTTACAGTATAACCAGCCTCAGGCATGTGGCTGAAGCTGGGACAAACAGAGGCATGTCTGTATCTAACGCTGGTCAAAGGAAGAGATAGGGAACAGGAAGTACTCTATGCTCCTTCCTCTCCAGGAGAGGAGGGGAAATGACATCACACAGAGCCCTCTCTACCAATTGAACGTCTATGGTCTGAGTATCTGCCTACTAGCAATTCAGCACTATGGTATTAACCCCTTCTCAGGCTATCTAGCAAGAATATGCATGTGTTAGGTTTGGCTGCTAATCTCCCCCAATTTGGGGGCCGTCAGTATTTGATCATTCCTCCCTCCGACATCTTTCTCCCCATGTGGGACGGGGTGAGCTGACGACACACACTTTCTCTCTGCCATGCAAACATGGGTGCATAGGAAGCTGTCTTCTACTGGGCCAGACCCCCAGTCCATCCAACTCAGTATGGCCAACACTGGCCGGCAGCAGCTCTCCGGGATTTCAGCCAGAGAATCTTTTCCCAGTCCTATCTGGATGTTCTGGGAACTGAACTCGGGACCCGTGGCTTAACTTATCCAGCAGGACCTGACGAATTTGTTTCATCCACTTGCCCCATGCAATTTAATACGCTTGCAATCATTACGGTGTTTGCAATCACCAGGGTTATTAACCATCCTAATGATCAGCAGCAGGGATAATTTCCATCAGCCGGAGCTCCTTCTCCCTCTCCTGTGATTCTTCTACGTGTCGGCTTTAAAACAAAAATGCGATGCGTTCTCTTTCTTTACAGCCGTCGCGCACCAGTGAAGCAAACCTGCTTTGTGAATCAACCCAGCACCATATTGTTTTTTAAAAAAAATAAATAAGAAGAAGCTTGGTTTGTAAACCAAGAAGGTGTTGTGCTGGGATTTTGGGCTGCCAGAACATCCTTCAAATATAAAAACGCAGCTTTGGTCTCCTATCCTGTCATCGGCTTAGAGCACCAGATTTTGATTCAATATTTTTTTTAAAGGAGAATTTCTGGTCTTCCACACCAGGAGACAATGCGGATTTACACAGAGAAGGAAAATGAGGGCTTTAATTTACCCAAAGCGTCGGGATCTGTTTGGATGATGGAGGATGTCGTGTGGACAGCGAGGGAAAAATCCACCACACGTAGTTCATGGAAGGCTCTTCAAAACGTTCTGCGTGCTCACCCTTTTCAAAGACCAAACATAGCAGGATATCCCAAACGGTCCCTTTAGCCCATCTGAAAATGACATTTTCTGAGGGGGGTGGGATTTACAATGCATCTGTCGTCAGCACGAGTCATGAATGAATCACCCCTTATAAAGGGTGAGGAGAGAGAGAGAAGCAAAATAAACTAGTTTTCTGTGGTGTAAGAAAGGGGCAATAGTCTGAGATCTTCTTAAGTTAGGTATGAACTGTGTCCCATCAGCAATTGCTCCCTTTGATCAGCTGGAATCTTCCCACTCCACTTCCTGGCATAGCTGTCAACTGTCTCTTATTTGGCGGGAAACTCCCTTATCCCAGCGCCGTTTCCCGCTGCTGTCCCTTATTGATATTGTCCCTTAAATTTCCCGGGTTTTAAAGGAAGCAGCTCCTCCCCCTCCCTCCCTCCCTCCCTGCCGGCCAGGGAGGAGGGAGGCTCCAACTGGGTTGCTTGGCTGTGTTGCTCACCCAATAAGGAGTCTAAGAACGACTGGGGGTGGAGCTTGCATGCCTTGGGCCAATCAAATCGGCTGCGTTGCCTGGGGACTCGCCTTTGCTCAGCGCTTCCCAGCGGAGAGGTGACAGTGGTTTTCCTTGCTGCATCCCCTTTGCCGGGTTGCTGCGCTGTGGGAACCACTGCTTGAGGCTTCGTTTGGCTGCTGGCTGGGCTTTCTGCCTTTGGCTTGAAGGGGCTCGGAAGTTGAACATACCTGTGCTTGGAAAATCCCTTATTTTGGCTGCTGATCCCTTATTTTCGAGGCTACTGGTCCCTTATTTTCAAATCTGTAAGTTGACAGCTATGCTTCCTGGTCCAGGCGAGTTGCAAGTTTCAAGGGATGTAAATACCAAATAAGAAAGACAACTATCAAATGAAACACTATATCAATGCAACAGACATAGCTCTCCACCAGCCCAAATTAAAAACACATATTTATTTATTTTTTAACTGAGAGGCTCTGTCTATATCATGTACGGTATGTGCATATATTATTCAATTGCTCATTTTGGACATAATTCCAAACCAATATATGGAACCGTAAGAACGATCTCAGAAGTGGACTTCCACACTCGCCTCCCCTTGTACAGTCAGAGTGCTCAGTTGCTTCACGGTGTTTTTGCAAACCACTGTTTGTCGTTCCACCTAAACTAGGAAACAACGGTTTGCACTTTAAGCCACCTCCCCTCCCCAAAACGGGACTGCAAACCTGGTTTTTATCCTGGCTTGAAATTAGACTCTCTTGGCCTACCTACAAGATGGCACCTGCACTGGAAAGCCACTCCAGATTATGAATTGATCTTGGCATGGGTTCCCTGACTTGTGTGAATCCACCATGTAGCCGCACACTTGGGACTTCCCAGCAAATTGATCCTGGAACCAGCTGGCCACAGCAGATCCTAAGGATACTACTTGACCCATCCATGGAACCAGATCCACTTTGAACAGCCCACCACTGCTGCCGCCACCTCTCCAATTGGATCCCAGTCAAGTAGTAAGAGTTGGGGTGTCTACTATTTGAAACTCAGCATAAGTAGACGATCTTCACAACCTGCTGCAACATAATAAAATACTCCTAACACACAGAGAGAGAAATGAAAGATTCCCCCACTGAAATAGTATTGGGAGACAGAGGCAATCTGAGAGAGCTGGTTTTTGAGGACTTCACAAACTAAAAATGAAAGATTAACAACTCCCCCCCTTTTTTGCCCTTGTTTGGTCTCCCCCCCTTCTCCTCCCCCCCCCACCCTCATTGCCAGAAATGTATCTCAATACAGTGAAAAAGCTAGACATTATGGGGACCGCATGACCAAAACTAAGAAATAAAAGTATTCCATCAACATTCCAACAAATGGCCTTTCCGTCACACACGCACACACAAAAATCTAAATGAGAAATTACTGGTTTCTTTGGCGGGGGGGGGGGATAGGTTGGAAGGTACGTAGGAGGAAATAAAATGGCATTTACCGTCTGATCTAGCTGAATTTAATGTGGAAATACTGAAGGGCTGCAAAGGTGCCACTCTCGCGGTATGTTTCTTCATTCTGTGGAAATCGCCCTCCACTGAGACGCTATGTCCTCTTCGCCGCCTTTTGCCCGCACATTTTTTGGGGGGAGAGGGCTGCCCCCCTCCCTGCCCTGTGCCACAAGGTACCTCTCTGCCGTGCCTGGAGATGCTGTTCGGAAGACGCTGCCGTCAGATCTGCTGTTTCCCGGAGAAACCATTTGCAACACATTCAGACAAGGCTTGACCTCAGAGCCAGCACTTTGCACAGTTCTTGGGCATGGCCAGAGATCTCAGGATTCAGTACCCCTCTTAATATTTTATCCCTACCCCCCAAAAAAACCCCATTCCACTTCTAAGAGACAGCAAGCCCCTTCTGAATCAAGGCACCCCATTCGCAATGAAACGACCCCCCCCCTGAAAGCCCACAAAGGAGGCATATTATCTTTCGGCAACGGCACAGCGGCACAGCGAAAGGAAAGATGCGGCGAGCCCTTCGTGCCATGAAAATGCATGAGCTTAGGTCGGCGGCATCTCACCAGAATAGAAAGCACTTCTCTGCCGGTGAGGTCTAATATTAGACAGGGGAACCGGGGCTCTCAGCTGCTTAGTTAAATATCACAGAGCGAGGGGGAAGTCCTGGAAATCAACACGGCAGACAAAAGCAGTGTTTTGGGGGAGACGATAGAAAAACACACAGCTGCAGAGCTCATCCTAGAATCACTGGAGCAAATAGCATCTCTAGCAGGAGAAATCAAAATCCAATACAGTGGTACCTCGGGTTACATACGCTTCAGGTTACAGACTCCACTAACCCAGAAATAATACCTCGGGCTAAGAACTTTGCTTCAGGATGGGAACAGAAATCATGCTCTGGTGGCGCAGCAGCAGCAGGAGACCCCATTAGCTAAAGTGGTGCTTCAGGTTAAGGACAGTTTCAGGTTAAGAATGGACCTCCGGAACAAATTAAGTACTTAACCCGAGGTACCACTATACTGGTCTACTACAAGAATTAGCAGCATAGGTTCATTTTTTTCATTACCTGGCATATGGCTGCTGTCTCATGCTGGCAGTGCCTAGGTGCATAAAGGTAAAGGGACCCCTGACCATTAGGTCCAGTCGTGACCAACTCTGGGGTTGCAGCGCTCATCTCGCTTTATTGGCCGAGGGAGCCGGTGTACAGCTTCTGGGTCATGTGGCCAGCATGACTATGCCACTTCTGGCGAACGAGAGCAGCACACGGAAACGCCATTTACCTTCCCGCTGGAGCGGTACCTATTTATCTACTTGCACTTTGACGTGCTTTCGAACTTCTAGGTGGGCAAGAGCAGGGACCGAGCAATGGGAGCTCAGCCCGTCACGGGGATTCAAGCTGCCGACCTTCTGATCGGCAAGTCCTAGGCTCTGTGGTTTAACCCACAGCGCTACCTGCGTCCCTGCCTAGGTGCATAGGAACTACCATTTGCATGGAGAGGAGCAGGCAGAGTGCACAATCCCAAGTGTTCGCTGGATACGATTTGTTTGCTTGCTTGTTGCATTGGTATCCCATCACCCCGTAAGGAGCGTGCATGTTTCTTCCTCTCTTCCTTTGATCTCTTCAACAACCCTGCAAGGTAGGCTAGCCTGAGAGGCAAGGGCAGACTCAAGGTCAACCATTGAGCCTCATGGCCAAGTGGAGATTCGAACTCTGGTCTGTCCCAGGTCCTAATCTGACACGCCAACCAATACACCACTCTCATTCGCAAAACACCAAACCAAGGAACCCGAGCCACTTGCCTCTAGTGTTGGAGATCTGCAGCGATCATGTTGTTGTTGTTTAGTCATTTAGTCGTGTCCGACTCTTCGTGACCCCCTGGACCAGAGCACGCCAGGCACTCCTGTCTTCCACTGCCTCCCACAGTTTGGTCAAACTCATGCTGGTAGCTTCGAAAACACTATCCAACCATCTCGTCCTCTGTCGTCCCCTTCTCCTTCTGCCCTCCATCTTTCCCCACATCAGGGTCTTTTCCAGGGAGTCTTCTCTTCTCCTGAGGTGGCCAAAGTCTTGGAGCCTCAGTTTCATGATCTGCCCTTCCAGTGAGCACTCAGGGCTGATTTCCTTAAGAATGGATAGGTTTGATCTTCTTGCAGTCCATGGGACTCTCCAGAGTCTCCTCCAGGACCATAATTCAAAAGCATCAATTCTCCAGCTATCAGCCTTCTTTATGGTCCAGCTCTCACTTCCATACATCACTACTGGGAAAACCATAGCTTTTACTATACGGACCTTTGTTGGCAAGGTGATGTCTTTACTTTTTAAGATGCTGTCCAGGTTTGCGGCGATCCTAGACCACGGCATCCTTAGCCTTCCAGGTTCAAGTTGGCTTTTCACCAAATAACCTTTGCAAAGGCTCGCAGGGAGGCCAGCCAGCCAGCCAGCAGGATGAGACAATCTCACCATCTGCTGTCATATCTTCCGTGCTTTTAAGACACTAGATGACAAGTGACAGGGCCATTATCAGCTCATTTCACAGGGCTGGAATATTAATGTGATTTATGGAAGCAAACAAGGAAACAATGCAAAGTTGGGCGGGGAAGAGATACGAAGGGAACTTCAGGCTCCGCACTTTAAGTGCCACTCAAGGGGGGAAAGGGCGGTGTGTGATTTTAAATTTCCTTCCCAATCCAGGTAAACACTTTAAGTCAATAACAGCAACAATCTTCGCAAAGCTGAGAGTGTGCCGGTGAGGACTTATCACGCATTAAACTGACAGCACTGTCAGGTTTGATTTGATTTTAAACAGGTTGGTTCATTGGAAGTCATCCTTTTAGAGCAAACATTGCTCTTATACCAGGCATTTGTCTAATTAAACAACTTATGGCCTTTTAAACTGGAGGGGGTATTGTTTGTTACTATGGTATGTATTTTTGTGTTTTTATATTGTAAACCGCACCCTGTGATTCTAAGATGCAGGGCAGTATAGAAATTTAAATAAATAAATGTAATTGTAATTGTGGGACGTGGGTGGCTCTGTGGGTTAAACCACAGAGCCTAGGGCTTGCAGGTCAGAAGGTCGGCGGTTCGAATCCGCGCGATGGGGTGAGCTCCTGTTGCTCGGTCCCTGCTCCTGCCAACCTAGCAGTTTGAAAGCACGTCAAAGTGCAAGTAGATAAAGAGGTACCGCTCCAGCGGAATGGTAAACGGCATTTCTGTGTGCTGCTCTGGTTCGCCAGAAGCGGCTTAGTCATCCTGGCCACATGACCCGGAAGCTGTACGCCAGCTCCCTCGGCCAGTAAAGCGAGATGAGCACTGCAACCCCAGAGTCAGTCACGACTGGACCTAACAGTCAGGGGTCCCTTTACCTTTAATTATAATTGTAAATGTAATACTAATTCCAAACGCCTTAGGGACTCCACTCTGGATTTGTGTAGGGTTAGCTACTCAGGAGAAAAGGCTCAGGAGTAAACCTTAACCAATAAATCTTAAAAAGTCATTTTCTTTGTAAGTATCCCTCCAAGAATGCAAACTTTAAAAATGTGAAAATAACCAAGCTCCAAATGTCAAACTCATATTCTGACCCTTCCCCCCAGATCTGAGAAAAGTTTGATACATTTTCTAGCCCACTATTTTGGAAAAATCTTCTCCACTCTCCTGAAAAAAATCCTGCCGTCATAAACTGTCAACCGATGGGTAAGCCTGCTCCAACTTTACCACTGTTTAAGCAGGGTAATTACCCCGGATGACAACTGCTTAAACGAGGTACCAGCGGAATGACTCCCGCCACCCCCCCCCCCGGACGCACACTCCATTTTTTCTCGAGACAGACTTGGGCCAACCAAAAAATAATGTGGGGGGAAAAGAGGCTCTCACAGTGGGGTGGAGCCACCCCACTAGCTTCTTGGGCTCTGCTGCTTATGGGGAGAGAGGGCAAGGCAGTGGGGAGGTGGCAGCTATGCAAGGGAAGCAGTGGACCCCATCTGGGGATCTATAGCAGGGGTCAGCAAACTTTTTCAGCAGGGGGCCGGTCCACTGTCCCTCAGACCTTGTGGGGGGCTGGACTATATTTTGGAAAAAAAAATGAACAAATTCCTCTGCCCCACAAATAACCCAGAGATGCATTTTAAATAAAAGGACACATTCTACTCATGTAAAAACACGCCAATTCCTGGACTGTCCGTGGGCCAGATTTAGAAGGCGATTGGGCCAGATCCGGCCCCCGGGCCTTAGTTTGCCTACCCATGATCTATAGCTTCCATCATCCCTGGTCACCTAGAAACAAAAAGTCTTCTGGAGAAGCTGTGGGTGGCAGCGTTGAGCTTTGCCCAAATTTCACCTCCCTGTCCCAGAAATCTCCCTGGTTGGAGAATGCCGCCCCCTAACCCCACTTTTGCTCCCCACACATTGCTGAAGAGGCCCAGAATTTGAATGAATTCCTCATCACCACTTGTCAGGGGTGTCGTTACCAACTCCAAACACGGGCTTCCACAACCTGTGGGTACCTGACTTCAAGCTCCACCTTGAAACTTGTGGTCCTCTATTATTTATTTCCTTTGTTTACACACCTCCTGACTGTAAAAAACGCAAGAAAACCTCAAAGCGGTTTGCATAAGGAAAAAGAGTAAAATTGAGGGGGGGGAGGAATCACAGCCCTATTTAAAACTTTAAAATACTGAAACAGATTGACCTCCGCTTTCTAAGCACTCACATAGGCTTTTCCAAACAGAACCGCTTTTAGCAGGCGCCAAAAATAGTACAGCGAAGGAGCCTGCCTGGTGTCAATCGTCAGGGAGTTCCAAAGTGTAACTGCTTCCACACTAAAAGATTGATCTCTTCCGAATGCAGAACGGATATTACGTGACACCTGTAAGAGTGCCAATTCCGCCAATTGGGGGCAAGGCGATCTCATAGGTAAACTGGTCCCAAGTTTGTTTAGGGCTTTATATATTAATATTACCTTGAGCCTTGCCTGCTAGATGTTCTTGGACTACAACTCCCATCAACCCCGCCAAGAGTGGCCAATGATCAGTCAAGCTGAGACTTGTAGTCCAGCAACACCTGGAAACTCACAATCTCCCACCCCTGCCTTACTGCCAGACGAAGACAAATTTATTAGTTTTCTAGTGGTTGACAATCACAAGTAGGGAGAGTTGTTCTTGTGCTCAGTGTCAAGGACTGTGCTGAGGAAGGCTGCACTGAGGAGGAATTGTGGGAGCCACCCCCTCCCCCTGCTTTTGAGTAGGAGGACAGTATAGATTTGGAACAGTGGTTTGCAGAGGGACATAGTTCGGAAGGCAGTAGCTGGGAAATACCGGATGGGGAGCAGTTAGGAGAAGAAACACTGGGAGAGAGAGAGGGTTAACAGATTCACTGTCTCTGGAAAGCATTCTTCCGCTCTCCCCAAGGTCAAGAAGAGCTCAGAAAGTGTCAGAACAGAAAGCACAGAGGGTACAAGCTCAGATTACAGGCGTGATGTAGATTAATAGAGACGTATGGGGGTGGAATCCTTAATTGGGAGCACCGCCATTTCTAGGAGAGGTGTTCTTTGTTCTCTCGCTGTTATTATTAAAGTTTCTAACTGATAAGAAGACTCCTTTTCCTTTGTTCTACTTACCGTATTTTTTGCTCCACAAGACACACTTTTTTCTTCCTAAAAAGTAAGGGGAAATGTCTGTGCGTCTTATGGAGCGAATGCATGGTCCCTGGAGCCAAATTTGCGAATTTTTTTTAAATTTTTTTTTGGAAAGAGGGAAGTGGGTGTTGAAACAAAGTCGCTAATCGGCAAGTGATCGGGGAGGGAGATAAGGGACGCTAGCAATAAAGGAGGCTGCCTGGGAGTGGGGAGGTAAAAACAGTGAACTTGCAAGGAGAGGAGACAGGAAGACTAAGGCAATGAGGAGAGAAATTAGAAGAAAGGGAGGAGCAAAAAACTGCTCCAGCTAAGGAAAAGACACTAAGGCAAACAAGAGGGAAGGGGGTGTTGAAAGGAAGCAGCTGATCGGTAAGTGATCGGGAGAGAGATAAGGGATGCTAGCGATAAAGGAGGCTGCCTGGGAGGGGGGAGGTAAAAGCCCATGGATCCTCAGGATTTTTGCATTGGGTCACCCCAAATTCACCATCAGATCACACAGCATGTCCATAACCACAGCCTGCACCAAAAAAACCCCATGCATCCACTGTTTTGTGGGGCTGCAATGGTGCAAAAACGTGGTTACAAAGCACAGATCCACATGGATTCTCAGGATTTTTGCATGGGGCTACCCCAAACTCTGTCTGTTGCGACAGCATGAACCACAAAAATCATACATCCACTGTTTCGTTCAGAATATTTTTTTCTTGTTTACCTCCTCTAAAAACTAGGTGCGTCTTATGGTCAGGTGCGTCTTATGCAGTGAAAAATATGGTATCTGCTGCCACGGAGGAGGAAGCTGATTCCCTGAAGCCTGACACTCAGGTCCTGTTTGTGGGTTTCCCATTGCGTCATCTGGTTGGCCACTGTGAGAACAGGATGATGGACTGGATGAGACACTGGCCTGGCAGGGTAACGCAGGGTTCTGTCTTGAGCCCGTTGCTGTTCAACGTCTCTATAAACGACTTGGATGAAGGAATCGAGGGGGCGCCCATCCAATTTGCAGGTGACACCAAAATGGGAGGGGTAGCTAATGCCGCAGGAGACTCAGAATTTAATGTGACCTTGACGGATTGTAGAACTGGGTACAAGCTAACAAAATGAGTTTCGATAGGGACAAACGGCAGGCTCTGCACTTAGGCAGGAAGAACCGGATGCACAAATTTAAGACATGGAACACCTGGTTTTACATGTGAAAAGGACGTAGGGATCTTGGTGGACCACAAGCTGAACACGAGTCAACAGGGTGATGCAGCAGCAAAAAAATCAAATGCTATTCTAGGCTGCATCAACAGAAGTCTAGTGTCCAGATCTAGGGAAGCCATGTTGTTGTTGTTGTTTAGTCATTTAGTCTTGTCCGACTCTTCGTGACCCTATGGACCAGAGCACACCAGGCATTCCTGTCTTCCACTGCCTCCCGCAGTTTGGTCAAACTCATGCTGGTAACTTCGAGAACACTGTCCCACCATCTCGTCCTCTGTCGTCCCCTTCTCCTTGTGCCCTTCATCTTTCCCAACATCAGGGTCTTTTCCAGGGAGTCTTCTCTTCTCATGAGGTGGCCAAAGTATTGGCGCCTCAGCTTCAGGATCTGTCCTTCCAGTGAGCACTCAGGGCTTATTTCCCTCAGAATGGATCGGTTTGATCTTCCTGCAGTCCATGGGACCCTCAAGAGTCTCCTCCAGCACCATAATTCAAAAGCATCCATTTTTCGGCGACGAGCCTTCTTTATGGTCCAGCTCTCACTTCCATACATCACTACTGGGAAAACCATAGTACAAGGGAAGCCATAGTACCACTCTATTCTGCCTTGGTCAGACCACACCTGGAATACTGTGTCCAGTTCTGGACACCACAGTTTAAGAAGGATATTGACAAGCAGGAAAGTGTGCAGAGGAGGGAGACCAAGATGATCAAGGGTCTGGAAACCAAGCCTTATGAGGAATGGTTGAAGGAGCTTGGGTATGTTTGGCCTGGTAAAGAGAAGACTGAGATGAGAGATGATAGCAATTTTCAAATATCTCAAGGGCTGTCATACAAAAGAGGGACCAAGCTTGTTTTCTCCTGTTCCTAGCTTCAGGTGTCCCGGTCCGGTTCACAGGCGATCAAAGTCCCGGCTGGGGACGTCAGAGCCAGGAGCAAGATGGTGGGGTGGGAGCAGGAACGGGAGTCCGGAAGCCAGGAGTCAGGAAGCCAAGAGTCCGAGGGTCAGAGAGCTGGGAGTCAAGAAGCCAAGGATCTGAGGGTCAGGAAGCAAGGAGTCACGAAGTCAAGGGTCCAAGGATAAAGAAGCAAGGAGTCACGAAGTCAGGGGTCCGAGGATCAAGAAGCAAGGAGTCACAAAGTCAGGGGTCCGAGGATCAAGAAGCAAGGAGTCACAAAGTCAGGGGTCCGAGGATCAAGAAGCAAGGAGTCACAAAGTCAGGGGTCCGAGGATCAAGAAGCAAGGAGTCACGAAGTCAGGGGTCCGAGGATCAAGAAGCAAGGAGTCACGAAGTCAGGGGTCCGAGGATCAAGAAGCAAGGAGCCAAATGCAGCAAGGCAGGGAACGTGTTGCTGTGGCCAAGAGCCAAAGGGAAATGCTGACCTTATATCCCTTCCCGGCTCTTGCCACCAGGTGCTGTGAGTTACCAATCAGCCTTACCTGTGTGGCCACACCTTGCCTCTTCAGAACAAACTTAGGAAGGCCCCAGTCCTGCAGAATCCTACTGGTCACAGGGCCTGGCTCCTGCACGCACACACCTGACATCAGGTTACATGAAAGGAGTTTCCGACTAAACACCATGAATAACTTTCTGGCAGTAAGAGTCGTTTGACAGTGGAATGGACTCCCTCTGGAGGTTGTGGACTCTCCTTCCTTGGAGTTTTATAAGAGAGGTTGGATGGCCATCTCTCAGGGATGCTTTAGCTGAGATTCCTGCATTGCAGGGGGTTGGACTAGATGACCCTTGGGGTCCTGTCCAATTCCGCGATTCTATGATAAGTATGGAAGTGAGAGCTGGACCATAAAGAAGGCTGATGGCCGAAGAATGGATGCTTTTGAATTATGGTGCTGGAGGAGACTCTGGAGAGTCCCATGGACTGCAAGAAGATCAAACCTCTCCATTCTGAAGGAAATCAGCCCTGAGTGTTCACTGGAAGGACAGATCCTGAAGCTGAGGCTCTAATACTTTGGCCACCTCATGAGAAGAGAAGACTCCCTGGAAAAGACCCTGATGTTGGGAAAGATGGAGGGCACAAGGAGAAGGGGACGACAGAGGACGAGATGGTTGGACAGTGTTCTTGAAGCTACAAACATGAGTTTGACCAAACTGCGGGAGGCAGTGGAAGAGAGGAGTGCCTGGCGTGCTCTGGTCCAGGGGGTCACGAAGAGTCGGACATGGCTAAACGACTAAACCACAACAACAATGATAAGCAAGGCTCTTATGTTCTGAGCCCTCGACGGAGGCCTGTAGTTCAGTGGTAGAGCGTCTGCCTTGCATGCCAAAGGTCCCAGGTTCAACCCCCGACATTGCCATGTAGGGCTGGGAAAGACTCCTGCCTGAAATGCCAGAGAGCTGCTGCCAGTCAGTGTGGGCAGTACTGAGCTAGATGGGCCAATAGGCTGACTCAGTACAGTGGTACCTTGGTTCTCAAACTTAATCCGTTCTGGAAGTCCGTTCCAAAACCAAAGCTGTTCCAAAACCAAGGCGTGCTTTCCCATAGAAAGTAATGCAAAACAGATTAATCCGCTCCAGGCTTTGAAAAACAACACCTAAAACAGCAACTTTGCATGAATTTTACTATCTAACGAGAACGTTGATCCGTAAAATGAAAGCAATAAACCAAGTACTGCAGTCATACAATCAACCAATCAGTAGCTGAACTGGGTTCCACACAGTCAGAAGAAGAAAAAGAGCCGCAAAAAATGCAAAATAAATAGCAAAAACAGACAGACCTCAGCATAACACTCAAAACGGAAGGGTGGCACTCAAATTGGAAGCGCAGCACTCAATTAGGAACACGTTTGGCTTCTGAAAAAAAGTTCACAAACCAGAACACACACTTCCAGGTTTGCAGTGTTTGGGTTCCAAGTTGTTTGAGTACCAAGGCATTTGAGAATCGAGGCACCACTGTATAACGCAACTTCCTGCTATGACTTTGAACATCCCAGGAAGGAGTTAGATGGTTTTAGCCTCCCGAGCAAGCTTTGCTAGGCTAGAACAGCCCCCAAGGATGCAAAATCAGACATCAGAGCACCCAATGTATCTGAGACACAGTTTCACGAAGCAGGCATCTTGCAAGTCTTTCGTTCTCAGCAGAGGGCTGTGTCAAAGGATTCTCCTGCCTAAAGAGAGATGATGGGCTCCTTAATCTTTCAACATAGTAATTTAGCTGTTCACTGACAGCGGAACATGGTGAGAATAAACTATCATTGGGGGCGGGCGGGTGGGCAGAGACTGTCTGCAGCAGCAATAGAGAAATAAATGTGTATTATTAATTTGAAGCGTGCTGCACGACATTGTCGGGCGCAGTAATAGATTTCTATTTATTTTATGAGTTGGAGCAAGAATAATTTCGTTGTAATTGGATGTCAAATAATTATATACGAACAAATCTGGGGCGAAGGGGGGGAAAGCTGCTTACGTCTTCTAATTCTGGACTTTGTCTTTATCGCAGGGCATCTGAGAAGAAGCCACTAATCAGAGTGTCGGCGTGGTGAGCATCCCGGCCTTATATCTCCTTTTACGTTTTAGACACTCCACACTTAATTAGACAAATATGTGCTTTCCCTTTTGTGCCCGACAAAAAGCTGAGAAAGCAAAAGAGAGGGGGAGAAAAGGGGAAGTATTACGCCTTGCCTACAAGCATTTCAGTGAGCAAGCTTTTGAGTTGCACTGCATTCTTCATCAAACTCTCCAGAAGATCACGTGACCCGTGGACAAGGATGATGGAAGTTTTCGTTCAAACCATTTGGAGGGCACCAGATTGGGGAAAGCTTGTTTAGACCATGCCCCAGGATCCTGATGGAGTCACAAGATCTGGTGCAGAAGGCTCAGCTATAGAAACTACAGAAGGCTGCTTTGCATATAACATTTGGATGGGGTCTTTTTTTACTGTAGTAATGTACTGTTGTAAAATGCAAATGCAACAGGTACTTGTTGGCAAGCATGTGTCAAACAGGTGACACTTAGAATTAGAATTCAGAATCACAGTATTTTTTTAGAGTTGGAAGGGACCCCCGGCGATCATCTAGTCCAACCCCCTGCAATGCAGGAATTTGAAGGTGTCCCATAAGGGGAATCAAACCTGCAAACTTGGTGTTATCAGCACCCCGCTCTCAATGTTAGCATATTGACATTCCGTTCCACCTAAACAGATGTGTGGAGCTGTTGTATGTCACATGTCTGTTTACATTCCAGCACAGCTTGCTGGGAACTTCCGTTTGTGTATAGCTTTTGCCTTATGCTTCTTGCTTGGACACGAAGGGGAGAAGACATGTTTTTCCTTTGTCCTGATCTATACTAAATAAACTGCTTGTAAATATGCTTTACATATACCTCTGTCTGCCCTTCCGTCGCGAAGCGTCTGTTATCTCTGCTGGTTTGCATGTTCAGCTTCTGAAAAGCTTCTGAAGCTCTGAGTCGCAGTTTTGATGCAGAACTGAGGACTGGAGTTCGACTGGCTGCTGGCCGGTGGGCTGGAGCCAGCTGGGGGCCTGCCAATTGCCCCTGTTCTCTTGGACGCATGGCAACAATCAGCACCCCGCTCTCACCAACTGAGTTGTCCACCTTGAGAGGGAGAGCTGAGTTTGTGCCTCCGTAATATGTGACTCGCTGTGGGTTAAACCACAGAGCCTAGGACTTGCTGATCAGAAGGCCGGCGGTTCGAATCCCCGTGACGGGGTGAGCTCCCGATGCTCGGTCCCTGCTCCTGCCAACCTAGCAGTTTGAAAGCACGTCAAAGTGCAAGTAGATGAATAGGTACCGCTCTGGCGGGAAGGTAAACGGCATTTCTGTGCGCTGCTCTGGTTCGCCAGAAGCGGCTTAGTCATGCTGGCCACATGACCCGGAAGCTGTACGCCAGCTCCCTTGGCCAATAAAGCGAGATGAGCGCCGCAACCCCAGAGTCGGCCACGACTGGACCTAATGGACAGGGGTCCCTTTACCTTTATGTGACTTTGCCCCTGCCCTGAACTTCAGACCTCTTGATACACACTCACTTCAAAAGCCAAGAAGCTCGCACGGAAACCTTGCAAGGATGCCAGCAGCCCCAGAAACACCCTTTGAGGAAGGTAAGCTTGAAACCGATACAGGATGCCCTGTGAATTTTAATCGGGTGGCACAGGGGCGATCCGTTTGAGAAATGAAATTCTATGTTTGGTGTTGTATTGTTAAAAACCTTTAATAATTTATTTTTTTTAAAGAGAAATGAGACACACAAACATAAATAGCTAATACGTCTTGGATTCGGGATCTGCCTGATCTCCAGAATTTTGAGAAGCGTGGGATGAACGGAAGGTTAATTGGGAAGACATGCAAACACGCCGCAAGCAAATCAGGCTGAATGCTCATTGCCAGATAAGCGCCTCGCAAACAAATCAGAAGGAGACCAAGGAAGCTTTTGCAAGCAAATCAGGATGCAGATTTAATAAATGGTCCGTCTGGAGGAGCCCAAAGATGTCAGGGCGGGCGGAAGATATTGTTGTCCACCCAGCCCTCTCCATTCCAAGTGAACAGAAGGAGTCTCAAATGCCCCTCCATCGCAAAAAATGCATTCCAAAAGCTGAAATTTTAAAATTCCTTTTGCAAATGACTTGCAGCAGTGTGAGGGTATTTTCCCCCTGTCTGTCTGTCTGTCTCTCATTCTAATTCTGGTCTAATCTCCATATAATCCTCCTTAATACTTTCCCCTGGAAATCTTGCTTTCTCTCACCATATTGTAGCGGAGCAGATAACATAGCAAAGCCTGCAGGACTGAAGGAGGATTAGGTGCTAACTACGATATAAAATCAGAAAGAAAGAGAGGAAAGGGAAGTCACTGTAATCAGTCTGGGCGGCAGGAGTTGGATTAGCCGTACTTACAATGAATTAGCACTCAACTCTCTGAGGGGCACCCCCAGGGATCAAAGAAGTGCTAGGTCTGGGTCTTGTGTTGTTGAAGAGAGAAAGAAGAGTCTTCAAGTGAATTTGAAGTCTTCCGGGTGAGGGCTTGGCTTTCAACCAAGGAAGGAAATAATAAATAATAAATGTTTAGCCTGGAGAAAAGGAGGTTAAGGGGTGATATGATAGCCATGTTCAAATATATAAAAGGATGTCACATAGAGGAGGGAGAAAGGTTGTTTTCTGCTGCTCCAGAGAAGCGGACACGGAGCAATGGATCCAAACTACAAGAAAGAAGATTCCACCTAAACATTAGGAAGAACTTCCTGACAGTAAGAGCTGTTTGACAGTGGAATTTGCTGCCAAGGAGTGTGGTGGAGTCTCCTGCTTTGGAGGTCTTTAAGCAGAGGCTTGACAACCATATGTCAGGAGTGCTCTGATGGTGTTTCCTGCTTGGCAGGGGGTTGGACTCGATGGCCCTTGTGGTCTCTTCCAACTCTATGATTCTATGATTCTATGAAATACATTTGCAAATCAGGCTGTTGCTGTTTAAGGAAGGTGAGGTTTTAGGGAAAGTTTGCAAATGTGACATGGAGGCTGGCAGTGACTAGAGGAGGAACGACTGCTGGGAGGAGAGCAGAGACAGAAAAACGCTGTGGTGCGTCTGCAACAGCACAACTGGACACCTCCATCTGCCTCAGCTGCAACAAAACATGTCTCTCCTTTATCCTGTACTGCTGTAACCTCTCGACAGTTTTGACTTCACCCCCAAAGGCACACTCCTCCTCCATTGTCTCCCGAGATAATAATAATAATGATGATGATGATTTTTATTTATAACTCGCCCTCCCCAGCCAAGGCCGGGCTCAGGGCGGCTAACAAGCAATAATAAAACAAGTTGAATGAATACAACTTAAAAACAAGATTAAAATACAACATTAAAATATTGAAACAGTAAAATGTTAAAATGCAGCCAACAAACAGATGCCAACATAACCTTATGCATCATGTCCCGCTAAATGATAAGAAACCCCAGGGTGATTTACAAAGTAATAAAATCACATAAACATTGGGGAGACATTTGACGCTCCAAAAATGTATCGTTGGTGCTGCCCAAAACAAGAACATATTTGCCTTGTGCTGAAACAGTGACAAGGTTGGCACCAGGAAGGTTGCCTTGGGGAAAGCATTGCAGGAACTGGGGCTACTACAGAGAAGACCCCGTCTCTTGTCGCCACCGTCCAGATCTACCTTGGACTAGGGAACATAAAGAGAAGAGCCTGAGGTGATTGTCTCAGGGTCTGGGCAGGAGATATGGACTTTACCTGAAGAACTGCCTTTTTTGCCTGCTCAAACCCTGGAGTCATCCAGAGGAGTGCTGTTAGTTGTTACAGAGACCTGGCTGGCCTCACCAAGGAGTTGGGTGCCACAGAGCGAGCCGGCCTGTGAATCACACAGCTCAAAGTTGGATCTCCACAGACTTTGCTGAGTGTGAGGCCAGATGAGCACAGCGGCTCATCTCCTGTAGGTCTTACTCTGTGAAATCAGTTGCCAAGACTAAAGGTCCCCACTTTCCCACAGCCGTCTGTGCCTCCTCCTCTCCCAAGCAATTGGAGGCTGCTTTTGTTCATCCCCAAACTCCCCTCTGCCCTTCTGGGTCTAAGATACAAGGGGGGAGCAGAGCAGGGGGGAGAGACACCAGTGACTGGCCACCAGCTGGGATAATAATAATAATAATAATAATAATAATAATAATAATAATAATATATTATTTATACCCCGCCCATCTGGCTGGGCTTCTCCAGCCACTCTGGGCGGCTTCCAAAAAAATATTAAAATACTGCAATACATAAACACTTAAAGCTTCCCTAAACAGGGCTGCCTTCAGATGTTTTCTAAAAGTCTGGTAGTTGTTTTTCTCTTTGACATCTGGTGGGAGGGTGTTCCACAGGGCGGGGGCCACTACCGAGAAGGCCCTCTGCCTGGTTCCCTGTAACCTCCCTTCTCGCAGGGAGGGAACCGCCAGAAGGCCCTCGGAGCTGGACCTCAGTGTCCGGGCAGAACGATGGGGGTGGAGACGCTCCTTCAGGTATACTGGACCTTTGAGGCCATTTAGGGCTTTAAAGGTCAGCACCAACACTTTGAATTGTGCTTGGAAACGTACTGGGAGCCAAACCATGAATTTTGGGTGCAACTCTGGATTCACTCCCACCCTTTTCTTTCTTTCTTTCTTTCTTTCTTTCTTTCTTTCTTTCTTTCTTTCTTTCTTTTGCAATTTAACTTTTTTTTAGTATATCCCAGGTTGAGCCTACAGAGGAAGATCTTTCACACTGCTGGCTTCCAGCTGGACCTCATTTGGCCCACAAGCTGAAGGCATCTTGCCCTCTCAATTGTTGTTGTTTTTTAGTTGTGTTCGACTCTTCGTGACCCCATGGACCAGAGCACGCCAGGCACTCCTGTCTTCCGCTGCCTCCCGCAGTTTGGTCAAACTCATGCTGGTAGCTTCGACAACACTGTCCAACCATCTCGTCCTTTGTCGTCCCCTTCTCCTTGTGCCCTCAGTCTTTCCCAACATCAGGGTCTTTTCCAGGGAGTCTTCTCTACTCATGAGGTGGCCAAAGCCTCAGCTTCACGATCTGTCCTTCCAGTGAGCACTCAGGGCTGATTTCCTGAAGAATGGAGAGGTTGGATCTTCTTGCAGTCCATGGGGCTCTCAAGAGTCTCCTCCAGCACCAGAATTCAAAAGCATCAGTTCTTCGGCGATCAGCCTTCTTTATGGTCCAGCTCTCACTTCCATACATCACTACTGCCCCTCTCAATTATCATATGCAAATGTTATGCAAACCAGTGTCCTTTCGTGTGTGTGATGAATTTCCTCGTGGGGGGGGGGGGTTGAAATGAAAATTGCCACACACATATTTTCACCACACCTGGTCTCTGCACCCCATCATCAGTGCTGCTCCTCCATCTCCCTCCCCATTTCCGAAAAGTTCAGAGAGAGTTGATGAGGCATCTTCTGTATTCATTGAAAGATGAGCCTTTCACCTTGAGGACATGGTGGTCAGTTCTCAAATGAGGATCATTTTCTCGGACAGGGCACAATATTGATCAGATGGCACTGGAGCTTGGCAGCTACAAATCAGAGGTGTTCAGTCGCAGGGATTTATTCAATTAAATCAGAGAAGCCCATCTCGTTAAGGGACAGCCTGTATTAACAGCCCTGTGTCCCAGAGAAATGAATTTTCCTGTCTGAACATTCTGGGTCCAACCTCCTCCAAGTGATTAACACTTTGCAGAGTAATATTTCCTCTTCCAAAGAACATGAGCGAACCTATTTCGGTCCTTTTTATGGTGGTGGAAAGAACAGTGTGTTCACCAGCTTCTTCCGCCGGGTCCTAAAGCCCTGCTAAGCTAGCCCAAAACTTCAGCCAAGATGCGGCTGAAGTTGTGCATCGTTACTCCACACAGAACAATCATTTGCCCCAAGTTATTTCAGTAAGTAACTTAAAAACAAATGAAAGAAAAGGAAATAGAATATCCAAACATTTCAATTTACATGTACAGACTATAGCAGTTTTGGAGAAATCGCACAAAAATAAGATTAAAGTGAAAAATAAATTATGAGATTAAAAGAGGCATTTTAATTGTGATGTGACCATTTCTGTTTGAGGAATGGAAATGTTGAGTAAGCAAATTGCTGAGATTTTTTTTGTTGTTGTTTTTAAAAAATCAGGTGTGTTTTTTTTAAAATCAGTTTTTAAAAACTGATGTCAGTTGGCAATGGCAGTGATCCAGAACAGAGAATGTAATACTGTAAATTTTCCTGAGAATGTCGCTGAATGCAGAATTGCAGGGACATTGGAAGATGCCTTATCCCAAGTCAGAGCAGTGGTCCATCTATCTGAAGATTTGTCTACACAGACAGGTAGCAAAACTCACAGCCCTACCTGGAGATGGGGACACCTGATGTAGGACATGTGAAAAGGATCTAGGGGTCTTGGTGCACCACTAGCTGAACATGAGTCCACCGTGTGATGCAGCAGCAAAAACGGCTAACACTATTCTAGGCTGCATCAAAAGAAGTACAGTCTTCTTCTTCTTCTTTGGCGATCCCTTGCAGCCAAGTAAGATTGTCATCCATAGACACAGTTTTAACAATGAGTCCATAAGTGACTGTGGAGGCCAGTTCTGGACCCACACGTCCTTCCACAGTGGGGACATTGGTTTCCAGGCAGGAGTTGATCACGGTGTGGATTTGCCAAGCGTGTCTTCCTCTTAGCACGTTTCTCCCTTGCGTCCTGCGTTCAAGTGTCTTCAAAGCCCATTGGTCAAGGCTAGTCTCCAACTGGAGCGCTCACAGGCCAGTGTTTCCCAGTGGTTGGTTTTTATACTACATTTTTTAAGATTTGCCTTGAGAAAGTCTTTAAACCTCTTTTGTTGATCACCAGCATTACACTTTCATATAGAATCATAGAATCATAGAATCATAGAATCATAGAATCATAGAGTTGGAAGAGACCACAAGGGCCATCGAGTCCAACCCCCTGCCAAGCAGGAAACACCATCAGAGCACTCCTGACATATGGTTGTCAAGCCTCTGCTTAAAGACCTCCAAAGTAGGAGACTCCACCACACTCCTGGGCAGCAAATTCCACTGTCGAACAGCTCTTACTGTCAGGAAGTTCTTCCTAATCTTTAGGTGGAATCTTCTTTCTTGTAGTTTGGATCCATTGCTCTGTGTCCGCTTCTCTGGAGCAGCAGAAAACAACCTTTCTCCC
This sequence comes from Podarcis liolepis, assembly GCF_965112155.1. Lineage (NCBI taxonomy): Eukaryota > Metazoa > Chordata > Lepidosauria > Squamata > Lacertidae > Podarcis > Podarcis liolepis. Next base: position 6,451,218 of record NC_139554.1, on the reverse strand, counting down.
TCCTCTATGTGACATCCTTTTATATATTTGAACATGGCTATCATATCACCCCTTAACCTCCTCTTCTCCAGGCTAAACATGCCCAGCTCCCTTAGCCGTTCTTCATAAGGCATCGTTTCCAGGCCTTTGACCATTTTGGTTGCCCTCCTCTGGACACGTTCCAGTTTGTCAGTGTCCTTCTTGAATTGTGGTGCCCAGAACTGGACACAGTACTCCAGGTGAGGTCTGACCAGAGCAGAATACAGTGGCACTATTACTTCCCTTGATCTAGATGCTATGCTCCTATTGATGCAGCCCAGAATTGCATTGGCTTTTTTAGCTGCCGCGTCATACTGTTGGCTCATGTCAAGTTTGTGGTCAACCAAGACTCCTAGATCCTTTTCACATGTACTGCTCTCAAGCCAGGTGTCACCCATCTTGTATTTGTGCCTCTCATTTTTTTTGCCCAAGTGCAATACTTTACATTTCTCCCTGTTAAAGTTCATCTTGTTTGCTTTTGCCCAGTTCTCTAATCTGTCAAGGTCGTTTTGAAGTGTGATCCTGTCCTCTGGGGTGTTAGCCACCCCTCCCAGTTTGGTGTCATCTGCAAATTTGATCAGGATGCCCTTGAGTCCATCATCCAAGTCGTTGATAAAGATGTTGAATAAGACCGGGCCCAAGACAGAACCCTGTGGCACCCCACTAGTCACTCTTCTCCAGGATGAAGAGGAACCATTGATGAGCACCCTTTGGGTTCGGACAGTATATACTGGACAGTATAGTGTCCAGATCAAGGGAAGTAAGAGTACCACTCTATTCTGCCTTGGTCAGAACACATCTCCAATACTGTGTCCAATTCTGGATACCACAATATAAGAAGGATGTTGACAAGCTGGAAGGTGTGCAGAGGAGGGTGACCAATATGATCAAAGGTCTGGAAACTAAGCCTTATGAGGAGCGCTTGAAGGAGCTGGGTATGTTTAACCTGGAAAAGAGGAGACTGAGAGGAGATAGGATAGCCATCTTCAAATATTTTAAGGTCTGTCACATGGAGGAAGGGAGCTTTGCTTGTTTTCTCCTGCTCTGGAGGGTAGGACTCGAACCCATGGCTTCAAGTTGCAAGAAAGGAGCGAGATCAGGGAGAAGAGGAGGTGGAAGAAGACTGGAAGAAATTTAAAGACTACTTGCAGAAATACTGTAAAATTAATGAATGTTAAAGGGATGTTGGATTGAAAATAAGCGGTATTGGTAAAAAGATTAACAAGAATATGTGAATACGGATTGACAATGGTTTAAAATATATAGTTAAGATATTGAGTAAAAATAAATGATAGAGGGTAAGGATTTGCTGAATTAATTATGTGAATTGGAATACAAAAAAGGGGGGTGTGAGGAGGTCAGGAAACAAGTAAATGAAATATAAGACATGAAAATATTGATTTCTTTTTAACTTTTTCTTACTTTTTATGTGTTTTGTTTTTGTATTTTTGTATCTTTTTTCTTTTATTATTGTTATTTTTCTTATTTCTTATTTTTAATCTTGCAACTTTTTATTGCCTGTAAAATCTCAATAAATATCATTTTTTATATAAAAAAAACAAGTTGCAAGAAAGGAGATCCCGACTAAACATCAGGAAGAACTTTCTGACAGTAAGAGCGGTTCGAAAGTGGAGCAGATTCCTCGTGAATCTGTCTAGGAGGTTTTCTTGGAGGTTGGATGGCTATCAGCCGTGGATGCTTGAGCTGAGATTCCTGCACTGGAGGGGTTGGACTAGATGACCCCTGGGGATCCCTTGAGACTCTATGATTCTATGAGATGCCAGGGATCAAACCTGGGAACTTTTGCATGCAAAGGAGATGCTCTACCACTAAGCTGAAGGAGAGGCTGCAGAAAAGTTGGCTCCATCCTTGTCTCCGTCCCATTTTCTCACCCAGCCAGACTCTACTGCCAGAGCTATTTTGAGCAAGATCTGGTTCCCTCTGTGAGTGAAGGGAAGGCTGTTCCTCTGCTTCTGGGGCTTCAGAGGCAATTCCAGGGCTGAGAACCCACACCCAGAACCAGGCCAGAGGACAGAAAAACCGTTTTGCAACCGGCAGAGCAGAAGAGAATCTCCAGCCCTCTCGCCAGTGCCGATGTTCTTGGAAGACAGCTGCCTGGGTTGATAACCCGGCCTTGCCTCGGATTTCAAAAGAGAGGAAAGCGAGCACCGCTAGCTGGCAGCATTTGATGCTCCTTCCGCACGTCTCGCCTGCCTTCCTGAGCGCGCATCGCCTCCAGCTAAGAAGGCAGACGGGCGGCAGAGCCTGCCTGAGGAATGAAGTCAGGCAGGTGTGCTTGTGACCGGACTGCTGATGTGGCGGCAGTTTGCAGCTCGAGACAAAAGCAGGTTCTGCAATGGCTGGAGTGCTGTTAATCTCTGCAGGAAGCAAGGGGTGCGTGCAAACAGACCCCACACAAATAGAGGGTCCCAAGTGCGCATGGCATGGGGGGGGGGAGTGAAAAGAAGGGAAGAGGCCTGAGCAGGCAGATGGAGAGGTCTGGGGGGGCACATTTGCCCCTCCTGAGGCTGAGGTTCCCCATTGCTGCGCTACACCACGCCAGAGCTCAACGAAGCCTCCCCAGAAAGGCAGACTATAAAATCACAGAATTGCAGAGTTGGAAGAGACCCAGGGGGTCATCTAGTTCAACCCTCTACAGTACCATCATATTGGGTGTTGCATGGAAATGCACCCCCAAATTCTCCATTCCAGGCCAGGGAGACCAAATTGTTACAGGGGGTGGGGGCTGACACGGCTTCCTCCTTGCTGTCGCTACCTGTTCACCTGCTCTCTCTCGGATCGGGCCTTCAGAGAGTGGACAAACCACCTTGGCTGTGAGTCCTGAAAGACCTCCTCCCAGCCTCGTAGGCCTTTCACCACCTGGCCTGGGAGGACAGGGCCTGGACTGACTCCAGCTACAAAAGCAGAGGCTGGAGGAGAGGCTGGAGACCATCTTGGCTGCCTCTTGGTACAAACCCGGGTCATGGAGCCTGAGCTTCCATAGCCACTATTTGCCATGAACCACCATTGGTAGGTCACTGCAGATGGTGACAGCAGTCATGAAATTAAAAGACGCTTGCTTCTTGGGAGAAATGACAAATCTAGACAGCATCCTAAAAAGCAGAGACATCACCTTGCCAACAAAGGTCTGTATAGTAAAAGCTATGGTTTTCCCAGTAGTGATGTATGGAAGTGAGAGCTGGACCATCAAGAAGGCTGATCGTCGAAAAATTGATGCTTTTGAATTATGGTGTTGGAGGAGACTCTTGAGAGTCCCATGGACTGCAAGAAGATCAAACACATCCATTCTGATGAAAATCAGCCCTGAGTGCTCACTGGAAGGACAGATCCTGAAGCTGAGGCTCCAATACTTTGGCCACCTCATGAGAAGAGAAGACTCTCTGGAAAAGACCCTGATGTTGGGAAAGATGGAGGGCACAAGGAGAAGGGGACATCGGAGGATGAGATGGTGGGACAGTGTTCTCGGAGCTACCAGCATGAGTTTGACCAAACTGCGGGAGGCAGTGGAAGACAGGAGTGCCTGGTGTGCTCTGATCCATGGGGTCATGAAGAGTCGGACATAACTAAACAACTAAACAACAAACAACCATTGGTAGGATTGGCAGCCACAGCAGCAGATTCTTTGCTTATGATAAAACTTAATCCCTTGTCAATTATGCTGTTTTAAATGCGCACTTTCTATTTGTTGTCTCCCTTTAGTACTGTTTTCTTGTGAAATGTTTTAAGATAATTTTTTGGGGTTAGCTTTGCCGTGTCAAATATGCACTCTGTCGTTGGGCTTCTTTGTAATGTTTTATTTTGAAATCTTTAAGATAATACTTTGTTTTCCTGTTAATTATGTCGATCACAAAGTATACTTTGGTGTTTGTTTTTTTTACTTTCTTCTACCTTATTGGATAGGGACGTGGGTGGCGCTGTGGGTTAAACCGAAGTGCCTAGGACTTGCCGATCATATGGTCGGTGGTTCGAATCCCAGTGGCGGGGTGAGCTCCCGTCCTTCGGTCCCTGCTCCTGCCCACCTAGCAGTTCGAAAGCACCCTTAAGTGAAAGTAGATAAATAGGTACCGCTTTATAGTGGGAAGGTAAACAGCGTTTCCATGTGCTGCGCTGGTGCCGGTTCGCCAGAGCAGCTTCGTCATGCTGGCCACGTGACCCGGAAGTGTCCTTGGACAGCACCAGCTCCCGGCCTCTAGAGTGAGATGAGTGCACAACCCTAGAGTCGGACACGACTGGCCTTCGGGCAGGGGTACCTTTACCTTTACCTTTTTTTACCTTATTGGATATCTTAATGTTGTTGCAAGTCACTTTTAGACTTTTTCTTTAAAATATAAAGCGGTGTCAAAATGAAATGAATGAATGAGATTCCTGCATTGCAGGGGGCTGGTGAGCCGGGGGGGGTCTCTTCCAGTTCCATAATTTTATGATTCTGTGATGGTGATGGTGATAAACCAATGGGCACCAGCAACAGTGGCAAGGCGGAGAGGGGGAACCCAGAGATTGCATCCCATTAGGGGCATCCCAAGCCCCACATATAAAAACAAAACAAAACACCCAACCCAAAACTTGGAAGCTACTTGCAGAGATTTGTTTAAATGCCTTATCATTTGAAAGCCAAGCCGCTTTGGGACACAGCTTCCCAGCCTCCCGTCTGTAGAAGGGGAATCATTTTAGCACCCTCCTGTAGCACTGGACGCCGGTCAATCGATAGGCAGCTATTTTCAGGGAACGCAAATGGATTTTAGACCCTCTTAACTTCTTCTGGAGCAGTGCCAAGGAATAAGGCTGCAAGATCAGAGGGAGGCACATTTTACAAAGCGAGGAAGGGCTTGCTCGTGGAAGCGTGACTCACGAGTAGACGATCTTACCAGCAACATGAAGAACTTTGTTTGTGAGGAAGGGAGGGGAGAATTCGGGGGGGGGAGGTCCCTGAAAAATGGCCTTTTGGAGGAGGTAAATGAAAACAAGTCCTTGGGCAGTTATCTTTCCACAAGGGCAGACACTGATGCTGAAATCCAACATCATCTGGGCTCTATGAGTGCAGCTTTCTCCTGATTGAAGTGCAGAGTTTTTGAGGGCCGGGACATTCACAGGGAAACCAAATTTCTTGTTTACAAAGCTATGGTACTACCAACCTCGTTTACAAAGCTATGGTACTACCAACCTTATTGTATGCTTGTGAAACGTGGACCACTTATAAACACCATCTCCAACTCCGATTCCATCAACGGTGTATCCGAAAAATTTTACAAATCATCTGAGAAGACAGGCGAACTTTGGAAGAAGCAAAGATCACCAGTGTCAAAGCAATGATCCTTCAACATCAACTTCGTTGGACTGGTCATGTTGTGCGGATGCCTGATGATCGTCTTCCAAAGCAACTACTCTATTCCAAACTTAAAAATGGAAAGCGTAATGTTGGTGGTCTACATAAGACGTTCAAAGATTCTCTCTAGGCAAATCTTTTTTAAAATGTAGTATAAACACCGACAAGTGCGAGTGCTCCTGTAGAAAAGAATCCACCATGGTTGAAAGCCTGCCGAGGCGACGCCCCACAAAATACAATTTGTGCTGTTCGACCGGCAGAGAAGGCAGGAAAGCCCCCGGTGATACCAGACCCAGAAGATGAGGAGGGGGGAGTCATCAAACCGCCACCACCCTATGCTCCACCAACTGCCCCTCTAGCAAACCCCCCAGGCCCAGGACCCCAAGCACTGGGAGGAACTGGCCCCCAAGCCCAAGCAAGCCCCCCATCAAGCCCAGAACAAAAGGACAGCGACTTGTTAATGAATGATGATTTAGAGGAAAAGAAGGAGGAAGGAGATGATGAGGAATTTATAGAGAAGTTGATGAGATGGACTGAGGAGAATAAGAAGTGGACCAAGGGACAAGAGGAACGCATTACGGCATACGTGAGCCCCTATGCGGAAAAGTTGGATGTGAGCCCCTTGTTAGTTGAGGCAGCAGAATGTTGTACCCCGGACAGGAGAAAGAAATGGCAACGTAAGTGGGGAGAGGCGGCGAAGAGAGTTATGTCTCATAGACAATATGAGAAAACCAGGAAGGGTCAGGCAGCAGGAGTAATGCCCCTCCGAAGGGTTTATGACCCACCGGGACCTCCAGGGCCTGGTGGGGTGGAGGTACCACGGACCTACACGGTCCAGCATATACCCTTTTCAAGTGCAGATGTTTGTAATTGGAGAAATCAAAATCCTTCCTTTGAGGAGAATCCAGCAAAAATTATAAAATTGTTTGAAGGGATTTTTAAAACCTATAATCCCACTTTTGATGATGTGCAGTATTTGATGGATGCGCTGCTAACCACAGAAGAAACTAGGCGAATCCATGTTGAAGCCCGAGTACACATGAGAGCACAGGGAACACCGGATGCAGACATTATAACAGGATACCCTGATAGTACACCGAATTGGAATTATCAGACTGCTGATGGCCAGAAAACCCTCACTACCTACCGCCAGAATGTGTTAAATGGTATGAGGAGAGCAGCCAGGAAACCCACCAACTTTGTGAAGGTCAGAGAGGTAGTGCAGGGGAATGAAGAGGCCCCAGGGGCTTACCTGGAACGCCTGAAGGAAGCCTACCGACAGTATACTCCAGTAGACCCAGATGAGGCTGCCAACGCCCTTATTGTAAAGGCTGCTTTTGTAGCTCAGGCGGCGGCCGATGTCCGTCGAAAGATTCAAAAAAACGAGGGGTTCATGGGCCACACCCTTGAGTGGATGTTAGAACTGGCCCAAACCACTTACAATCAGAGGGAAGAAGAGGAACAAAAGAAAAAGGAGAAGTATCAAGCAAAGAAGTTGATGGCGTTGCAGGCTACCGCACCCATCCCTCAGAAAAGAGGAAGTGCCCGGGGAGGAGGGCAAGGCCGCCTGGGGAGGAATCAGTGCGCCATCTGCCGGCAGGAAGGGCACTGGAAAGGAGAATGCCCACAGGCCCACTTAGGAGGGAGAGGACGAGGAGAACGACCCCCAGGCCCAATCCCCAGGGGACCTGGACAGGAACTGAGACCTTGGTCATCGACAAATGCCAGCAGGGGTAGAGGACGTGGACAGGGACCTCCCTGGTACCCCTCAGCCCAAAGGCAGCCCGGCATGATGAGCCTGAGAGAGGAGGAAGAATACTAGGACAGACCGGGCCCAGCTGATTTAGGTTCCCGTGAGCCCATGGTCAAAATACAAACAGGGAACCAAACTATCCCCTTTATGGTTGACACAGGAGCCGCCCACTCTGTTTTGCCCATACCAGTGTCCAAGCCCACCAAGCAAACAATTAACATAATAGGAGCCACAGGGAAATCACAAAGAGCCCCCTTCCTGCAATCTGTTATCTGCCGCCTGGGCGGCCAAGTGGTCCAACACAAGTTTTTGTATATACCGGAGTGTCCGATCCCACTATTGGGCCGAGACCTGCTATCAAAATTGCAAGCCCAGATTTCCTTTCAACCGACAGGAGAAGTGACAATGACTACAGGGCAAACAGGAGAGCTTTCCTTAGAGGTACCCTTAAGGGAACACTGGCGCCTAATGATGGTAAAAGAAGAGGAGGGGATTATTCCAGAGGACCTCCTGCAAGAAGTTAACCCTGGTGTATGGGCAGAAAGCAACCCACCCGGAATGGCAAAGAACATCCCACCTGTAATAGTTAAGCCCAAGCCATTTGCTAACCCTGTGGCCGTGAACCAATACCCTATCCCCCGGCGTGCTGCAGAAGGAGTATGGATACATTTGGAACGGTTGCTTCGCCATGGCATCCTGAGACAGTGTCAATCTCAGTGGAACACCCCGCTCTTGCCAGTAAAGAAGGAAGATGGCTCGTACCGTCCGGTCCAAGACCTTAGATTAGTTAACCAGGCTGTGGAAACCCTCCACCCCAATGTGCCCAATCCTTACACACTGTTGAGTTTAATACCTCCTACTGCCTGCTATTTCACGGTACTGGACTTGAAGGATGCATTCTTCTGCTGCCGTCTGGCAGAGGAAAGTCAGCCCCTGTTTGCATTTCAATGGATGGATCCAGGAACAGGCACCAAGGTGCAATATACGTGGACAAGGCTTCCACAAGGTTTCAAGAATTCTCCAACCCTTTTTGGGGTGGCATTGGCCTCGGACCTGTCTAGCTTCCCCACCAGCCCACACAGGGTCTTGTTACAGTACGTAGATGACCTTCTTTTGGCCTGTTCAGACGAGGACACGTGTATGAAAGCCACCAAGGATTTGTTAAATCACTTGGCTGAAGCAGGATACCGAGTATCTAAGAGAAAGGCCCAAATATGCCAACCCACTGTAAAATACCTTGGATTTGATATATCCCATCAGCAACGGACCCTAAGAGAAGAAAGGAAGCAAGCCATTATCCAGATTCCAGAGCCAAAGAATCGCAGAGAACTTCGTGGCTTCTTGGGCTCGGCAGGATTCTGTAGAATATGGATCCCTGACTTCAGCACAATTGCCAAGCCTCTGCACGAGTCAACCAGAGGAACTGAAAAGGACCCCTTTGTGTGGGGAGAGGAGCAACGGCAGGCCTTCAAGGATCTGAAAAGGGCATTGCAGCAAGCACCAGCGCTGGGTATCCCAAATCCTGAGAAGCCTTTCTCCCTGTTTGTGGATGAGGACCAGGGAACAGCGAAGGGAGTGCTATGCCAGAAATTGGGGAGCTGGCAACAGCCCGTGGCATACCTATCTGAACGCCTGACGCCTACAGAACAAGGTTTACCGCCATGTATGAGAGCAGTTGTGGCAGTAGCCACCCTACTGAACAAAGCTGACAAATTCACTTTTGGCCAAGACACTGTTTGTGTGACTCCGCATGCAGTCCCAGCACTGCTTGACATGAAGGGTACCTATTTCCTCTCCCAAGCAAAGATGAGAAAGTGTCAGATGTTATTGTTGCACCCACGTTTGAAGTTCCAGGTCACCACCGCCCTCAACCCAGCTACCCTGTTGCCGGTAGGAGAAGGTGAGGAGCAGACGCACGATTGCATTGAAGTAATGGACGAAGTATATTCCAGCAGGCCTGATCTCAAAGACGAGGCAAACCCCCACTGGCTTTCATGGTTTGTGGATGGAAGCAGCTTTGTCGAGGCTGGGCAGCGAAAGGCAGGCTATGCAGTGGTAGCCCTGGACGACCAGGTGGTCGAAGCAAAGTCACTCCCGCCTGGAACATCGGCCCAGCTGGCAGAACTAACTGCGCTTACCAGAGCCCTGAGCCTGGCGAAGGATCAGAAAATAAACATTTATACAGATTCTAAGTATGCATTCCTGACTTTACATGCCCATGGAGCCTTATGGAAAGAAAGAGGTTTGCTTACCTCCAGAGGAAACCAGGTGGCCCACCCACAAGCTTTGTTGAACCTTCTGGATGCTGTATGGGAGCCTGAAGCGGTAGCAGTTATCCATTGTTATGGACACACAACTGGACCAGGGGAAGTGGCCAGAGGAAATCGATTGGCAGACAAAGTGGCCAAGGAAGCAGCCCGGGAACTGGCCCCAGCTCCGATCATTGGAGCACTGATCCCAGAAGACATTTTAAGCACCGCTGACAAGCCGGCTTACACAAAACAGGAAAGGGACACTGCAGACGCCCAGGAGTTGACATTGACCGAAGAAGGATGGTACCTCACCCCTGATGACAGGATATGGATTCCAGAGTCCCTGTCTCGGCAAATAACTCAGAGATACCATGAGTCCACCCACATGGGGCCAGATGCTACCACCAAGCAGCTGGCACAGTGTTTCTATATAGCCCACCTTTATCAACTGGCAGCCCAGGTTTCCAGAAAATGCCTGCTATGTCAAAAGAATAATCCCAGAACCGGACCACTGGCTCCCCCGGGAGTTCAGCACAGTGGAACTGCACCAATGGAAGATCTTGTGGTAGACTTCACTGAATTACCCCGTTGTGGATTATATCGCTACCTGCTGGTGGCAGTGTGCACCTACACCGGATGGGTCGAGGCATGGCCAACAAAGACTGAAAAGGCAATTGAAGTAACCAGGTGCCTGCTTAAGGAAATCATCCCTCGCTATGGGTTGCCAAGGTCCATAGGATCTGACAATGGACCAGCATTCGTTCATGCAGTCCTACAGGGACTGGCTAAAGCACTCCAGATCAACTGGAAGCTGCATACTGCTTATAGACCCCAGAGTTCTGGAAAGGTTGAAAGAATGAACAGGACTCTAAAGAATCAGCTGTCCAAGCTGACACAGGAAACCGGGTCTAATTGGGTGGCCATGTTGCCCTTGGCATTACTCAGGGTCCGCAGTCTTCCGTCAAAACGGACCCACTTGTCACCTTTTGAAGTTCTGTTTGGGAGACCAGTCCCATATGTTAGAATGTTAACTCCGTATGTTAGCCAAGATGTGCAATTGAATAATTATGTACAGTCACTCTCCCGAGTTCTTTCTTATCTCAACAGGTGGACCCAGGCTCGCACCCCATGTGTGTTAACTGCACCGTTCCATCAGTTCGAGCCAGGTGACGAAGTGTGGGTGAAAGACTGGCAGCGAGCCCCCCTACAGCCCTGCTGGAGGGGACCATACACCGTGCTACTCTCTACCCCTACTGCTGTGAAGGTTGCCGGCATCACCCCGTGGGTCCACCATACTCGAGTGAAGAAAGCCATTCCTGACTGGACAGTAACACCAAATCCAGAGAACCCTCTTCGGCTGACCATCTCCAGGCGCCCGGTAGACGACCGCCCTGCTGATATCACTCCGGAGGCTGATATCTCTACGCACGGCTGAAGAATTGGATGGGAGGGGCGCCCGCAGGCAGCGTCCCCAACATGAAAGTCCGTGCCGGGACTAATCCAGGAAGTTCACCAGGACATTTAATATTTCCATAAGGACTTTCTCTTTTCTTTTCCTTTCTGTTATCTGCTCTATGTCCCACAGCCCTGACCCCACTGAGCCATACCGCCCTTATTGGCCTGCTGGCCTCTGCTACGACTGGTTCGTCTTGCCGGTGGTAAGAGATGGCGTGCTCTTTGGCTATTGGAAACTAGGGTTTGATGAAATTGCCGTATTGAGACACCCCACTGCCCCGTTGTGGCTCCTCTCCCACACCACTGTCCAGCACGCGTGGATAGTGCTCATACGGGAAGTTGCAGAGACGATCGAACTCTATCGAGTTCTGGACCGCTCTTGCTGTTGTGGGAGGGTAGTCAACTGTTATCTGGGAGGTAGAGCACTGTACCAACCTCATTTGATAGACCAGGTCCTACTCTTAATCCAGGTGATAGATGGGACGGAACCTATCTTGATGCAAGTATTGCAGGGGTGGGAGCCTCAACCAGGTGTGCATTAAAATTGCTAAGCAAGTGCCAGTAAGAATTGCCACCTCTGGTCACTAGGGAGACAGTACGAGAGTTCAATCCACCCAACAGGGTTAGTAGAAAAATTGACCCACATAGTGGGAGCCTCAGCTCACCGGTGGGCTCTCATCCTTGAGGCTCAACAGGTAGTCGGGCACAAATGTCAGTGGGCTCTTCAACAATGAGCACACCCCCTGAATATTGGTGGGAGGAACCATGGAAGGATTGGGGTTGGTGGATAGGGGTTATCTCAACCGCTCTTGTCATATGGATGTGTGTTTTCTTTTGCTGGCATGAGCGTCACAGGCTCTGTGGGAGACGGCGGCCAGATCCTTCTATCCCCATGATGATCCTCATAGTATATCTTATGTTGGCTATTGTAGGGGGAGAAGTAAGGACTGGCAAGCTAGGCCAAGGGGGAACAGGTTTGTTAAACAAGACATCCAGGGGAGAAGATTACCATAAGATGTGGGAAGACAATGTTTACATCAAGGATATGTTTAAGTTCGCTACTATGTTACAACTCTCCGATTGTTGGCTGTGTATGCATATACCACCTTATGCACAACGGCCAGGTTTGATGCTACACGGAATTCCCATTGACACCATCTTTAGCATAGAAAATACGTTGAATCCCGAGGAAGCTCAATGGCCACCTGTAAAAATAGCCCTGTCCGAGCCAGCCTTTATTTGTTTAAATTTTTCTGAAGGGTCAAATCTAAGAGGGATTTACCCCAATTGCCAATATGTCTTAAATTATGTATTCAATAGGACCTGTACCGCCTTCTTTCCTTATGGTAATACCTCCCGGTGTTATCAATCTGATACTAGCTCCAAGTTACTGACAGACATGCACCACCTCCACGAAAGCTCTAGATCCAACTCTTCCATTATACCCCTGTTAAACTTCACTGAGGAGCAATGGCACATAAGCCTTCTGTTTTCGCAAGCCTTCCAGTGGTCAGAGCAACGCCGAAACACCAGTCGCCTTCTTCCGAAGGAACTATGGTTGATTTGTGGCGATGCAGCATTCAAAACTATTCCCCGAGACCTTACTGGAGTTTGTACCTTAGGAATGGTAATTCCCCTTTTATATAAGGTGGAAAAGCTACCAACATCTCTCAGGCTGCGTAACCGCAGGGCAGTTAATACACCTATTAACCACTATATTGGGACCCAGATATCACGAGCCCTGCTACCTTCTTTAGGGGCAGCCATGAATTATAGAGATCTTCATCTGCTGGCCAATTGGACAGAAGGATTATTCAATGATACCATAAAAGCGTTGAAGGAGCTCAATCGAGAGGTGACTGCTATGAGGGAGGTTGTCCTACAGAATCGCTATGCTTTGGATGTGATGTTGGCCTCAAAGGGTGGGGTTTGTGCCCTGGTTCATTCTCATTGTTGTATGTTCATCCCAGATAATAATGTCAGTATTTCAGCCACCATCAACCACATGGAAACGATGATAGCTGAAAACCCGCTGAAAGCCACAGGGAGTGATGCATGGGGTTGGTTGTATTCCTGGCTCCCTGATGGCAGTTGGCTCAGGAATGTTATAGTATTATTAGCAGGACCACTATTAATCCTTTTGCTTCTTTGCCTCTGTATCCCCTGCTTATTGCAATGCTTGCAGCAAATGATGCATAGACTCCTGTCACGAAAGCTAGGACCCACGGTCATCGCTGTGATGAGGGAGTATAGGCCCATACCCCAGAACGAACCTAAGTATTAGGTTGTTCAGAAGAAGAGGAGGGAGTGAAGGGAGAGGGGAACGGTTAATCATTAATATTATCTACACATAGTTAAACAGCCCAAAATTGCAGTTGCTTGCAAAGTCTAAAACAGACAGGTCAGGAGGCCGCTTCCTGCCTAACCAGCTATTTGGAACTGCTGATGTTAGCTACAGGTCAGAAGGTCGCTTCCTGCCTAGCCAGAAACTGCTGTTAACTAAAAAACCACTAGCAAGATGTTTCCTGCTTTGCTTCTGCTTTTAAGTAATGCAAGATAAGAAGAAGATACGAAGGGAATGCTTAGCTAGCAAAAGAAGACACGTGTACAAGGAGGTGGGAGGGGGTGCTTACTGAGCAGAGAAAATGCTTAACCAGCAGAGGAAGTGCTTAGCTAGCAGCCTTAGCCAGCAAATATAGATATGCCCTAAAAGGTAATGAGTTGAAAACTTGCCAGCTGATTGGGGGAGTTTTGGGGGGGAGGTATGGGAGGAGGGTGAATGCTTTCAGGTATAAGAATGCTTGCTGAACATGGTAACAACACAGTCAGATTTCAGAAATTATTCTGCTGACTGTCACTGTGCACAGATTTGCAATAAAACTCTTTTCTCCAAAGAAGAAACTTTCCTGGAACTTTTTTTTGTTCTCTTCTCGGCCCTGGGGACACGGGTAAGCAATTCTCTGGCAAAGTAAAAGGCATAAGCCTACACTCCAAGTGGAGAATGGCCTTTACCAAAGGGTTTTGAAGACACTCGAACTCAAGACGCAAGGGAGAAACGTGCTAAGAGGAAGGCATGCTTGGCAAACCCTCACCATGATCAACTCCTTTCTGGAAGCCTATGTCCCCACTGTGGAAGGACATGTGGGTCCAGAATTGGCCTCCGCAGTCATTTACAGACTTACTGTTAAGACCGTGTTTATGGAAGACAATCTTACTCGGCTACGAGGTATCGCCAAAGAAGAAGAAGCAGCCTGTGGGGCGTTTTTTAAAAGCCTGAAATTCCACAGCATTCAAGTTGGGCAGAGAAATGGCTCAGAGCGAGCCCATTTGGAAGGCATGAAGAGCCTGAGGCCGGGGGAGCAAATCCTACAATCACAGGAACATAGAAATGTAGAGTTGTGAAGTGAAAGGATAAGAAAGAGGGATTTATATCTAGATGTTAGGATGGAGATGATAAGGAAAACAGGAAGACACAATGAGAGATAAAGGAGGTGCTGTGGGAATGGTGGAAGTCAATGTTTTGTTGTTGTTGTTTTAGTGTTTATATTATTAACTTGTAAGATACGGATTTGTTTTTGTTTTAGTTGTTGCTTTTTTAGTTTTCGAACGTTGGTTTTTGTGTGTTGTGTATTGTTATTTTTTGATATTTTTCATTTTGTTGTTGTTGTGTGCAAAATACTAATAAAATTTATTTAATTATAAGAAAAGAAATGTAGAGTTGGGAGGGACCCTGGGGATCATCTAGTCCAACCCTCTGCAAGGCAGGAATATGCCTCTGTCCCATATGCAGCGTCCTTGAGATATGCCTCTCACTTGCCTGGTGCGGGAATGTGTGTAGAAAGCAGCCAGCTGCGCACAGGTAAGAGTCATGGCAGATGCTCCGCCCACTTTTGCCTCTGGCCACGCCCACCACTGACATGTGCCCCGCAAAAGCCTGCCCAGAAGGGAATTGTGGCCCTCAAGAGTGAAAAAAGGTTCCCCACAACTGCTATATGGATAAGGCCCGGCTTGGCTTTCCTGGGTCCCAATCTCACTGTGGTGGAGTTGTTGCGGATGCATGCTCATCACCCCAGTCCCCGGTACCCAAACCTCCCAGTTGCTACGGCTGGAATTGGATGAGACCTCCCCATCAGATGACTCGGCACTGACCTAGGCGAGGCTGCCCCCATGAAGGTCCTTGTGGCATTTGCCTCCTAGGTGGTGTTAGTTTCTGTTTCTCACTGTGCAGCTGCATGGAGTCACAGGACTCTGTTTACATTCCTGGGATTCCATACTATTGGAGTCTCACGACGGGATGTGACGTTAGTGGTTTCCAGTTTCCTTTGTTCCTTTGTTTCAGTTGCTCTCTGCTTTCGTAGAGAGAGGATGTCTTTTCTGTTCTACGTAGTTTAGAAATAAAACTCTTTAAACATGTAGCTCATACGATCTCATCCTTCCCTGCTGGGAACTTTGCTGAGTGAAGAATGTGCTTGGAGCCTTATCAAAGGCTCGGGGTCATTACAGTGGTGCCCCGCAAGACGAATGCCTCGCAAGACGAAAAACTCGCTAGACGAAAGAGTTTTCCGTTTTGGAGGTGCTTTGCTAGACGAATTTCCTATGGGCTTGCTTCGCAAGACGACAATGTCTTGCGAGTTCCTGCTGGGTTTTTTTCCTCCCCACCCCCTTTTTCTAAGCCGCTAAGCCGCTTATCAGCTGATCCGATCAGCCGATAAGCCGCTAAAAGCCGCTAAAAGCCGCTAAAAGCCGCTAAAAGCCGCTAATAGCGCTAATCCGCTAATCCGTCAATGGGCTTGCTTCGCAAGACGAAAAAACCGCTAGACGAAGAGAATCACAGAACGGATTCTTTTCGTCTTGTGAGGCACCACTGTAAATGTTTGTCGGAGGCGATTTCAAAGGCTCAGTCGAAGGGAACTGCCGACAGGTGGGTCATAAGGAAAGGGTTAAATGAGTGTGAAGTGATTGGCCAGTGGGAACCCAAGGGGAGGAGTTAGAGTTAGAGTTGGAAGTGTTGTGAAGTCAGTTGGGAGTTGGAGAAGGAAGAGGGAGGATAAGTCTGTGGGTTGGTCGAGTTGTGTTGTGAGAGAGTGAGAGAAACTGATAGGTGTCAGATAGACAGTTGGGATAATCAGTTAGCAGCTCAGGAAAGGATAAGCCGGTATAGAAACTAAGATTAAGAAACTGACAAGAAAAATTATCTGAAACCATAAACTTGTTAAGGCTTAGAAAATAAACTTGCTTATTTGATTTAATGTTAACAACTGTCTGGACTCTGTGTGTACCCGAGGGAAACGGGTTGGTGGCAGCGGGGAAGCAATCACAGTGGTGGCACAGGGATCAATAGACCGTCAAACGTCCGGGGGCCCTGTGTGATCGCCACAGTCCTCTTGTGGCCCCTGTGAGATTTTCATCCCAGCCAAACTGACAATTTCCCCTTCCCTCAAATAAGCCGAACTGCCAACATTCTCTACCTGCTTTATTGCTGGGATGCTCAGCTCAGCCAGTCAGTGCCTGAGGCATCAGATGACACAAACAAGACAGCTTCTACAACTTTTCCATTTTTCCTCTCAATGCCTAGCTGTGTTCCAGAGATTCACCCTTCCTTCCATCTCTCAGACATTTAAAACTGTACATTAAACCTGCAATGCAAAGCATACAATCTACCCCTCACCTCAGGAAGGAAGCACAAGACACCAGAACTACTTTATTGGGGGGTTTTGTGGGGGCGGGGGAAAGCACCACAAACTTTCTCCTGTTCAAATGCAACGTTGTTTTTTAATCTACTGGCAAGGTTAAAAATCCGACGCCTCGGGGCTGCCTTCATCGCCCACGGTGGTAATAAGCTGGCAGCAAACTAAGGGTGGGAAAAAAACAGTTTTGTGAAGAATTCTCTGGCGTGTGCATATTTTATACTGGAATAAATTTCCATAAAGAGAAGGTCCTGATGGAAGACCACAATCTCCACAGCTGACAAGGCTTTAGTGCTCAGAGTGAGTTAGGAAGCATCACCTGAGACACAGACAGACAGACAGGACAGACAGACTGCTAAATTATTCCTATCCAGGTCACAAGGGGGAAAATTTATTTAGGGTTTGGGGGGCAGATCAGGCATGGAATGATTCTCCCCATCCAACAGCAAAGGGAGGGGGTCTGTCTGAGTCGTAGCAGCGCTTTGAAAAAAAAGGTTTTTTACAATTCCTGAATTTCAGCACCTGAATTTCAGAGAGCTGTCAGTGGCCTCAGCAGGAATTGCTTCAAGACAGTGACACTCTCCCCAGGGTGATGCTTTTAACACTCAACCTCTTAAACACACACGCGCACGCACACACATTTCAGAGTAGCAACTTAATGCAATTTGATGCCACCGTTAGTCCAAAACGTTTTAGGACGTGAAGTAGCAAATGGCACACAAACACAAGCAGAGAGGGAAAATACACACACGCAGGGGGGGGGGGGATATATACATACAGTGGTACCTCAGGTTACAGATGCTTCAGGTTACATTCGCTTCAGGTTACAGACTTCCCTAACCCAGAAATAGTACTGCAGGTTAAGAACTTTGCTTCGGGATGAGAACAGAAATCGTGCAGCAGCAGCGGGAGGCCCCATTAGCTAAAGTGGTGCTTCAGGTTAAGAACAGTTTCAGGTTAAGTACGGACCTCCGGAACGAATTAAGTACTTAACCCAAGGTACTACTGTATTGAAAAACCCCTTCTCCAACAATTCAAAGGACTGATAATTTGGGGCTGCGGAAACCTGTTGCCCTCCAATTGGACTCCAACTCCCATCACCCGCAGCCAACATGCCCAATAGTCAGAGATGATGGGAGCTGGAGTCCAATTGGAGGGCAACAGGTTTCCCCAGCCCAGTGCTACAGGAAGCTTGCAAGCAGGACAGTGTGGTATAGTGGTCACAGTGTTGGACCTGGGAGGCGACGGTTCTAAGGGGAAGCTGGAGGTGCAAATGACCATCCAACTTTGAAAAGCTGGCATGGCTGGATCAAGGTCATCAGCTTTGTTGAATTAACTAAACTAAATAGCTCTAACCGGACCTTGAATAAGTATGCAATTTATTGTTTTGAATCTCATTGCGTTGCTTTCTTTCTTGGTGGGTCGTGCAAACCGCTGTTCTGAATGGTGCTTTTTATAGGGTAGGGTAAGGGGGCAAGTTTATGGAACCGAGGGGACAGTGGCCCCCAAAGGTTTGGGAGTCCCTCCTTAGACTACAATGCTTGCCAGCACCCAAATCCAGAGGAGGTGTCAGAAGCTGAAGAGACAACAGGGTTTAGTGAGCAGGAAGAGCCTGTGGCAGAGAGCAGTCTAGACTCAGAGGCAGAAGCGAAGGGTGGAGAGGGGAGAGCCAAGAGGCAAAGATGAGTCAGGTTATGAATAATCCAGGGAGTCTCCGGCTCCTGCTGCAACCAGCTCCCTTGCCCCCTGATATCCCAGGACCAGAAGAGGTGTGAAGAGGGAGGAGCAAACAGAGACAGCCTCAGATTGCTAAGGGAGGAGCCTTAGAGAGCGGTGGGAAGGCAGGAACCTTCCGTCCTAGTTGCTTTGCTCACTAGGCCCGAGATGTTACTTTCTTTGAATACAGAGTTAACTTTGTGGACACCTTTTGAGTTATCGCAGACCTGCGCCTGACGCTCCTGACAGCAGATTCGTGAACAACGTGCCAATTCTACTAGCGCTGAGCATCACTTAACTCCGGCCTGCTTCAAACCGAAACATGCCCCCCTTTGCTGGTCCTGGGGGCTACCGAGAGGCGAGGTCCGAGTCCAGTCCGAGGTCGAGGGTGCAGTATGGAGGCTGTCCATCAAAGCTGTAGCTGGGTCCAAGGCAGGGAGTTGGGTGAGGTCAGGAGCTCCGGCAGAGAGGCGGGACAGGGCGCAGGCAGGAACAGGCTACCAACAACGTTGCTCCTGCAACTTGGGACTGGGTCTGGCTCGCTTTTATCTACCCTGAGGCACAGGGCAGCCCCGGTCCACAGGTGACTCGCCTCTCCTGGCCTGGAGGCGAGCCCTCCTCCTGCGGGAACTTAGTTCCCTCCGCCTCTCTGCCCTGAGCAGACTCAGCTGGTGCCTGCACCTGAGGATCCAGCACAGGTGAGGACCCTTCAGGCTCCTGCCCCAGCCCCGGCTCAGCTGGTTCTGGAGGCGGGGAATCCTGTGCAGGCTGGGATTCCTCAGGTTCAGCCTCTGAGTCCGAATCCCAGGCCATCACACACACACACACACACACACACACACACACACACACCCTTTAAGCATCCTAAGATGCAAACATGGGAACATTTTAAAACCAGCACAGCTACAATGGTTAATTATGGGTAGCAGGGCGAGGAGGGAGGAGGAGATCTGTACCCAGGCACAGAGTTAAAAGCTGTTCTGGGAAGAGCGTTGCTTGACTTGCCTGCAATTAAAATCTATGCTTTAGGTTTTGAATTAACATAACATTTGGGATTTAGCAGGCCAGGGCTGGGGGGGGGGGGGGAGAGAGAAATCTTCCCTTTTAATGAAAGCTGCGGTTCTTGGAGAACTCTCCAGAGCTGAAGTAATTATTTATGTTCTTTTTACCTCTTTGGAAGAAGAGTTTAAAGAGCAACGTTCTGATCTAACACACCCACCCCCTGGAAGCAGATGGGCACCAAATATCCGATAAAAATGCTGCTGCACGAGACTCTGTACCCACCCATAGATATAGCATAGAATCATAGAACTGTAGAGCCAGAAGGGACCCCCAAAGGTCATCTAGCCCAACCCCCTGCAATGCAGGAATCTCAACTAGATCACAGATGAGAGATGGCTGCCCAACCTCTGCTTAAAAGCCTCCAAGGAAGGAGAGCCTATCACCTCCCAAGGAAGATCGTTCCACTGGCAGATAGCTCTTCCTGGCTGGGTCTAGACACATCAAAGAAGCGTTTCAGAAAAAGCTCATTTTAAGCCTCAAATTGGGAAACTACATTGGCAAAAGACAGAACTCCACAGCGCCATCTGGTGTCGCAGTGTTATAACGCGTATAAAACGCTTTTTCTTTACTAATGTGTTGTTGTTGTTTAGTCGTTAGTCGTGCCCGACTCTTTGTGACCCCCTGGACCAGAGCACGCCAGGCACTCCTGTCTTCCACTGCCTCCCGCAGTTTAATCAAACTCATGCTGGTAGCTTCGAGAACACTGTCCCACCATCTCGTCCTCTGTCGTCCCCTTCTCCTTGTGCCCTCCATCTTTCCCAACATCAGGGTCTTTTCCAGGGAGTCTTCTCTTCTCATGAGGTGGCCAAAGTCTTGGAGCCTCAGCTTCACGATCTGTCCTTCCAGTGAGCACTCAGGGCTGATTTCCTTCAGAATGGAGAGGTTTGATCTTCTTGCAGTCCGTGGGACTCTCAAGAGTCTCCTCCAGCACCATAATTCAAGTTGATCATGGTGAGGGTTTGCTTAGCACGTTTCTCCCTTGCATCTTGAGTTTGAGTGTCTTCAAAACCCTTTGGTAAAGGCCATTCTCCACTTGGAGCACTCGCATTTGTCAGTGTTTATACTACATTTTAAAAAAGATTTGCCTAGAGAGAATCTTTGAACGTCTTATGTAGACCACCAACATTACGCTTTCCATTTTTAAGTTTGGAATAGAGTAGTTGCTTTGGAAGATGATAATCGGGCATCCGCACAACATGACCAGTCCAAAGAAGTTGATGTTGAAGGATCATTGCTTCGACACTGGTGATCTTTGCGTCTTCCAGTACACTGGCATTAGTCTGCCTGTCTTCCTGAGTGATGTGTAAAATTGTTCGGAGACACCGTTGATGGAATATTTTGAGGAGTTGGAGATGGTGTTTATAAGTGGTCCACATTTCACAAGCATACAGTAAGTTTGGTAGTACCATAGATTTGCAAACAAGCATTTTGGTTTTCCTGCGAATGTCCTCAAACACTCTGCACCTCAATTGGGAGAAATCGGGAATTTGTGAGTAGCCACAACAGCTATGCTGTGACTCCGGGGTCAGTGGCAGTAAAGTTTCTGAATACCAGCTGCTAGAAACCGCAGGAGGTGATCTTGTACTCAGACCCTGCTTGCGGGTTTCCCACCAGGGCATCTGGGAACGGGATGCTGGACTAGATGAGCAAATTGGCCTGATCCTGTTGCCGACCTCTGCCGCGTGCCCAACCGACTGCTTCATCTTTGCACTTGAAATAAGGACGCCTCGCTTGAGCAGAGGATGCTCAGCTTCTCAAAGGGTTCGTTTTCAAACCGGCTTGTTTTCTATTCTTGGCTTCGGTTAAGGAGGAGAATTTATGCTTAACATTAGCTCAGAGCTGGCAGACAAGTCAGAGGAGGGCTTTAACGTGCTTGCGGCGAGGTGGGAACGCTTGTTCTGATAGTATTACTCAAGCAATAAGAAGCACTGCTACACTACAAATCCCCAGGCTATGTTGCAGAGTGACCTGTGGCCATGACACTAAATAAAAACTGCAGGGGAGCTGTGCAAAAGGGAAAGTCCTCATTGATTCTTCATGTGTGGAGAAGAGAGAGAAGGGGACGGCTATTAGGAAACCTGCAGCAGTATTACAAGAGGGAGAGAAGAAAGAAAGCAACCTTTTGTTCCAGGAAAACCACATTTTATCATCATCATCAGTTATGTAATATACACTAGGGGCTGTTGCCCCTGCTCAGATTGCTTACCAACATCCCCTACCCACACCAAACCCCTATCCTTGCCTTGCCAGCTTACCCCTCACTCCCTTTACAACTCACCCAAACTCCCATTCCTTCACAGCTCCTTGTAGCCCTTCCATATCCTCAGAGCTCCTCAGATACCTGCTTTATTAAAGAACCTGATGTTGTTTAAGATTGCCATTCTAAAACCTGCCTTCTCTTTTGCTCCCCTTCCGTCCCCTGCCTTCATTCAAATGCAGAATCCCCCAATGGGGTTGCGTGATGACAGCCTTGCATTTTTATTTATATAGAAAGATATATACTCAATATATGAGAGTGAGAGATTTTACTTTCTTGGGCTCCATGATCAGTGCAGTGAGAGATTTTACTTTCTTGGGCTCCATGATCAGTGCAGATGGGGACAGCAGCCACGAAATTAAAAGACGCCTGCTCCTTGGGAGAAAGGCGATGGCAAACCTAGACAACATCTTAAAAAGCAGAGACATCACCTTGCCAACAAAGGTCCGTATAGTAAAAGCCATGGTTTTCCCAGTAGTGATGTATGGAAGTGAGAGCTGGACCATAAAGAAGGCTGATCGCCGAAGAATTGATGCTTTTGAATTATGGTGCTGGAGGAGACTCTTGAGAGTCCCATGGACTGCAAGAAGATCAAACCTCTCCATTCTGAAGGAAATCAGCCCTGAGCGCTCACTGGAAGGACAGATCGTGAAGCTGAGGCTCCAAGACTTTGGCCACCTCATGAGAAGAGAAGACTCCCTGGAAAAGACCCTGATGTTGGGAAAGATGGAGGGCACAAGGAGAAGGGGACGACAGAGAATGAGATGGTTGGATTGTGTTCTTGAAGCTACTAGCATGAGTTTGATCAAACTGCGGGAGGCAGTGGAGGACAGAAGTGCCTGGCGTGCTCTGGTCCATGGGGTCACGAAGAGTCGGACACGACTAAATGACTAAACAACAACAACATATACTCAATGCAGCAATGTGCAGATCTTATGCCTGGCCACATAACTGTTTGCCTCTTGGGCAGCAGTAAACCTTTTCTCGTTTCGTAACTTCAGCAGACTTCTTAACTGAGCCTGAGATTTGATTGCTGACCTCTGATCCTTTGACCATGGACTGCATGCGGCACTCTGATTAATTTTACTGTCCCTTTGACCTGTTGCATAAATGTGTCGTTTCTACTGATTTTTGATGTTAGCTGCCTTAATGACAGAAAAGGCAAGAGGTAAGTAAACCTTTTAGGGGGAAGTGTTGCTGTTTCTTTAATCTGCTTCCAATCTTCATTGGTTTATATTTGAACTTATTTTTAATGGTTTCTTATCTAAAATCCTTTCCATTTCTTTTGCATCTGAAATCGTTGTAACTGATTTTTACTGTTAATTTCTTTAAAGTCGTTGAATCACTTTGAGATCTTTTATAGGAAGTGGAATGAAAGAAGCAGGAGAAAGAAATAAAAATCACGCTTGTGTGTGCGTATAAGATGCTTTCAAAAACCCAAAGAACTCTCTGAAAAAAGTCTAGTCCTTGATTTGGTATCAAAAGGAGAACAAAAGGCCCTTTTGAAGAAAGTGCTATGGCTCAGAGCTACAGCCCCTGCCTTGTATGCAGAAGGTCACAGGTTCAACTCTGGGCATCTCCAGGTAGAACACGGAATGTCCCCACACTGAAAACCGAGAGTTTATTTTATATTTATTTATTTTCTGTATTTTATATAGGCAGCCTACACATTCAAATAGGTATCTAATCTAGATTGATGACTAAAAACCTCAATAGCGGCTTCAAACTGGGATTTGACGGCTGTCTATCAGGGATTCTTTACCTGTCATTTGCATTGCAAGGATGGCTCTCGGGGTCCCTTCCAACTACACAGTTCTAGGACTATAAGCCTTGCGTTCCTACATAGAAAGGGCACTGAGCCCTTGAGATCACGGAGTAGTGGTTGTTCTGGGGACGCGGGTGGCGCTGTGGTCTAAACCACTGAGCCTCTTCAGCTTGCCGATCAGAAAGTATGCGGTTCGAATCCCTGCGACGGAGTGAGCTCCCATTGTTCGGTCCCAGCTCCTGCCAACCTAGCAGTTCGAAAGCACACCAGTGCAATTAGATAAATAGGCACTGCTCTGGCGGGAAGGTAAATGGCGTTTCCGTGCGCTCTGGTTTCCGTCACGGTGTCCCGTTGCACCAGAAGCAGTTTAGTCCTGCTGGCCACATGACCCGGAAAGATGTCTGTGGACAAACGCTGGCTCCCTCGGCCTGAAAGCGAGATGAGCGCCGCAACCCCATAGTTGCCTTTGACTGGACTTTACTGTCCAGGGATCCTTTACCTTTACCATTCTAGCCATCTCTTTGAAACCAGAAGGGCTCGCAGAAGCCACTTTCATTATTCATCTGTTAGTACAGCCCAGGACCATAATTCTTCCTTTAGAGGGATGTCATCTAGAAATGGTTCAAAATCTCCAAGGCAGTGGTAGACCTGCACTCGGCAGAGAATGAGACTCTTTAATCTCAGGGTTGTGGATTTGAGCCCCACATTGAGCAAAAGATTCCTGCACTGCAGGGGGTTGGACTAGATGACCCTCGTGGTCCCTTCCAATTCTACAATTCTGTGATTCTCTGATTCTATTTATATCGCACCTTTCTCCCAAGCTGGGATTCAAGGCGGCTTACGCTATTTTTAAAAGCTCAAATTTAAAATACTATGTAAAGAAAAAAAATTCACTAAAAACAATACTTAAAAGGAAACCTATTTAGAACCAGCGTTAAAATACCAATTGCCCTGATAGCAGGCCAGCTGTCAACACTGTCTGCACCCATTATTTATTTTATGTGTTTAT
Organism: Podarcis liolepis; assembly: GCF_965112155.1. NCBI lineage: Eukaryota > Metazoa > Chordata > Lepidosauria > Squamata > Lacertidae > Podarcis > Podarcis liolepis. Next base: position 6,426,900 of record NC_139554.1, on the reverse strand, counting down.
AATTAATACCGTCAGCAAACTTGGCAACCTTCCTACTAACCCCTAACTCTCGATCATTTGCAAACAAGCTAAAAGCCACATGCCCGTTATGAGAGGGAGGCAAAAAACTTGCGCTTCAAGTGACTCCCATGCTAAATCAGTTTTAATTCCAAAATGATGGTGGCTTTTTATGTCTTTGGGCGATCAACCCGTGCTTTGCAGATTTAAAATGAACGGGGGGGGGCACTGTGAAATGCTGTGACTCTTTGCTTTCACTTTGAGCCATTTTCATGTACACCTGGCACCTGCTAAAGCGTTTTCCAGATTGCTGCAGGCATTTTAAGGGCACATTCCGGCGAAGCCAAGACACTCAAGGCCAGCGAGGTGCATGATCTGGTGAGACTTCCAAGGGCCAGATAGAGGGGGCCTTGGGGGCCACATTCAGTCCCTGGACCCGAGTTTCACCCTACCCCACACGCAAAATAAAGGTTCGAGTTGCGCCCTTCCCTCGAAGCAGCTGTGGTGTTTGCCTCCTAGGTGGGTCATAAGGAAAGGGTTAAATGTGTGTGAAGATGTTTGGCCAGTGGGGACCCGAGGGGAGGAGTTAGAGTTGGAGTTGTGTGGAAGTCAGTTGAGAGTTGGGAGTTGGAGAAGGAAGAGGGAGGATAAGTCTGGGGGTTGGTCGAGTTGTGTGGTGAGAGAGTGAGAGGAACTGTTAGGTGGAGTCAGATAGATAGTTGGGATAATCAGTTTGAAGTTGTAGAAACTAAGATTAAGAAACTGCCAAGAAAAATTAACTGAAACCTTAAACTTGCTCGTGCTTATAAAAATAAACTTGATTATTTGTTAACGTTAACAACTGTCTGGACTCCGTGTGTACCCGAGGGAAACGGGTTGGTGGCAGCGAAGAGGCAATCACAGTGGTGGCACAGGGATCAATAGACCGTCAAACGTCCGGGGACCCTGTGTGGTCGTCACAAAAGCATACCTGGGAAAGGACATCACGAATGAACTGGGAGTTTTGCTGTTACCTGAGGCCATCTGTTCCCCAAAGATGACTCTTGGAACATAATCTATTTCTGGGCGAGTGAATAATGCAGCAAATGGTTTCTCTCTCTCTCTCTCTCTCTCTCTCTCTCTCTCTCTCTCTCTCTCCTCCCCACCTGGACTATAAGCACAAGATCCTACGAGGAAGAGAAAAGTGTTCCACTACCTGCGCGAACCTCGTGTGGTCTGACGCAGCAAAACCAGACTGATAAGACAAGTGGCAGGACAGGTTTTTTGAGGGGAGCAACTGAAGGTCTCTGCAATGTGCATTACAGTGGTAGCTCTGGTTACGTACTTAATTCGTTCCAGAGGTCTGTTCTTAACCTGAAACTGTTCTGAACCTGAAGCACCACCTTAGCTAATGGGGCCTCCTGCTGCTGTTGCGCCGCCGGAGCACGATATCTGTTCCCATCCTGAAGCAAAGTTCTTAACCCGAGGTACTATTTCTGGCTTAGTGGAGTCTGTAACCTGAAGCGTATGTTACCTGAGGTACCACTGTAGCTGCCTACCAACACACCGGCTGCACAAGGAGGGCCCACGCTCCAGGTTTGCATGCAGCAGGTGCAATATTTTATTGGAGAAACCTATTGGTGTTTCACAACTTTCTGAATAGTTGCAGGACCTTAGCCAGACCTAGCAGAGAAAACGCAGAATCCATGGAAGCAATTGGCAACTTGGCTGCAGACAGGATAGACAAAGCAGGAACCAGGAACTTGCAGTTAGGTGTTTATTATATACAGTGGACTATTTACAGGAACAGAACACAGATCTTTTGCTAGCTCTCTACGACTCACAACTCCTACACTGACACACAGAACTCTGAACTAACACATTCCAGTTAGTAGGCCATTAATTATCACTCCCTTGAGAGAGCTTGACCAATCATGGAGCTGTCTCCATGCCTTCTGTATCACCAGGCAGACTTACTCCTTCAGATGACCTTTTGGCTGTCTGCCAAACCTTAATTGACTCTGTGTGAGTAGCTGCACATACACAGTTTCCCAACATATTTGCACTCACAAGTGTGAACAAAATGACCTTTGTCGGGAGACAGACAGGAGAAATGTGTCCCTGTTAATTCTCCTGGACCGCTCAGCCACTCTCGATACCATTGACCATGGTATCCTTCTGGAGCGGTTGTCTGAGTTAGGGATCGGTGGCATCACTTTGCGGTGGTTCTGGTCCAATTTGGATGCTCATTTCCAGAGGATGATGCTTGAGGAGTGGGGGGGACGCAGGTCTAAACCACTGAGCCTCTTGGGCTTGCTGATCAGAAGGTCGGCGGTTCGAATCCCCACGACGGGGTGAGCTCCTGTTGCTCTGTCCCAGCTCCTGCCAACTTAGCATCTCAGGACTATTTAATTGCTCATCTTCTAACACTGTGTATGCCATCAAATGCCAACAGTGCCCTTCAGCTCTCTATATTGGACAAACAGGCCAAACCCTGCACCAAAGGATAAGGTAAAGGTAAAGGGACCCCTGACCATTAGGTCCAGTCATGGCCGACTCTGGGGTTGCGGCGCTCATCTTGCTTTATTGGCTGAGGGAGCCAGCATACAGCTTCCAGGTCATGTGGCCAGGATGACTAAGCCGCTTCTGGCGAACCAGAGCAGCGCACGGAAACGCCGTTTACCTTCCCGCCGGAGCGGTACCTATTTATCTACTTGCACTTTGATGGACATAAATCTGACATCAGGAATCATAAGACAGAGAAACCAGTAGGAGAACACTTCAGTTTCCCAGGGCATTCTATACAAGATCTCAAAGTAGCTGTCTAATTACAAAAGAATTTCAGAAATAGACTGGGAAGAGAAGTTGCTGAATTGCAACTTATTACCAAACTTAAAACCATGGAGAGACCTGGTCTGAATAGAGACATTGGATTCTTATCTCATTATACATGATAAAGCTATTTTTAGACATCTCACCCCTTGCTTTTTCCCATAAGACCAATTGCAGCCATTAACAGTCGTCAACAGGTTTACCACACCTATCAGCCAATCACCCATTCCCACCTCCCTTCTGAGTAATACCCCTCCCCACCCTCTTACTATATATAAGGGTCCGGTGACTTCTGTTTCAGTGTATCTGAAGAAGTGTGCATGCACACGAAAGCTCATATCAATAACTAACTTAGTTGGTCTCTAAGGTGCTACTGGAAGGAATTTTTTTGTTTTGTTTTGGTTTTATCAGTTCAAAATCACACTGGTACAAGTAGATAAATAGGTACTGCTGCGGCGGGAAGGTAAACACTGTTCCGTGCGCTCTGGTTTCCGTCACAGTGTCCCTGTTAGCAATTTCAATCCTCTGATGCTGCAGATAAGATTGTTGTAAATCACATGCCTGTCTGAGAACACTGTTGGAAACAGAAGACAGTCTTATTTCTTCTGCTGTAATGTACTTTCACTTTCACTTTCACTTGTTCTGTTTGTTCTCTCGAAGCTGGAGAGAACGGACGCCATTATGCTTTTGTCTGTACCTAGTGTGTAAATAAATAGTAGATTAGCTCTACGACATCTCACTGTTCTAGCTGTGTTTTGCCAGAAGCTTAGTGTGCATACAGTGGTACCTCTGGATGCGAACAGGATCCATTCCGGAGCCCCTTCACATCTTGAGTAGAACGTAACATGCAACTGCATGTCTGCGCATGCACTGGTCGTGTTTTGCTGCTTCCGCGCATGCGCATGATGTCATTTTGAGTGTCTGCACATGCACGAGCGGCAAAACCCGGAAATAACGCATTCCGTTACTTCCGGGTTGCTATGGAGTGTAACCTGAAAATGCTCACCCTGAAGCATATTTAACCTGAGGTTTGACTGTATATCATTATGATGTATGTTGCCAGAAGCGCAGTGGAAAAGAAGGGAGATTTTTATCCAACAGTCCCGTTTCGCCAGAAGCGGTTTAGTCCTGCTGGCCACATGACCCAGAAAGCTGTCTCTGGACAAATGCCGGCTCCCTCAGCCTGAAAGCGAGATGAGCGCCGCAACCGCATAAGTCACCTTTGGCTGGACTTAACCATGCCAGGGTCCTTTACATTTACCTTTTATTGCTTGAGGAGCGCTCTTCAGCCCCATGGAAGCCTTCAGTGTGGGGCTCTTCAGGGTCTGATTTTATCCCGCATGGTGTTTAACATCTACCGTATTTTTCCATGTATAAGACAATGCTTTTTTGCTAAATTATTATAGGCAAAAATTGGCGGTTGTCTTATACACGGGTAGTGAATGAGGAGGAGGGGAGCGTCATATACACGAAAAAATACAGTACATGAAACCGCTGATTGGGGTTATCTGGAGTTTTGGAATACACTGTCAGCAATATGCTGATGACACACAGCTCTGCTTCTCCTTTACCTCTACAGTGAATGTGCCGGACCATTGTCTTGCCTCGGTAATGGACTGGATGAGATCCCTTAACGAACTCTCATTAATCAAATCCTGCCTACTGAATTTGCAAATAGGTTGTGACACTAGTATCCAAGCTGAGGCTGCATGCCCACCTGTCAGGGCTGTTGTGGGAGCAGACTTCCTTCATTAGCCGGGGTTGGTCTAGATGACCGCCGGGAACCCCTCCCAATTCTGTGCTGCGCATTGCTTTCTGCAGACTCGGTTGGGTGGCAAAATGCTGCATGGATGCCACCACAACAAAAGAGGATAAGCACAACAACCACCCACAGCCAACAGAATAAATTCAAAAAAGATCACAGAGCATCAAAACGCCGAAGTTGCTTCTATCAATAAGATCATTCGGCGTCTCCAAACATTGACATTTCTGCCCGTAAATAATTTAACCGCCGCGGATTTGCAGCGCTGGCTCCGGCACCGGAAAGTATATTTCAGCGGAGGAAAACGATCCACCGCTTTGCTGAGCACATTTAAATAGCACATTTAACCCATCCATTTAGCTTATGGTGACGGATCGCCTGAACATGCAAAATTGAAAGCCCTCTCTTATTTTTAGGCTCCACGTGGTCCAAACCTGAGCTTGACAACGAAACAAACATCCCTGTGATTTAATGGCCGCCCCGTTCGGCCGAAGCTGCGCTAGGGACACTTTCTGCTCGTAAAGCAAAAAAATATATATTCTACCAACCGCTCAGATTTCTTATAATAAATTTCTTTTTTAAAAAAAAAGTGCAGGAGTTTCAAGCATAACATATGGCAGACGTCAAGTACTCCATCGATTAATCAGCTGAAATTGCTGCAGGGGCAGCCAAGGCTTTATTGCTGAGGCTGGGAGAAAAGAGAGGGAATATTAGGGAAGTTTATGAGTCTGCAGCAACAATAACTATCCAAATTATGGGCCGAGAAAACCACAAAGTCCCATGGCTGGAATTAACATTGCACCAAATGAAGGAACCTGGTATGTTTCAAGATACAAAAGTGCCAAAGATCTGGGGCAGCGTGTAGTTAGAAAGCGTTTAGGGACCGCAAGCGGGGAGAGCTGGGTTCGAATCTCCCCACTCAGCCACGGAGCTCACCAGGTGACCTTGGGCTGGTCACAGTTTCATAGCCTAGCTTACCTCACAAGGTTGTGAGGATAAAACGGGAAGCCTTACGTGGAGGAAAGGGGGATTGAGGCAGCCGTCCCTTCTCCTAAGATGTCCTGCAAGCCATGGGGTAAGGTACTGAATAGCTAACAAAGCAGAGACATCACCTTGCCAACAAAGGTCCGTATAGTGAAAGCTATGGTTTTCCCAGTAGTGATGTGTGGAAGCGAGAGCTGGACCATAAAGAAGGCTGATCACCGGAGAATGGATGCTTTTGAATTCTGGTGCTGGAGGAGACTCTTGAGAGTCCCATGGACTGCAAGAAGATCCAACCTCTCCATTCTGAAGGAAATCAGCCCTGAGTGCTCACTGGAAGGACAGATCCTGAAGCTGAGGCTCCAATACTTTGGCCACCTCATGAGAAGAAAAGACTCCCTGGAAAACACCCTGATGCTGGGAAAGATGGAGGGCACAAGGAGAAGGGGACGACAGAGGACAAGATGGTTGGACAGTGTTCCTGAAGCTACCAGCATGAGTTTGACCAAACTGAGGGAGGCAGTGGAAGACAGGAGTGCCTGGCGTGCTCTGGTCCAGGGGGTCAAGAAGAGTCGGACACAACTAAACGACTAAACAACAACAGCTAACAAAACCTAAAAAGTCATTTTCTTTGCAAGTATCCCTCAGAGAATGCCGACTTTGAAAATCAAAATGTCCAGCTCATAGTCTGAATTCTCCCCCTCCCCCAAGATCTGAGAAATTCTTAATGCTTTTTCTAGTCCACTTTTCTGGAGAAATCTTCTCCACTGTCCTGAAAAAGACCCGCTATTATTATTATTATTATTATTATTATTATTATTATTATTATTATTATTATTAATACCCCGCCCATCTGGCAGGGCCTCCCCAGCCACTCTGGGCAGCTCCCAACAGAAAATTTACAACACGATAAAACATTAAAAATTCCCCTAAACTTTCATAAACTGTTAACCGGTGGGTAAGCTTGCTCCAATTTTGCCCCTGCTTCAGCAGGGTAATTACCCCAAATGACAACTGCTTAAGAGAGGTAATTCCCTCAGAAACTGCCCCATCACTTTCACTAATTGCACTCTCCATTCAAAACTCAGGATACCGCAAGGTTTAGATAATTCTGCATTATACTGCAGGAGACTTTGGGTGGAGAGATGTCGTGGGAAGGTCTTGGCCACCGCAGAATAAATTTGCAAACCCATGAATTTGTGATCTTGTGCATGTTGCACAGATGTAGCCATTGTTACTCTAAGTAGGTCAGGGGAAAATTCAAACCTTTCCCAGTGTCCCCATGAATTATAAATTGCCTAGGAATGTTAAGTCAAGAGAGTGTTTCGAAGAGGAGAAACTTGTCTCTCCTTTGCTAGCGCTGCTGCGATAACCTTCACGGAAAGCCGCTTAAAAAGTCAAACTCTCGTGTTATAATCCTGCGTGCCGTTCCCATGACAATGCTGTGTGCAGTTAGGACCACATTAGACCGTGGATTTGACGCAGTACGACTTTGCTCTGGACAGTCATGGCTTCGCCAAAGAATTCTGGGAGCTGTAGTTTGTTGTGGGTGCTGAGAGCTGTTAGGAGACGCCTCTATACCCCTCCCAGAGCTACAATTCCCATGAAAGTGATGGACTATATGACACTGGCTGAGATGACTGGCAGAATCCGTGATCAGAGGAAAGAGACGGCGGAAGAGGACTGGAAGAAATTTAAAATTTACCTTAAGAACTATTATAAAATTGATGAATGCTAAAATGCCGAGGTGTTGAGAGAAAAAGGGAAACAGCGACATAAGATTAAGTTAGAGAAAGGACTAAGAGGACATATATTTGATAAAATTGCTCAGAAGCTGCTGAAATAATTTTGTAAATAGGGATGCAGAAAGGGGAGGTATGGGGGAGTCCGAGAAACGAAGGTTACGGAAAAAAGGTTATGAAATTATACATGTTTCTTTGTCTTTTTATTTGTTTGTATTGTTTAAAAAATGCTGTAAAACCAATAAAAATTTATAAAAAAAAGAGCTACAATTCCCAAAGAGGTTTAACAGACAATTCCTCTTCAAGGGGAACTCTGGGAATCGTAGCTCTGGGAGAGGAATAGGGGGGCTGTTCTGTGGTGGCTCCAGTCCTACAGAGAGTGGCACTGGGAGAGTCCTTTGGCAGCTTCAATACATTGGTTCTCCGTTCTGGAAGTCTGTTCCAAAACCAAAGCGTTCCAAAACCAAGGCGTGCTTTCCCATAGGAAGTAATGCAAAATGGATTAATCCGTTCCAGACTTTTAAAAAAAAACCTAAAACAGCAATTTAACATGAATTTTACTATCTACTGAGACCATTGATCCATAAAATGAAAGCAATAATCAATGTACTGTACTATAAAATAACTAAAGACAGTATTGTAGAGGATAAAAATAAATTTATTTATTTTTTCTTACCTGCACTGATGTCATTGTTTGGGTGCGGGGCTTTTATCCATTTCCGCAGTCACACAATCAAAATCAATCAGTAGCCAAACTGGGTTCCACATATAGTCACAAAAACAAATTAACCGAAAAAGTCTCAAAAACTAAAATGCAAAATAAATAGCAAAAGCGCCAAACTTAATTCATTCTGGAAGTCCATTTGACTTCTGAAATGTACAAAAACCAGGGCGCAGCTTCTGATTGGTGCAGGCGCCCCGAAAACAATAGCTGACAACCGCATCGGACGTTCAGCTTCCAAAAAACGTTTGAAAACCGGAACACTTACTTTCGGGTTTTGGGCATTTGAGAACCAAGGTGTTTGAGAACCAAGGTAGCACTGTATTATTCTCTGTGCTATTGAAAGTATAAATGAAGCCACTGGGAGTTTGTGTGGAATGGGTTTTAAAAGGTAGGAGAGGATATATTAATTGCAATTTATCCCACCAAGCACTCACATGTGTGGGTTGAACAGAGTTTCAAAATCCCATCCTTGGCAGCAAAATTAAAATAAATTCATCTGCAAAACCTTTGTTACGGTAAAATCTGGGTGCGAGGCTGCTCTGCCACCCAGCTCGTCGGACTAAGTCCGCGGGTCCCTGCGGAGGAAAATGAGCTCAGCCGGAGACAGGAGCAAACTGCAGAAGATCCAAGTTTATTGCACAACAGGTTCAAGGCGAGATTGAACAGCGAGAAAGGGGTGACATGAACTTTTGAAATTTCCCTCCATGTCCCAGAATACAGTGCAAAATACATCCCAGTTACATCATGAATACATTAAGAAGAGGTTGAGTTACACAGATTACATCATGAATACATTAAGAAGAGGTTGGGTTACACAGATTACATCATGAATACATTAAGAAGAGGTTGGGTCACACAGGACTAACATATGGAGGAGGGAGGGGGGAATATGCAGAGCTGGAGATATGCGCAGATAAGCACATCCTGAGTACCTGATGAGAAGACAATGGTCCATGTATGTATGGTCTGCCACCTGGCCTTGCCCGGAGGAAAGGCTTGGCAGAGTGATTTGACAGGATTAGGGTCTTGACACCTTGCTTGAGGGATTATGGAGGACAGGGGAGGTGTCATGGAGTCCTAGAGAAATTGAGCAAATTGGCATGTTGATTTTCTATGAATTTTATAGATTTTAGTCCCTTTTGACATTGACAATTGGAAATAAATGGATATATTGTAGCGAAGAAGGAGGTGAAGAAGACATGCCCCCCCTTCCGTATCACCTTGATCTGAGCAACTCACGCTATGAAGGAAAATGGTTCCTCTTTCTTACCCTGCTTAATAAAGAATCAACCAGGGAGGAAAGCTTAAAATTATAATTTACTTACTTGTAATCTTGTGTTAGTTTGCAGCAATGGCAGCAGTAAAAACTAGGCAGGCAAAATACTTATATTTACAGTATAACCAGCCTCAGGAATGTGCCTAAAGCTGGGGCAAACAGAGACATGTCTGCATTCAATGCTGGTCAAAGCAGGGGAACAGGAAGTACTCTATGCTCTCTAGGAGAGGAAAGGAAATGACATCACACAGAGCCCTCTCTACCAATTGAACGTCTATGGTCTGAGTATCTGCCTACCAGCAATTCAGCACTATGGTATTAACCCCTTCTCAGGCTAACTAGTAAGAATATGCACGCATTAGGTTTGGCTGCTAATCTCCCCCAGTTTGGGGGCCATCAGTATTTGATCATTCCTCCCTCCGACATCTTTCTCCCCATGTGGGACAGGGGTGAGCTGACTACACACACGTTCTCTCTGACATGCAAACATGGGTGCATAGGAAGCTGCCTTCTACTGGGCCAGACCCCCAGTCCATCCAGCTCAGTATGGCTCTCCGGGATTTCAGCCAGGGAATCTTTTCCCAGTCCTACCTGGATGTTCTGGGAACCGAACTCGGGACCTTTTGCCTGACTTATCCAGCAATCCCTGACGAATGTGCTTCATCCACCTGTTCCACACAATTTCATACGTTCCATGCAAGCTAATACGTTTGCAATTATTATCGTGCTTGCAATCACAGGTGTTCATAACCATCCTAATGACGGACAACAGGGATAATTTCCATCTGCAGGAGCTGTGTCACCCTCTCCTGTGATTTTCCTGCGCTTCAAAACAAAAAAGTGAAGGGCCTTTTAAAAAAAAAAATAAAAAAAATAAAGTTGAAAAGATTTCTGTATGAATCTCTGCTACATTTGGGAGCAATTAGGCCCAGACCTTTGAAGTATCTCCAAGTACATAAAGGACCTCCTTCTGTGAAGGATGCCTTGCCAATCCACTCTGTTTGACATCCGAGGTTCACCTGGGACTCCTCCCCAGGTGAGGTCAGACAGGTGAGCATCAGCAGCAGGCCCTATTCAGCATCCTTCTCAAACTGTGGCCTAGGGACGGCACAGGCATTCCAGGCTCAGAACTTTAATTTGCCTTATGATTAATTATCTCGATAGCTGTTTGGAGATACAGGGGAGGGAGGGATGTCGCTTTTTAAAAATCTACGTGCCAAGAGCGTCTCTTGCGATCTGCCGCCTGCAGCGTGTCCAAGCTGCTCAGCAGGGGGAAACATATGTTCCCTTTCCCTGCTAATGGGCTTGCCATGCTTCTCTTTTAAAAGGAGAGTAAATTGAATTTTTAAACGTCGGGGGAATTTTGCGTGCATATGTGCAACACGCTCAAGGTTTGCCACTGAGATCTCCAAAATCCGCGCCAGCTGATGCCAATGTTCGGTGGCTTCCAACAGAATATTAAAGGTAAAGGTAAAGGTACCTCTGCCCGTATGGGCCAGTCTTGACAGACTCTAGGGTTGTGCGCTCATCTCACTCTAGAGGCCGGGAGCCGGCGCCGTCCGCAGACACTTCCGGGTCACATGGCCAGTGTGACATCGCTGCTCTGGCGAGCCTGCACCAGCGCAGCACATGGAACGCCGTTTACCTTCCCACTATAAAGCGGTACCTATTTATCTACTTGCACTGTTTTTTTAAGGGTGCTTTCGAACTGCTAGGTGGGCAGGAGCTGGGAACGAAGGACGGGAGCTCACCCCGCCACGGGGATTCGAACCGCCGACCATACGATCGGCAAGTCCTAGGCACTGTGGTTTTACCCACAGCGCCACCCGCGAATATTAAAAACACAATAAAACATCAAACATTAAAAACTTCCCTAAACAGGGCTGCCTTCAGGTGTCTTCGAAAAGTCAGGTAGTTGTTTACCTCTTTGACATCTGATGGGAGGGCGTTCCACAGGGCGGGTGCCACTACCGAGAAGGCCCTCTGCATGGTTCCCTGTAACCTCACTTCTCGCAGGGAGGGAACTGCCAGAAGGCCCTCGGAGCTGGACCTCAGTGTCCATGCTGGACAATGGGGCTGGAGACGCTCCTTCACGTATAGTGGGCCAAGGCCGTTTAAGGCTTTAAAGGTCAGCACCAACACTTTGAATTGTGCTCGGAAACATACTGGGAGTCAATGTGGGTCTTTCAGGACCGGTGTTATGTGGTCTCGGTGGCCACTCCCAGTCACCAGTCTAGCTGCCGCATTCTGGATTAGTTGTAGTTTCTGGGTCACCTTCAAAGGTAGTCCCATGTAGAGAGCATTGCAGTAGTCCAAGTGGGAGATAACTAGAGCATGCACCACTCTGGCGAGACAGTCTGCAGGCAGGTAGGGTCTCATCCTGCGTACCAGATGGAGCTGGTAGACATCTGACCTGGACAGAATTAACCTGTGCCTCCATGGACAGCTGTGAGTCCAAAATGACTCCCAGGCTGCGCACCTGGTCCTTCAGGGGCACAGTTACCCCATTCAGGACTAGGATATCCTCCATACCCACCCACCCCCTGTCCCCCCAAAACAGTACTTACGTCTTATCAGGATTCAACCTCAATCTCCCCTGAGGAGTTATCCTAATCGAGCCTCACCTTTGACAGATCTCAGAATTTAAAAGCAGAATCTTTCCTACCTCCAAATTGCTCTTGAACCTACAACCCATTCAGGACAGTTAAGACAACACAGGACAGCTGATATTTCTTGAGAGGAGACTGTTACGTTGCCGGCATCGCTGCTTTGCCCACTTCCCTGCAATAGATGGGAACAGCCAACTTAAGGTAAAGGTAAAGGGACCCCTGACCATTAGGTCCAGTCATGACCGACTCTGGGGTTGTGGTGCTCATCTCGCTTTATTGGGTGAGGGAGCCGGCGTACAGCTTCCAGGTCATGTGGCCAGCATGACTAAGCCGCTTCTGGTGAACCAGAGCAGTGCACGGAAACACCGTTTACCTTCCCGCCGGAGCAGTACCTATTTATCTACTTGCACTTTGACGTGCTTTCGTCTGCTAGGTTGGCAGGAGCAAGGACTGAGCAACGGGAGCTCACCCCGTCGGCGGGATTCGAACCGCTGACCTTCTGATCGGCAAGTCTTACTCAATGATTAAAAGAAGCTAAGGACAAATCTTCCCTCTGGCCCCCTGAGATCTGGTCCTTCCCGTTGGCCTGTGACTGGAATATTGCATTTCAAATCTCCAAATCATGTTCTTTTTTATAAGCAAGGCTCTTGTTGCAGAAAAAGAGAGAAAGCTCTTATTTGTGGCTGGTGGGGACAAGCAACCAGAGAGTTAATGAAACCTGGGAGATTATAATCAGAGTTGTATGCACACTATTTATATTAAAAAAAAATCTGCAGCAAGAAAAGCTGAATTTTGCAAAATGTATGCATTATGCAAATGAAGACCTGTGTCTTCTTTGATTATTTTCTAGAACACAAGTCTATGAGATTATGCATTATGTAAATATTTTGCAGTGACATGGTTCAGTTCCTTTTCGTAGCATTGGGAAGAAGACAATTCCGATTAGAATAGATATTATGCAACAAAATAAAGGGAGGCATTTAGAGAAGGGAGTGGAGAACTTCACGCCTTGGGTTCAGATGCAGCCCTCAGGATTCATCCCCCAGCCCTGCCATACACCAGCCAGGTCGTGTTGTGTGGATGCCTGATGATCGTCTTCCAAAGCAACTACTCTATTCTGAACTTAAAAATGGAAAGCATGATGTTGGTGGTCAACAAAAGAGGTTTAAAGACTCTCTCAAGGCAAATCTTAAAAAAACATAGTATAAACACCGACAACTGGGAATCACTGGCCTGCGAGCACTCCAATTGGAGAACAGCCTTTCCCAAAGGTGTCATGGGTTTTGAAGACGCTTGAACTTGTCAGGAATTTGTCCTACACTCGAGTAGGACCCTGGTAGAGACGCATGCCCGACTGGCATGTTCTCTCCCTCCTGGTCGTTCGTTTGGGAGCTTCAAAAGCTTTCTTCAGCCCAAACATCACAGCGACCAATGCCGAAGCACACTTAGGGATCCGCCGAGTTTGCGCACCTTGCGTAACAGACCTCAGCAACTCAGCATTTTGGCTAATCTATTTTATTTATATATAAACACACACGGAGCACTGCAACATGGCTCCCTCTCTCTCTAGCATCAGACAGCAAAGAGAGAAAAGAACAAAGGACAATAGTCCCACTTCATGGAACACAGTAACACAAACATCCTGTCTCCGTCACTTCCCACTCTGTGGAGTCAAAACATACACCGTCGTGTGAAAGACAACAATCCCATGACTGCAATCACGGAGCAGGAATCTCAACAGAACTCAGGATGCAAGGGAGAAACGTGCTAAGAGGAAGGCACACTTGGCAAACCCTCACCCTGATCAAATCCCGCCCGGAAACCAATGTCCCCACTGTGGAAGGACGTGTGGATCCAGAATTGGCCTCCACAGTAACTTATGGACTCACTGTTAAGACCATTTTCATGGAAGACAATCATACTTGGCTACAAGTGATTGCCAAAGAAGAAGCTTGAAGTGTTGGGATGCCTTTTTGCCTTGTAACTGCCCCACAGATAAATCAGAAAGACTCAATAAAGATGAACATCGTCTAACCTGCCTGTAAGCATTGTGCAAGCAAATCAGAATCTCTGCTCTCAATAAACAGTCCTCACTCTACCTCTGCTGCTGATCATAGAATCATAGAGTTGGAAGAGACCACAAGGGCCATCGAGTCCAACCCCCTGCCAAGCAGGAAACACCATCAGAGCACTCCTGACATATGGTTGTCAAGCCTCTGCTTAAAGACCTCCAAAGTAGGAGACTCCACCACACTCCTTGGCAGCAAATTCCACTGTCGAACAGCTCTTGCTGTCAGGAAGTTCTTCCTAATGTTTAGGTGGAATCTTCTTTCTTGTAGTTTGGATCCATTGCTCCGTGTCCGCTTCTCTGGAGCAGCAGAAAACAACCTTTCTCCCTCCTCTATGTGACATCCTTTTATATATTTGAACATGACTATCATATCACCCCTTAACCTCCTCTTCTCCAGGCTAAACATGCCCAGCTCCCTTAGCCGGTTCTCATAAGGCATCGTTTCCAGGCCTTTGACCATTTTGGTTGCCCTCCTCTGGACACGTTCCAGTTTAATTCCTGTTCCTTATGTTGACTTGTCGGTCTGTGGTTTAGATTGTTTTTCACTGCAGTGAGAGTAACTTATAAGGTGCAAGGAGGGTTCTGATATGTACAGTAAAAGGGGGGAGGTTGAATACCAGTAAGTTGCATTTCAAGGACTGTGGTTGTTTGAGAGATGGTGAGGTCCTGGAGTGGGGGAAAGTGGTTGGGTAAAGGATAAACAGCTAAGACGTCATAGATTTTGCCTACATTGTGTGTGTCCTCATGGAGAGCTCTCACAGATTATTGCATTTTGTGCTCTAAAGGTAAAAAGTAAAGCTAAGGGACTCCTGGTCGGTTAAGTCCAGTCAAAGGCATCTATGGGGTTGCAGCGCTCATCTCACTTTTCAGGCCAAGGGAGACGGCGTTTGTCCACAGACAGCTTTCCGGGTCATGTGGCTAGCAGGACTAAACCGCTTCTGGCACAACGGGACACCATGACGGAAACCAGAGCGCACGGAAATGCCATTTATCTTCCCACCGCAGCAGTACCTACTTATCTACTTGCACTGGTGTGCTTTTCAACTGCTAGGTTGGCAGGAGCTGGGACCGAGCAACAGGAGCTCACCCCGTCGTGGGGATTCGAACCGCTGACCTTCCAATCAGCAAGCCCAAGAGGCTCTGTGGTTTAGACCAGTGTTTCCCAACCGGTGTTCCGCGGCACACTAGTGTGCCGCGAGATGTTGCCTAGTGTGCCGTGGGAGTCTAACAGTTCTCAGCACCCTTAACAAAATACAGTTCCCAGGATTCCTTGGGGGGGGTAAGTCGCCGCTCTTTAAAGTGGTAGGAGATACCGCTTGAAATGTGAAGGGCTGTTGTAAGAGAGGGAGAGCCGCAGCTGGCGCGGAAGGTGTTAAGGGGAGTCGGAGGCTCCTCCTCCTCACGGGAGTTCGAGTGTCGCTCTTTCTCCGGCTGTACCATTCGTCCTGGAAGCGGGGGGGAGGAGGAAGGGAGGAACCATTAAGCCTTCGCTGACGGAGAGCCATCGCAAGCTTCCAGCGAGTGGCAGCAGCAGCAGCAAGCGCCCGCCTCGTCTCTAGAGGAGGAGGAGCTGCAGTTGCCGCCGCCTTTTGCACGTAAGAACGGGTGCATAAGCGTGCGGGAAGGAGGCGCGTGCAAAAGGTGGAGGGATGGGGCGCCTGGGTGAAGCGAAGGCCTGGTCGTGGAGGCGGCGGGGCAAAATCCTCCCTCGTAGCTGCCGGAAGGCCGCCCCTCCGACTCGCGTCTTGAGCAGCCTCCCTCCCTCCCTTGAGATTGAAAGCCGGGCAAATCCCAGCAATGGGAAGCGCGGCGGGGGAGGCCTGGCTGGGCGCGCATTCGCACGACTGAGGTGACCCGGGTTACGACATGCGCGTCAAGGTGGTCCAGGGGAGTGCGTGCCTCCGTCTCTCCGGGGCAGGCCTCCAGATGACCGACAACGTCAGCCCCGCCCCACGCCCCTTCTCCAGCCCTGCTCTAAGCATACAGTCAGACAGCAACCAGGTCTGCTCCTCTGCCCTTGCTTTCCATCTTTGGGTAGGCCAGGCATCCAGATACCCAAGGCTGAAACCTCCAATCTGTCCCCTGCTTTCACAACTGTGCCTGCTGACTCCAATTTCCTGAAAAGGCCAATGCACTAGGATAACACAGGACTACGCTGCTGGACTGTAACTCCTTCCTACTCAGCTAAACAGGTATTAGCAAAGCAGAGCTATTTTGCACTGCTGGCAATAAGCGGTGCACCCTCAGCTGCATAGCCCAGTCTTTCCCATCCTTTTTAAAAGTTGCATGTGGGATTGTGGCATTGTGCAAAAGGCATGAATAAATCTTTCATGGAAATGGGCAGTGACACAAATCCGTAGTCTTTATATATACTTTATATATAGTCTTTATATATACTTTATATATATATATACTTTATATATACTTTATATATAGTCAATATAGGCACAGAGTTAATTTTTTAAACATTTTCTAATGGTGGTGTGCCTCGAGATTTTTTTCATGAAACAAGTGTGCCTTTGCCCAAAAAAGGTTGGGAAACACTGGTTTAGACCACAGCACCACTCGCGTCCCTTTACCTTTGCTCTGTGCTATAACGCATTACTGAATAAAGTCTGTCAGATTGGGGATTTGGTGAAAGCACTTGAACTCCCAAGGGGAATTTTACACAAATACACACTCGCTCCAGTGAGCATTTTCTCTCCCAAGTGTAAAAATACATCCAGCAGGTCCACAAGATGTCCAGGAAGAGTTGCACGTATTCAGGATCCAATTAAAATTATTTCGTTTAATTAATTCAGGAAAACTGACGAAGTTGATCCAGTGAAATCAGCTTTTCAAAGTCTTACCGCCATTTGCCTCAGCGCCCCCTGCAGTCCCCTTGCTTCTTAGTAATCCCTCCCCCACAGGGCATGGTATGGGCCACTTGGGGATCCTGGCACCCACCAGATGTTTTGTACTACAACTCCCATGGGCCATGGGCCAAAACATCTGGCAGCACCTGATTGGGAAAGACGACTCTAAGCTCTCCTGCAACGATATAATACAGCTTAACGTAAGTACAAGAGGAAGGAGATCTTCATTTCCCCCCAGGAACTCAATGCAGGATCCAAACACAGAGAAAATATCCATGCCTTTCAAATTACAATTCCCCCAGTGAGCGGCTGTGAACCATTTCACCTCAATAAAGCAGGTCCTTTGTGCCAGCAGCTCACCCAAGATTTCTGAAAATCTGAATTATGAAACTGCTTGGAATTCTAATGCGCTCATTTGTGAGGTCTGTGAGCTGTTCCCTATTTAAGTCCCAAATGGCTGAGGAATGAAAGGTGGAACGGGGGGGGGGGCGACCCCGTTGAATAGCAGAAGGGACTGCAATGCCATTAACTTTTTGCCGGCTCGCTCACCTTAAAAACTATTATTACAGCTTCTCAGAAAGTCCACTTTCCCCACCCCCCACCTCCAGTGTTATTTTGGCCTCCCCAGGGTGGTCCGCTGGCCTCAGGAGAATTCTGCTGGCGAAGTTGGACGCTGAATGCTGACACATCTCAAAAGTTGGGGAAAGTGCACCCAGCGCTAATTGCTTTCCTTGCAATTGCAGAATTGCAGAACCGCTCCTGGATGTCTTTGCCATGGCTGAGCACTGGCAGAGTGCCCGTTGCTCATCACGACACTTTGTTCTCTTGCAATATTAGAATTTGGGGCCTTCAAAGTAAGTTGGAAGGGGACGCGGGTGGTGCTGTGGTCTAAACCACTGAGCCTAGGGCTTGCCAATCAGAAGGTCAGTGGTTCGAATCCCCGCAATGGGGTGAGCTCTTGTTGCTCAGTCCATAGCTGTCAACTTACAGATTTGAATATAAGGGACCAGCAGCCTCAAAAATAAGGGATCAGCAGCCAAAATAAGGGATTTTCCAAGCACAGGCATGTTCAACTTCTGAGCCCCTCCAAGCCAAAGGCAGAAAGCCCAGCCAGCAGCCAAACGAAGCCTCAAGCGGTGGTTCCCACAGCGCAGCAACCCGGCAAAGGGGATGCTGCAAGGAAAACCACCGTCACCTCTCCGCTGGGAAGCGCTGAGCAAAGGCGAGTCCCCAGGCAATGTGGCCAATTTGATCGGCACAAGGCATGCAAGCTCCACCCCCCAGTCGTTCTTAGACTCCTTATTGGGTGAGCAACGCAGCCAAGCAACACAGTTGGAGCCTCCCTCCTCCCTGGCCGGCAGGGAGGGAGGGAGAGGAGCTGCTTCCTTTGAAACCCGGGAAATTTAAGGGACATCATCAAAAAGGGACAGCAGCGGGACACGGCGCTGGGATAAGGGACTTTCCTGCCAAATAAGGGACGGTTGACAGCTATGGCTCAGTCCCTGCTCCTGCCTACCTAGCAGTTCGAAAGCACGTCAAAGTGCAAGTAGATAAATAGGTACCGCTCCAGCAGGAAGGTAAACGGCGTTCCCATGCGCTGCTCTGGTTTGCCAGAAGCGGCTTAGTCATGCTGGCCACATGACCTGGAAGCTGTACACCGGCTCCCTCAGCCAGTAAAGCGAGATGAGTGCCACAACCCCAGAGTCGGCCGCAACCCCAGAGTCATTACCTTTACCTTTAACAAAGCTGGAAGATTCAGGAGAGACAGGAGAAAGGACTTCTTCACTAGGGATGGCCAGGGATGGCTGGCTGGAATTAGATTCAGTTTGCACTGAAAGGCAAGCAGATCCCATTGGCACTTTCCAGAGCAGTAAGTGAACCGAAACACGCCCACTTTTCAAAATCTGCACTTCCCTGAATTTTGCAGTGAGTTCTCCAAGCAGTTAACATGTATGAAAGAGTGCACACTAGGGTAAGATTGTATATGTTGAGATAAATTTCCACTAAAACGTCAACAAATTTTCATGTGGATTTATTTTAAAAGCCGGCTGGTGTGGAAATGTGAAGCTCTAAACTGAGGACTGGAAAAACGAGAAATGGAAAGGAGGCAAAATTGGCGTATTCACCCTCCCTATTCTTCACATGGTGCATGGAGTTCATTCCCAGAAGAGGAACTGGAAACTCAGGGTGTTTCAGTTTCAAGAAAAAGGTGTGTGAATGCTGTTACATACAAGTTTGAGGAAAACACGACTTAAATCATTCCAAAAGATGTTGCAGCATTCCAAATCCGTAGCCCGTGCACACAAAAATAGTAGATCTGGCTGAAAAGCAATACACACAACTTGCACTGATTGTTGCAATACATCCCTAATTATTACCATTGCATAATTATAATATTAGTGCACCATCTTAGAAAGGGACATGGCTTTGACTATGGTGAAGAGACCCTGCACAACTGAATGTGCCGGTAAGGTAAAAGGTAAAGGGACCCCTGACCATTAGTTCCAGTTGTGACCGACTCTGGGGTTGCGGCACTCATATCGCTTTACTGGCCGAGGGAGCCAGCGTACAGCTTCCTGGTCATTTGGCCAGCATGACTAAGCCGCTTCTGGCAAACCAGAGCAGCACACAGAAACGCCGTTTACCTTCCCACCGGAGCGGTACCTCTTTATCTACTTGCACTTTGACGTGCTTTCGAACTGCTAGGTTGGCAGGAGCAGGGACCGAGCAACGGGAGCTCACCCCGTCACGGGGATTCGAACCGCCAACCTTCTCATCGGCAAGTCCTAGGCTCTGTGGTTTAAGCTACAGTGCCACCTGCATCCCGAATGTGCCAGTACACAGCTGCATAGCAGTCCATCAAGTGTGAACTAAGCGGGTTTCCAAAAAGATGCGAGCCGAAACTAAATTCTGCGACGTTTCTCTTTCCAGAAACATTTTGCCGGCTAGTGTTAGCAGCAGAGTACTTGGCAGGAAGGTCCATTGGCCTGATCCAGCCAGACTCTTCTTGCAATCCCCCTTGGGGCAGTTAGAAAGCAAGAGATAAACAATTTGAGCAGCCGCCGCCTCTTGGAAGGACGGGCGTTTCACACCACATTGCAAGCCTTGCCCGTGCCAGCCGGGTAAACTGCACAGAGAAGTGAGGATAAATGGAAGATAACTGGAAGAATTCCGGCTCTGGTGGTCCGGGGACCTGAAGCAGAATGGCTCTAAGTCTCTGTTTCTCACAATAACAACACACACACCCCGGCTGTCAAGCTCCCGTGAGCGTGTCTGGCCAAGGCATCTTGGAAACATGATTTCTTCTTATCTTGCAGTAAACGGGAAGGAAGAAAGGCTTTTATGCTAGCAGTTTATACAACAGCCTCTTCCCAGCCTGGTTGGTTCCAGTGGCGTAGCGTGGGGGGTGCAGGGGGGGCCGGCCGCACCGGGCACAACATCTGGGGGTTAGGGTTAGGGGGTGCAAATCCACGGGTTAGGGGGCACAAATCCACGGGTTAGGGGGCACAAATTACTTGCCTTGCCCCGGGTGCTGACAACCCACACTACGCCACTGGTTGGTTCTCTCAAAAGGCTTTGGACTACAGCTTCCAGAAGCCAGTGAGGAAGGAAGGCTTGCAGAATAAAAACTGCTCTGCTTCAAGATTGGGTAAGTACCTCTGGTGGGGGACGCATCATGCTCCTTCTGCAGTAGTTTGTCCTCCAGCTTTGGTCCCCACCCGGCACTAAGCCCTCACGAGTTGTGGCTCCTAGAAGCTGGCAACAGGCAACAGCGGTTACAACCCGGGAATGGCTTCAACTAGCTGGCTAAACCAGGTGAGGGTTTCCCCCTGAATGCAAAGACAGACTCCGGAGAATTGAGTGGACAAGACCAAGAGGGGATCCGACGGTCAAGAAAGCAGTTTCTGCACATACTCATTCATGAGGAAGGCTTTGAAACCCTGAGGAGTAATCCATACTCGCTGCCTTGTAGGACATCTCCAACAAAAGAAAAAGCTAAAGAGTAAACCAGGGGTTGGCAACGTGTGGCCCATGGGCCGCAAGCAGCCCACAGTGGCCCACGAGCCACCCCCGAACCGAGCCACCCACTCAGCGAGTCCTCGCACGCTGCACTAAACCGGCACAGAACGGTGCAGGGACTTGCTTCTGCGGTGCCGGGAATCACGTCTGCACATGCCCAGACGCCGGAAATTGTATGCATGCGATCCAGCCCGTGGAGAGATCTCCATGGGACTTGACCGGCCCAGGCTGGTAAAACCTTGACAACCCCTGGAGTAAACCCTACACAAATCCAGAGGGGAGTTGCTAATATGGTTAGATGGCGCCTCCTTCCAGCAACTCCTGCAGCCAAGCTGATGCCAAAGCTGGTGTCTTGCTCTGCTGAAGGAATGATCGCCGGGTGTGGAGCACACTTCCACCCGCAGTCAGGCCTCATCTGTCTGACCCCGTGACCTTCAGGTGTGGAGCACACTTCCATCTGCAGACAAAGCCACAGCTGTCTGAACATCGTGCCCTCTCTCTAACCTTTGCTCTCTTAGTGGTCTGCCGTGCCCTGTCTGTGACCTTTGTCTCCTTCATCATACATTGTTCAAGGGGGAAATGATGCAGTGGAAACAGGTGCCAAAATAACTTTGTACCACCCCATGATCTCGGGATTGGAAGATGTGTAAAGGTCACAGTCCAAATGTATCTGACTGGTTTTGCATAGTGTGCTAATAAAAGGAGCCTCTACAGAGCTAGCCGGCAGCTTGTCTTGGAGCATGCTTGCCAGTGTGCTTCTGCACAGCTCACCTGCATCCAACCTCTGGTTGTCCTCCGTTATTCCTACACTGTCCTTTCCTTTGGATCACATCAGCAAGGTTGAGAGGGGGGTCTTGTCGTCTGGGCAGCCCAAGACCTCCATGCACAGCAAAAAAACAACATGGAAGGCAGCAGTTACTGTTGTACTGTTTTATTGTTGTTAGCCGCCCTGAGCCTGGCTTCGGCTGGGGAGGGCGGGATATAAATAAAAATTATTATTATTATTATTATTAGCTCAGCTTGATTGGCGTAAGGGATGAGCTGCCTTCCTTGGTGGGAGAGATCATCATGTCTCCCTGGTCTCCTACTGCCCACCTTAAGCTGTGGTCCTGTGGCAGATGAAGGTGATAGACTACATGGGACTGGCGGAGATGACTGGCAGAATCCGAGACCAGGGAAGAGAGACAGCGGAAGAAGACTGGAAGAAATTTAAGGACTATCTCAGGAAACAATGTAAAATTATTGAATGTTAGAATGACGTTGGTTTAGAAATTATGTGGTTTCTAGCTGTAACGATTAAGTAAAAAGAAAAGAAAGGTTAAAAAATTTAAATGGATAATAAGGTAGAGGATTTGCTGAATTAAAATTTGGGAATTGGAACACAGAAAGGGGAGGTACGAGGAAGTCGGGGAAGTAAGTTACAAGAAAATAAGGGATTGAAATTATACTTGGTTTTTTGTGTGTGTTTGTTTTTTGTTTGTTTGTATTAATGTTTTGTTTTGTTATTATATAATTTGTGAAACTTCAATAAAAATCTTTTTTAAAAATAAATAAATAAGCTTTGGTCCTGTATCGGTCTCTACAGTCACAGCTGTAACTCTCCAATGGTTTGACTTCACTCCCAAAGGGGCACTGCTCTCTTGTCTCCCAAGACAGATGGATGCCAACAACCAAACAGGTTCAAGATCTCTTCATTCACTCCTGCCCTGATATGGAATTGGCTCTAACCTAAATGGGCATCTTCTGTTTGTTAAGAATCTGTATATCATGCAAAAGTGGGAGCTGCTTGACAGGGGAATGGACTCCCCCAGAAAATGGTGAGCTCTCCTCCATTGGAGATTTCTAAGGAGTTGTACTCCTCACCGGGCTTTCCCTACCTGGTGCCCTCCAGATGTTGTGAACTACAACTCCCATCAGCCTGAGCTGACCCAGACAAACTTTTCTTTAAAAAAGAAAAGCATTTGAACGCCATGATTATCAAAACAAGGCATAAAAGCTTATTCCTTCCAACACACATTCATCTTTTGCTTCTGTAGACAACTCTTCTGTCAGTTTTTTTCAGACCATTGCAGGGAATACTCCAGAGACCAAATCTTAACCTTCTTGCTTTGCTTCGGAAATGTACTGGGCGAGAGAGGCAGAAAACGCCAAAAGCCAGCAAAATGCATCGTTTTGATTTGAAGCTTCTTTGAAGTGGAGCACTGGGTGCCTTGTGAGAGCAGGGGTTGGGGTTGTGACATGGGGGAAGGAAAAAACATTTGAGAACATTTGGACTGGATAGGTCCCCTGCAAGAGTCAGCACCCCAGCAGGGTCCAATTTAGGGCTGTATGAGTGGAATCGGGTGCTGAGCCAAGGGGGCGCCATCTCAAAGCCTGATAAGTAAGGTGTTGGGCTTTGACAAGGAGGCGTGAGGCTCTGGCAGGGTCCTGCTATAATAATAATAATAATAATAATAATAATAATAATAATAATAATAATAATTTATTTATACCCCAGCCACTCTGGGTGGCTTCCAAAAAAACATTAAAATACTGTAATACATCAAACATTAAAAGCTTCCCTAAACAGGGTTGCCTTCTGATGTCTTCTGAAAGTCTGGTAGTTGTTGTTCTCTTTGACATCTGGTGGGAGGGCGTTCCACAGGGAGGACGCCACTACCAAGAAGGCCCTCTGCCTGGTTCCCTGTAACTTGGCCTCTCGCAGCGAGGGAGCCGCTAGAAGCCCCTCGGTGCTGGACCTCAGTATCCGGGTAGAACGATGGGGGTGGAGACGCTCCTTCAAATATACTGGACCGAGGCCATTTAGGGCTTTAAAGGTCAGCACCAACACTTTGAATTGTGCTCAGAAACGTACTGGGAGCCAATGTAGGTCTTTCAAGACCGGTGTTATGTGGTCTTGGCTGCCGCTCCCAGTCACCAGTCTAGCTGCCGCATTCTGAATTAGTTGTAGTTTCCAGGCCACCTTCAAAGGTAGCCCCACGTAGAGCGCATTGCAGTAGTCCAAGCGGGAGATAACCAGAACATGCACCACTCTGGCAAGGCAGATAGCGTCTCAGCCTGCGTACCAGATAGAGCTGGTAGACAGCTACCCTGGACACAGAATTGGCCTGCGCCTCCATGAACAGCTGTGAGTCCAAAATGACTCCCAGGCTGTGCACTTGGTCCTTCAGGGGCACAGTTACCCCATTCAGGACCAGGGAGTCCTCCACACTTGCCCGTCTCCTGTCCCCCAAAAACAGTACTTCTGTTTTGTCAGGATTCAACCTCAATCTGTTAGCCACCATCCATCCTCCAACCGCCTCCAGACACTCACAAAGCCTCCTTCGCAAAGCCTAGCACTTTCCCAGCTTTGGGAAGGAGATTGGAGGGCTCTAGGACCATGCCAGAGCCCTGTGCCTCCCTCCCAAAGCCGGACACCTCCTTACCCACCTTTAGGAAGGCAGAGGGAGGCCTGGGAGGGTGCTAGATGTCAGCCTTGCATAGGCTGCCACAGTACCCAAATCTGCCGCTGACCCCAGGCCTCAAGGATGGAGAGATGCAGCAGTCTTCTGGGCTCAGAGGCCGCTGGGCTCCAGCAGCAGCAGCCAAAAGGAAGAAGAAAAAGAAAGAGATTTGCACTGGCTGGCAATTAGCTCCCAGGCTGTGATCAAGGTGCTGGTGTATAAACCCCTACAAACATAAGAAGAGTTTGCTGGATCCAGCCCATGGCGCATCTAGTCCAGCATCCCAGACCCTCCAAGTGTCCCTATTTTCCAAAGACAGCCCTGGATTTACAGAGACTGGTTTCTGATTTGATCCCAGAATGTCCCACTTTTCCTTCGGACATCCCTAGTTTCATGTTGGAGGGTATGGAGTTATGCGACCCCCGAGGCAAGGAGATAAGTAGCTACACTAGGGGTCAGCAAACTTTTTCAGCAGCGGGCCAGTCCACTGTCCCTCAGACCTTGTGGGGGGCTGGACTATATTTTTTTTTGGGGGGGTGAACGAATTCCTATGCCCCACAAATAACCCAGAGAGGCATTTTAAATAAAAGCACACATTCTACTCATGTAAAAACCCGCTGATTCCTGGACCATCCGCGGGCCAGATTTAGAAGGTGATTGGGCTGGATCCGGCCCCCGGGCCTTAGTTTGCCTACCCATGAACTACAGTATATAACTTTTAGAAGACATCTGAGGGCAGCCCTGTATAGGGAAGGGTTTTTAATGGTTTAATGTTTTATTATTATTAATAATGTTGTTGTTGATGGAATAGGACATCCCTATTTTCATCGGAGAAATGTTGGAAGGCATAGCATTGTGTTCCCAAAGTGGCAAACCGGATGCCTATGGGAAACCAGGGAGCAGGATTTGACTGCAAGAGCTCTCTCCATTTACTGTTAGTTATTTGAACTATAAAATGGTGATTTTCTTGAGTCAAAATGAGAGTACCCCTAAACAATTTTTAGGAAAAAAGCACTGGGTACAACCACTGTGGCTAGTAACCATCGATAGCCCACTCCTCCATGAATCTGTCTCGTCTTCTTTGAAAGTGAAGGCCATCCAGCGAGCTTCATGGTCAAGCAGGGATTCGAACCCTGGTCTCCCGGCTCCTAGTCCAGCACTCTAACTGCTACACCACAGTGGGTCTCATAACGTTCACCTGCCTTCCTTCAGCAACACTGGGGGAAGAGCCTCAACTCAAGGGCTCAGCAATAGCAGCATATAATTTACGGCCTCCCATTGCCACCAATTTCAGGGCAGCGCCACAGGCTTGCCCTCTTTTGACTCCAGCTGCAAATTCTGCCCATTATGCAAACATCGTGCGCAGCGCAATTAGAAAGCAGGTCATCCATCTGCCCCTCGGATCGCCAGCCGTGCCTTCCTGGGAGTATTCCCCGAGGGAACGAACCCTGCCGCGTCCCTAAGGAAAGGTACCGTTTAAATTTAGGTTAGTGACCTACATTGCATGTAAACAAGCGCCTGCAAAGCTGGCATATTTCAATAATATTAAATGTCATCTTTCTCGAGCAGTAGATACGCTTCCTGGGCCCAGGTTTGCCTCTTTGCATGGGATGGGTTTTGTGCTAAAAATGGAGCAGTCGGCTCCATGGAAATGGGCTTAGCCTAGCTCTCCCCAGCTGGGGGCTTTTCAGATCTTCCGGACCACAAGTCCCATCAGCCCCTGCCAGCCCCACTATTGGTCAGAGGTGGTGGGGACTGTAGTTTGAAGTATCTGGTTGGGGTGAGGCTGTTTTAGCATGTTGCCACGAAAACAACTGAGGCCATTCTTCGTCAACCTGGTGCCCTCTGTGCCGTCTGGAGCTGACAGAAGTTGTAGCCCCAAACATTTGGAGGGCGCCAAGTTGGTGAAGGACGACACAGAGACCCATGGCACCTTGAAGAATAGCTGATTCTATTAGAATTCCTGCTCTGTGATTGCAGTCATGGGATTGTTGTCTATCACATGGCAGTGTATGTTTTGACTCCACAGAGTGGGAAGTGACGGAGGCAGGATGTTTGTGTTACTGTGTTCCATGAAGTGGGACTATTGTTCTTTGTTCTTTTCTCTCTTTGCTGTGTGATGCTAGAGAGAGAGGGAGCCATGTTGCCGTGCTCCATGTGTGTTTATATGTAAATAAAGTAGATTAGCCAAAACGCTGAGTTGCTGAGGTCTGTTACGCAAGGTGCACAAACTCTGCAGATCCCTAAGTGTGCCGGTGTTGGTTGGCATCGGTCGCTGTGACGTTCGGGCTGAAGAAAGCTTATGAAGTTCCCGAACGATCAACCAGGAGGGAGAGAACATGCCAGTCGGGCATGTGTCTCTGCCAGGGTCCTACTCGAGTGTAGGCTGAACTCTTGACAGATTCACCGTTGCCTTGCATCTTGCATCTTCGTGAGAAAGACTTTGGGAGCAAACCCAGAGGAGGAGAAATATCTGCTGCCTTCATCCCCTACGAGGGCTTTGGAGAACAACTCCCAGCAGCTGCCACCACCAGCGAGAAAGGTTGGCTTGCAGACTAGAAACTGCTCTGCTTCAAGATTGAGGTGGCTCTTATTTGTGGCTCCTAGAAGCTGTCAACAGGCAACAGCAGCCACACCCCAACAATGGCTTCGACTGGGCAGCTAAACCAGGTGAGAGTTGCTGATGGGTCTCAAGCCTTCAGTGAGTTAGGGACTTCCTTTGTATGTGAAGACAGGCTCTGGCAGATGGAACAGACGAGACCAAGAGTGGGTTGAACAGTCAAGATTGCAGTTTCTGCACGTGCTGTAGATGGGAGTGAGAGGTAGATGGGGCTCATCAACCTGGGAAGGCAGCCCAACTCAGAGAAGGAAGACTCTGGTTCCAAACCTCCACTGCCTTGCAGGACATCTTTGGGAGAAGAAAGACCTAAGGGGTAAACTCTACACAAATCCAGAGTGGAGTCCCTAAGACGGTTGGATGGGGCCTTCTACGTCTCCTTCCGGCAACTCCTGCAGCCAAGCTGGTGCCAAACATCTTGCTCTGCTTTCCTTTGGACCACATCAGCGAGGCTGCGGGAGGGTGTGGTCTTGCCGTTTGGGCAGCTCAGGTAAAAAAGGTAAAGGACCCCTGGACAGTTAAGTCCTGTCAAAGGCGACTATGGGGTTGTGGTGCTCATCTCGCTTTCAGGCCAAGGGAGCCGGCGTTTGTCCGCAAACAGCTTTCCATGTCATGTGGACAGCAGGACTAAACTGCTTCTGGCACAAGGGGATACTGTGATGGAAGCCAGAGCGCATGGAAACGCTGTTTACCTTCCCGCCGCAGCGGTACCTATTCATCTACTTGCACTGGTGTGCTTTCAAACTGCTAGGTTGATTGACTCAAACTCTGTCTGTTGATGGGCGGCCATCCTGAGTCAGCCCCAGACACACTGAACAAATGTCTGGAAGCTGGAAGTGTGTGTCCCGGTTTGCAAACGTTTTTTGGAAGTCGAATGTCTACCACGTCTTCCGATTGGCTGCAGGAACCTCCTGCAGCCAATCGGAAGCTACGCCTTAGTTTTTTGAACCATTTCAAGAGTCGAATGGGCTCCCAGAACAGATTAAATTTGAGAAACAAGGTACGACTGTACCTATGTTAATTGTGTGACTTATGGGAATAATTGTCCTATTTTTAACTGTGCATCCCTGTGACAGAAAACAGCTTGTTTCCTGATGCTCTGGAGGATAGATAGGACTGATGGATTCAAGGGGCAAAAAGGAAAAATTCCAGCTAAACAATAGGAATAATTTACTGATGGCAAGAGCCGTTTGACAGTGGAGCAGACTCCCCCGGGAAGTGGTGGACTCTCCTTTGCTGGAGGTTTTTAATTAGAAGTTGGATGGCCATCTGCCAGGGATTCTTAAGGTGTGATCCCTGCCTTGTAGCGGGTTGGACTAGATGACCTCTTGGGGGTCCCTGCCAACTCTGCAATTTTATGGCTTAAAAAAACACACAACCATTTTCAATATGCACATTTTAGTCTACGTACACAAACCCTGCAGGATGGATTTGAGTCATTAGTTTAAAACGCAAGCTAGGTCCCAATCCTGCCGCCTTCCCTTTAATTCTGTCATCTGCCCGATCCACCGATGTTTTACTTGCGCAATTTCGCTTGTGGCATCTCCTCCTTTGCGCCGCAGAAATAATAGCCCGTGTGCAGCCAATGAAGAAGCGTTTTGCCTGCGAAAAAGGGCTGCGTGAACAATTAACAATAATGATAGCTCTTTGTAGCGAGCTGGAAATGCCTCTTTATTACTCAGATGGAATGATTATCTAAATAATTGTTATCAAGGGATTCCTGAGCTTCTTTGTTGTCAAAACAAAACAAGGCTAAAGAGGAAAAAAGGAGAGAGAGGGGAGGAAAAGAAAGAACAAATAAAGGAGGGCACCTTGCAACAGCTTGCTGGCTTCTTTGATTCATGTATTTATTGTGTCAACAGCCAGATGGAAGCAGCTTTGTGTGAGTTGAAGGGTAAGTAGCCAAGCAGCAGCAAAGAAGCGTCTTTCTCCAGTCAACTGGCTTTGACTCGCTCCCATCCAAAATGTTTTGAAGTCATGGATATATTCCCTCCCTCTAATGGCTGGAAACCTTATCTTGATCCCCCACCATTTGTCGCCTGTGTTCAGGGTTCGGAACACCGTTCCCCAGCTGCATGTCCGTCAGGTACTTTGTGCTACAACTCCTGCCAAGCTCATGGGAAGCATAGTCCAAAAAAATATGGAGGGCACCAAGTTGGCGAAGGCTGTCCTGAACCATGAACGTCCATGGCAAATGATAAGAGGTGAAAATCATGGTTTCAAATGCTTTTAAAAAAGGTAAAGGGACCCCTGACCATTAGGTCCAGTCGTGACCGACTCTGGGGTTGCGGCGTTCATCTCGCTTTATTGGCCGAGGGAGCTGGCGTACAGCTTCCGGGTCATGTGGCCAGCAGGACTAAACCAGAGCAGCGCACGGAAATGCCGTTTACCTTCCCACCAGAGTGGTACCTATTTATCTACTTGCACTTTGATGTGCTTTCGAATTGCTAGGTTGGCAGGAGCAGGGACCGAGCAACGGGAGCTCACCCTGTCGCGGGGATTCGAACCGCCAACCTTCTGATCGGCAAGTCCTAGGCTCTGTGGTTTAACCCACAGTGCCACCCGCGTCCCGTCAAATACTTTAGGGAGGGCTTATTTAGGGCAGCCAAGGAACAGAAACCAGGATTGAGGCTTACCAAGGAAGAATTCCCAAGGGCTGGAATCACCAGAGATTGGAAATAACTATGGCGTCCTCTCCCTGGTGATGTTTCTGACTTGAATTTGTGGGATAACCAGTCTCATAAAACCAACGTGATTAACACACGAATGGGTTAATACCATAGAGTAAGCTGTCCTGCCAGCTTAGGAATTCACCTTACTAGGAATTTGTTCTCCTCCAGTCAACCTGTGAACCTCAGTGTGTGGTTTGCAAGGAAAAATAGATCTAAAAGGAGTCCACTCAATATGTAAAGAGATTTGAGCTGGTTGTTCCAGCTCAGACTGCATGGCTTTCACAAGCCATACTTGAGGAACTCTCACCATTTTGTAACTAAGCCAAGTCTTCCTGCCTGTGCAATTTTTCTGAATCACATGAATTTGACCTTTGGGGAGTTTGTAAGTAAACAATTTTTAATTTGTGAAATGCGTGGTCTTCTCAATTACTGAAAGAAGTGGGTGTTAATGCAGAAATCTCAACTAAAAGCATCCATGACAGAGAGCCATCCAACCTCTGCTTAGAAACTTTCAAAGAAGGAGAGTCCACAACCTCCTGAGGGAATCCGTTCCGCTGGCGAGCAGCTCTTACTGTCAGAAAGTTCTTCCTGATGTTTAGTCGGAATCTATAGGTATGTTTTGGTCCATAGCTGCTGGTGGTCCTGGTGTTCAGTGAGCAGTGAGAGCAGGGACTCGTGGAAGAGCCTTTTTGTGGTGGCTCCACATCTTTGGAATGACCTACCCATTGAAGTGACTCTCCTTCCAAATTTATATCCTTTTAGATGCAAGTTAAAACCCCATCTTTTTTGTCAGGTTGATGGAGTAAAGCCAGGCTTGTGTTAACTGTGTAACATATGAGAATGGTTGTCCTATTTTTGCGCATCCCTGTGATGGAAAACAGCTTGCTTTCTCCTGCTCAGGAGGGTATGACGCCAACCAACAGATTCAAATGACAAAAAAAGGAAATTCCATCTAAAGAGCAGGAAGAACTTTCTGAGAGCCATTTGCCAGTGAACTCCCTTGGAAAGTACTGGTCTCCCCTTCTTGATGGTTCTTAAACAGAGATTGGGTGATCACTGCAGATGGTGACAGCAGCCACGAAATTAAAAGACGCCTGCTTGTTGGGAGAAAAGCAATGACAAACCTAGACAGCATCTTAAAAAGCAGAGACAACACCTTGCCAACAAAGGTCCGTATAGTAAAAGCTATGGTTTTCCCAGTAGTGATGTATGGAAGTGAAAGCTGGACCATAAAGAAGGCTGATCGCCGAAGAATGGATGCTTTTGAAGTATGGTGCTGGAGGAGACTCTTGAGAGTCCCATGGACTGCAAGAAGCTCAAACCTATCCATTCTGAAGGAAATCAGCCCTGAGTGCTCACTGGAAGGACAGACCCTGAAGCTGAGGCTCCAATACTTTGGCCACCTCATGAGAAGAGAAGACTCCCTGGAAAAGACCCTGATGTTGGGAAAGATGGAGGGCACAAGGAGAAGGGGACGACAGAGGATGAGATGGTGGGACAGTGTTCTCGAAGCTACTAACATGAGTTTGACCAAGCTGCGGGAGGCAGTGGAAGACAGGAGGGCCTGGCGTGCTCTGGTCCAGGGGGTCACGAAGAGTCAGACACGACTAAATGACTAAACAACAACAACAACCCAACACTACAACCCTAGGATTCTATGTCCATTTTTGGTGAAGGGTGGTATAAAGAGGGAAAGTAAAGAAACGATAAAGAGAAGACGGAAATCTGAAGAGGGCAAGCAAAGCTTACTAGCGCCGTAATTAGGATAAATATTGCCAGGCACTCCAGGAGCTCACGATTTCCAGTGGATATTATTTCCCCTCCCCTCCCCTGGTAAATTATTTG
This sequence comes from Podarcis liolepis, assembly GCF_965112155.1. Lineage (NCBI taxonomy): Eukaryota > Metazoa > Chordata > Lepidosauria > Squamata > Lacertidae > Podarcis > Podarcis liolepis. The sequence goes on along the minus strand of NC_139554.1, from coordinate 6,395,475 downwards.
TGAAGTGTGTCTGAATAGCATTAAGTGCTATCTTCATAATATGTTTTTCCCCTCAAACAAACACTTCTGGGGCTTCGGAGCATGAAATAAGTAAAGCTCCGCGGAGAGTGGTATTTTTAGCTCCCCGTGGCCACGTGACCAGGCAGCGGCTTCTGTTGCGATCATCAGTATCACAAATTTAAAATTGATTGAAGCAATAGGAGCGCCTGGCAAAGCAGGCAAGGCTGGAAGGATGCAAGGCTTCCCGGATGCTTTTAATCAGGAACCGGCCGCAGCTGAGCAAAGCCGCAGATGCGGTCAGGGAACTTCTGTTCTCTCCCAGGGACAAGCAGGGTCTGAGAGGTGGAGCTCTGGCCACAGTCCCCTGGGACCGCTCAGTCTGCTGGACTGTACACCATGCATAAGAACCTGACAAGAGCCTGCAGGATCAGGCCAAGGGCCCATCTAGTCCAGGATCCTGCTCTCGCACTGGCCAGCCAGAGGTCAGGCGGCAAAGAAACCAAGCTGCCAAGAACGGACAAGACCAGGAAAAAGTCCTTAACATCTGCTTTTATTCATTATTCACAGGCAGAGGCTCGGAAATGCAGCCTCTCTGAATAACAGCGTTGTCCCAAGTGAATCTTCACACGCTCTGTCTCTCTCACTAATAATAATAATAATAATAATAATAATAATAATAATAATAATTTATTACTTATACCCTGCCCATCTGGCTGGGTTTCCCCAGCCACTCTAGGCGGTTTCCAACAAAACACTAAAATACCTATTAAACATTAAAAGCTTCCCTAAACAGGGCCGCCTTCAGATGTCTTCTAAAAGTTTGGTAGTTATTTTTCTCTTTGACATCTGATGGGAGGGCGTTCCACAGGGTGGGTGCCACTACCGAGAAGGCCCTCTGCCTGGTTCCCTGTAACTTGGCTTCTCATAGTGAGGGAACCGTCAGAAGGTCCTCGGAGCTGGACCTCAGTGTCCGGGCAGAACGATGGGGGTGGAGACGCTCCTTCAGGTATACAGGACTGAGGCCGTTTAGGGCTTTAAAGTTCAGCACCAACACTTTTAATTGTGCTCGGAAATGTACTGGGAGCCACTTCCTCAAGCACCGTTACGGGTGCTGAAAAGTGCCCTCTGCCTTAGATATCTTTGCTCTCCTACTTTCAATGCCTGCCGGGTTCTGGGAGATGGAGGGGGGTCTGGAATGCTTTCTAAAGACACTGAGTCTGTCGGCTGTCGCTCCCCTGGTGCTTCTTATTCCTCCTTTCCCTCTCCCATTGTTTCCCAGCTTTTCCTCTCACCTGCCTCTGAGCTGTGACCTCCCTCAAACCCCTGTGGTAATTCTGAACTCTCTTCATCTTCTCTGGAAGGGCCAGGCTGCCCAGTCCTTGATAACAGTTGCCTGTGGGAAACCCGCAAGCAGGACATGAGCACAAGACACAAAATGTTTGGGGGGCAATTAGGAAAAAAAATACAGTGGTACCTTGGTTCTCAAATGCCTTGGTACTCAAACAACTTGGAACCCAAACACTGCAAACCCAGGAGTAAGTGTTTCAGTTTGCAAACTTTTTTCGGAAGCTGAACGTGCTCCGTTTTGAGTGTTACGCTTCAGATTTGAGTGTTAACACTGATGTCTGTCTGCTTTTGCTATTTATTTTGCTTTTTTGTGGCTTTTTTGTTTTGTTTTTGTGACTCTGTGGAACTCAGTTCAGCTACTGATTGATTGATTGATTGTGTGACTGCAGTACATTGTTTATTGCTTTCATTTTGTGGATCAATGGTCTCGTTAGATAGTAAAATTCACGTTAAATTGCTGCTTCAGGGGTTGTTTTTAAAAGTCTGGAACGGATTCATCCATTTTGCATTACTTTCTATGGGAAAGCGTGCCTTGGTTTTGGAACGCTTTGGTTTTGGAACGGACTTCCGGAACGGATTAAGTTTGAGAGCCAAGGTACCACTGTATATAGAAAAGAAGAAGACGACCCAAAAGAAGGTAGAGCAGGAGAGGCCTTGAAGTTTCCAGTCAACTGTGAGCACCCGGACAGCAGACAGAGCAGACATCCAGCCATCTGGTCACTGTCTGCCCTACTCTGGAGAGATGCATTGTGTTTCTGTTGAGCCTGCAATGTTTCTGGATGTGCACAGTGGCGTCGCATAGAATCACAGAATTGCAGGGTTGGGACCCTTAGGGTCATCTGGCCCAACCCCCTGCAATGCAGACATATGCAGCTGTCCCATACGGGGATTGAACCTGCAACCTTGGCATTATCAAGCTCAAAGCACCAAGCTCTAAGCAACTGAGTGTCAGGAATGAGCCAGCTCCTAGCGAAGGTTTGCAGCCAACTGTAGAAAGCAGCCAAAAACAGAGAGGCTTAGATATTAGTCAGGCAAGGGAGAGCCGGCAGCTGGAGACTTCGACTATTCCTGACCTTGAAGGTTGATAAGGCAGTAGCTGAGAGCAGGCAAGAACACAGTCAAAGCTCACTGGAAGCTCAAACAGGCGTGAACAAACACACAGATAGCATGTTAGAAAATGAAGAGGTTGGAGCTAATCCAGTAAGTCCTAGGAGTCGGTGAATGGGAGGGCTACTAGACAGGAAGCAAAATAAAAGCCGGAAGAGCTGTTGACAGCGGAAGGAATCTTCAGAAAGGTAATCTTGAGTGATGATGACAGAGGCTTTGTTAGAGCCATCCGGAGCTATCTGTTTGTTTTTGCAATAAATCCTCGGTCCAGTATAGCTGAAGGAGCGTCTCCATCCCCATTGTTCTACCCGGACACTGAGGTCCAGCACTGAGGGCCTTCTGGCGGTTCCCCCGCTGTGAGAAGCCAAGTTACAGGGAACCAGGCAGAGGGCCTTTTCGGTAGCGGCACCTGCCCTCCCACCAGATGTCAAAGAGAACAACAACTACCAGACTTTTAGAAGACATCTGAAGGCAGCCCTGTTTAGGGAAGCTTTTAATGTTTAATAGGTTATTGTATTTTAATATTCTGTTGGAAGCCGCCCAGAGTGGCTGGGGAAACCCAGCCAGATGGGCGGGGTATAAATAATAAATTATTATTATTATTATTATTATTATTATTATTATTATTATTATTTGATTACCTACGCTTACTGCGTTATCATGCTGGAAACCTGGACTCCTGACACTGAGCTATCCAATGCTGATCAAGGGGAGGACCAGAGGGATTGTGGCCCTGGGCGCATTTGGAGGGGTATTTGGCTCCTCGCCGCCCTGCCCGCCCACAGCCCTTGGTGACTGCAACAAGGATATTGAGCGATGATGAATGTTGAGGACATTGAAATGAATTGTGGAGGCTCTAGTAACAAGATAAAAATTTAAGATTAAACCAACAATTAGATAAATTAAGGGCTATGAATTTGCTGAACTAACCTTTAAAAGGGTTACAAGAATGGGAGATGTGAGGAAGTCAGGAAAATATGTGAATTTAAGATATAAAATAAGAAAGAGGGAATTTTTGTGTTTTTTGTATATGTGTTTTTTCTTTTTATTATTAGTTTTAAATGTATGTATTTTTGTATTTTTGTATTTTTGTCCGTACTGCTCTACTTTGTAGTATGTATTGTGTGTTTTTATATCTTCTTCTTTTTTCACTGTTCTTGTCTCTGTATTTCTTTTTCTATTGTTAAAACCTAATAAAATTTTTATTTTTTTAAAAAAGGATATTGAGCGATGTTGCAGGCTGAACAGGAAGGGTGCATGCCTGTTGCATCCTCCTCACTGCGCCGCTCTGTGATGCTGCAGGGCTGCATGAGCGTGCTGTTTGCGCGCATGCCCGCTGCACCCACAATGCAACCCTGCTTGGCTCTGGCGGGTGGTCGTTCCAGCGGCATCAGCGGTGAGGCTCCATTCACTCTCTGCATCCCCCTCCCCCAGAGCGCACACCACCGCAAGGGTGCCCACATGTGCCCTCGCCCCAGGCACCGGCAGTACGTGCTATGCCACTGAATGTCCATCCCCGTATTCAAACCACCCTATGCAAATCATTGTTCTCTTTTTTCCCCTCTGTGTCTTTGCAAACGGTTGCCTTATCCCTGAGTTGCTCTGCAAAGAAGGAGCTTCAGATCTCTGGGCTGCAATCAAAAGGAGCCAGAACTCCTTCAGCCCCTGATGGTGTTCTGCTGCAACCTCATTAGGAAGCCTTTGGGCATGGGTAGGCAAGGCCTGGGGGCCAGATCCGGCCCCATCACCTTCTAAACCTAGCCCGAGGATGGTCCAGGAATCAGCGTGTTTTTACATGAATAGAATGTGTTTGTGGAGCATAGGAATTTGTTCATTTCCCCCCCCCCCAAAAAAAAATAGTCCGGCCCCCCACAAGGTCTCAGGGTCAGTGGGCTGGATCCCTGCTGAAAAAGTTTGCTGACCCCTGCCTTTTGGTCCCAGTCAGCTTCATCAAAGGCTGCCTGGTCTTCCTCTGGCATCTTTGCAGGATTTCCCCCTGCCTGTTTGAGGTTTGGGTGAGGCTTAAAGAAGCCTCTGCCTTATACAGAGTCGCATCACTCTGTGGTCCCCAAAATGTAGGATGCCATCCCCGGGGTGGGGGTGGCTGTGGGATTGCTTAGGGGGTGCAAAGAGGCAAGCGAGTGTCAGGGAGGCAATGGAACTGTACCATCAGTCTTTGAAAAGCTGGTATCGCTGGATCAAGTTCATCAGTTCTGTTGGTTTAATTAAGCTGAAATCGTTTTAACTGGAAGGGACGCGGGTGGCGCTGTGGGTAAAACCTCAGTGCCTAGGACCTGCTGATCGTATATTCGGCGGTTCGAATCCCCACGGCGGGGTGCACTCCCGTTGCTCAGTCCCAGCACCTGCCAACCTAGCAGTTCGAAAGCACACCGGTGCAAGTAGATAAATAGGTACCGCTTTATAGCGGGAAGGTAAACGGCGTTTCCGTGTGCTGCGCTGGTGTCGGCTCACCAGAGCAGCTTCGTCACGCTGGCCACGTGACCCGGAAGTGTCTCTGGACAGCGCTGGCCCCCGGCCTCTTAAGTGAGATGGGCGTACAACCCTAGAGTCGGACACGACTGGGCCGTACGGGCAGGGGTACCTTTACCTTTACCTTAGTTTGAATAAATTAATTGTTACCCTTTTGAAATCTCTTGTATTGCTATTCAATATTTAATCTGTTCCTAAACTTACCTGGAGAGGTCAGGATTGGATGTGCCTGGGACCTTCTGCCACTGAACTACACCCCTTCCCTGGGATGAAAATTAATAAATTAGTTTATTTGAATATAGTTGCTGTTCTTCGTTGTTTGGCTGATACTTGCTCCCCAACGGAGGTTTGTACCTTTAAAGCCCTAAACGGCCTCAGCCTAGTATACCTGAAGGAGCATCTCCACCCCCATTGTTCAGTCCGGACACTGAGGTCCAGCTCTGAGGGCCTTTTGACGGTTCCCTCATTGCGAGAAGTGAAGTTACAGGGAACCAGGCAGAGGGCCTTCTCGGTAGTGGCATCTGCCCTGTGGAACGCCCTCCCACCAGATGTCAAGGAAATAAACAACTATCTGACTTTTAGAAGACATCTGAAGGGAAGTTTTGATGTTTGTTGTTTTATTGTGTTTTAATAAACAATATATCCTCTCCTGCTTCGCTGAACATTTCCACAAAAATCTTACAGAGTTGGAAGGGACCACGAGGGACATCCATTCCAACCCCCTGCAATACAGGCATCTTTTGCACAACGTGGGACTCAAACCCACAGCCCTGAAATTAAGAGTCTCGTGCTCTATTCGTTAGCAATAGAACAACAAAATGGATTCTTCGTGCTCGAATGGCAGCCAAGAAACTTATATTGAGGAACCGGAAGAATAAAGATATGGTTGCCTTCAATAAATGGATCGATAATACGATAACACTTGCAACTTATGAACAGGTTGTTTACAGATGTAGACTTCATTTGGACAAATATGACAATGTTTGGAATGAGTTTATACAAAATGTATTAGGCTATTAATATTTACATATGTATTAGGATAACAATATCAAACTTATAAAAGAATGGGTTAGGGTATTTGGGGGGAATATTCTCTACACATTTTGTGCCTTTTTATTTTTATTTTCTTCTTTTTTCTGTGTATCACTTTATTTCTTTATAATCGAAAACCTTTCAATAAAATATTATTATTACAAAAAAAGAGTCTCGTGTGCATTTTGACTGAGCTATCCCTTGCTTATGATAACTGGGGTGCTTAATTAGCTACCCAAAATAATTACCTCAATAAAAGAAATGGTTTGGCATTTTACCCACAAATACAGGAGCCTCAAAATTGAAAGGGACTCGGGGAATCATCCAGACTGACCCCACTTCCAATTCATAACCACGCTTTATTCCATTTCACTATTATACACACCATGAACTGTCAGGAAAGGCAGAATATAAATGTTTTCAGTGATCTATGTGCTTCTTTTAGGGTTGCCCTCTTGATGACTTGCCCTCTGAGTTCCTGCTTCTGTGTAAGGTAAAGGGACCCCTGACCATTAGGTCCAGTCGTGACCAGTGGCGTAGCGTGGGTTGTCAGCACCCGGGGCAAGGCAAGTAATTTGCGCCCCCTAACCCGTGGATTTGCGCCCCCTAACCCTAACCCCCAGATGTTGCGCCCGGTGCGGCCGGCCCCCCCTGCACCCCCCACCCTACGCCACTGGTCGTGACCGACTCTGGGGTTGTGGCGCTCATCTCGCTTTATTGGCCGAGGGAGCCGGTGTTTGTCCACAGACAGCTTCCGGAAACTGACAGCGCACGGAAACGCCGTTTACCTTCCCGCCGGAGTGGTACCTATTTATCTACTTGCACTTTGACGTGCTTTCAAACTGCTAGGTTGGCAGGAGCAGGGACTGAGCAACAGGAGCTCACCCCGTCGCGGGGTTTTGAACCGACCTTCTGATCTGTTTAACCCTGTGGTTTAACCCAGGAGGCCCCTATATTGCTTTTGCAGCAAAGACCCATGAACTTCTGGTTATAATTTTTCCATCTTCCATGGGGGAAAGTAAGATAGAAAAAGCAGGAGACTGAAGCTAAACAATGCCTAAACACATTATGAACGACCTGGTTCCCCTCTGCTGCTTTCAATTTTGCAAATTAGGCTTTGCAGAAGTAATTACCAAACCAGGAAAGGAAAATCAATTCTACCCAGAATACTGATAGACAGATACCTGCAAACAAGCGCCCAGCCAAGTTCAAAATTAACTCCCTTTATGCACCAGCGGGGACGGTCTGTTTGGAAGCAGCCTCAAATCAAACAACTGCAAAGGAGGGAGGATCTTGCAATTCAGCCCAGCAAGCCCTGAGTCAGGTGATGGTTTCCATCGATTTCGGTTTTGCTGGTGCCGGGACGGAAATCTGAAAGTTTAATTGGAGCTGAACAAACAGTTTGCGGAGAGGTGGTTTGCTCAGCAATTAACATTGCACTGCCACCGCCTTTTTTCTTTCGTGTTCCATGTTTAGTCCCATTTAGAATTATTTTTAGATTCGCTCGGTGTTAGCACAGTATGCCAGGCAAAAGGTACTGTGCCCCAGCTGCCCTGCTCTATAGGTCTGCCTCCTTCTGTGTCAGAGGGGGAAAGGAGAGCCCCAGGATTTGAACGCGGCTCTCCAGCATTTTTTTGTTTGTTTTATTACCTCGTTCCCTGGTTTTATGACCAGTTCCTTTTCTTTTTCAATCAATTCATTCAATACAGTGGTACCTCAGGTTACAGATGCTTCAGGTTACAGACTCCGCTAACCCAGAAATAATACCTCGGGTTAAGAACTTTGCTTCAGAACGAGAACAGAAATCGCAGCGGCGCAGCGGTGGGAGGCCCCATTAGCTAAAGTGGTACCTCCAGTTAGGAACGGTTTCAGGTTAAGAACAGACCTCCAGAACAAATTACCGTATTTTTCGCACCATAGGACGCAGTTTCTCCGTCTTAAAAACTAAGGGGAAAAGTCTGTGCATCCTATGGAGTGAATGCAGGGGGGGAGGCAGGCAGGAAAAGCCCCCAAGAGCCACACACAAGCTTCGTGCGGCTCTTGCAGGCTTTTCCCCAGGAGGGAGAGGGGACTGACGCGGCCAGTCAGTCCCTTCTCCCTCCTCTAGAAAAGCCTTGCGCAATCTCTCCAACCGCAGGAGGCTGCGCAAGGCTAAAGAAGCCAACTTTTTAAAAATCTCTCTATCTCTACCTCTTTTTCTTTTTCCGTCCTTTCTCCACCTCCTTCTTTTCCTCTGGATCAGTGTTTTTATCTAGGTTAATGTTTTAGTTTGGAGGGGGGGTATTATTAAAAAGGAAACTTTGCAGCTTTTATTTTAGTATACAATGAAAACAGATTAAACAAAACACAAAAGAAGGAAATAGCACAGAAGAAGAAGAGAAAAGGGAAAGAGGGGGATACAAAGCCATTTACCAGAGGTAGATCTTAACCCTTGCCTCACCTGGGAGCTTCTCTGGGCAGGAATTCCCTTGGCTTAAGTGGGGTGGGGGGGGTACCTACCTAGACACTGAAGCCACATGTCTCTCCAATGAAAATTGGGAGTGGGCATTGTGTGAAGTGGCTGTGGATCTCCTGCCGCAGAAGTGTAGGACTGTATAGAGTTGGGAGGGCCACCCGAGGGTCATCTAGCCCAGCCCCCTCACAATGTAGGAATTACAGCTAAAGAACGTCAGGCAGATGGTCCCCCAACTGCTGCTTAAAAGCCTCCAGTGGTGGAGACCCCCAACACCTTCCAAGGTCATAGAATTGCAGGGTTGGAAGGGAACCCCAGGAGTCATCTAGTCCAGCCCCGGTGGACAGCGGGCACAATCCATCCCATTGTGCAAGGCTAAAGATGCTGCTCAAGGCTAAAGAGGAAGCCAAGGCAGTGAGCGGGATGGATCGCGCTTGCTGCCCTGTCTTCTTCTTTAGCTGCGCGGGAGAGGTTTAGCTCCTGGCTGGAGAGGTTGCACGGCTACGGATCCCGCTTGCTGTCTTGGCTTCTTTGCTCTTTGGGGCTGGGGGGGGGGGAATAATATTTTTCCCTTGATTTCCCCCTCTAAAAACTAGCTGCGTCCTGTGGTCCGGTGCGTCCAATAGAGCGAAAAATACGGTAAGTTCTTATCCCAAGGAACCACTCTACTTCTTTTTTCCTTCCCTAATTTTCTTCTGATAAGCATTCTGTTGGATGAAAAAACCCTCTCATTACCACTTTGCCGGCATCCCAAACCACCCTTTTGGATATTTCCGGGTTTAAATTGAATTCAAAATAATCCCGTGGGGCTTTTTCTGCTTTTTGTAAAATATTCTGATTGTCTAAAAGCTCCTCATTTAATCTCCATCTAGTCGGGATATTTTCTCTCTCCTTTTAATTCTAATAAAATTGAATTATGATCCGAAATTGTTTTGGGTTGTACCTCTACCTTTTCGGCCTGTGCCACTAACTCTCTCAAAAGCCATACTGAGTCGATTCTTCCACTGGACTAATACGGCTCTGAGAGAAATGTGTATTCCCTGTCCAGTGGGTGTTTAAATTTCCAAATATCTATCACATCAAAATTCTCTACCAGTTTGAAAAAAGTTACAGGTAGTCTCCCTTCCTTAGTTTCTGTTTGTCTTATAGTTCTATCCATCTCTAGCGAGACTACCCCATTGGTATCTCCCATTAAGACTATCATATGCTCAATATATTCCACCTGGCCGCTGAAACCCTTCCCAGCCACACACCTCGCCTCTCTCACTCTCTCTCTGAACTTTGATTATGGACTCAGCTATATAGCTGCAAAGGGACGCAGGTGGCACTGTGGGTTAAACCACAGAGCCTAGGACTTGCCGATCAGAAGGCCGGCGGTTCAAATCCCCGCGACGGGGTGAGCTCCCGTTGCTCAGTCCCTGCTCCTGCCAACCTAGCGTTCGAAAGGACGTCAAAGTGCAAGTAGATAAATAGGTACCGTTCCAGCGGGAAGGTAAACAGTTCGACAGTGGAATTTGCTGCCAATGAGTGTGGTGGAGTCTCCTTCTTTGGAGGTCTTTAAGCAGAGGCTTGACAACCATATGTCAGGAGTGCTCTGATGGTGTTTCCTGCTTGGCAGGGGGTTGGACTCGATGGCCCTTGTGGTCTCTTCCAACTCTATGATTCTATTCTATGATTCTAAACGGCATTTCCGTGCGCTGCTCTGGTTCACCAGAAGAGGCGTAGTCATGCTGGCCACATGACCCGGAAGCTGTACGCCGGCTCCCTCGGCCAATAAAGCGAGATGAGCACCTCAACCCCAGAGTCGGCCACGACTGGACCTAATGGTCAGGGGTCCCTTTACCTTATATAGCTGCAAATAAAACACCTTAAGCATGTTTTAAATGCAATATACAATGTGACACTAGATAGCGATGACGAGCCTTATGGGAAATTCAATGTCTTTTTAAAAACAATTTTAAAAAACTTTTTCAGAACAGTTTTTATATGTGTGTAGATCCTACCTATGTTCTTTGCTTGACCGAATGGAGAATTCAAAGGGCTGTGTGCAGAAACTAGGCTACTGTTCAAGGGTATAATTTATATCAATTGCACCGCCTACCATGACCATGTGGCCCTCAAAAGGTTCCCCAGGAAATAATGTGGCCCTCAGCTTTGAAAAGATTCCCCATCCCTGTACAGCACAGTCTCTGGCTTGAAGGAATGTCAGGTGGCAGTTATCTGTTTTAAAGCATCCTTTATGGGCTGCCTGGTATAATAATAATAATAATAATAATAATAATAATAATAATAATAATAATAATACCCCACCCATCTGGCTGGGTTTGCTCACCCACTCTGGGAAGCTTACAGCACGTATAAAACATTGTAAAACATCAGACATTAAAATTTTCTCAGTACAGGGCTGCCTTCCAATGTCTCCTAAAAGCCAGATACAGTGGGAACTTTGGGTTACAAACACTTCAGATTTCAAACTCCGCTAACCCGGAAGTAGTACCTCAGGCTGAGAACTTTGTCCCAGGATGAAATCGAGCGCTGGTGGTGTGGCGACAGCGGGAGGCCCCATTAGCTAAAGTGGTACATCAGGTTAAGAACGGTTTCAGGTTAAGAACGGACTTCAGGAACAAATTAAGTTTGTAACTCAAGGTACCACTGTAGTTGTTTATTTCATTGACATCTGATGGGAGGGTGCCACCACCGAAAAGGCCCTCTGCCTGGTTTCCTGTAACCTCACATCTCACAGGGAGGGAACCACCAGAAGACCCTCAAAGGAGGACCTCAGTGTCCAGGCAGAACGATGGGGGTGGAGACGCTCCTTCAGCTATACTGGGCCGAGGCCATTTATTTCCTTGACATCTGATGGGAGGGCATTCCACAGGGCAGGTGCCACCACCGAGAAGGCCCTCTGCCTGGCTTCCTATAACCTCCCTTCTCGAAGTGAGGGAACCGCCAGAAGGTCCTCAGAGGTGGACCTCAGTGTCCAGGCAGAACAATGGGGGTGGAGACGCTCCTTCAGGAATACTGAAGGCCACATCTGATACCACTTTAAACAGCCATAGCTTCTCCAAAGGAACCTGGGAACTGTAGTTTGTGAAGGGTGCTGAGAATTGTTAGGAGGCCCCCGTTCTCTTCACAAACCAGAGTTCCCAGAGTGGCTTAACAATTGATCCCTCTTCTCAGGGAACTCTGGGGATTGTAGCAATGGGAGCTGTGTCTCCACGCACCCTTTGAAAGCCTCTTCCATACTGTCTTGTTTTGCAGAGAGGAAACTCCCTGTGCCTCCATTAATTCTGCGTTGTCCCATGAAGGTGTCCTCTGAGTCGGTCGTCGCCTTCCGACACTTCCTCCCTCCCCTGAATCCAGATTTTCTCATGAAAGGGATACTCCGAAAAGGAAAAAGGAGGAGGAAAAACCATATCGAGGGAGCCAGAAATGTGGGAAGCAAGTGATTCAGAGGAGGCAAGAATGTGACTTGCCCAAAAATGGAAAGAAGAAGAAGCCCCAGCAATGTATGGAACTTATGGAATACGCAGAAATGGCAAAAATGTTTCCCAGAAGAATAAGAAATGGAAATGGTTTCTTGAATATTTACAAATAAATTGTAAACAGATAAAAACCCTGGCAGGGTTATTGTAATAACCTGCAGCTACTTAACAGTATATATTTATAGAAGATAAATAAATAAGTTAAGTTAATTTGGATATGCAGAAGATAATAAAAATAAATTTAAGGAACCAAAGAAAGAGTGGGAAGGAAGACAAGTTATTCTGAACAGATGTTTGCATAAACCACTAAGGAAGATGATAGCACAATAAAATTCAAAGCAGTAACCCTTAATTGCACCATTCATAAAATCCTAGAACGAGTTGGAAGGCACCCTGACGGTCATCTGGCCCAAAGCAGAAGTCTTTCCACCAACATGGGATTCGAACCCATGACCCTAAGCATCTTACACTCTACCAACTGAGCTATTAGTTTCATTAGTTAACTCAACAAAATTGATGATCCAGCGAGAGGAGCTATTCGAAGTCTGATAGTCCTTTACCCCTCCGGCCACGGCCACTCTGCCGCCCCCTTGCCTCTTGGCATCACCCCAAAATAATCCCGCTCACCCCCTGGGGAGGGTGGTACCACCCATTTTGCGAATGGTATACCAACAAAGTTTGGGACCGTTTGGACGCAGCGCCCACCGACAGCAAAGTCTTCAGCAAAGAGCTCAATTGATTTGCCGTAATCTGATCTGAAAAGCATTTCGGCAAAATAGCAGCTTGGCGAGGACAAAGTAAAGCGGAAAAACATACCCAGGCGGGGGGAGACAGGGGGACAAAGCCCTCTCGAACCAAAATAGCAGCGTTCTTCAAAGAGATGTCAGATTTTACATGGCGTCTACAACTAGAAAGGCATCCCGCTGTTTTGTGGCAGTGCAGAAATCATCGCGGGGGTGGGTGGGGTGGTGACGGGTGGCTTTGTTTGAGAGAAGAGGAAGAGACACGAAGAGTAACACCATAAAAAACTACCACCCCAAAACTTCCAAGGGGGTGGCAGGATCCTTTGTGATTGAAATTCGCCAGTCGCATATTGCACCTGGCTATCGGCCACCTGAGAGTCCCATAGACTGCAAGAAGATCCAACCTATCTATTCTGAAGGAGATCAGCCCTGATTCCTCACTGGAAGGACAGATCCTGAAGCTGAGGCTCCAATACTTTGGCCACCTCATGAGAAGAGAAGACTCCCTGGAAGAGGAGCATCTCCACCCCCAGCGTTCTGCCCAGACACTGAGGTCCAGCTCCGAGGGCCTTGTGGTGGTTCCCTCACTGCAAGAAGCCAAGTTACAGGGAATCAGGCAGAGGGCCTTGTCAGTAGTGGCACCCGCCCTGTGGAACACCCTCCCACCAGATGTCAAAGAGAAAAACAACTACCAGACTTTTAAAAGACATCTGAAGGCAGCCCTGTTTAGGGAAGCTTTTAATGTTTAATAGACTATTGTATTTTAATATTCTGTGGGAAGCCACCCAGAGTGGCTGGGGAAACCCAGCCAGATGGGTGGGGTATAAATAAATTGTTGTTGTTAAAAGACCCTGATGCTGGGAACGATTGAGGACACAAGGAGAAGGGGACGACAGAGGACGAGATGGTTGGGCAGTGTTCTCGAAGCTACAAACATGAGTCTGACCAAACTGCGGGAGGCAGTGGAAGACAGGAGTGCCTGGCGTGCTCTGGTCCAGGGGGTCACAAAGAGTCGGACACGACTAAACGACTAAACAACAACAAAATCAGCCACTTGTGACCAAGTGAAGACGCCCAGGTGCCAGGATGGCACCCGACGCCTCCACCATCTTGAGGTGCATGCCTGGGGATCCATAAACCTGGACTGTTTTCACACCCGAGTAACACATCCTCTAGAATGCTATCCATTATATTTTATCTGGATTCACTGTGACAAAAGAATACGACTTTTGAGCCGTCCAGCCCCAGAATGGCAACCAAGTGTTCCGTTTGGGCGACTGTGACCCTGTTTTAAGGATTTGGCACCTAACTTAGATATCTGAGCTTCTAACACTGCTTTGTGCAGAAATGAACTGAAAAGGATATATCAAGAACTCTGGCCAAAAGTTTCAATATAAGGAATAATTCCTACTCAAGAGTTGAAATGAAAAACGTGTATATTCTGCTAAGAATAACAGTTTGAAGCTAGTAGTAAATTTAAACACAACGTGTAAGTACGATAGTTTTAAAGTAATGGTAAGTTTGGATACAACGTTTAAGTACAGAAATAATGTAGTTTCAAATATACAGTGATATAGTACAAAGGTACATGAAATACCAGTGCACAACAATTGTTTTATACAAGTCTCAATCCAATTGTTGTACTTAAACGTTGTATCCAAACTTACCATTACTTTAAAACTATCGTACTTACACGTTGTGTTTAAATTTACTACTAGCTTCAAACTGTTATTCTTAGCAGAATATACACGTTTTTCATTTCAACTCTTGAGTAGGAATTATTCCTTATATTGAAACTTTTGGCCAGAGTTCTTGATATATCCTTTTCAGTGCAGTTTCAACAAGAACTCCAATTTCTTTAACGATTGCGCAGAAATGAGACACCGCCCCACCGTGTAGGGTTGAAGGCGGCCGCAATGCTGAGCAGCATTTTCGTTTTGCATTTCCTCGTGTTGGGTCTGCATCAATGGCTCAGCCACCTCGGTGTTGCTCCTTGGTCGTGGCCAAACTCAGTGAGAGTATTAGCTGAGGGGAAGAGTAGCAGATGAAGGTGATGGGCTTTGCAGAACTGGCGAAGCTGACAGGAAAAATCTGAAACCAGCACGATCAAGTACAGTGGTACCTCGGGTTACATACGCTTCAGGTTACATAAGCTTCAGGTTACAGACTCCGCTAACCCAGAAATAGTGCTTCAGGTTGAGAACTTTGTTTCAGGATGAGAACAGTGTTATGTAGTGTAGTTTCACCCTGGGCCAACAGGGGGATACTGTATATAGTTTTCACTCAGGTCTGTAGATAGTTTTCACTCAGGTCCGCGGCAGTTATTTTAGGCGGGAACTCTGGGCTGTGGTGGTTACAATGTTGACAGCCGGCTGCCTATAAATACAGGCCGGCTGAGCTGTTCTCAGTCAGTTCTATTCCAGCTTGTCTTAATAAAGAGCTACTTGAAGAAATCGCTGTGCCGGCTGCTATGTCAACCCACGACTTAACACTGGCGACGAGGATGGGATGGATGGACATCAGAGCACAGCCAGATGCGGCCAGCCTCTGAACTGAGCTGAATCACTGAGCTGAATCACAGAGCGAAATCACTGAGCGAAATCACTGGGCAGAACCAATTCAGAGCTGACTGTTCTGGCTAGAGCACTGTGTTCCATCCATCGCCCTTCACGCCGGCATCGGAATCATGGCTTCACTTGTGCCTCTACCGCCTTTTGCGCCAGCCTCTGAATCATGGGACTCCTACCTCGCTCGGTTCGACTGCTACCTCCAAGCCAACGAACTGACAGAAGTATCACAGGAGCGGAAGCGGGGCCTATTCCTCAGCCTCTGTGGGCCTGAGGTGTTTGAGACGGCCCGAGCGTTGGTTGCGCCTGAAGCAGTCCAGGCAACACCATGGGACACGATCCAAGAGAAGCTCCGCAACCACTACGCACCAAAGCCGTCCAAGATTGCTGCCCGCCATGCGTTCTACCACCGGAACCAGGCAGAGGGGGAGTCAATCAACAACTACACCACCGCCCTGCGACAGGCTGCAATGCACTGTGAGTTCCGAGACTTAGACGATGCCCTGATGGATCGAATCGTCTGCGGGGTCCGGGACATCCATCTGCAACGGCGCCTCCTAGCCAAGCCAGACCTCACGCTACAGAAAGCCATTGAGGAGGCTGTGGCCTCAGAAGCTGCTGAACGCTCCGCCCAGGAGATCCGCAAGTCCAGCAGCCCGCGTCTTGCTAGGGAGCCAGTTCCGGTGCATCATGAAGAGGCCAGCAGTGAGGAGGCATCCTCCAGTGAAGACGATGACGTGCACCAGACAAAGCGGGAGCGCAGGAAGTTCCAACAGAAGTCCAAGGGCCAACCGGAATGTGCTGGCTGCGGAGGCAACCATTCCCGTGCCAAGTGTCGATTCAGAGACGCCATCTGTAGGAAGTGTTCCAGAAGGGGCCACATCGCTAAGGTCTGCCGATCGGCTCCATCTGACACCCCCCCTTCATCGACTCGCAAGTCCAAGTCTTCACTCCAGTCTGCCAAGGAAAGTTGTTTTGCTCTCACCAACTGCCGCTGCCCGTCTGGAACCACGATTGGCCAAACCGACTCGTCTACGCGACGCAAGCTGAACGTCACGGTGCTCATTGAAGGAGCTCCATGTGACATGGAGATCGACACCGGGTCTGCCCTGTCCATCGTGTCATGGAGCACCATCAAAAGACTGGTACCCAGAGTGTCCAAAAGGCAACTCAACTCTCACCGCGTACACCTGAGAGACTACCAGGGAAACGACATTCCCGTGGTAGGCGTTGGCTGGTTCCGGATCGCCTTCAAGGATTTTTCGGGCCTGCTCCGGTTGGTGGTGGTCGAAGGTCAGCGGCCAAGCCTCCTAGGGCTAGACTGGTTTGATGCCCTCGGCCTGGAAGTCACCGGCATCAACTGCATCTCTAACGCAGAGACTGAGGGTCTGGTCAAAGACTTTGCCGAGGTTTTTGACGGCACCTTGGGCCAATATACAGGTACGCCCATCTCCTTTAGCCTTGATCCACAAGTCGCCCCCATCAAGCTAAAGCCACGCCGGGTTCCCTTTGCTCTCAAGGCTAAGGTGGACGAACAACTGGACAAACTGATTGCCCAAGGAGTTTTGGAGCCGGTTGACCACGCAAAGTGGGAAACCCCCATCGTCACGCCTGTCAAGCCAGATGGGTCGGTGAGAATCTGCGCTGACTACAAGTGCACGATCAACAAGGCACTTCAGCAGCACGCTTACCCGGTTCCTGTTGTCCAACACCTGCTGCATTCCCTGGGTGAGGGGAAGGTCTTCACTAAGCTGGACCTTGCCCAAGCCTATCAACAACTGCCAGTCGATGATGCCACTGCTGAAGCCCAGACGAGGTGCCAGGATGGCACCCGACGCCTCCACCATCTTGAGGTGCATGCCTGGGGATCCATAAACCTGGACTGTTTTCACACCCGAGTAACACATCCTCTAGAATGCTATCCATTATATTTTATCTGGATTCACTGTGACAAAAGAATACGACTTTTGAGCCGTCCAGCCCCAGAATGGCAACCAAGTGTTCCGTTTGGGCGACTGTGACCCTGTTTTAAGGATTTGGCACCTAACTTAGATATCTGAGCTTCTAACACTGCTTTGTGCAGAAATGAACTGAAAAGGATATATCAAGAACTCTGGCCAAAAGTTTCAATATAAGGAATAATTCCTACTCAAGAGTTGAAATGAAAAACGTGTATATTCTGCTAAGAATAACAGTTTGAAGCTAGTAGTAAATTTAAACACAACGTGTAAGTACGATAGTTTTAAAGTAATGGTAAGTTTGGATACAACGTTTAAGTACAGAAATAATGTAGTTTCAAATATACAGTGATATAGTACAAAGGTACATGAAATACCAGTGCACAACAATTGTTTTATACAAGTCTCAATCCAATTGTTGTACTTAAACGTTGTATCCAAACTTACCATTACTTTAAAACTATCGTACTTACACGTTGTGTTTAAATTTACTACTAGCTTCAAACTGTTATTCTTAGCAGAATATACACGTTTTTCATTTCAACTCTTGAGTAGGAATTATTCCTTATATTGAAACTTTTGGCCAGAGTTCTTGATATATCCTTTTCAGTGCAGTTTCAACAAGAACTCCAATTTCTTTAACGATTGCGCAGAAATGAGACACCGCCCCACCGTGTAGGGTTGAAGGCGGCCGCAATGCTGAGCAGCATTTTCGTTTTGCATTTCCTCGTGTTGGGTCTGCATCAATGGCTCAGCCACCTCGGTGTTGCTCCTTGGTCGTGGCCAAACTCAGTGAGAGTATTAGCTGAGGGGAAGAGTAGCAGATGAAGATGATGGGCTTTGCAGAACTGGCGAAGCTGACAGGAAAAATCTGAAACCAGCACGATCAAGTACAGTGGTACCTCGGGTTACATACGCTTCAGGTTACATAAGCTTCAGGTTACAGACTCCGCTAACCCAGAAATAGTGCTTCAGGTTGAGAACTTTGTTTCAGGATGAGAACAGAAATCGTGATCCGGCGGCAAGGCAGCAGCAGGAGGCCCCAATTAGCTAAAGTGGTGCTTCTGGTTAAGAACAGTTTCAGGTTAAGAACGGACCTCCAGAATGAATTAAGTACTTAACCCGAGGTACCACTGTATTCCCAAAGGACTGGAGTAAATGTATATGATATTTGAAAGATTATTGTAAGCAATTAACATCCCTAGCAGGGTTGTCTGAAG
The DNA here is from genome assembly GCF_965112155.1 of Podarcis liolepis. Classification (NCBI taxonomy): domain Eukaryota; kingdom Metazoa; phylum Chordata; class Lepidosauria; order Squamata; family Lacertidae; genus Podarcis; species Podarcis liolepis. Next base: position 6,377,074 of record NC_139554.1, on the reverse strand, counting down.
ACTTGTAATGAGAAATTTTCTACCTTTCTACATTTATTTAAATTTTGAGCCATTTTGTAGTGAGCGTAATTAGAATAGGAAAACGTACAAAAAATGCAATGATATAAAGATTTGGGTGGTGCTGTGGTGTAAACCATTGAGTCTAGGACTTGCCGATCGGAAGGTTGGCGGTTCAAATCCCCGTGATGGGGTGAGCTCCCGTTGCTCAGTCCCTGCTCCTGCCAACCTAGCATGTCAAAGTGCAAGTAAATAAATAGGTACCACTCCGGTAGGATGGTAAACGGCGTTTCCGTGTGCTGCTCTGTTTCGCCAGAAGCGGCTTAGTCATGCTGGCCACATGACCCGGAAGCTGTACGCCGGCTCTCTCGGCCAATAAAGCGAGATGAGCGCCGCAACCCCAGAGTCGGTCACGACTGGACCTAATGGTCAGGGGTCCCTTTACCTTAATACATATGTAAATATTAATTACAAATGTAATTTTTTAAAAAAGGTATCAAGATTTAAACAAGGTCCTGGTTAACAAACGTTTCTGCCTGTGTGGAGCTGGAGTAAGAGAGCTGCTGAAGATGTTATTCTGCCTTGTAACTTGTTCAGAGAGGACAATTCTCTCCCTCCATTAAGAACCCTCCTGGGAAGACTTTAAGTAGATTTTGTACAGTTTCACTTAAAAGGACATTCCTTCCCATATTACCAAGGCAGCTGAAACATTCTTTTCCAGGAGAATTGTCTTGTTGGCTCTTGTTTATCTTCAGTTGTATTAAACTAGCTGCATGTTTCTAATTGTACATTCCATGTTTTTGGTCTGTGACCATAATAAAAAATAATAATGCATTCATATAAAGAGGAGGCCACAATAATCTTGCACTGGAAGTACCCAGGGCTACCAAATTCTCACTTATTCTCATTTTAGGAACGCTTGAAAATTTCCTTTTCATTCTCATGTGGCGCCAACATATTTGTGTATCTAACAACGACTCTGCAGAGCTCATAAGCATTCGCTATTATTGTCTTCGTAAAGCCCAGACAGAAGAATGCTAATCAGCAAACTGTTGAATGTGCAAGAAACTGTTGTGGGATTTATAGTTTCAAATAAGCACCAATGTTCATCATGAATATTTGATCATGGCGCTCCAGTGCTCTTCACGCCAAGGCTCAAGGAACTTCGTCTCTTTTATAAACCCTTAAAAACTCAGGAGAGCTGATGCCATCCTATAAAAATGGGTAGGCAAACTAGGCCCGGGGGCCGGATCCGGCCCAATCGCCTTCTCAATCCGGCCCATGGACGGTCCGGGAATCAGCGTGTTTTTACATGAGAAGAATGTGTGCTTTTATTTAAAACGCATCTCTGGGTTATTTGTGGGGCTGCCTGGTGTTTTTACAGGAGTAGAATGTGTGCTTTTATTTAAAATGCATCTCTGGGTTATTTGTGGGGCATAGGAATTCGTTCATTTTTCTTTTCTTTTCAAAATATAGTCTGGCCCCCCACAAGGTCTGAGGGACAGTGGACTGGCCCCCTGCTAAAAAAGTTTGCTGACCCCTGCTATAATAATACAGTGGTGCCTCGGGTTAAGTATTTAATTCGTTCCGGAGGTCCGTTCTTAACCTGAAACTGTTCTTAACCTGAAGCACCACTTTAGCTAATGGGGACTCCTGCTGCAGCCGTGCCGCCAGAGCACAATTTCTGTTCTCATCCTGAAGCAAAGTTCTTAACCTGAAGCACTATTTCTGGGTTAGCGGAGTCTGTAACCTGAAGCATCTGTAACCTGAAGTGTATGTAACCTGAGGTACCACTGTAGTAGTAGTTGTAGTAGTAATAATAATAATAATAATAATAACAATAATAATAATAATATTTAAACCCCACCCTCCCTGGCCAGAGCCGGGCTCAGGGCAGCTAACATCAGTATAATTACAGTAAAAACATAATGGGGGGGACGACCAATTTAAAGCACAGGTTAAAATGCAATTTAAAATGCAGACATACAGAGCTCTGAAATGAAGTCTGCAACTCTTGACCTTTGCCTAAGGGCACAAGAACATCAGAAGAGACTCTGTTGGGTCAAGGCAGTGGCCCTTCTAGTCCTGCTTCCCATCAGCCAGATGCCCCACTTGAAATCCCACAAGCAGGATTCGAACACAAGTCCTGCAGCCTCCAGCAGCCGGTACCCAGAAGCACCTTGCATCAAAGTGTCATTGAGAAAGTGTGTGATGTTCAGAAGCTGCAGACAGGGGTGCCGTGGCTTTTTCCACTGAACGTGCAGAAACATCTTTTGCTTTGCAGTCTGCAACAGAATAGTGGGGAGGGAGAAAGTCCCCAAGGAATCTCAAGGCTCAAAATATGTTTCCGGAGAGATTGAAGATACCCTAAGCCGCACACTCCAATGTAGGCATAGGGAGCGGAATGGGGATTTGTTTGCAAAAGGAGATTTCCTGAGGCTTCCGGCTTATCTGAAGCTGATCCCTCTGACCGCAGGCAACCCGCCCTGCTTCCTCTAAAAGGAACAGAGCCCACTGGAGGGTCCTGGGCAGAGGAATAGCACACAGCACATGCTCAGAGGCTTGGGGGAAAATCAAGAGGCACAGCAGTAAACCCAAGCAAAAGTTTGGGGATCTAAGTTATTAGTAGTGCTTTTATAAGCCCCGTCAGTGTACAGTTATTTATTTCTCCGGGGATTTATAATCGGATCTCCAACTCAAATGAGTTATCAAAGCACAGCACAGCATTAAACACAAAAGGGGGGGGGGGAGATGGTGAAATCCAAATGAAATCAGCAGCATTATCTCAAGAGGAAGAAAAAGGAAACGAAGGTCAACTCGGAGGTTAAATGCCTGCTTCTAAAAACAGAAGAATAAAAGACCTTAACACATGCATCTCAAAGAATCAAGGTCTCCAACCAGACAAATCTCGAGTCCTGATGATGAGCTCCGTAAATGCAGGACGGAAACACAGAAAATGCACTTATTATTGATTGTTGAAGGCGAGACTCCAAAACAGGGTCAAGGCAGCAGCCCATCTGCAACAAAGGAAGCCCAGATGTTAAACCGAGGTGCAACAGCACTCTCCCCACTAGTGCTGCACACCAGCAGTGTGGTGGAGTGGTTAGAGTATCAGACTGGAACCCGGGAGATCAGGGTTCAAATCCCCACTCAGCCATGAAGCTCACCGGGTGACCTTGGAGTCAGTCCCTGCCTCACAGTCTACCTCGCAAGGTCGTTGTAGGGATTAATGGAGGAAGAGGGTGAACCGTTGACTTCTTGGAGAAATAGATGGGAGAACGAAAAACGCGCCTGGCTAATTTTTAACGCTGTAGAGGCAGTAATGTTTCTAAATACTAGTTGCCAGCAACCACAGGAAGGGAGAAGGTTCTTGTGGTTGGATCTTGCTTGTGAGATTCCCACAGGCAACTAGTTGGCCTCTGTTAGAAGGTACAGAGCCAGTGTGGTGTAGTGGTTAAGAGCAGTGGACTTGTAATCTGGTGAACCGGGTTCGCTTCCCCGCTCCTCCACATGCAGCTGCTGGGTGCATAGCTGTCAACTTTCAGATTTGAAAATAAGGGATCAGCAGCCTCACCTGTCCCAGGGGCAGTCTATGGGATATCTAACAATCCGGGATAGCAGCCGGAAGCAGCGGGAAATGGCGCTGGAATAAGGGGATTTCCCGCAAAAAAAGGGAAGGTTGACAGCTATGGCTGGGTGACCTTGGGCTAGTCACACTTCTCTGAAGTCTCTCAGCCTCACTCACCTCACAGAGTGTTTCTTGTGGGGAAGAAGGGAAAGGAGAATGTTGGCCGCTTTGAGACTCCTTAGGGTAGTGAAAAAGTGGGATATCAAATCCAAACTCTTCTTCTTCTTATGTCAAAGGTGACTACAGTGGTAACTCGGGTTAAGAACTTAATTCGTTCCGGAGGTCCGTTCTTAACCTGAAACTGTTCTTAACCTGAGGTACCACTTTAGCTAATGGGGCCTCCTGCTGCTGCCGCGCCACCGCTGCGCAATTTCTGTTCTAACCCTGAAGCAAAGTTCTTCACCCAAGATACTATTTCTGGGTTAGCGGAGTCTGTAACCTGAAGCGAAGTGTCTGTAACCCGAGGTACCACTGTATGTGGTTGCGGAGCTCATCTCGCTTTCAGGTCAAAAGAGCCAGCATTTGTCCACAGACAGCTTTCCGGGTCATGTGGCCAGCATGACTAAACTGCTTCTGGCGCAACGGGACACCGTGACGGAAACCAGAGCGCACGGAAATGCCGTTTACATTCCCGCCACAGGGGTACCTATTTATCTACTAGCACTGGTGTGCTTTCGAACTGCTAAGTTGGCAGGAGCTGGGACAGAGCAATGGGAGCTCGCCCAATCACAGGGATTCGAACTGCCAACCTTCTGATCAGCAAGCCCAAGAGGCTCAGTGGTTTAGACCCCAGCGCCACCCGTCCCTCGGGCCACTGTTAGAATAAGATGCTGGACCACACATGAGCCTGATCCAACAATTTCTTCTTATAATCTTATGGCCTTTCATCTTGGAGAGATTACCACTTTCCCCTCCCATCTGCTCCCAAGCCAATGTACAAATATGTCTGCCAAGGGAAGACACAGTTTCATGCTTCCTGTGAAGTGGAACTGGTTGACACACAGGTTCTATCACAATAAACTAGTTTTTAGTCTTTAAGGAGCTGCAAGACACTTTTGTTGTTTGTGCTGGGTTGGTGTGACCCAGATGTTTTTCTCTCTATATTTTTATTCACGCACACCAAACTTTTCTCAGGGGGCCACTCGCAGCCGAAGCAAAGGAGCACTTACAAAATGTCACGATAAGCACAAGCACTTTGACTGTCAAGACCTATAACCGCACAAATATGCTCAAGATCAAGAAAAAGCAGTTTCCCAGGTCGCAATAAAGCCATTTCTGTGCTTTCCATTGATCAGCAGCCGCCCCAAGACGGTTCGACATAAATCTCATCAAATGTGCGCACAGCCGACTCCAGCATTTGTCTCAATATGATCAAAGGAATGAAACGGTTGCAACAAGTCCCATCTCTTTAGAAAGCGAGTTCATATATAGGGAGCCAAATCTGGCTACAGTTAATCAGATTTCAGCCCCCCAGTTTTTGATGGGAGATGGTTAAACAAGCAGTGTTGGAAACTCAGATATATAAGCTGGGCACCAGATGGCTCCTTAAACCAAGGTTACAGTCAACAAAACAAAATATCTAGTTGCCATTTGAGATTGAGGCAGCTCTAAAGTCTTATTTTTCAAACGATGGACTGGCTGCGACTGATTACCAGTTAAACATCTGGATAGCTCAGTTGGCTAGAGCGTTAAGCTGATAACGCCAAGGTTGCAGGTTTGATCCCCTTATAGGACAACTGCAATTTCCTGCATTTCAGGGGGTTGGACTTGAATAACCTCAGGAACATGTAGAATGAACACATGTTTAGCACACATGACTTATCCCCCAGAGAATCCTGGGAATTGTAGTTTGTTAAGGCTGCTTTCAACCGTACTTCTGTGAGTGGGTAGACATCCCAGCATTCTTTGGGGGGAACCATGACTGTTTAAGTGGTATAAAGGTGCTTTAGGTAAAGGTAAAGGACCCCTGGACAGTTATGTCCAGTCAAAGGCAACTATGGGGCACTCATCTCCGCTTTCAGGCCGAGAGAGCCGGCGTTTGTCCACAGACAGCTTTCCAGGTCATGTGGCCAGCAGCACTTAACCGCTTCTGGCACAACAGGACACCGTGACAGAAACCAGAGCACACGGAAATGCCATTTACCTTCCTGCCACAGTGGTACCTATTTATCTACTCACACTGGCATGCTTTCAAACTGCTAGGTTGGCAGGAGCTGAGACAGAGCAACGGGAGCTCACCCCATCACGGGGATTCGAACCGCCGACCTTCTGGTCAGCAAGCCCAAGAGGCTCAGTGGTTTAGACCACAGCGCCAAAGGTGCTTTAAACATATGGTGTTCCCCTGACATGAGCCTAACCTCCCTGTGAACTTAGTGCAAGCAAACCAGGATGAATCCTCAAGAAAGCAGTTGTCTGGAGGATGCAGAGATCTCCAGATGCTAGTTGCTTGTGGGACAACCACAAAGGAGAGGACTGTAGCTACCCTTCCCCATTTGTGGGTTTGCTAGGAGCATTGCTGGACTAAATCCACCTACGGTCTGATTCTTGCATTCCTAACCAAATGCATCACTCACTTCGGTTCAGGATCTCAAGGAGAGTCGATCCGAAAGCTTTGCACCTGGGTTTGAAGTCACACTACAAAGAGCCATCCTCCTGACTCTCCAAACAGCAGCTTCTGGTTAGAATAGCATGTTCCTCCCGATCTGGCTTTGCTCTGCGTACAAATGCAGAAGTCCATGTATCTCCTCTGTAATGGAGCACATCACTCCAGCCAGCCAAAGCAAGGGAGTCAGAACCAAGAAACATGACAGACTTCTGCAACCTGGTGCCCTCCAATGTTTTGAACTATAGATCCCACCCGTGCAGGAGAGGGGGTTTCAGTAGGTGCAGCTTGCATCACAAACAGCACCTGTTGAAATTTGCTTTTCTACACAGAAGTACTGGAGCCCTGCTCTTTCTTTCTCTCTCTTTTGACATCTTTCCGCTCAAATCCAGTGCACAGTCCCTGATTTTGGTTTGTTCTGAGCGAGTCGGTGCCTGATCTTTACATATCTCTTCCTGCCAGAACTGGAAACGGATCGCACTAAGGCTGCCATCTGAAACACACTACGTTTCACCAGATACCTAAGTACCGTATTTTTTGCTCTGTAACACGCACTTGACCATAACACGCACATAGTTTTTAGAGGAGGAAAACAAGAAAAAAAATATTCTAAACAAAACAGTGGATGTATGATTTTTGTGGTTCATGCTGTGGCCACAGACATGTGATCTGACAGTGAGTTTGGAGTAGCCCAATGCAAAAATCCTGAGGATCCATGTGGATCCATGCTTTGTAACCACGTTTTTGCACCATTGCAGCCCCAGGCAACAGTGGGTGCGTGATTTTTTTAGTGCAAGATGTAGCCATGGACACGCTATGTGATCTGCTGGTGAATTTGGGGTGACCCAGTGCAAAAATCCTGAGGATCCATGTGGATCCGTGCTTTGTAACCACATTTTAAGTGGGGAGGGAAAGAAAAGCACTCAAGGGACAAGGAGAAGGATGCTGCTAATAATGCAGAAAAGGGGTTTAAGAGGAGAAGGCTCCTCTCCTCTCCCACTTTGCTCCTTTAAAGCAAGCAGGCTCTGCTTTTCTCCCTCCTCCCCGCTCTTCCCCGGCTTAGCGAGCTGAAAAACTTTGCTGCTATGTAGCGAGCTGAGTGGGGAGGAGAGAGGGACAGAGAGCCTGCTTGCTTTAAAGGAACCAACCGGACAGGAGCCGCTTACACTCTCCTCTCCCGCTTTGCTCCTTTAAAGCAAGCAGGCTCTGTGTCCCTCTCTCCTCCCCACTCAGCGGCTCTTCTCCCGCTTTGCTGTTGCAAAGCGAGCCACGGAGGAGGGAAGAAAGGGGAACCATGGATCCTCTGCTCACGACTGCAGCAGATCCCCCCACCATCCGTAGGCATTCCCTCCATAACACGCACAGACATTTCCCCTTACTTTCTAGGAGGAAAAAAGTGAGTGTTATGGTGCAAAAAATACGGTAATTTACCTCTGAACGTAAGAGCCAGCCTGCAGGGTCAGACCAAAGTCCCGTGCATCCTTTTCTCACAGATGCCTATGAGAAGCCTCTGAACTCTACCTGCCTCTGAACTCTACCTCTGAACTCTACCCTGGAGGGGAGGACTCGAACCCATGGCTTCAAGTTGCAAGAAAGGAGATGAAGGTGATGGACTACATGGAATTGGCGGAAATGACTGGCAGAATCCGAGACCAGGGAGAAGAGTCGGTGGAAGAAGATTGGAAGAAATTTAAAGACTATTTACAGAAATATTGCAAAATTAATGAATGTTAGAATGATGTCAGAATGAAGTTAAGTGGTTTAAGCAGCAATGTTATAAAGGTGTATGTAAAAATGGATTGTTAACAGGAGAGAATCCAAAGTTATAATATATTATGTTAAAGGATTAAGATAAAAACAAAGAGGGAAAGAAATTGCTGAATTAACTAACTGAATTGGAATACAAAAAAGGAGGTGTGAGGAGGTCAGGGAAACAAGGAAAATGAATGTAAGGTATGGAAAGATTGATGTATTTTTTTAAAGTGTTTTTTATCTTTTTTCTGTATTTTGTATTTTTTCTTTTATTTTGTATTTTTGTCTTTCCCCCCTTTTTTTTAATTCATGTAATTCTTTTCTTTGAAACCTTAATAAATATCATTTAATAAAATAAAATAAAAAACGAGTTGCAAGAAAGGAGATTCTTACTAAACACCAGGAATAACTTTCTGACAGTAAGAGCTGTTTGACAGTGGAACCGCCTCTCACAGGAAATTGTGGGCTCTCCTTCCTTGGAGTCTTTTTTGGAATCTGTCATGGATGCTTTAGCTGAGATTCCTGCATTTCAGGGGGTTGGACTAGATGACCCTTGGAGTCCCTTCCAGCACTACGGTTCTATGATCCCTTAAAGGGCACCCTAATTTTAAACTTCCAAAATCCACTTCCATATAGCAAGCGCATATATATATGACATGAGAAATGGAAATTTATGGGCAGGCTTCCTCCAGCATTCATATTGCAGAACTCAGAAGAAAGGGGAGGGGGTGGGAAGGGGAGGTGGAAAAGACAGCGTATTAACGGGCTTTTTCTCAAAGCAATAACAGCAGCTTAGCAAACTGAAGTAATTCATACATCTTTAAGAACAAAGGATTTGTATAAATAAAAGATGGGGTCCATTTGAGCCTCCGGCTTCTGCAGACGATCAAAGAGAGGCAAGTTGGGCTAAACAGAGGCAAACTCTTAACAGCTTGCAGATTTGTTTGTATGTTCCTTGCGAGGGAAGGCACCTTGGGCTAAAAGCTGCAAGGAAATTTTACAAGAGGGGAAACTTATATAGCTAGTAGGAGTAACTGAGCCATCCATGGCAGAGGACAAATGAGGGTCAGCCCTGTGAGTGGCAGCCGTGGAAAAAGGCAAATCCCTTTCTAGGGATCATGAGTAAAGGAACTGGAAATGAAACGGACAATATTATAATGCCATTGCACAAACCTACAGTGCGACCGCATTTGGAGTCCTGTGCACCATCCAAAAAGGATATTGCAGAGTTGGAAAAAGGCTCAGAAAGGTGTAAGGTTAAGGGCCCCTGGACGGTTAAGTCCAGTCAAAGGCGAGTACAGTGGAACCTCGGGTTACATACGCTTCAGGTTACAGACTCCGCTAACCCAGAAATATTACCTCGGGTTAAGAACTTTGCTTCAGGATGAGAACAGAAATCATGCTCCGGCGGCGCGGCAGCAGCAGGAGGCCCTATTAGCTAAAGTGGTGCTTCAGGTTAAGAACAGTTTCAGGTTAAGAACGGACCTCCGGAACGAATTAAGTACTTAACCCGAGGCACCACTGTACAGTGGAACCTCGGGTCACAAACGTGATCCATGGGGGAAGCACGTTCGCAACCCGCAGTGCCACGTCTCTGCGCATGTGTGACACAATTCCTAGGAGTTTATCTCAGTGACGACCTTACATGGAAAATAAATACAACCCAGGTGGTTAAGAAAGCCCAACAGAGACTCCATCTCCTCAGAGTATTGCGAAAGAACGTTGTCAATCAACATTTGATGATCTCCTTCTACCGGTCCGCAATAGAAAGTGTCCTTGCATACTGCATCACGGTGTGGTACGCTGGTTTGACATCAACTGACAGGAAGTGCTTACAGAGGGTGGTGAATACAAAACAAGGTATTATGGGCTGTCCCGTGAATCCGCTGGATGACATCGCGGAAGACCGTTGCCGCAGGAGAGTGAGGAAAATTCTCAGGGATGATTCACACCCTGGCCGGCACTTTCTTGATCTCTTGCCCTCGGGCAGAAGATATAGAAGCATGATTAGTCGCGCCAACAGGGTAAAGAACAGCTTCTATCCTTGGGCTGTTAGGCTGCTGAATGAAAAGATAACAACAGGGCAACTGACTTTTGGGTTTGGTGGGTTTGAGTCAGTAAACAAGGGGAATTAAGACTAAGAGAGCTGAGTGGGGGGTGCTCGTGTAATCTCACCATATACAAGTTGTTCAAGTGACAATAAAATATTTCAAAATTCAAAATTTCTGCGCATGCGCAAAGTGCGATTTGGCATTTCTGCACATGTGTGAGCATCGAAACCCGGAAGTAACCCATTCCGGTACTTCCGGGTTTTGGCACGTCCGTTACCTGAAAATGCGTAACCCGAAGCGTCTGTAACCCGAGGTACGACTGTATGGGGTTACAGCGCTCATCTCACTTTCAGGCCGAGGAAGCTAGCATTTGTCCACAGACAGCTTTCCGGGTCATGTGGCCAGCAGGACTAAATTGCTACTGGCGCACAGAGGACTGTGGCAAGTGCCAGAGCACACAGAAACGCTGTTTACCTTCCCACCACAGTGGTACCTATTTATCTACATGCACTGGCGTGCTTTGGAACTGCTAGGTGGGCAGGAGCAGGGACCAAGCAATGGGAGCTCACCCCATCGAGGTGATTCGAGCCCCCGACCTTCTGATCGGCAAGTCCAAGAGGCTCAGTGGTTTAGACCAGTGTTCCCCAACCTTGGGCCTCCAGCTGTTTTTGGACTACAACTCCCATCATCCCTCGCTAGCAAGACCAGTGGTGAAGGATGATGGGAATTCTAGTCCAAAAACAGCTGGAGGCCCAAGGTTGGGGAACACTGGTTTAGACTGTCAGGAAAAAGCAGCAATGCAAAAGCCAGCTGCAGGTGGCTGGAAAGCAAAACAGGATGTTGATGTCTGCAACTGTATTAGTGGAGAAAGGGGGCAGTCCATTCTCTGTACTGAGCACCGGATGTTAGCTCAGAGTGTCATCTGACCTGTGCTGGAAGTACAGGGGCGGAGTTGAGACTCTACTGCTGGAGTCTGGAGGGTACAGACACGTTTTCTCTGTACTGCTGAACGACAGGAATAAAAGACATGTAAAAGGACTCCTGTCTGTCTTTCATCCCCTCCCTGGGGGAATGCAAGGAGGGAGAGAAGGAGGAGGGTGTGTCCTGCTCACGTCTGAGGAGGATCGCCGGTTTATGACCTTGCCTGCCGGGAGACGCAGACGGGAAGGTCAACAAGGATCCCAGCTGAATGCCTGGGAGTGAGGCCAGTTACCTGTGACCTCGGCTGGAATCCTGACAGCGTCACCCTGGTTCAGAAAACGGCCACCCCAGTGATCAAAGGGATGGAATGACTCCCCCACAAGGAAAGGTTGCAGCATTCAGGACCTTTTCACCGCTGTGTTTTGTGTTGAATATATGCTATATGGTAATTGATGGACCTGATAGGTATCTCAAGTCATTTGCACATGTTGCCCTGCAACCAGTCCATGCAGAATGTAGGCACCCTATATACAGAAATGAGCAAACCAGTGATATTTTAGGGAGCAGGCTAGCAGGCGGGGCCCATAACTTACATCATAGGAGCCTACACAACACCAAACACTCTTGCTGTATGTAGGTTTTAATTTATTTGTTTTTTATCTTAGATTTTGGAAATGTACATCCAGCTGTTGTTTTTTCCTTTACATTTTTGGGGGGTCTTCAAGAGATGGGGGCCGATAAGCTATAGCTTGGTTAGCTTTTCTCCCTCTCTCACATCACTAGAATTTGCAGACCTCCAAATGAAGCCAAATGTGGGAAGATTTAAGGCAGAGAGAAGAAAGTCTATCTCCACGCATTCCATCATCAAGCTATGGAACTCCCAGACCCTCCAAGTGTCCCTATTTTCCAGGGACAGTCCTGGCTTTACCGTTTCTGATTTGATCCCGGAATGTCCCGCTTTCCTTGGGACGTTCCTATTTTCATTGGATAAATGCTGGAGAGTATGGAGTTATCCGACCCCAGAGCCATCTGAAGACAGCCCTGTATCGGGAAGTTGTTGTTGTTGTTGTTGTTGTTGTTGTTGTTATTATTATTATTATTATTATTACTGTATTATTATTATGTGGGAAGCCACAGTTGGGCGGTTGCAACAGATCAATAAAGATCAGGCTTACTAGCTGCTTTGCTCCTCAATATTCTCTGGTTGGCCTCTGTTATTTTCTCCTACCAATAGAAAACCTACATAAGGACTCTATACGGGCTCTTAGATACCCCATAAGGAAAAGGAAGCAGTATTTTTCTTATAACACCAGTTTGTGGTGTTTTAAAAAATGCATTATTTCAGCAGCAACTTACAGTGCATGAACTGGAAATGAAGCAGGATTTTCACCCTCCTACCCGCACCTGCCCCCCAAAAAAACAACTTGTGCAAGTGTTATTGAAAGCAAAGGGTCCTCGAGGGTCCCACACACTTTTAGTCCTGAGTACGATATGTGGGTGTTTGCTTTAGAAACCTCCTGAAACAGCAGCTTGTCCTTTTTTCCTTACAAGGGGTGGAGAGAGAACCAGCAGGAGTGTCGCTAAGAGAACCAGAGGCCTGTACTTTTTACAAAAGATTAAGTGTAACATTTTCTAAATTACCCAAATGACTTAAAAGCCTACATACCCATTTTTTCCTCTCTCTTTTTTGCCTCCTCTCAGTCTTCCCTCCTCTGACTCAAAGGACCTGGAACAGTATGCATAATGCACAGCGAGAAATGACGACTGCGTAAATGAACTATTTTTCCTCCCCGTTCTAAATGTCTAGGTTCAGCAATTACCAAATACAGTGGACACTCGGGTTACGAACATGATCCGTGCGGGAGGCACGTTCGCAACTTCCAGTGTCCACAACCCACAGCGCCACATCTGTGCACACGCACAGGTACTGAACAACGGGAGCTCACCCCATCGTGGGGATTCGAACCGCCGAACTTCTGATCGGCAAGTCCTAAGCTCTGTGGTTTAACCCACAGCGCCATCCACATCCCTAACCCCTGTCTACCCCTCCCCTTTTGTGCCATGTCAGTGATGTAGCAATGATGAAGCAATGATGTAGCAGTGATGCTGTACAAACTGTATTCTGGGATATGGTGGGAAAGTTTTAAAAGTCCTTGTCACCCCATCCTCGGGGTGCAAAATTCCTCTTTGAACCTGTTGCGCAATAAACTTTGGTCTACAGCTATTTGGTGGCTGGACTCCTTCCTTTATTCCGCAGGGACCCGCGGGCTCTGCCCGACGAGCTGGGTGACTGAGCAGCCTCGCACCTAGATTTTTCCACAACAGCTTCCACCAAAGCCTTTTGCCTGCACAGTAAAACTGCCCCTCTTCCCGTCTTCTCTTCTACGCAGCCCCCACCCATCCACCCCCATGTGTGCACCCTGAAATCTGCTTCTGAGGACTGATGGACCCTCGGGAGCAGGGGGGGGCAGAGGGGCGAGAAGAGGGCAAAGTCCCTTTGGGTGTAACGGAAAGACTTGTGTGTTCCTGCTCACAGCTAATGTGCAGTTTGCAGGACCTTGAAACTAGATTTCTTCTTCATCTCTTTATTTATATTCCGCCATTTTTTCCTGGCAGGGACTCCAGGCGGTTTGCAGATAAAATGAGAACAGTTAGAAACTTGGTGTTTTTTTAATCAATCAAAAACAGTGAAACATCAATAGAACTAAAAACTGTAAGTTCTATTAAAAGGTAAAGGGACCCCTGACCATTAGGTCCAGTCGTGGCCGACTCTGGGGTTGTGGCGCTCATCTCGTTTTATTGGCCGAGGGAGCCGGTGTACAGCTTCCGGGTCATGTGGCCAGCATGACTGAGCTGCTTCTGGCGAACCAGAGCAGCGCACGGAAACACCGTTTACCTTCCCGCCGGAGGAGTACCTATTTGTCTACTTGCACTTTGATGTGCTTTCAAACTGCTAGGTTGGCAGGAACAGGGACCGAGCAACGGGAGCTCACCCCATCGCGGGTATTCGAACTGCCAACCTTCTGATCGGCAAGTCCTAGGCTCTGTGGTTTAACCCACAACACACCTAATTAACAATAAAAACAACACAGCACCAGCCCCAAAATCAAAAGCAATCAGTCTGTTGGAATAAGAAAGTCCTCACTTCCTGATGAAATAATTTGCTAGTTTCTTTTTCTAACCAAACAGCCTTTTAGATGCATTTGGGGGTTTTTTCCCTCCTGACGGAGAGTAGATGTCGCAGAGGAGAAAAACAGGATAAAATCACCACATTAAAATGCTGTCCACAACCCGAAGAAACATAAACGTTTTCCGTCCATGCCGAAAAGACAACATCCCACTGAGAAGGTAAGCAAAGCCCTGCTAGATCTGGCAAAGGGGCCATCTGAGGTGGTATCCTGCTTTCGTGGTGGCCAACCAGATTGTGATGGCCTGGGACTCGGACTCGGAACCAGAGGAGTCTCAGTCTGCACCGGATCCTTTGCCTTAGGCAACATCTGAACCAAGTCTGGGGCCTGATCCTGAAGAGCCCTAGTCTGCACAGGTCCCCCTGCAACAAACACCAGCTGGGCCAAGACAGGGGACTGAGCCTGCCCTGGCTCCAGATGTGGGGATGACCTTGTTGCCCTCTGCTGGGCCTTCACTTACAGCTGCTCCACTACCGGTTGGGTCAGGGGAGGCTGAGGCGGCCCCTGGATCTAGTAACCCACCGACGTCTCCCGAGCTGCAGAGACTGAGGTCTGAGAGAAGGAGAGACCTGAGTACTCGCAGGAGGAGTGCTCGCCTTCGGGCGAGACAGGGAGGTGAGTCGCCGGGGGATCAGGACCGGCCGCTACCCCGACAAAGATAAAAGGCTGTCGGACCCCACCCCAGGTTGCGGGAGCAACGTTGCTGTATGCCAGATCCTGCCTGAGATCCTGTACCTGTCCTTGCCTGGTTTCCTGCCTCGTGTCCTGCCTTGACCCTGTCGGACTGACTCCTCGCGAAATCCTTGAATTCAGGACCGGACCTGGACAGCGTTTCATGGGTTACCCCCGGGCCCAGCACACAGATGCCTCTTCAGGGAAGCCCAAAAGCATAGAACCACAGAGCTGGAAGGGAACCCATGGGTCATCAACCCCCTTCAATGTAGGAATCTCAACTAAAGCATCCATGACAGGTGGCCATCTAAACTCTGCTTAAACATCTCCAAGGAAGGAGAACCCATAGCCTTCCGTCCCACAGTCAAACAGCTCTTACCATCAGAAGGTTTGTCCTGGTGTTTCGTCGGAATCTCCTTTCTTGTAACTTGAGGCCGTTGATTCGGGTCCTACCTTCCGGAGCAGCTTCTATCCCTACAGACCCATTTCAATTGACTCGCATTCGGCACTTCCCTGCCAATCCACTCAATTTGGAGAGTTCCTTTTGAACCTCTTTGCCATCCTTTTGTTTTAATGACCCTGGACCATTTAGTAGCATCAGCAAACTTGGCTATCTCACTCCTTGACTCAGACTCTAGATACTTTGTGAAAGAGCTATGAAGCATAGGTCCCAATACTGATCCTTAGGGAATCTCCACCTTCTGCATCCCTCCATTCTGGGTTTTTCCTACTCTCTGCTAACGGTCTTGGTCCAGTATACCTGAAGGAGTGTCCCAATCCCCATTGTTCTACCCGGACACTGAGGTCCAGCACCGAGGGCCTTCTGGCAGCTCCCTCATTGTGAGAAGCAAAGCTACAGGGAACCAGGCAGAGGGCCTTCTCAGTAGTGGCAGCCGCCCTGTGGAACGCCCTCCCTTCAGATGTCAAAGAAAACAACAACAACAGACTTTTAGAAGACATCTGAAGGAAGCCCTGTTTAGTGAAGCTTTTAATGTTTGATGCATTACTGTATTTTAATATTTTGTTGGAAGCCGCCCAGAGTGGCTGGGGAAACCCAGCCAGATGGGCAGGGTATAAATACAGTGGTACCTCGGGTTACATACACTTCAGGTTACATATGCTTCAGGTTACAGACTCCGCTAACCCAGAAATAGTACCTCAGGTTAAGAACTTTGCTTCAGGATGAGAACAGAAATCATGCTCTGGTGGCGCGGCAGCAGCAGGAGGCCCCATTAACTGTTCTTCAGGTTAAGAACAGTTTTAGGTTAAGAACGGACCTCCGGAACGAATTAAGTACTTAACCCGAAGTACCACTGTAATAAATTATTGTTATTATTATTAATTAACCAATTCCGGATCCATAAGAAGACCCCTTCCTCTTATTCCAGGATTGTGAAGCTTTTGAACACAGGAAACTGCTTAGCAGAAGAACATCAGAAATTGATTCACACCAAGTCAAACCATTGGTCCATGCTCTAGAACTGACAGATTCCCCTACCTCCCAGAATGACAGGCTGAGAGAAAAGATTAGCGTGTCTGTCACACAGGAATGGAGAAGCTGACATTTTCAATGCGACAAATTGGGACGTAGACTTCCCAGATCTCCCGGCTCAAAGCAGACGCTTTTTATTTGTGTTTGTTCTCCGAGATTATTGTTTCCTCCTTGCGACCTCTTCTCTGCCATTTCAATATGCAACCTGAAATCGGACTTGCGGTATCTAAAAACAGGATGCTGGCTGGTGCCAAAAAACATTTCAGATTATTCATTGCTTATTTCTCCGCGATGGATCTTTGGATAAAGCACTCTGGCAGGTCTGTAAATCTTGACAGCGTTACAGAAAGGTGCAGGTTCAAGGGGGTGTCTGGGCCTCCAAAAACCTTCTCACAAAAGCCTACGAAGAAAACAAATGCCTCTGAGCAGTGATAGAAACTCAGATATTTAAGCTATAATTGCCTAATGGCACCTTGAACCTAGGTTGTGGTCGCCACAATGCAATATATGGGCCCCTTTTCATAGAATCATAGAGTTGGAAGAGACCACAAGGGCCATCGAGTCCAACCCCCTGCCAAGCAAGAAACACCATCAGAGCACTCCTGACATATGGTTGTCAAGCCTCTGCTTGAAGACCTCCAAAGTAGGAGACTCCACCACACTCCTTGGCAGCAAATTCCACTGTCAAACAGCTCTTACTGTCAGGAAGTTCTTCCTAATGTTTAGGTGGAATCTTCTTTCTTGTAGTTTGGATCCATTGCTCCGTGTCCGCTTCTCTGGAGCAGCAGAAAACAACCTTTCTCCCTCCTCTATGTGACATCCTTTTATATATTTGAACATGGCTATCATATCACCCCTTAACCTCCTCTTCTCCATTTTCTTGCAATGGAATTTATTATTATTATAATTTATTCTTATTCTTATCCATTTCATTTCTATACTGCTTTATGTTTTAAAGGGTGGGGGGCCTCAAAATGGTTTGCAACACATTATACATCCAATAAAGCAATCCAGCATAAAACAGATTCCAGCTTCTAGGGAAATAGTTCAGATCTTTCTCTAAGTGACATTTGGCTCTCCCTATATTTATTTACCTGCTTAATTTATAGAGCCGTCCCATAGCAGAAGTACTCTAGGAAGACAGTGTGGTGTAGTGGTCAGAGCGCCAAACTAGGATTTGGAAGATGAGTGTTCAAAACCCCACTTAGTCATGAAACTCACTGGGTGACCTCGGAGTCAAGTCGCAGCCTCGTAACCTACCTCGCAGGGTCATCGTAGGGACTAACAGAGAAGCAGGGGTGAACCATGCACTCCCGTAAAGGTAGGTAAAGGGACCCCTGACCATTAGGTCCAGTCGTGACCGACTCTGGGGTTGCGGTGCTCATCTCGCTTCATTGGCCAAGGGACCTGGCATACAGCTTCCGGGTCATGTGGCCAGCATGACTAAGCCGCTTCTGGCAAACCAGAGCAGCGCATGGAAACGCCGTTTACCTTCCCGCCGGAGCGGTGCCTACTTGCACTTTGCCGTGCTTTCGAACTGCTAGTTGGCAGGAGCAGGGACCGAGCAATGGGAGCTCACCCCATCACAGGGATTCGAACCGCCGACTTTCTGATCGGCAAGTCCTAGGCTCTGTGGTTTAACCCACAGCGCCACCTGCGTCCCCTTGAAGGAAAAGGTGCCATAAATCAGCTAATCTGCTGACCTGCTTAAGAAAGCTGGAGGGGCCAGCCAGATGGAGATGTCATTCGCCATCCTAGCATCCAGAGATCTCCACGTGGTCGCCATTGGCCCACGCTAGTCGCAAAACGCACCTGGCTAATTTCTAACGCTGTTGAGAGAAGTTTATAGGAACCTGAAGAAGTTTAGGTTTTAAGTTTTAGGACGCGGGTGGCGCTGTGGGTTAAACCAAGGAGTGTGGTGGAGTCTCCTTCTTTGGAGGTCTTTAAGCAGAGGCTTGACAACCATATGTCAGGAGTGCTCTGATGGTGTTTCCTGCTTGGCAGGGGGTTGGACTCGATGGCTCTTGTGGTCTCTTCCAACTCTAGGATTCTATGATTCTATGAAACCACAGAGCCTAGGACTTGCCGATCAGAAGGTCGACGGTTCGAATCCCCGCGACGGGGTGAGCTCCCGTTGCTCAGTCCCAGCTCCTGCCAACCTAGCAGTTCGAAAGCACGTCAAAGAAGTGCAAGTAGATCAATAGGTAAACGGCGTTTCTGTGCACTGCTCCGGTTCGCCAGAAGCGGCTTAGTCATGCTGGCCACATGACCCGGAAGCTGTACGCCGGCTCCCTCAGCCAATAAAGCGAGATGAGCGCCGCAACCTCAGAGTTGGCCACGACTGGACCTAATGGTCAGGTGTCCCTTTACCTTTTAAAAGAAGTTTAGCGACAGACAAACTAAAATCCTGGTGGTGGGCAGGTAACCGGAGGGGAGGGCCACAGAGAGAGGGAGGTTCCGCCCATATCTGAACGCTGCTCATTGCACGACAGAAGCATTGTGCTCCTTTTGTGCACATCCGTTCTGAAGAATTATCCTCTCTCTTTGCCTCAAGTATCCTCTTCAAAAGCTCACAGCTGGCAGGAGACAAATCAGCGAAGGCCGTCAGACGCGCCCTACAAACAATTGTCTTACATAATCGTCTTTGCCAGTTTGCTGCAATAAGAGCACAGTTGTTTGATGCCAGATTCTCTTTACTTTCATCACGAGCAAAAGGCTTAGGAGGGAGTATCGTGCTTCGTCCTTTTTTTAATTTACTGCTAGCTGCATTGCTCATTTGGAAAGTGGATTTCAGCATCCCCCTCTCTCTCCCCTTCTTTCTAGACACCCGCTTTCTGAAAATTAGGGACGCGGGAACTGGTCTTTTTGCAGTTCCCCAGTCCCCAAGCAACAGGGGAGCCACCGTTCCCCCGTCTCCCGACCTATAGATACACAGCTTCCCTGTCCCCAAAAACCTATGGATTATCTTTTGCATTCCCCAGTGCAGCTCTGTCTGAATTTTCGCCTCGGACATTCCTTAAATCACTGCCTTTTAAAAGTGTCTTTTCCACAGCCACCTCAGGCCATGCCAAATAGAGAAATTATGCCAAAAACAATAAAAACCGTGATGGGTCATTTCCCATCCATGTATAAACATGAATCACTTTTGCTTAGGGCGAGAAGGTTGTTCTTACAGCTTAAAGAAACAAAGAGTTTCTAATTGAAACCGTCCAACGCAGAAATGTTCTATTCCAGCAAGGGCAGCTCGCTTGTGGCTCGGCTCTTTAAAGCGAAATTTCTTTCGCCGGAGAAGTGCTCCGTTAAGGCAGCACAGAAGGAAACGGTTCGATCCCACACTGCCTAGTTTACACACTGGAAGGAAAAATGTAAACGGCACCCCTGAGGATAATAATAATAATAATAATAATAATAATAATAATAATAATAATATTTTATTTGTACCCCACCCATCTGGCTGGTTTCCCTAGCCACTCTGGGCGGCTTCCACAAATACCAAAAATACACTAATATGTCATACATTAAAAACTTCCCTGAACAGGGCTGCCTTCAGATGTCTTTTAAAGATAGGATAGATGCTTATTTCCTTCACATCTGAAGGGAGGGCGTTCCACAGGGCGGGCACCACTACCGAGAAGGCCCTCTGCCTGGTTCCCTGTAGCTTTGCTTCTCGGAATGAGGGAACCACCAGAAGGCCCTCGGAGCTGGACCTCAGTGTCCGGGCAGAACGATGGGGGTAGAGACGCTCCTTCAGGTCTACAGGGCCGAGGCCGTTTAGGGCTTTAAAGGTCAACACCAACACTTTGAATTGTGCTTGGAAACATACTGGGAGCCAGTGTAGGTCTTTCAGGACCAGTGTTATGTGGTCCAGGAAAGAATCTTTTTGCACACAGGACCACACGAAAGGTCCATTATAGGAAAAAGCCAGGCCATTGTCTGCACTGTTCAGTACCATCCGTACACGGACAGGTGGCAGCTTTCAAAGGTTTTAGGCAGGAGTCTTTCTTAGCCCTGTCAGGAGAGGCTGGAGATTGGAGCCCAAGACCTTCCCGATGGGTAACAGGGTGGCACAGTGGTTAGAGTGTCGGGCTACAGCCTGGGAGACCAGGGTTCAAATCTCCAGTTGGCCACAAAGTTCACTGGGTGACATTGGGCCAGTCACTGCCTCTCGGCCAAACGTGCCTCACAGGGTTGTTGTGTGGGAGGTGGAGAACCACAGGTGATAATTTGAGCTCCTTGGAGAAAAAGGTGGGATATAAATGCAAACAAACAAAGAATCTTCCTTACAGCTACAGATTTTCCAGAACAGAGAATATGTGTTGTTATTCCTCAGGCCAGACGATGCTAGACTACAACTCCCATTGAAGGAATGGGTTTCCCAAACTCCAAAACCTGACTGGGCAGTCAGTTTGAAATGGGACCCAAAATCCGCATTTTTCCTTCTCCAAGGGAGCATTTCTAAAATGTTTTAACTTGAGCTCTTGAGCCAAAACCCAGCTGTATAAACAAGTGCTCAAAGCTCTCTCCCTTATCCGTCCATGACGGCAATGAATGGCCTTGTCCATTCCAAAGTAGAGCAGGGATGGCACAGCTGGGTCTTACATCCTGACCACAAAGACCACAGACCTTGTCAGGTCTGACAAGAGACCCAGGAACGGCGCCAGGAGTGCTCTTAGAGTTGGTGACCTCTTGCTCCAAGATAAGAGTTTAGGAACAGGAAGAGGAATACCCTTTTATGGTTAAGAGTGCCGGAGCAGGAACATCTGTGATGTCAACCTGCATGTATAAGCTGACGTGGCTGGATTCCTGGGGAAGGGGGGAGAGGATGTCTGGAGGATATATATACTGCATGTATCTCTCATTTCTTTGGACTTGCTGTGGACTGACCACGCAAGTGCCTTCTGCTATCCGGACAGCAGAATAAACTCTTTCTCTGAATCAACCTCGGTGTCATTTGACTTCCTTCCTCCCTCCCGGGAGCAACGCAGACCCAATCAATAAAGTCTAAGAAGGCTACACCATCATCCTTCACTATTGGACATGCTGGCTGGAGCTGATGGGCGTTGGAGTCCAAAATCACCTGCAAGGCCAGTGACTTTCCAACCCTCCTCTAGACAAGGTACAGTAAAAGGTCTTTTGCCTTAACACCCTACAAGAGTCTGGCTGGCCATGGCTGGCAACCAAGTCCTAGACTCAATAGGCCTCTGAGCATGCGCAGTGTGTTTTTCTTCTACACCCCTGAGCCGCTGCATCATCACACTATTGTTAGACCTGCCCCGGCGATTACCGTATTTTTCGCTCTATAACACGCACCCGACCATAACACGCACGTAGTTTTTAGAGGAGGAATCCGTAGGCATGCCACCCGTAGGCATTCCCTCCATAACACGCACAAACATTTCCCCTTACTTTCTAGGAGGAAAAAAGTGAGCGTTATGGTGCAAAAAATACGGTAATTGATTTGACTGATTGCTTATATTTCTATGCTGTGATTCAAATGATTCCCAAAGCGGCCGACAAACAATAAATAATAGCAGCTTGGTGGCGCAATAACAGAACATCAGAGATACAGCATAAATCACAGTGAAGAATCAACAGGCCGTCAGTGAAACAATTAGAGAACACAGTTTGCAAAGAGACAACTACAAAATAGGCGAAACGTCACAATTGAAGCAAGAGTCGTTTTATATGATTAACGAATCAATGGAACACCTGAAATCTATAAAACAAAATAAACAACGTTAACAAAACAGCAGCCAAAAATGAATGAAGCTGTGTTAAGTTCATACACTGTCCACACACACACACAAACACACACCCCATGACTCTGCCAGAGATGCAGTGCTTACTGAGCCATATTGAAGGAATGGGTTTCCCAAACCCAAAACTGACTGTGCAGGCAGTTTGAAACAGGCACCAAAATCCCTATTTTTCCTTAGCTAAAATCCATTAACTTGAGCTCTGAGTCAATGTATAAACAAAAACCTGGCTGTGCTCAGAGCCCTCTCCTTTATCAGTTTGTGACGGCAAGGATGACCTTGGCTGTTTCAGTGGAGTAGGGATGACATGTCTAGGTCTTATCTTACGTCCTGACGCACAGACCTAGTCCAGGAACAGCGCCAGAGTGTCTTCTTGGAGTTGGTGGCCTCTTGCTCCAAGATAAGAGTAGGAACAGGAATACCCTTTTATGGTTAAGAATACCGGAGCAGGAACATATGTGATGTCAACCTGCATGTATAGGCTGATGTGGCTGGATTCCTGGGGAAGGAGGGAGAGGGTACCTGGAGGATATATATACTGCATGAAACTTCTCACTTCTTTGGGCTTGCTGTGGACTGACCACGCAGGTGCCTTTCTGCTGTTCCGGAGAGCAGAAATAAAGAACTCTTTCTCTGAACCAACCCTCGGTGTCATTTGACTTCCTTCCTCCTGTCCGGGAGCAACGCAGACCCAATCAGTAAAGTCTAAGAAGGCTACAATATGGATACCCTGCCCGCCCCATAGAGAGAAGAGATTCAGGAGAGAGATCCCATGGCTGCCCCTCAAGGCTCCTGGTTAAGGGAATGAGCTGTCAGCTTTGCATGCAGCGGGTCCTGGGTTCAAATGTCAGCAGTTAGGGCTGGAAACGCTCCCCATCTGAAACCCTGGAGAGCTTCTGCCAGTCAGAGCAGACAATACTGAACTAGATGGACCAAGGGTCTGCATAAGGGGCTTTCCTGTGATGTCACAGTGCAAGCAGGCTGACATCTGGCAGTGAGAATCAGGAGGAGAAACAGGATCCGTCCCAAGTTGCTATACATTCGAGGGCACATCTAGCTTAAGCCTGCGATGCCTCTGCCCTCAGCCTGTTACCAGCTGGAGGCTGCCCTTTCCTCACAGACAGTTGGGTTACCACATTCCTTAGCAAGGGGTAGAAGCATCCCAGTTGCCCATCTGCCCACCATTTATAAGGCCAGCCATTAAGGGCCATTGGCCTATTATTTGGTTCCCATGGCAACCCATCACCTCTAATTTACCAAGCAAGGGAATATGCCAAGCCAGATCCGTTGAGGAAGATTCTCTTTCTCTTTTCCAGAATCTTTCTCTTTCTCTCTTCCAGAATCCAGAGAGCCACCAACTTGGAACGGGACCCCGGGAGGACATTTAGTCCAACCCCCACAAATATGTCCAACCTTTTGACATTATAACACAGTGATGAATAAAGGGTAGTTAAGAACATGTGAAGAGACTGCTGGCCACATCCACGCGATACAATTGCAAGACGTTTTAAGCTTCCCCCTCCCCGAGGAATCCTGGGAATTGTAGTTCACCACGCCCGGCAGAGGTACAATTGGCAGCATCCAATTGAACTAAGGTTCCCAGGATGATTCAGGGGAAGCCATGGGCTGTAAAGGTGATACGAGACCTGTTCAGGAGCCATATCCAACTCCCACCCACATATATTTTGGGGGGGGTATCTGCTCTGCTCAAAGGTGCCAGGTCTCAAATGCTGTAATCATGTAGGGGGCCCCAGATGGTTAACACTCACACCCACACCCTGCTCAGAGCTTGCGAGAGCCACTGTGGTGTAGTGGTTAAGAGCGGTGGACTCGTAATCTGGTGAACCGGGTTCGCTTCCCCGCTCCTCCACATGCAGCTGCTGGGTGATCTTGGGCCAGTCACACTTCTCTGAAGTCTCTCAGCCCCACTCACCTCACAGAGTGTTTGTTGTGGGGGAGGAAGGGAAAGGAGAATGTTAGCTGCTTTGAGACTCCTTAAAGGGAATGAAAGGCGGGATATCAAATCCAAACTCCTCCTCTTCTTCTTCTTCTTCTTCTTCTTCTTCTTCTTCTTCTTCTTGCAATAATGAGAAGTCACCTCCCCAAGACTTCCCCCAGACCCCATGCAAAATAATAATAATAATAATAATAATAATAATAATAATAATAATAATAATAATAATAATATTTATGCCCCGCCCTTCCCGGTTCAGAAAACCAGGTTCAGGGCAGCTAACAACAAATTTAAAACACTTAATTAATGCTACAAAAAAAAACCCAGCATAAAATACGGTATAAAACATGAATAACAATAAAATAAAAAATCAATTTAGGGGGGAAATCCATCCAATAAACATTAGATGATCCCCAGGGCTAGCTGGCTAAATTAGTCCTATTCGAGCCAGCAAGGAGACCAGGGGAGAATTAGCTGTGGAATTCCAGAGCGGGTATTCTTCATAAAAAGGGGAGGGGGAGGGAAGGAAGGGGAATAAAAGATCAGGCTAAGTTCAAATTGAAAGCCAGGCGGAATAGCTCTGTCTTACAGGCCCTGCAGAAGGAAGTTAAATCCTGCAGGGCCCTGGTCTCATGGGACAGAGCATTCCGCCAGGTCGGAGCCATCACTGAAAAGGCCCTGGCCCCGGTGGAGGATAATCTGACTTTCTTAGGGCCCAGAACCTCTAAACTATGATTATTCATGGACCTTAAGGTCCTCTGCAGGGCAGACCAGGAGAGGCGGTCCCGTAAATACGAGGGCCCTAAGCCAAAAGAAGACAACACAGATAACTCCAAGGTAATGCAGTGCCCTGCTACCTGGAAGCAGCTGCAGGATCAGGCCGGTGGCCCACCGAGTCTAGGATCCTCTTCTCACAGTGGCCAACCAGATGCAGGATCCAAGCCCAAGAGCAACTCTCTCCTCCTGCGGTTTCCAGCAACTGGTACCCAAAAGCATCACTGTCTCCAACTGAGGAGGGAGATATGAGCCACCAGGACTCAAAGCCATCTTGTAGACCTCTTGGCCACCAGAGACGAATGGCAGATTTAAATTGGCGGATTATGCCGAAATAGCAAAAATTACTGGAAGAATCAGAAATCAGGGAAACCAACATTTTAATATCTTAAAAAGCAGAGACATCACCTTGCCAACAAAGGTCCATTATAGTTAAAGCCAAGGTTTTCCCAGTAGTGATGTATGGAAGTGAGAGCTGGACCATAAAGAAGGCTGATCGGCGAAGAATGGATGCTTTTGAATTCTGGTGCTGGAGGAGACTCTTGAGAGTCCCATGGACTGCAAGAAGATCAAACCTCTCCATTCTTAAAGAAATCAGCCCTGAGTGCTCACTGGAAGGACAGATCCTGAAGCTGAGGCTCCAAGACTTTGGCCACCTCATGAGAAGAGAAGACTCCCTGGAAAAGACCCTGATGTTGGGAAAGATGGAGGGCACAAGGAGAAGGGGACGACAGAGGACGAGATGGTGGGACAGTGTTCTCAAAGCTACCAGCATGAGTTTGACCAAACTGCGGGAGGCAATGGAAGACAGGAGTGCCTGGCGTGCTCTGGTCCAGGGGGTTACGAAGAGTCGGACACGACTAAACGACTAAACAACAACAACAACAACATTTTAATAAAGAACGGGGGAAGTTTATAATTGACCTTTAAAACCATTGGAAACAGTTAAAGTTGTTAGAAGGATAGGAATAACACTTGCAGTTCAATGTTGAATTTTGGATATAACGGAGAGGGAAACGATTTGGATTGTTATAAAAGATGCAGGAGGAAATGATTAACAACCGGACCCACAAAGGGGAGGAGGGAAGCCCTGGAGATTCTATGTAATCTTGTCTTTAGGTTGTATGTTGGATATGTGATTGTAAAGCTGTAATTTGAAAAATCAAATAAATATTATTATTATTATTGTTTTAAAAAACCCACAAAGCTCTGAGCAAGGTCCCTGCCTCATACAAGTCACTCCATCCAGCTCAGTCTTGTGCACTCTGACAGAGCTCTCCGGGGGTTTCAAGGAAGGAGTCTCTGCAGATGCCAGGAATCGAACCCAGCACCTTCTGCATGGCAGAGCACAGGCTCTACCAATGAGCTACCATTTCTGACCCAGTGGGTGTCCCACTGGAAGAGGCAGGACACCCTGCAGGCCTCTGCAATAATGCTCCCCGCCTCCCGGCCACTGACATATGGGAATGGGACTGTAGTGGCAGAGTGCTTTGCATGCAGAAGGTTCCAGGGTCAAGCCCTGCAAAGATCTGGTTTCATAGCTAATTGTAGAGTTGGAGGGGGCCACGAGGGTCATCTAGCCCAACCCCCTTGCAACGCAGGAAACCTTCGCCCCAACCCGGGGCTCAAGCCCACGACCCTGGAATTAACAGTCTGATGCTCTACCGACTGAGCTAAAGAGAGAGTCAGAATGCAGAGTCCTTGGCTAAGATGGACAAATAGTTTCACCTGAATTGAGGCAGCTGGCTATACCATCAGATTCTGCATGGTTCCAGGCAAGAAATCTCTCCCGGGTCCACCTGGAGGTGCCAAGGTCTGAACTTGGGGCCTTCTGCATGAAAGGCAGCTGCCTTAACAAAGAACTATGGCATTTGCTTTAAAAACAGCAGCAAGTTTCCAGTCCTCATTGTCCATTCAAACAAGAACCAAGGAACCTGCCTTAACCACCTTCCGCACCATTGCAAAGGCTCCCAGGGGCTCCCAGTCCTTTGCTAACCTGGCGGTTGTGCCTCGCGGCCTTTTGGGGTGCACCATACCAAATCAGATGGTGACAGCAGCCACGAAATTAAAAGACGCCTGCTTCTTGGGAGAAAAACAATGACAAACCTAGACAGCATCTTAAAAAGCAGAGACATCACCTTGCCAACAAAGAAGAATTGATGCTTTTTGAATTATAGTGCTGGAGGAGACTCTTGAGAGTCCCATGGACTGCAATAAGATCCAACCTCTCCATTCTGAAGGAAATCAGCCCTGAGTGCTCACTGGAAGGACAGATCCTGAAGCCGAGACTCCTTCATGAGAGTCCACCTCATGAGAAGAGAAGACTCCTTGGAAAAGACCCTGATGTTGGGAAAGATGGAGGGGACAAGGAGAAGAACTTTGCTTCAGGAAGAGAACGGAAATCGTGCTCCGGCGGTGCGGCGGCAGCAGGAGGCCCCATTAGCTAAAGTGTTGCTTCAGGTTAGGAACAGTTTCAGGTTATGTACAGACCTCCGGAATGAATTAAGTACTTAACCCAAGGTACCACTGTAATGGAAACATCCAATATCGTACGATGCTGTTCCCAGGACACCACAAACCGTAGCAGTCTTTCTGCTCACTTTCACCACTGCCATGGTTGCACGTGTGATTTAAGAACTTCAGGTTGTACAGCCACCCTTAAAATGCCTTTTTAACACCCATAATGTGCCATTTCATGCTTTCTGCCAGAATTGCAAAAAAGAAGAAGCAGCGAAAAGCCAAAGAACTACATCCGAATTTCCACTGCAGTGAATTAAGACAGAGAAGCCAAGACAAATTAGACAAATGAACGTTCATCTTATCGTTCCGATGGCAAAGCGCTGGCATGTGGTTTTCTTAGCAGAGACAAAATCCTTTCCATTCTGCACAAAACAAGCCGCACTCCTCACTGCAGGTAGATGAAAGGTTATAAAAGTTGCCCGTAAAAACTTGAATATTGGCCTCCTCTCAGGATCATGTTGAGCTCTAATAAATGCCAGTGGTCCCTTTCTGGACTGCTAATCAAAGCGGTGACAGATCTCCAGTAGATTCAGATGATAAAAGATAATGCTGCTAATGTTTATTTGTAGGTGGCAAATTATTATTGCTGTTATTCCACCAAACAATAATAATAATCACGGGGCCTGTTATTAATACACCAGCTTAGGCACTTTTGGCTTTCTACTAAATAGGTTTATACATGTTTAAAATAAATAAAAATCTTGAAACTTTTCCAGGAAAGTTGCACCGCTGCAGAATGTGGAATCGCGGTGTGTTTTTTCTAAATAGCTTGGCCGTAATCCAAGACCGTCTTCACAATGCAATTCTGCACATATCTGCTTAGCTGCAATGGGGCTTACTCCCAGGTAAGCAGACAAAAGACTGCAGGCTTAAATATGCTAAAATCAGTGCAAAGGACGGGGCTTTCAGAGCACTTTCTACCTCTGAATTTCACCACCCCGAACACCAGCCATGGCTGGGGCCAAAACCTTTTCAAAATCCCTCTAGGCTGATAACCTGTCGGCGGATCATGTGGCAGTGAGTCCCACAAGCTCATTATGTGCAAAGAAGTGCCCCCCCCCCGTTTGTCCACCCAAGGCACCACTTCAAGCACCTCTGTCGTGTCCGCCAGCTCTCAGGAGTCCCTCCACAGCCGCAATCTGTGCCTCCTGCTTCACAGGGCCGACCTCCCCGCACGATTACTGCAGCCCCATCCCGCGGGCAGCCCGTTCCCACGTGCCCCTCGACACTTGATGCGGCAAGTCCTCAAGAGCTGCTAGCCAGCAGCAGCAGCAAACCTCTCTTTCACACGTGCACACACACACACACACACACACACTGCAGGCTCCTTAGTGCTTTTACGCACACATACACCCCAAATACAACCTTTTTAAAAAAAAAACCTGTGCACAATTTTGCAACAACCACCCTCCACAGCGCATCACAAAGCAGCTTAAAATGCAAAAGGGGTCTGGAGAGGGCACCCCCCCAGCAAGGAAGACACAGACCAGCCGCCCCCTCCATCGCACTTTCTCTTCCACCCCTCCCACTTTCCAGCTGCAAAAGGAGTGGGGGGGGGAGCGTGTAAACGTAAGAGATGGAGGAATCCTGGCTTGTTCTCTCCCCCCCGCACCCCCCCCACCAAGGAGTCACTTACTTACTTCTCTGCAGTTTCCTCCCCCCCCCCCGGAGAAACAGACCCGTCAAAAAAAAATAATTCGAAATACCCCCCCCCCTTCCAAGATCCTTTGCCCCCCCCCCTCCCCGGATCGCGGCGCTCGCGCTCACTTTTCTGGCTGGAATAGCCCGGGTAGTATCCATAGTAGCCGGTGATGCGCAGGATCCGGTCCTCGATCGTGGCCACCCCGTTGGGCGCCGCCTTGACGTCCATGCAGAGCGGCTGCGGGGGCAGCTCGGCCGGGGACAGCGGCGGCGGAGCCAGCCCGGGACGGCGCAGGGGGGAGCCGGGGGGGCGGCGGAGGCGGACACGACCCGGGGGCGCCGCGATCCGTCTGCGCTCGGGGATGCCTGCGCTGCTGCTACTGCTGCTGCTGCTATCGCTGCTTCTCCACCGTGCAAAGAGCGGCTCCTCCGCATGATCGCAGAGGCTGCAGCCTCTCTCTCTTCTCCCCCCCCCCCTTCCACTTCTCCCTCCCCTCCCTCCCTCCCTCTCGCCAGCTGAGCCAACCTCCTCCTCCGTCCAAATGCGCCCCCCAATACGCACCCACGCCGGCCACTTAGAAGTTTTTGCGCACTTTCCCCCAGGGCTATCCAGTCCCCCTCCCTATTCGTGCTCCTTTTTTGGGGTGGGGAGACACAGCCACAACGCAGCTGCAAAGCACCGGCAGCGAGCAAAAGTTTGGTAGGATGGGGGGGAGGGATGGGGGGGAATGGACCAGGCGTGTTGTGGGTCGTGTTTTGCCTCCTCGTTGAAGACCCGTTAAAAGCATCAGGAGAGCCAAGTTTGTGGTAAGGGGGGCGGGAAGAGAAACGTGGCTTCTAGAGGTGGGGATTGGGGGGCCAAATGGACCGAGCGGCTGTGTCGTCTTTTGTGGGGGGGGGGGGACGGGACGTTGGTATCCTGCCTCCTCACTGAAGCCCAGAGCATGAGAGGAGCAAAAGTTTGGAAAGACAGGAGAGGATAGACGTGAGCTCAATAAGTTGGGGGGGGGGAATTTTAACGATAATCCAGTCCAAACTCCTGCAATGCAGAGAATATGCAGCTGTCCCATACGGGGAACAAACCTGCAGTACCAAAGGAGCCAACTACTAGGGGGTATGGGGTCTCTGGCCCCCACAATAAAATATTTGGGGGAGCCACAAAGTTGATGGGCGCTCCCACTCAAATGGTGTGTGTGTGTGCACTGCATCATGTGATCAGTTGCGTGGGGCGGGGCTTACCTAAAGGTAAAGGTACCCCTGACCATTAGGTCCAGTCGCTGACGACTCTGGGGTTGCGGCGCTCATCTCTCTCTGTAAACGAAGGCAGCCGGCATACAGCTTCCGGGTCATGTGGCCAGCATGACTAAGCCGCTTCTGGCGAACCAGAGCAGCGCACGGAAACTCCGTTTACCTTCCCGCTGGAGCGGTACCTATTTATCTACTTTCACTGGTGTGCTTTCGAACTGCTAGGTGGGCAGGAGCAGGGACCGATCGACGGGAGCTCACCCCATTGCGGGGATTCGAACTGCTGTACTTCCGATCAGCAAGAAGCACACTGAACACTCTGAAGTGTTATAGATAAAGGTAAAGGGACCCCTGACCATTAGGTCCAGTCACGGATGACTCTGAGGTTGCAGCGCTCATCTCGCTTTATTGGCCGAGGGAGCCGGTGTACAGTTTCCAGGTCATGTGGCCAGCATGACTAAGCCGCTTCTGGAGAACCAGAGCAGTGCACGGAAACGCCGTTTACCTTCCCGCCAGAGTGGTACCTATTTATCTACTTGCACTTTGACGTGCTTTCGAACTGCTAGGTGGGCAGGAGCTGGGACTGAACAAGGGGAGCTCACCCTGTCACGGGGATTCGAACCGCCGACCTTCTGATCAGCAAGCCCTAGGCTCAGTGGTTTAGACCACAGCGCCACCCACATCATGTGATCAACTGTGTGGGGCAGGGCTTACCTAGGCCCCCACTATATTTCGTTCAAGTTGGCATCTCAGCCCCACTGACTCTAAACAGCTGTCAGCCCAAGCATTCACAGTCCCAGTGGGCCAGCCAGGTACAACCGTGAGTATAATTACTCCATTGGAAAGCGGGTCACTGTTGCCAAATGGTCATTAAAACCCTCTATTTTAACCCATCTCAGCTTTGAGCAGGTGTGGTAAAAATAGCAACACTAGGCATTATATTCCTACAATGCACTGCCTATTTTTATGATTTATTTTAAGGAGACTTCCTTCTGGTCTTTGCTTCTTGCAGGATCACATTTTTTAAACAAATATATACACATTATTTGAAACTGCGGACACCATGGCTTAGAATTCCTTGTATTATTATTAATTTTCACAAAAACATTGCATTAAAAAAGCATGAAATAAAACATTTAAAACAACCATATACACAATCAGTATTGAATCCACAGTATGGGATTATTTGAATCCCATGAGTTCCCTCCATCCTTTCCCTTCCCCTGGTTACTTTATATTATTTTCATTCATGCACTTCAATAAAGTCTTTATCGCTGATCACTTCCAATTTTTGTACGTTGTATATACGGTAATATTACAAGTGTTCTTTAAAAAATCCTGCTAATGTATTAATTTGTGTGCATTGCTTTTGTAAATATGCAATAAACATTTCATATGGCTTAGAATCTGACCAGGCACTCAAGGTTTCATTGGTAGAAAATATGAACAGGTAGCTCAGGGGTCGGCAGCCTAAGGCCCATGGGCCACAAGCAGCCCATGGGGGTCATTTAACCGGCCCATGGACCCTTGCCACCCATTCGGTCAGCTCCTGTGTGCCGTGCTAAACTGGTGTGGAGCAGAGAGGGGATTGCCTTCCACGATGCTGGCCGGCTTCCCATTGGCTGCAGGAAGCTCCTGCAGCCAATGGGAAGCTGAGCACGCCTCCTCCACGCCAGAAGGAGCACCGGAAATAGCGTTTGCACATGCATGCGCACGCACACACACACCCCAGCCAACTGCAGTGTCTGCAAGACCATAAACTGGCCCAAGCCACAACTTTGCCGACCCCTGAGGTAGATACTCCGTATCTGTATGTCTGATTGTAGCTACCCTCTAAATGTTCACATATGTACCAGTGTTCTTCAACATCAACTTCACTGAACTGGTCATGTTGTGCAGATGCCCAATTATCATCTTCCAAAGCAACTACTCTATTCCAAACTTAAAAATGGAAAGCATCATGCTGGTGGTCAACAGAAGAGGTTTAAAGACTCTCTCAAGGCAAAGCTAAAAAAATGTAGTATAAACACCGACAACTGGGAAACACTGGCCTGCGAGTGCTCCAGTTGGAGAACAGCCTTGACCAAAGGTGTCATGGGCTTTGAAGACACTCGAACTCAGGATGCAAAGGAGAAACCTCTAAACTATGGTTCTTCGTGGACCTTAAGGTCCTCTGCGGGGCAGACCAGGAGAGGCAGTCCCGTAAATACGAGGGCCGTAAGCAACAAAGGACTTCTATGATCTGAACTGCATTGCTTTACTGTAGCTTGCTCTTACAACAGTTCACTCATCCCAGTATGCAAGAGAGAGGAACCCACACAGCGGAAATGGACTAAGGCAGAGGTTTTTAAACTGTGGTTGCCAACCTGGTGCCCAGAAATCTCCACACAGTTACAACTGGACCCACGCCAGTAGCAAAACAAGCCTGACACCTGGGGAATTTTGAGCACGGCTCTGATAGAACATTGTCATCCTGGCTAGTAAAGCTTGATAGCCTTTTCCCCTCCACGAATTTGTCCAATCATTAACGGCATCCAAGTTGATGGCCGTTACTGTGGCAGTGAGTTCCATAGTTTTAACTATGTGCTTTGTGAAGAAGTTCTTTCTTTAATCTCCTTTGAATCTTCTAATATTCATCTTCATTGCCTACGAGTTCCAGTGGTACAAGAGAGGGAGAACAAACCTTTTCTCTATTCACTTCGTCTGTGCCAGGCATAATTTCATAAATTTCATGTCTCTTCCTCCTCTCACTTTCTCTAAGCGACAAAAGTCCCAAACACTGCAACCTTCCTTCACCGGAGAGTTGTTCCGTCTCCTTGATCATTTTGGTTGTCCTTTTCTGAACCTTTTCCAACTCTGCAATATCCTTTTTGAGGTGAGGCGACCAGAACGGCGCACGGTGTTCCATCTGCGGTCAGGTAATGGATTGGTACAATGGCATTGTGATGTTGACAGTTCTATTTTCAATTCCTTCCCCAATTGTCTGTGCTTT
Organism: Podarcis liolepis; assembly: GCF_965112155.1. NCBI lineage: Eukaryota > Metazoa > Chordata > Lepidosauria > Squamata > Lacertidae > Podarcis > Podarcis liolepis. The sequence goes on along the minus strand of NC_139554.1, from coordinate 6,343,889 downwards.
CTTTGTGGGGCTGGCGGATGGAGAGTCAGCGCACAAGATTCCACCTCATAGCTGGACTGGTGAGGAAAATGCCCTATGCTAAGGAACTCCACTTGAACTCATAGGCACTCAGCCCCCTGGAGCACCAACATTTTTGTAAGCCGGGGGGGGGGGGACTCTCCAGTCCTCTTTCTCTGGCTCTTCTAACTATCCCCAGGACACACACCCTGCCTAGCCACACCCGCTTTCCCCAGGCCACGCCTCTCGCAGCCTCTGCCGCCCATCCTTGAGTGTTCTTACCTAACAGGAGTGTAAGGTAAAGGTAAAAGGACCCCTGACCATTAGGTCCAGTCGTGACCGACTCTGGGGTTGCGGCGCTCATCTCGCTTTATTGGCCGAGGGAGCCGGCGTACAGCTTCCGGGTCACGTGGCCAGCAGGACTAAGCCGCTTCTGGTGAACCAGAGCAGCGCACAGAAATGCTGTTTACCTTCCCAACAGAGCGGTACCTATTTATCTACTTGCACTTCGTGCTTTTGAACTGCTAGGTTGGCAGGAGCAGGGACCGAGCAACGGGAGCTCATCCCGTCGCGGGGATTCAAACCGCCCACCTTCTGACCAGCAAGTCCTAGGCTCTGTGGTTTAACCCACAGCGCCACCAGGCACATTGGAGTTAACTCTTTGTCAGTGAGAACAGGATTGGCACAGACTTGGCGGAGTGTCAGGCCGAATGAGCACAGCAGCTCACCCCGGTAGGTCTTGCCCCATGAATCACTTGCCAAGGCTAAAGGTCCGTTCCTCCCCAGAGCTGTCCATGTCTCCTCCTTTCCTGGGTTTCTTCCAAGCAATCAGAGACTGTGCCTGCATGAAGCCAACCTCTCCTCTGCCCTTTTCACACCTCTTCTGGTTCTGGGAGACATGCAGGAAGGGAGCCTGTAGTAGGGTTACCAGACATCCCTGGTTCCCGGGGACAGTCCCCGGATTTGCAGATCTGTCCCCAGACAAATTCCGTCCCCGGAATGTCCCCAGATTTGCAAATCGGTCTCCGGGAAATGTGACCGCGGCAGCCTCAGCAGCCCGGAGCCGGCCTGTTAGCACAGTTGGCTCTGGCTGGCTTCAGGAGTTTCTCGCTGCCATGGCGCCCGCCATTTTTCCTGCGCCACAGCAGCAGGCAGTGAGCAGCTCCTGAAGCCAGCCAGAGCCAATTGCACTACCAGGCTGGCCCCTCCTGGGCAACGGCCGCCCGCCCATGACTCCCGAGCCTCCCCTGATCTGTCAGAACAAAGGGGGAAGGGGGAAGGAGATCGGGGAAGGCTCAGGAGTCATGGGCGCACAGCGCCGTTGCCCAGTTTTTAAAAAAACTCTGCGCATTTATGTTTCGCAGGGAAGGGGGGAGGATGTTAGTATATTTCCGTTCTACTTTAAATGGTCAGGCATGATTGTTGTGTATCACATGCCTGGGAACTTCAGTTTTGTATATAGTTTTTGTTCCGGCTGTTTTTTCTGGTCACGGAGGCAAGCAGTCATGTTTTTCCTTTGCTCTGATCTACGTTGAATAAAGCTGTAAATATGCTCTCCTGTCTGAATCTTCCATTGTGGAGACTGCTGAAAAGGGTGTGCACAAGTCTTGGAATGTCCCTGACTGACTGACTGACTGATTGACTGACACTGTTCCACGGGAGACAGGCTCATTGACTGACACTGTTCCACGGGAGACCGGTGATCGTCTGGAGATGATTGGAGCCTGCCTGATGGCTCCGTCTCCCTGGCAGTATCCCAACAGAAAGAAGCGTGTTGCACCTTTGTAGAAAATGCATGTGTGCTTGTGCCCAGGGTCTTTTGCCTCACCATCCCCACTACTGACTCCCTGTTGCTACTCAGCTTCAAAAAAAAAAAGTGTCCCTGATTCACTGAAAAAAATCTGGTAATCATAACTTGTAGCAGCAGGAGAGGGTGGCCCTCTGGCTTCTTCCCCAGCCTGTCTCATCTCTGCCTTTTGGCCACCTTCCTCTCCTGCTTCAGCTTCTACCTCTGATTCTGCACTGCTCTCTGCCACAGACTCCTCCAGCTCACTAAGGCCTGTTAGCTCTCCAGCTACTGACACCTCCTCCTCCCCATCTTCTCCCTCTTCTCCCTCTGACCTCTCTTCTTTGTCCCACCACCACCGCCTGGGCTCTGAGCCTTCTTCCCCTGGGGGTTCGCCAGCTGGTTCTTCCCCACCATTCCTCTGCGTCCAACCAATCCACGATAATACCTAACTGGAATGTGCCCTTGAACCAGAGGTGCCAGCTTGCGGGGGCGATTGAGGGGGGGCATGTCGCGCATGTGATGTCAGGACATCTGGAGGGGCCGAACGCGGTGGCCGTGCAGCGTCAATGGCTGACATCTCCTCCTCTTGGTGCCACCACTGGCAGGAGGCTGCTTCAAACCTCTGCTGTAGCAGCAGGAGGAGGAAAAGGAGTCTCAGTGCTTTTTGGACTTTGGGGGGGTCCCAGCACCAGCCCCCAAAATATAAGGGGGACCAAAAGGGCTCAGCCCTATGGAGCTGGCACCCATGCCTTGAACTCTGGTATTGCCAATAATAATAATAATAATAATAATAATAATAATAATAATAATAATTCTTTTATACCCGGCCCATCTGGTTGGGTTTCCCCAGCCGCTCTTGTTTGGCTGGATGGAAGATATAGACAACTGTGCACAAAATACTGGTCTACTGTGCAGAGGTAAAACACATATTCATTGCACCACCCATCAGCTGCATGTGGCCCTTGCGAGGTTGCACAGTAGAAAATGTGGCCCTCGGGTTAGGAAAAAAACCTCACCATTGTTGTAAGTGGAAAGGCTAGACAGTGCCGGATTTAAGGAGGTGCGGGCAGTTATCCCGCACAGGGTGCCGAGCTAAGGAAGCTCATAATAATAATAATAATAATAATAATAATAATAATAATAATAATAATTTAAAACCCTATATTTATACCTAGACAGCATCTTAAAAAGCAGAGACATCACCTTGCCAACAAAGGTCCGTATAGTTAAAGCTATGGTTTTCCCAGTAGTGATGTATGGAAGTGAGAGCTGGACCATAAAGAAGGCTGATCGCCAAAGAATGGATGCTCTTGAATTCTGGTGCTGGAGGAGACTCTTGAGAGTCCCATGGACTGCAAGAAGATCAAACCATTCTGAAGGAAATCAGCCCTGAGTGCTCACTGGAAGGACAGATCCTGAAGCTGAGTCTCCAGTATTTTGGCCACCTCATGAGAAGAGAAGACTCCCTGGAAAAGACCCTGATGTTGGGAAAGATGGAGGGCACAAGGAGAAGGGGACAACAGAGGACGAGATGGTTGGACAGTGTTCTCGAAGCTACCAGCATGAGTCTGACCAAACTGCGGGAGGCAGTAGAAGACAGGAGTGCCTGGCGTGCTCTGGTCCATGGGGTCACGAAGAGTCGGACACGACTAAAAGACTAAACAACAACATAGTTATACAGGTACCTACTCAGGTCCAGTTTTGTATGGGCGACTGAGTTGCTGCAGCTATGGCGTAGCACACTTGAGAGCATGTGCAGAATGGAAAGGAAGAGGGCATGCAAAATCAGAAATATTTAAAGGAGCGCCACGTTACCAGAGTCTAACCCTGGACTAACCTACAGCAGCCCACAAGGCGTGTAATTAACATCATGAATTGTCTTTAAAAGGCTGGGTCCTCCCTACATTTTGAAGCACACAAGCACCTGTCAAATACCTGAGAAAAATCTAGCGGTAAAGAGAGATGCCAAGTCCTTCAGGGCAATGCATAGTCCATCCAATAATATCTCAATTATGTCACTTGAGTAAAAATTGCCAAGGGCGTTTGGACAAGCCTCTCTTTGTTCAGAGGTTACCTTCCGAGAGTTACAACATTATATCTTGTGGGCAAAATGAACGGGGTATTTGTAGTGGGAAGAAGTGAAAGATGGGCACTCAGGCTGCCAGGTGACAAATTTGGCATCCCCGGAATTTTCAGGGGGGCAGCCAAGGCGAGGGATGAACCTCTTTTACAGCCCATTTAAAGGTAAAGGGACCCCTGACCATTAGGTCCAGCCGTGGCCGACTCTGGGGTTGCGGTGCTCATCTCGCTTTACTGGCCGAGGGAGCCGGCGTACAGCTTCCGGGTCATGTGGCCAGCATGACTAAGCCGCTTCTGGCGAACCAGAGCAGTGCACAGAAACGCCGTTTACCTTCCCGCCGGAGCGGTACCTATTTATCTACTTGCACTTTGACGTGCTTTCGAACTGCTAGGTTGGCAGGAGCTGGGACTGAACAACGGGAGCTCACCCCGTCGCAGGGATTCGAACTGCCGACCTTCTGATCAGCAAGTCCTAGGCTCTGTGGTTTAGCCCACAGCGCCATCCATGGGGATAGCCAAACTGGGAAAGCCCAAGTCCACATGGCTTCTCCTCAATCTGCACCTTCAACAAACTACAGATCCCATAATTCTTTAAAAAGGAAAGCATGTGCCGTGTGTGTGTGTGTGTGTGTGTGTGTGTGTGTGTGTGTATGGCATGCAGGGGGGCACCATTCCTTCCCCCCATAATGCCCCTCTGAGCAATACTAGGCCATTCCGTAGACTCACACAGAGAATCATTGCCACCATCGTTTTGCGGAGGGAGCTGCTGCACTCAGGGTACTGTTTGTGACCTTCCACTGTAGGTAAAGGTAAAGGACCCCTGGACAGCTAAATCCAGTCGAATTTGGCCATGGGGTGCAGCACTCCTCTCCATTTTCAGGCCGAGGAATCTGGCGTTTGTCCACAGACAGTTTTCCGGGTCATGTGGCCAGCATGAATAAACCGCTTCTGGTGCAACAGGACACCATGACGGAAACAAGGTTGCACGGAAACACCGTTTACCTTCCCGCCGGAGCGGTACCTATTTATCTACTTGCACTGGTGTGCTTTCAAACTGCTAGGTTGGCAGGAGCTGGGACAGAGCAACGGGAGCTCACACCGTTGCGCGGATTCGAACCGCCAACCTTCTGATCAGCAACCCCAATAGGCTCAGTGGTTTAGACCACAGCACCACCCGCCTCCTTCTGGTGTAGGAATGAGATGCTGGACCAATAGGCCATATGGACTGGCAGTGGCTCTCCTGGGTTTTAGACAGGGCACATTCCTGGTTTCAAATTGGGTTGGGGACCACGTGTAGGGATTCCTGCATAGCAGGGGGCTGGACTAGATGATGATGATGATGATGATGATGATGATGATGATGATGATGATGATGATTTATTATTTATACCCCGTCCATCTGGCTGGGTTTCCCCAGCCACTCTGAGTGGCTTCCAACCGAATATTAAAAACAATACAGCATCAGGCATTAAAAACTTCCCTAAACAGGGCCGCCTTCAGTTGCCTTTTAAAAGTAAAATAGTTGTTTATTTCCTTGACGTCTGATGGGAGGGCGTTCCACAGGGAAGGCGCCACTACCGAGAAGGCCCTCTGCCTGGTTCCCTATAACCTCACTTCTCGCAGGGAGGGAACTGCCAGAAGGCCCTTGGAGTTGGACCTCAATGTCCGGGCAGAACGATGGGGGTGGATAACCCTCAGGATCTTTTTCAACTCTCATCCATCCACACAGCCTTTACTGAGGTGGGGGCAGATTTTTTTTTGGTGTCACCCCAGCTTTTTGGCCCATGAAATCGATAGAAACTGGCTTCCCGATACTTCTGCATTTTCTTATTCTGGGTGCAAGGTAGATTTTTTATTTTATTTTAAAGGTAAAGAATCCCTGGACGGTCCGACAATCAGATCCTCCGTCTCAGCAGAAGGAAAGAAAAGCAATTATGATCAAAATGCTACTTAGCGGCCCAAGGTGCAATCATTACGTCCCCACTGACTGTTGCCGGCTTAGCATCTCAAAACAGCATCAAAGGACTGCGCAGGCATTAGCAGGCTAATGAAACGCCAAAACTCCTTTTCCCTGAGCTGGGCTTTGAACGAGCTGGTCATTGGCCCGGGAGCCTCCCAGGGATTCTGCTGACCTCTCAGTTTTATGCTGAGATAGGTGAGAGGGTTTAATTGATTTCTCGCACTGCCCCGTTTGGGACAATTTAGCATCCCTAAAAACAATCAGCCGCAGCATCCATCAGGCCCCATCCCAGATTGATTTTAGCCAGGCAGTAAAGACGTCTCTTTTCCATGTGGCTTTTAATGGCTTTTAATATGCAGCTGAAAGTTTTAATTCTGCTTCACTTTAAGTTAAGCAGAAGGCTGGGTGCGGTTTGTACGGAAGGTAAGGCTCAGAGCAGGGGTCAGCAAACTTTTTCAGCAGGGGGCCGGTCCACTGTCCCTCAGACCTTGTGGGGGGCCGGATTATATTTTGAAGGGGGGGAAATAAACGAATTCCTATGCCCCACAAATAAACCAGAGGTGCATTTTAAATAAAAGCACATATTCTTCTCATGTAAAAACACCAGGCAGGCCCCACAAATAACCCAGAGGTGCATTTTAAATAAAAGGACACATTTCACTCATGTAAAAACACTCTGATTCCTGGACCATCCATGAGCCGGATTGAGAAGGCGATTGGGCCGCATCCGGCCCCCAGGCCTTAGTTGGCCTACCCATGGCTTAGAGATACCCCCTGTATGGAACCCGGGAGCGCTGCTGCCAATCTGTGTAGACAATAGAATCGTAGGATTGTAGAGTTGGAAGGGACCCCGAGGGTCATCTAGTCCAACCCCCTGGAGGGCAGGAATCTCAGCTGAAGTATCCATGACAGATGTCCATCCAACCTCTGCTAGAAAACCCCCAAGGAAGGAGAGTCCATCACCTTTTGAGGGAGACCATTCCCTTGTCAAACAGCTCTTACTGTCAGAAAGTTTTTCCTGGTGTTTAGCTGGAATCTCCGTTCTTGTACCTTGAAGCCACGGGTTCGAGTCCTACCCTTCGGAGCACAAAGGGGAAGGGAAGGAGACGCACCTGAAGGTTATAACGATAAAGGATGAGGAACAAGCTGCAAAGTTCCAAGTCATTTCCAAGCCCTCCTGTTCGGGGAATCTCTTCTTTTCCTTCCGTAGACATGCTGGGCATATATAAATATTGGCGGTCATAATAAGGTAGAAGAAACTCATCCTGCAGAATTGCTCCTGTGGCTCTTGTCCAAGCCACAAGGAAGAGCAGCCAGGACATGGCAGTCCATTTAGAGGCGACATTCGGAGACTCCTTAAGAATGTCAACAGCCTCTTAGCTGTTGCCATTCTGTCTGCTTTTGGGGGACGTCAACCTAGTCTTCCTTTTAGGATTGTTATCTGTTTGTATTAAAACACTGTGTAAGGATTTGGTTTAACAAAACCATTTTTCCTGTACATCAGGAGTCACAAAACCCTGGGTCTCCAGGTGGTTAATTCCAGCTACGACCTGGTGGAATGCTCTGTCCCATGAGACCACGGCCCTGGAGGATTTAACTTCCTTCCGCAGGGCCTGTAAGACAGAGCTAACAACACAGCTCCCATTCTAGGGCCATAGCTCAGTGGCAGAGCATCTGCCTTGCATGTAGAAGGTCCCGGGTTCAAATCCTGGCATGTCCGTAGGGGAATAGGAGGGTTCCCTGCCTGAACCTTTGTAGAGCTACCAGTGGCGTAGCATGGGGGGTGCAGGGGGGGGCCGTCCGCACCAGGCGCAACATCTGGGGGTTAAGGTTAGGGGGCGCAAATCCACGGGTTAGGGGGCGCAAATCCACAGGTTAGGGGGCGCAAATTACTTGCCTTGCCCCGGGTGCTGACAACCCACGCTACGCCACTGAGAGCTACTGCCCTTCAGTAGGGACAATGCTGTAGTAGATGGAAGACTCCTACGTTCTTGAACCAATGGGGCTGTGAACTTTCTCTTGTCTCTGAAAGAACCGAATTGAGGAACATATTCGGGGCTGCTCCCTTCGAAGAAGCTCTGCGTAAGTAGAACGAGGGACTTGTGCAAATGGAACCAATCCAAGTGACTGACATCTCCACTAAGCAGGAGAGTCAGAAATGTTAGCAGAAGCAGTTTTCATGCCGCGGGTGGGCAAGGGGCCAAGCGCAGGGAAGGGAGGGACTCTTCTGCTACCTTCTGATGCAAAGGGGAGCAGAAATATCCGCAGTAGCATGGCCAGTGAATTCTGCCTGTAGCAAGCAACCCAGGTGAATGATATCATTGCCTTTTTACAGGACATAGTGGCCGAAGAATATGCGCGGGGTGCAATTGATAACCAAGCGAAATGCTACAAGGACCTCAACATGGTTATCGCATTTCCAGAAACACGAGCATTTCCCCATGAGCTAATGAATGCAACCTCAATCTGTGAACAAATCATTGCCTGCTCTCTTTCTTTTTTAACGCACGTCGTAAGGTTTGGCAAGGCAGGGAAAGGGCTGCGGCCCAGCGGCTAAACATCTGCTTCGTGTGGAGAAGGTTGACCATTCCTTCACGTTTGAGGAGAAGAAGAAGAAGAAGAAGAAGAAGAAGAGGAGGAGTTTGGATTTGATATCCTGCCTTTCACTCCCTTTAAGTTACAGATAGGTAGCCGTGTTGGTCTGCCATAGTCAAAATAAAAAAATTCCTTCCAGTAGCACCTTAAAGACCAACTAAGTTAGTTCTTGGTATGAGCTTTCGTGTGCATGCACACGAAAGCTCATACCAAGAACTAACTTAGTTGGTCTTTAAGGTGCTACTGGAAGGAATTTTTTTACTCCCTTTAAGGAATCTCAAAGCGGCTAACATTCTCCTTTCCCTTCCTCCCCCACAACAAACACTCTGTGAGGTGAGTGAGGCTGAGAGACTTCAGAAAAGTGTGACTAGCCCAAGGTCACCCAGCAGCTGCATGTGAAGGAGCGGAGACGTGAACCCCGTTCACCAGATTACGAGTCCACCGCTCTTAACCTCTACACCACACTGGCTCTCCAAGAGCAAAGGCTCCAAGGTCTTCTGGAGCTCACAGCAACCTGATTCAGTGCTCACTGCCTTGGTGTCACCCTCAAACATGGCCACCTCAAACATGTTGACTCCAGGTCATTTGTTGTTGTTTAGTTGTTTAGTCGTTTAGTCGTTTAGTCGTGTCCGACTCTTCATGACCCCCTGGACCAGAGCACGCCAGGTCCTCCTGTCTTCCACTGCCTCCCGCAGTTTGGTCAAACTCATGCTGGTACCTTCGAGAACACTGTCCCACCATCTCGTCCTCTGTCGTCCCCTTCTCCTTGTGCCATCAATCTTTCCCAACACCAGGGTCTTTTAGGAACAAGGAACCCTAGAATTGCAGAGGGTCATCTAGTCCAATGTCCAGCAATGCAGGAATCTCAGCTAAAGCATCCATGACAGGTGGCCATCCAACTTCTGGAGGTGAAAGTCCACGTCTTTCTTTCTCCATTGCAAAAACTGCCTGTTTACATTGGTCCTGTGCTTCAATGAGAGCCTTTGCTCTTGGAACATCCAGGCCCAAATATGTGGCCTTACAGGACTCCTCCAGTTTGGAGGGCACCCCATAACTCATCCTTTACTGGCGTTCTACTGTAAGAGCCAGATACAGAACAGGGCAGTTGTCCTTTAAAAGAGCAAGCAGCTCCTCAGAGGGGCCAGCTAGCCCTCCTAAGGCCTGAGAAGACTTGCCTGGCCACACCTGGTACATATCTCCTCATGTGGTGGGAATGCACAAAAACCCAGCCTTTCTGGAATTCGATCTTCCAAGAATTAATAAAACAACAGAACAACAAGTCCAACCAGAATTCGCTTTACTAAATATATTTCACGACAAAAAGCAGGATTTACGTAATAAAGAATTAATAAACCATTTATTGCAAGTGTTGAGATGCAACATAACCAAACACTAGAAAGACCTTTCCAGCATAATGGTAGACAACTGGTACAAAGTTTGGGAGACAGCCTTCCTTGAGAGATTAACAAATAAACTATGCTTCCCTTTGTTTTTGTTTTTGTTTAAATCAGTTCATGAACCAAAAACTTACACATTGACCATCCATAACGAGCTATATGTCATGGACATTACAGTGGTACCTCAGGTTAAGTACTTAATTTAATTGGTTCCGGAAGTCTGTACTTAACCGAAAGTGTTCTTAACCTGAAGCGGACTTTCCCATTGAAAGTAATGGAAAGTGGATTGATCCGTTCCAGACGATGAAAAAACACCCCTAAAACAGCAATTTAACACGAATTTTACTGTTCACGAGACCATTGATCCATAAAATGAAGGCAATAATCAAAGTACTGTACTATAAAATAAAGAAGACAGTATTTTAGATGAAAAAAATTATAATTTATTTCCAATCTCACTGTTTGGAGGGGGCTCAGGGTCCTCTTCCACAATCACAATTGGCTTGGCTCCCTGCATTCGTGGAGGCCTCGGAGAGCTCCTGCGGCTGAAGCCCAGTCGCAGAGCCTCTTAAGGGACCTTGGATGCCAGGGCTTGGCTCCCGGCATTTGCGGAGCCCTGCAAGCACCGCAGATGTTGGGGCTAGGCTCCCGGCATTCACAGAGCCGTTCTAGGCACTGCAGATGTCGGAGCTTGGTTCCTGGCATTCGCGGAGGCCTCCGAGAGCTCCGTAGGCCCCGCCGATGTCCAGGTTTGCCTCCAGGCAGTGGCGAGGCCTCCGAGAGCTTGGACAACTTACTTCCGGGTTGCAATCGTTCGTAACCCGAAAAAACGTAAGTTGAAGCGTTCGTAACCCGAGGTACCACTGTACTGCAAATGTATTGTGCTATTTTTTTTGATGGACAAATGACATGAAAAGACCTGGTCCATTTGTTTGTATCATCTACTACTCCTATGATCCTTGTTTATAAAACCCAATAATAAGTTATTCCAAAAAAAGGAGAAGATTTGCCTTGCTGGATTTAAGTACTTGAGAGGCACACCAGCTCCTATCCAGTCTACTCTGTGCATGTGTAGACAGAGCCTATTGGATCCAGCAGCCTACAAAATCTGGAAAGTCCCCCAAATATGCATGGATCCAGAGGGGTTTGGAAGCAGGCCTCCTTGCTGCCATTCTGAGAAACGAGAGAGCTTTTAATAAACTTTTCTCGCTGGCTTTGCTCGTAAGGAATGATTTGCAGGCAGTTGTCCTTGCAAGCCCTGCGTGTGTTTTGCAAAGGCCATTAATCGAGGACTGCTGGTAACTCTTCCAGCAAAAGGAGCGCCACAGACATTTGTTGTGGTTGAATCCTCTCTGCTGTGCCTGTAACATTTTATACCCTGTCTGGCCTGGATCTGTGCTTTCGTGAAACAGATTGCTTTGCGCATGTGGATGACAAGGAGGAGAGCCAAGATGCCTGAACACCAGCTGCAGCAATGGCCGCTATGACATTTCTCAGCAACCGATAAAACATCTCCCCATCAGCCTGCCTGGGATATAGCTCCTTATCCCAGGTCGTACTAGTTTAGCTTTCTCTTCCATGGGCTGTGTCAGGGAACTGCCATCGGAAGGACGGGAGGTGGAAGGGCTCACACAGGTTGGGAGAGACTCAGCAGCGGAAGAGGGAACCAGCAGGGGGAGACGAGGTGATCCGAGGGAAAGTGAGCAGGAGGGATGGCTCAGGGACACTTCCAGCGAGGGTAGTGGGGAGGTTTCAGGACCTCCTGTAGGGACACCCACCCCTCCCCGGAAACTGTCACGCAGAGAGTCCAGAAGACGTGTTTCCGTTAAGGAGCTTTTATGTTGGAAGAGATTTCGAAAGCAACCACTTTCGGAATCTGCCAGCGACTGACGGAGCCATGCTCAAGGGGCTCCGTTACAGACAGAGGTTTGCGGACTTGAGCAAACTCTGAGGGACTTGGATTTTACGCACAAGCAGCTCATCATCCCATCACAGGCTGGTAACCTCCAGGCTGGATTACTGCAATGTGATCTATGTGGGGCTGCCCTTGAAGTTGGCCTGGCAGCTGTAACCAGCTCGACTCCTCACCAGGACAGACTGTCACCTCCATGTTACGCCACTGCTAAAAGAATTGCACCGGCTCCAGATTAGCTACCAAGCTAAGCTTAAGATCCTGGCTCTAGCATACACCTCCGGACCACTTATATACTCAGTCAATCACTGCCCTTTGCAGGTGAGGGCCTCCAGCAGATACCCTCTGCAGGGCCTTTGGTGTGGTGGCACCTACCCCTGCCTTGGAGCTGTCTCTGGTTACACATCAAGCAGGCACTGTCCTATTGCCATTGGGCATCTGATTAACCACGGTGAAAACCAGGTGCTGAACTAGAGAGGCCCCTGGCTTGATCCCACAGCGCTCTTCTTATGAGCTGTTCTGTTATTTTATTAATTCTTGGAATATCGAATTCTAGAAAGGCTGGATTTTTGTGCATTCCCACCACATGTGGAGATATGTACCAGTTGTGGCCAGGCAAGTTTTCTCAGGCCTTAGGAGGGCTAGCTGGCCCCTCTGAGGAGCTGCTTGCTCTTTTAAAGGACAACTGCCCTGTTCTGTATCTGGCTCTTACAGTAGAAGGCCAGTAAAGGATGAGTTATATGGTGTCCTCCAAACTGGAGGAGTCCTGTAAGGCCACATATTTGGGCCTGGATGTTCCAAGAGCAAAGGCTCTCATTGAAGCACAGGACCAGTGTAAACGGGCAGTTTTAGCAATGGAGAAAGAAAGACGTGGACTTTCACCTCCAGAGATTGAATGGCCACCTGTCATGGATGCTTTAGGTGAGGGCAGTCATAGAATCATAGAATCATAGAATCCTAGAGTTGGAAGAGACCACAAGGGCCATCGAGTCCAACCCCCTGCCAAGCAGGAAACACCATCAGAGCACTCCTGACATATGGTTGTCAAGCCTCTGCTTAAAGACCTCCAAAGTAGGAGACTCCACCACACTCCTTGGCAGCAAATTCCACTGTCGAACAGCTCTTACTGTCAGGAAGTTCTTCCTAATGTCAGTCCAGCATTCTGAGGCCTTGGGCAACCAGGTGAAATTTTCAGGAATGAGAGATCCTAGGGTCTCCCAAGGACATGTGTGCTTGTTCTGAATTTAATGGGAATATGCCAGCCTTCTCTGACGCTTTTGCCAGAGTGCAACCTTTTTGGGTAAGGTCCAGATCAGGGATTCTGCTGAACAGCTCTAACGATGTGTGCAATGGAAACCAAGAGAACAGAGAACGTGAGCTGCTCCCCGGGGTGGTGGGGCCCATAGGAGACCTGTTCATTTATTTAGAGCCTGTTTACCTTGCTCTTTAATCAAGAAGGAGCAACTTACAAGCACAGCAGTCAGACAGTCCCTGCACTCAGGCTTAACAGTCTGAACAGACTGTACTGCAAGCTATGTTGGATGCTGTGCTCTGCCTCCACAATTAGAAGCAGCAATACTTCTGAACACCAGTTGCTGGAAACCAGAGAAGGGGAGAGTTGCTCTTGTATTCGAATCCTGCTTTCGGGTTTCCCACAGCCATCTGGTTGGCCAATTTGAGAACAGGGTACTGGACTTGATGGTCCTGATCCAGCAGGGTGCTAAGGTTCTTTTCTTAGAGACAAAGCAGATACCTTAATTCTGAATTGCTGTCGTTGCAAAACTGCCATCCATGCAATTGTGCAAACTTGCAATGAGTGAAGCAGTAGCAGCCAGCTTAACAGAGCAAGATCTGTCAGTTCCCTTCTCTGCTCTGTATCTCAGCAGAAAAACTAGGATCCTGCTCCTCCTGGTGGCGAAACGTTCACCTGCCCTGCACTTGCCTTCAGACCCCTGCACCAAATTACAGGAGACGCTAACTGGAAGCAGGCAGGATGCGTGCCTGGCACCACAACAAGCCAACATCGGCGGTCATGTAGGAAAACAGGTGGCTGCATTAGACTGAGTCTGACCATTGGCCCATCTTGCTCAGCGTTGCTTACACTGACTGGCAGCAGTTTCAAGCTCTGTGTGCTGGTCCCGAGGGTTAACCGTGCGGCAAGGTTCAGTCCGAGGTCAAGGGTGCAGTATGGAGGCTGTCCGTCAAGGCTGAAGCTGGGTCCAAGGCAGGGAGTCGGGTGAAGTCAGGAACTCTGGCAGAAGAGCAGGACAGGGTGCAGGCAGGAACAGGCTACCAACAATGTTGCTCCCGCAACTTGGGACTGGGGCTGGCTGGCTTTTATCTGCCCTGAGGCACAGGGCGGCCCTGGTCCACAGCTGACTCGCCTCTCCTGGCCTGGAGGCGAGCACTCCTCCTGCGGGAACTTAGTTCCCTCTGCCTCTCTGCCCTGAGCCTCTGCAGCTCAGGAGAGGCTGGAGGGTCACCAGACCCAGAGGCAACCTCACCTTCCCCTGACGGGGCTGAGAGTGGAGCACCTGCAGGCAATGGGTCCCCCATCACCTCAGGAGTCAGAGCAGACTCAGCTGGTGCCTGCACCTGAGGATCCAGCACAGGTGAGGACCCTTCAGGCTCAGGCCCCAGCCCTGGCTCAGCTGGTTCTGGAGGCGGGGACTCCTGTGCAGGCTGGGATTCCTCAGGTTCAGCCTCCGAGTCTGAATCCCAGGCCATCACACTCTGTGTGGAGATGCTGGGGACTGACCCTGCGTTTACAGGAGAGAAGCAGCAGCAAGCTGAGAGCAGAATGGAGGAAGACGAGTGAGTCCTTATTTTCTGAAGAGTCCAAGATTACAACTGTGGCCTCGGTCAGACTATAACTGAAGTCCTGCGTCCAACTCTGGGCACCCCGATTTAAGAAGGATGTTGACACGCTGGAAGGTGTGCAGAGGAGGGTGACCAAGATAATCAAGGGTCTGGAAACTGTTAACGGAGATATCTGAAGGCTCCCTTGGACAAAAAAACAAGGACACCAGCCAGGAATACCAGAGCAAAACAGCAGCCAGTAGGCTTGGCCTTTATTGAAGACTGTCGCGACAGGACTCCCACAAGGTGGAACAAGATGGAAGCCCCAAACAAAAGAGAACCCAAACTTTTATTAGCTGCTAATCCCCATGTTACAACTCCCCCAAACTACATCACTCATACATCACGGTTACATCATGAAAAGGGAGGTCTGGTGGCAGTAATCTGAGCATCCTGGACCCTGCCCCATGGTTCCCCTTGCCCTCCACCAAACACCCATCAAGCGTAACAAAAGAGATCTTTACATTTCCCTGTTTCCCAGCCAAGTGAATCACACCCTTTTGTCTTCATCTGGGTTTGTTATTTCTGGAATAGCTACCTGTCTGGCACTCAGGTATCAGGATGCCAGGAATTATCACTCAGGCAGAGGGGCTGCTGAGCAGCTGAGCTCACATGTCTGAAGTTTTCCCAGTACATAGATACATTTATCAGTGAATACTTACATTTGGTATTGTGCAGCAAAGGCCCTCTGAATAGACAGGAAGAAACTGTGATGAAGTGTTTTGTGGGAACAATTCACAAAAGTCACAAAAGTGATTGTGCTGATTTGGGTAGTGGGCTGCATGTGCATGATATCTGCTGGAGGGGCAAGCCCCCCCCCCAAAAAAAAACCTATACATAAATTCCTGCAACAAAACCAAGCCTTATGAGGAACGGTTGAGGGAGTTGGGCATGCTTAGCCTGGAAAAGAGGAGAATGAGAGGAGATACGATAGCCATCTTCAGATATCTGAAGGGTATGGAGCAAGCTTGTTCTCGCCTGCTCTGGAGGGTAGGACTCGAATCCATGGCTTCAAGTTGCAGGGAAGGAGATTCCAACTAAAGATCAGGAAGAACTTTCTGAGAACAAGAGCTGTTCAACAATGGAAAGGCCTCCCTTGGAGCCAGTGTGGTGTAGTGGTTAAGAGCAGTGGACTCGTAATCTGGTGAACCGGGTTCGCTTCCCCACTCCTCCACATGCAGCTGCTGGGTGACCTTGGGCTAGTCACACTTCTCTGAAGTCTCTCAGCCTCACTCACCTCACAGAGTGTTTGTTGTGGGGAAGGAAGGGAAAGGAGAATGTTAGCCGCTTTGAGACTCCTTAAAGGGAGTGAAAGGCGGGATATCAAATCCAAACTCCTCTTCTTCTTCCCCTGGGAGGTGGTGGACTCTCCTTCCTTTTAAGCAGAGGTTGGATGGTCATCTGACATGGAGGCTTCAGCTGAGATTCCTGCTTGGCAGGGGGTTGGACTGGATGACCCTCAGGGTCCCTTCCAACTCTACAACTCTGTAATTCTATGACATGCCAGTCAGGGCTGTTAGGAGTTATAATCCAATGCATCCAGCATTAGGCTGGCAAAGGCTAGGCTTATATGGATGGATATGGACTTGATATAAGGGAGTGTCGTACGTTTCTTAATCCAACCAGTCTTCAGCCTGGTCTCCTGGGGGTCCTTGCTCCTTATCAGGTCCCCAGGCTTCTGGAAGAGCACCCACCTCTCTCCATCTCACGGAAAAGGCAGCTGCGTTACAGGAATTAAATAAAATTCATTGGGATTCCTTCCCCGCCAGACCAAGAGGGAATCTCTGGCGATGATTTAAAGCTTTCCGTGGCCACGGGCCTTCTTCCCCCCTCGGAGACATTTTAATCAAGGTTCCTGTTACCATAATCTCTCCGCAAAATGTGTTCCCCTGATCTTGGAGGGGACGGCTTCGTTATTGTAAATCACCGGGCAATAACTCAATTATATCAGTGCTGACGTTGTCGGGCCAGTAATAAATTGCTGCCTTGCCGGGGATTTAATTATAGCATAAATCACCAGCAGCCCAGTTTCACAAGGGAGAACTGACTCCAAGCTTGTGCACAAGCACACACAATGAATGGGGAATTGTTGTTGTTTACTTGTTTAGTCGTGTCCGACTCTCCGTGACCCCATGGACCAGAGCATGCCAGGAACTCCTGTCTTCCACTGCCTCCCACAGTTTGGTCAAACTCATGCTGGTAGCTTCGAGAATACTGTCCAACCATCTCGTCCTCTGTCGTCCCCTTCTCTTTGTGCCCTCCATCTTTCCCAACATCAGGGTCTTTTCCAGGGAGTCTTCTCTTCTCATGAGGTGGCCAAAGTACTGGAGCCTCAGCTTCAGGATCTGTCCTTCCAGTGAGCACTCAGGGCTGATTTCCTTCAGAATGGATAGGTTTGATCTTCTTACAGTCCATGGGAGGTGATGGGTCCAGTGGCCTTGATCTTCGTTGTTTTGATGTTGAGCTTCAGACCATATTTTGCGCTCTCCTCTTTCACCCTCATTAAAAGGTTATTTAATTCCTCCTCACTTTCTGCCATCAAAGTTGTGTCATCTGCATATCTGAGGTTGTTGGGGCTGGATCAGACCAAAGAACCATCTCTTCCAATATCCTGTTCTCACAATGGCCAACCAGATGGGTATATCATGCAAGCAAGACCACAGTGCAACAGGACTCTTCCTCACCTTACGGTGCCCAGTATACAGCTTCTGACAGTGGAGGAAGAAATTGTGCTGTTGATTGTGCAATGATTTCCAAATCTTCTTTTTCAAAAGGCAGGCTTAAAATGTGTGCAACTAAAGTGGGAGAGATGAGACAGAAGTGGGAAGAAAGCCATTAGAGCAGAGGCTCCCAAACTTATATGGCCTACCGAATATTATTTGGCTTTGCCTAGAAAGTGATTCTGCTAATCTAAGTTGGCTCTGATTCCTGGAAGACCTGCTCAACTTCGTTGGACTGGTCATGTTGTGCGGATGCCTGATGATCGTCTTCCAAAGTAACTACTCTATTCCGAACTTTAAAATGGAAAGCGTAATGCTGGTGGTCAACAAAAGAGGTTTAAAGACTCTCTCAAGGCAAATCTTTTAAAAAGTAGTATAAACACCGACAACTGGGAAACACTTGTCTATGAGCGCTCCAGTTGGAGAACGGCCTTTACCAAAGGTGTCATGGGCTTTGAAGACGTTCCAACTCAGGACGCAAGGGAGAAACGTGCTAAGAGAAAGACACGCTTGGCAAATCCACACCGTGATCAACTCCTGCCTGGAAACCAATGTCCCCACTGTGGAAGGACGCGTGGATCCAGAATTGGCCTCCACAATCACTTACAGACTCACTGTTAAAACCGTGTTTATGGAACACAATCTTACTCAGTTACGAGTGATCGCCAAAGAAAGTGTTAAGTTGTGGGTGAACATATCAGACGAAACAGCGATTCTTCAAACAGCTCTTGTTTATTCACAGGCCAGAACAGAACTGAACTGAAGGGTTCATCCAGCCTGCTAATATAGAGCTCCACTAGAACGCAACAGTAACCATTTTCTGTAACTATCCAATCACTGAACGTCACTTTCAATCCCTTATTTGCATATGTGGACCTGAGTGAAAGCTATCTACAGTATCCCCCTGCTGGCCCAGGGTGAGAACTTCAGTACAAGAAAGAAAGAAAGAAAGAAAGAAAGAAAGAAAGAAAGAAAGAAAGAAAGAAAGAAAGAAAGAAAGAAAGAAAGAAGCAGGCCTTTTTCTACATGGCCTGGAAGGGCAGGGCCCTGACTGACTCCATTTCATTTAATTAATGTTTAGGGAAGCTTTTAATGTTTGTATTATAATATTTTGTTGGAAGTCGCCTAGAGTGGCTGAGAAGCCCAGCCAGATGGGTGGGATATAAATAAGTTGTTGCTGTTATTATTATTATTATTATTATTATTATTATTATTATTATTATTATTATACAGAACTGATGAACTTGATCCAGCTTTGCAAAGTCTGATAGTAATGTATTATTGCCACCCCTGCCAGTCCCTTGCTTCTTAGCATTCCTCCTGGAGGTGCGACTGTCCATTGGGAACCACTGATCTACGTGATCTTACAAAGTCTAAGCAGGGTTATCCAGGCCAATGCAGGAAACCTAACTAAAAAAAATAAATCCCTGACAAATTCCCACCCACATCTTCCCCTGGGCAAGTTCTCCCCTTCTCCATCTCTTCTTTCACTCACCACTCCTTCCCAGAGAGGACCTTTCTCCCATCCTAAAGTGGGATTGCCATATTTCAAAAACCCCGACACAAAAGTTGTTGATATGCCTGGGCTTCCCCGGACATTTTAGATGTTTTATGAAAATTCTGCCCAGATGCCATTTTCGACGGACGAATCCCGGCTATGCCCGGGAAATTCTGGATGTATGGCAGTCCTATCCTAAAGCCATGTGATCCCCTTAAGAATCTGGCCTGCACCAGCTTCACCTTCTAGATCAGGGGTCCCCAAACTAAGGCCCGCGGGCCGGATAGGGCCTGAGGGACTCGTTTATCTGGCCCATGGCGACCCCCGCTGCCTGCTGCCGCCGCCCACTCTTACTGGGGCTGCACTGCGCGGCTGCCCACTTCCGGGTCAGAGGAGCACCGGAAATACCATATTTTTTGCTCTATAAGATGCGCTTTTCCCCTCCTAAAAAGTAAGAGGAAATGTGTATGCGTCTTATGGAGCGAATGCAGGCTGCGCAGCAATCCCTCTTGCTGTTCTGGCTTCAGCAATAGCTGCACAAAGCCTCTTCAAAAGCATTTGATTCAGAATATGTTTTTCCTTGTTTTCCTCCTCTAAAAACTAGGTGCGTCTTATGGCCGGGTGCGTCTTCTAGAGCGAAAAATACGGTAGCTTGTGCGCATGCGCAAGCGTTATTTCCGGTGCACATCCGGGTCAGAGGAGGCCCGTGCACATGCGCACAAGCTATTTCCGGTGCTCCTCCAACCCAGAAGTGTGCCGGAAAGTATGGGCATGCGCTCCCCCGCTCTCCAGCCCGCCGCACAATCGGCGCAGGGGAAACCGGCCCGAGGCGCGGTAAGTTTGCTGACCCCTGTTCTAGATCAACTCTAAGGGAAGCCTCACACAGAGAACATTACAGTAGTCCAGTCGTGAGGTTAGTCCTGCAAAACCTCTGGTGGGTACCAGGTTGAGAAAGCCTGGCTTAAGGTAAAGGTAAAGGGACCCCTGACCATTAAGTCTAGTCGTGACCGACTCTTGGGTTGCGGCACTCATCTCACTTTAATTGGCTGAGGGAGCCGCGTACAGCTTCCGGGTCATGTGGCCAGCATGACTAAGCCGCTTCTGGCGAACCAGAGCAGCGCACGGAAATGCCGTTTACCTTCCCGCCGGAGTGGTACCTATTTATCTACTTGCACTTTGACGTGCTTTCAAGCTGCTAGGTTGGCAGGAGCAGGGACTGAGCAACAGGAGCTCAGCCCGTCACGGGGATTCGAACCGCCGACCTTCTGATCAGCAAGTCCTAGGCTCTGTGGTTTAACCCACAGCGCCACCTGCGTCCCTGTAAGCCTGGCTTACAACATCCTAAATTTGTTCGTCTTTAAGGCGCCACAAGAGTCTCTGCGTTTTGCTTCTTGCTACAACAGACGTAAAACAGCAACCGTTCCGGGAATTCTTCCAGCGCATTGGATCTGCGTGGAGAAGTGCCTCTACTGCACCACTCGGAGAGCAATCAATAGAAATATTTCATTTAGGTAGTAAATAATATGACAAGAGTAACCCAGGCTGTCAAACAATAGATTGTCTATAGTCTAATGAAAAGAGTCTCTGGATAGCAACAATGCCCAATATTAAAAGCTCTTGTTTCTGAGCTGCAGCTGGGCTTTGGCCATATATCAAACACAGTGAAGTACATGAGCGCATCCTTTCAGCCTCACACCAACCCTGCAAGGTAGATTAGGCCAGGAGAGAGATTGACTGAGCTATGGTCTGTTTGCCCTTATCCCAGTGCTCCACGGAGCCATTATGACTCTTTAAAAAAAATATCTTAAATTTTCTGTTTTACAATTAAGAGTATTCATTTAAACAACCTTAAAATGTCAGATGTCAAGGAAATAAAGAACTACCTGACTTTTCCAAGACATCTGAAGGTAGCCCTGTTTAGGGAAGTTTTTATGTCTGATGTTTTATTGTATTTTTAATATTTTGTTGGAAGCCGCCCAGAGCGGCTGGGGAAACCCAGCCAGATGGGCGGGGTATAAATCTATTATTATTATTATTATTATTATTATTATTATTATTATTATTATTATATATAAATGACTTCCTTTCTTTCTCTTTCCATGGTTCATTTTGGATAACATAAATCCCTGCATATTTTACATAAACTAAACCATTCAGTATTCCATTATTACGTCCATCAAAACTTCCGGCGGGAAGGTAAACAGCGTTTCCGTGTGCTCTGGTTTCTGTCACCGTGTCCCATTGCGCCAGAAGCAGTTTAGTCATGCTGGCCACATGACCCGGTAAAGGTAAAGGGTAAAGGGACCCCTGACCATTAGGTCCAGTCGTGACCGACTCTGGGGTTGCAGCGCTCATCTTGCTTTATTGGCCGAGGGAGCTGGCGTACAGCTTCTGGGTCATGTGGCCAGCATGACTAAGCTGCTTCCCACCGGAGTGGTACCTATTTATCTACTTATAATAATAATAATAATATCTTTATTGTCATTGCCCCCTCTCGGGGACAACGAAATTACTTTTGACGTGCTTTCGAACTGCTAGATGGGCAGGAGCAGGGACCAAGCAACGGGAGCTCACCCCGTCGCAGGGATTCAAACCGCCAACCTTCTGATCGGCAAGCCCTAGGCTCTGTGGTTTAGACCGCAGCGCCACCCGCATCACTGTAATGACCCAGTGAGTTCCCTTATATCCCTCTTAAAAGAATAAACACGCCACAGTCTTATGTAAAGTGTATAAAAGGAGTTTACTCACACATTCAGTTCACAGTTGGATCCCTGAAAGCACACTTAGTGACTAATATGTACATGTGGATCTACCCCATATGGGGGAATAATCCCAGTCACTGCAGTTCACACGACGAAAGGAAGATGGAAAAGAAGGGGATGAGGGCTGCGTGACTTGTGCTTTTTTTACCTGCACAGGTAAGGTCATGCCCACCTCTGGTCACACACAAGAGGAAATATGTCCCAGTCCAGGAGGAAACAGGAAGTTCCGATTGGCTGGACCAAACATCCCCCTGCATGTCCACTCTAGGAAAACAAGGAATGCTGTATTTGACTGCTCCTTCTGTATCACATCCCACACCTGCCAGCTCTGCAGCTCTGTGATTCTAAGACACAGCCTCCAGAGAAAGGGCCAGAGGAAGCAGTTCTGATTTGTGCACAGGTTTCCGCTTCAGATTTCTTCTCCGTCCACGTTGCTGACGTTTAATCGACCGGTGATGGCGCAGAGGCCATTTTGCTGGGGGAGATTGCTGGCTGCCAGCTGTAAGACCACGTAGCAGGAGCATCATGCCAGCGTTGACAGGATCAGGCCCAGCAGGGCCCAGCAGGCTTCTGGAGCTCTCAGAGGGAAATAGAATCAACTTGCCGACGATATTAGATTGCTAATAAATTGCAGGCACTTTGGCATGTCCTACGAAGAGTAATTGATGTGCTGAAATCTGTCCTCTGGTTAGTTTCACTGGAGAAAGAGGCCTAAGAGCAGCAACAATTTATTATTTCTCTTTCTCTTGTGACCCTATAGTGATCAGGGCACAAGGCATAAAAACACAGAATGAAAAAAAGAAAACAAACAAGCAACTCCCCCCCCCCTACAAGCAAATTTAAATTAAAAGATGGCTTAAATAGCTCAAAACCTGGTTCTAGAGGAACGTTTTTGCCTGAATATATGTAAGGAAGGCACCAGGTGAGCCTCGCCGGGGAGAGCATTCTGCAAACCGGGAGCCACCACAGAAAAGGCCCGACCTTGTGTTGCCACCCTCTGGATCTCTCATGGAGGATGTTATGTACTGAGCTGAATAGGATCCAAAAGGCAGCAGTCTGATTGGTCCTAGAATAGGATTCAAAATGCTGCAGTCTGATTGGTCCTAAAACAATAGGATTCAGAATGCAGCAGTCTGATTGGCCCTAGAACAATAGGATTCAGAGTGCAGCAGTCTGATTGGCCCTAGAACAATAGGATTCAAAATGCTGCAGTCTGATTGGTCCCAGAACAATAGGATCCAGAATGCAGCAGTCTGATTGGTCCTAGAACAACAGGATACAGAATGCTGCAGTCTGATTGGTCCTAAAACAATAGGATTCAGAATGCAGCAGTCTGATTGGCCCTAGAACAATAGGATCCAGAATGCAGCAGTCTGATTGGTCCTAGAACAATAGGATCCAGAATGCAGCAGTCTGATTGGTCCTAGAACAATAGGATTCAGAATGCAGCAGTCTGATTGGTCCTAAAACAATAGGATTCAGAATGCAGCAGTCTGATTGGCCCTAGAACAATAGGATCCAGAATGCAGCAGTCTGATTGGTCCTAGAACAATAGGATCCAGAATGCAGCAGTCTGATTGGTCCTAGAACAATAGGATCCAGAATGCAGCAGTCTGATTGGTCCTAGAACAACAGGATACAGAATGCTGCAGTCTGATTGGTCCTAAAACAATAGGATTCAGAATGCAGCAGTCTGATTGGCCCTAGAACAATAGGATCCAGAATGCAGCAGTCTGATTGGTCCTAGAACAATAGGATCCAGAATGCAGCAGTCTGATTGGTCCTAGAACAATAGGATTCAGAATGCAGCAGTCTGATTGGTCCTAAAACAATAGGATTCAGAATGCAGCAGTCTGATTGGCCCTAGAACAATAGGATCCAGAATGCAGCAGTCTGATTGGTCCTAGAACAATAGGATCCAGAATGCAGCAGTCTGATTGGTCCTAGAACAATAGGATCCAGAATGCAGCAGTCTGATTGGTCCTAGAACAATAGGATTCAGAATGCAGCAGTCTGATTGGTCCTAAAACAATAGGATACAGAATGCAGCAGTCTGATTGGCCCTAGAATAATAGGATACAGAATGCAGCAGTCTGATTGGTCCGCAGGAGCCACCCAATCCAGCTCCAGGTGGAAGTGAATCCACAACCTGATTGGCATTTAATACTGTGTATATTTTGAGTCCTCCCTGGGTAACAATGAGCTTCATTAAAAAAAAATATTTATTTTGCAATCACAAACATACAACATAAAAACAAGATTCTAAGAATCTCCTGGATTTCCTTCCTCCCCTTTGTGGGTCCTATGATTAATCATTTCCTCCTGCATCTTTTACAATAATCCAAATCTTTTGCATCTCCTTTATAGTCCAAAACTCACCATTAAACTTATTTTTCAAGTTTCAAGTGTTATTCAAATCCTACTAACAGTTTTAACTGTTTTCAATGGTTTTTAAGGTAAATTCTAAAATTCCCCCATTCCTTATTAAAATTTTGGTCTGCCTGATTTCGGCAACACTGAACTGAGCGGGGATTTCAGGCCAGGTCTGGCAGGTCTTGGTCTGACATTGCAACCACCGGCTCTCTGATCTCCTCTTTTAAAATAAGATCTCCAACTTGCCACTGTAATTTTCTTAATAGACTAATAGTATGAAGTAAGCAGCACATAAGCTGCTTCCCACCGGAGTGGTACCTATTTATCTACTTGCACTTTTGACGTGCTTTCGAACTGCTAGGTGGGCAGGTATATATATAAATCTTATATTAAAAATCCAAAAATTGAGAGAACAAGGTACAAGATCTACTACAGAAGCCACAAACAGAAAACTCATTCAGATTGCGTCCAAGAGGAAGATTCAGTCTTTAAAGTTCCTTTAGCCAGGCTCCTTACCATTAAACTTTTACCCATTTGTGAATCTTTTTTTTCATATATCCTAAATCATTACAGCTGGAAACCACTTAGTTTCTATCCAACATCCTTCTAACATTCATTAATTTTACAATATTTCTTTAAATAGTCTTTAAATTTCTTCCAGTCTTCTTTCACCGACTCTTCTCCCTGGTCTCGGATTCTGCCAGTCATTTCGGCTAATTCCATGTAGTCGATCACCTTCATCTGCCATTCTTCCAGAGTGGGTAGATCTTGTGTCTTCCAATACTTAGCGATGAGTATTCTTGCTGCTGTAGTAGCATACATAAAGAAAGTTCTGTCCTTCTTTGGCACCAATTGGCCGACTATGCCCAGGAGAAAGGCCTCTGGTTTCTTCAGGAAGGTATATTTAAATACCTTTTTCAGTTCATTATATATCATTTCCCAGAAAGCCTTAATCTTTGGGCATGTCCACCAAAGGTGAAAGAATGTACCTTCAATTTCTTTACATTTCCAACATTTATTATCGGGCAAATGATAGATTTTTGCAAGCTTGACTGGGGTCATGTACCACCTGTATATCATTTTCATAATATTCTCTCTTAGGGCATTACATGTTGTAAACTTCATACCTGTGGTCCATAACTGTTCCCAGTCAGCAAACATAATATTATGTCCAACATCCTGTGCCCATTTAATCATGACAGATTTCACCGTTTCATCCTGAGTATTCCATTTCAACAGCAAGTTATACATTCTTGACAAGTTCTTAGTTTTAGGTTCTAACAGTTCTGTTTCTAATTTTGACTTTTCCACCTGGAAGCCAATTTTCTTACAAGAAGCAAGCGCTTTGAATGTGCCCGCCACAAAGGGAAAAGCGAGTGGGGTGTTCTCTCTTTCGCAAATCTAGACTCACAGGTGCATCCCAGCGGATAAGGCTTGAACCCAGGGGCAAGGACCACAGATGGACTCGCGGCTGTACCTTGAACCGATTAAACGGTTTATTGAGGCACAAAGAAAAACGGACAAAATAGATGTGAGAACTTAAGTTGGCTGCATAAGGGCATAAAAGGAAATCCATTAAAGCCAGGACGACGTGATAAAAATGTGGCAGTACAGCATAACTAAAAGAATAACAGCAGTTTGAACAAGAATAATTGACACAGTGCTGGTCCTAGGAATATAGGCAGTTGCCACATATCAAGGCAGACCCTATTGTTGGGGAAATATTGGGGTTCAATGCCCAATACCCTCTGGATTCAGTTTAGATGCCGAAAGAAACCAGACAGCAACTGACAGTCAAACGCAGGGCCGGCCCACCCATTAGGCAAGGTGAGAAGATCACCTCAGGCGGAAGGATCCACAAGGACAGCTGATCCTGATGTAGATTGTTACTCCCTGTCTTGTTCCCAATGTAGATCTTCACTCTCCCCTTCTTCCCTGGCTGGAAGGGGAGGGACGCCATTTTGTGGTTCGCCTCAGGGCCAAAATGTCTTGGGCTGGCCCTGGTGAAACAGGATGTTGCCAGAGCAACACCATCTTAACCAGTAAGGAGCTGAGAGGGGACACACCAAATATAGACACACACACCCCCAAGCCGTCCCAGGTTCTGATTTGATCCTGGAATGTCCCACTTATCTTTAGGATGTCCCTATTTCCATCGGAGAAACGTTGGAGGGTATGGAGTTATGCGACGCCCCTACCACCTTTAGAAGACATCTGAAAGTAGCCCCGGATAGGGAAGTTTTTAAAAGTTGAATGTTTTATTATGTTTTTATATATGTTGGAAGTCACCCAGAGTAGCTGGGGCAACTCAATCAGATGGATGGGGTATATTATTATTATTATTATTATTATTATTATTATTATTATTATCATCCCCATTTTCATCAGAGAAATGTTGGAGGGTATGCAAATATGGGGGGGCAAGCAAGCGTGTGTATATACACACCCACACACACACACACCCACACACACACATATACATATATACGGTATATATATACCTCCAAGCAAAAGGAAGTTCCTGTCTTGTTTGGTTCCTGTTTTGTTTTTGTAAGGTTGATGTTGCTTAAATGTTTAGTTGGGGTTGGCAATTATTTTAATTTGGGTAAAAGTGTAAACTGTTTATTATTGCTAATATTGTTGTTGTTGTTATTATTATTGTGCTTGTTATCGTTTTGTAATGTTTGATGCTTTGTTGTGTCGTAAGCCACCCAGAGTGGCTGGGGAAACACAGCAGATGGGCGGGAAATATATTAAAAAATAATAATAATTATTTTTATTATTATTTTTTTTATTATTATTATTATTATTATTATTATTTTAAAGGACAGTTATGTACCAAAATGGCAGCACTTTCTTCTCCTAGTTTCTGTTGGTCTAATCACAAGGCATAGCAACTTTCTTATCTTTCCCTCCTTCCTTTGTTCTCGGCAGTTATGGCAATAGTTCCTGCACATTTGTTGTTCCGTCCTTCTCATGGTTCTCTTGCAAACTCAACCTTTGCGTTCCAAACTTCCCTTGCTCAGGCCTTCTTGTGCATATTTTGAGTACCTATGATTTCTAGGGCACTATTCCCACAACTGCCATTCGCTTGAACTGTTTCTAATATTGAAATTTAAGCAGCTATAGCCCACCCCGGGACCTGATGGCGGATAATAAATTGAAGCATGATTATTGCTATTACAAATGATAATCCAGCTGGTTCAATATCCCCTACACTGACTGGCAGCAGCTGTCCAGAGTTTCAGGCAGAGGATATCGCCAGCCCTATCTGCAGAAGATGCTGTGCTAGATTTGCTCTGACTCAACCTAAGGCGTCCGCCCGTGTTTGACAGAGCCAAGCACATCCCCTAATTGTCAGGTCTCTTGGTACCCACTGAAGAAACCTTCTGACTAGAGACAATGTCCTCCTAACTCAGGACAAAGGGACGGCAAAGCTGACAGGAAGCTAACTCAGTGTCTCTGCTTCAGCAAATGGGCCGATAGCATCAGTCGTCTTCTGTCTATCTATCCGAACGTGCGACAGGTTGCCTTGGGAAATGGGGGAGTTGATGAACAGCCCATCGTTGCTCTGGCTGGTTTTGTGGCTTCAATTTGTAATTTTTGCCCCAAAGAAATGCCTTGTTATTTATTTGCTTTGGGAGAGTCATCCGTCAATCAGGCATCATTTATTGTCCAGGGAGCCTCAGTCTCACAGGACAAAGATAACCCACTAGACCTCTTTTTACCTGGCTGCCTGGGGGGGGACACACCCCTCTGGTTTTTTGCTTGCCTTCCTTGAAGGGTTCCCCCCCCCCAATAATTTTTATTAAATTTTTTCAAATATCTCAAACACAATACAGCTTAACAATATTATTCTCCTTTAAATCTATAAAGTATCTTATCCAAATTAACTGGCTTGTGTACATTGCTCTTGCTTAAGCGTGATTACTATATATACATTCTATAAATGCCTATAATTCCTTAATAAATTTTTGCATTATACTTTAGACATACATTCCTTATTATATTACAGCATTACATCTTGTGGTCTAACTAAATGTTTACAATAAACGTTGTGAGTTTTATTTCAGTCCTGTGAGTGTCTTTATTGATGTACGGTTTTCTCTAAGTATACCATAAATTTGAACCATTCTTTTTGGAATTTCTCATTTCCTTGGAGGTTTTTAAGCAGAAGTTGGATGGTCATCTGTCATGGATGCTTCAGTTTTAGATGAGATTCCCGCATTGTACCTTCCAGCTGGACAGTTCCATGATTCTATGAGTGATGCCTCTTGAATGCTTGGAGGTAGAGAGGTGTTGAATAGAAACCCCTGACTTTTGCATGGCTAGGCGACTCTACTATGCAAAGGTAAGAGTCGCTACCTGTTGAACTTCTGGCAGCTGCAAAAGACTTGAAACAAAAATTCATGCAGGCATTTTAACCAAATTTTGATTTTACAGTTTTAACTGCTGGTTTGAATTTTTGTTGTATTAAGTCACTTATACACTGCTTAGGAGGGACGCGGGTGGCGCTGTGGGTTAAACCGCAGAGCGTAGGGCTTGCCAATCAGAAGGTCGGTGGTTCGAATCCCCGCGACGGGGTGAGCTCCCGTTGCTCGGTCCCTGCTCCTGCCAACCTAGCAGTTCGAAAGCATGTTAAAGTGCAAGTAGATAAATAGGTACCACTCCGGTGGGAAGGTAAACGCCGTTTCCGTGCGCTGCTCTGGTTCACCAGAAGCGGCTTAGTCATGCTGGCCACATGACCCGGAAGCTGTGCGCCGGCTTCCTCGGCCAATAAAGCGAGATGAGCGCCACAACCCCAGAGTCGGCCACGACTGGACCTAATGGTCGGGGGTCCCTTTACCTTTACACTGCTTAGAGATTATTTTAAGTGGTATGTTGTTGTTGTTGTTGTTGTTACAGTGGTACCTTGGGTTAAGTACTTAATTCGTTCTGGAGGTCCGTCCTTAACCTGAAACTGTTCTTAACCTGAAGCACCACTTTAGCTAATGGGGCCTCCTGCTGCTGCCGTGCCGCCACCGCACGATTTCTGTTCTCATCCTGAAGCAAAGTTATTAACCCGAGGTAATATTTCTGGGTTAGCAGAGTCTGTAACCTGAAGCATATGTAACCTGAGGTACCACTGTATTATTATTATTATTATTATTATTATTATTATTATTATTATTATTAGCTCCCCCGCCCACCATTGGCATGTAGCCCTAAGAAAGCTGCCCACTAGGGAAGAATGCCCCCAGGCTGAAAAACTCCCCACCCACCCACACACACACACACACACACACACTTTAAAAGAAGGAAGATCTCCCCTTCTGCCAGAAGGTTCATGCTAGCTTGGCCTGGTCCATCAGACCTCTCCTTATGTTAAATTGATTTTACATAAGAAATATGTCCCCCCCTCCAAAAAACAAAAAAATCAGACTTTTTGCAATAAGGAAAGTGTCCTGGAAATGTGTGGGGTGACGCTTGTTTTTCACAACGTTTTACAACCTCCCCGCAAACAAATCAACCTTGGGAACTTGTTGAAAGGCAGAGCATAAATCCCTAAAATAAATACAGACAATAAATTATGGGGTATAACCTTTTATAGATTAGATTGTCTCTGTGTGTAGTTCCGCAGAGGAATGCCTGTGCAAAGTTTACATGGAGAATGGATTATACACAGATTATTCCTACTAATTTGTTTGTGGGGAGTTGATACGAGATTTGCTTGCATGGTGTTTACATGTCTTGCTGCTGATCATTCACCCCACACTTTTCAGTTCATTTCCCCATCTCTTCCCTATTTTCAAAAAGTCTGTTATGTCTTTCTGCATTGGATCGGTTGCACCACTTTAATTGCAAAAGTCTGGCGATGCATCTGAAAGCACAGATAGTCTGCGTTTTGCCATTCTGGAGTGCAACTCTGGTACTTCAGTGGGGATGTTGTTATTGTAAGCATCCTGGCAGCCGTTTGCAGGAAGCATCGCAGTCCAAGGAAATATCTACACGCAGGTGAGCATCGGGCATTTGGGACATCTCTGAAAGCCAGGAGCTGGTCGGAAGCAAAGGGCCTCCGTTGTCAAAATGCCTGACACATAAAGTCGGCTTGTTTCTCCCTTTGGAGGTGAAGCGTCAGAGCTTCCTTTTTCCATCCTGAGACAAAACCGAGACTCTACAAGATAAGGAAATGCCAGGTGGAGATGTCAACAAATAACAGACGGCCCTTTTCTGAGTCAGTAGATTATTGCTGCAGAAGCAGCAGCAACACTCTCATCAGTTTCAGAAATGTTGCAGCCGTAAGAGCCCAATCTGCAGGTTCACAGGAAAAATGTTCCTGGGGTTTAAGACTCTATCATCAACTGCAACGGCAACTGAGTAGCAAGGAGACCACCCTCCCAAGAGATTCTCTTGTGAAGGGGACCCTATTCAGCCTCACCTAGGGGTGAGAGAGTTTGCTTTCATTTTTTTTTAAACTGCACAATAGAAAGATATTTTATTTTAAGCAAAGGGGACTGATTTATCTGCACCTAATGTTCAGAGTTTGCTTTCATTTGAACCCACCTCATTCCCAGTTCCCAAACCAATTTGTGCATCAAAATGCAGCTGTCCCTCAAAAATTCACACTTCTCCAGGCTTCGCAGTGGAGATTTCCAAGGAAACTGTGTATTTTAAAAGAAAGTGTTGAGATATGTCTTCTTCTTTGGTGATCACTCGTAGCCCAGTAAGATCGTCTTTCATAAACATGGTCTTAAAAGTGAGTCCATAAGTGACTGTGAAAGCAAATTCTGGATCCATGCGTCCTTCCACAGTGGGGAATTGGTTTCCGGGTGGGAGCTGATCATTGTGAGGGTTTGCTAAACGTGCCTTCCTCTTAGTTCATTTCTCCCTCACTTCCTGAGTTTGAGCATCTTCAAAGTCCATTACACCTTTGGTGAAGGCTGTTCTCCAACTGGAGCACTCGCAGGCTAGTGTTTCCCAGATGTCAGTGTTTATACCAAGTTTTTTTATATTTGCCTTGAGAGAGTTTTTAAACCTCTTTTCTTGACCACCAGCATTATGCTTTCCATTTTTAAGTTTGGAATAGAGTAGTTGCTTTGGAAGACGATCATCAGGCACCCGCACAACATTACCAGTCCAACGAAGTTGATGTTGAAGAATCATTGCTTCAACACTGGTGATCTTTGCTTCTTCCAGTACACTGGCATTAGTTCGCCTGTCTTCCCAAGTGATGTATAAAAATTTTCAGAGACACCGTTGATGGAATCTTTGAGGGGTTGGCATTTATAAGTGGTCCATGTTTCATAAGCATACAGTAAGGTTGGTAGTACAATAGCTTTGTAAACAAGCATTTTGGTTTCCATGCAAATGTACATAGTGAGATATGTACATTAGGAGGACTTTTTCATGTGGACTTAAAAAAACAAAATCCACAAACTGATGAGAACGTAACAACATAAGTAGAGTCTGCTGGATCAAGCCATCTGGTCCAACATTCTGTTTTCATAGGGGCCATCTAGATGCCTCTGGCAAACTAGCAAACAGCACTGAAGTACTCCTACATGAATGTGTCAAATCCTTTTTTAAAACCATCCAAGTTTGTGACTGTCACTGCCTCTTGTGGTGGGGAGTTCCGTAGTATAACTGTGTTTTCTTCTGAAGAAACACAGCACCAGGGGGATGCCCAGTTCTCCTCTCTTCCTGCCATCACTGTTAGGATATTGACGTTCCGTTCCACCTAAACAGATGTGTGGAGCTGTTGTATGTCACATGTCTGTTTACATTCCAGCACAGCTTGCTGGGAACTTCCATTTGTGTATAGCTTTTGCCTTATGCCTTCTTGCTTGGACATGAAGGAGAGCAGACATGTTTTCTTTGTCCTGATCTATGCTGAATAAACCGCTTGTAAATATGCTTTACATATGCCTCTGTCCGCCCTTCCATCACGAAGAGTTTGTTATCTCTGCTGACTTGCTTGCCCAGCTTCTGAAAGGCTTCTGATTGATGCAGTGTGTTATGTACTGAGTTGAATAGGATCCAAACTGAAGCAGTCTGATTGGTCCTAGAACAATAGGATCCAAATTGCAGCAGTCTGATTGGTCCTAGAACAATAGGATTCAGAATGCAGCAGTCTGATTGGTCCTAGAACAATGCAGCAGTATGATTGGTTGGCAGGAACCACCCAATCATGCTCCAGATATAAGTGAATCCACAACCTGATTGGCTTACAGTAGAATTCCAGAATTAGCCAATCATGTGCAGCCCATTGTGTAAATAATGTATATAAAGCAGATACTTTGAGGGGACTTTCATTCATTCATCCTCACCACTATGAGCTGAATAAAGAGCATGAAATCACTTTGCGACTCTGAGTATATATCACAGTCGCTGATTCATGCAGAACTGAGGACTGGAATTCGACCAGCCGGTGGGCTGGAGCCAGCTGGGGGCCTGCCAATTGCCCCCATTCCCTTGGATGCATCGCTACAGTCACTGCTCAAATGAGGCTTGGCAAGCTTTGGGAGTGATAAGGGGTGTGGCTACGCCCCTGGGTGTCAGCGCTCTTGGCGTGCCACCTTGAAAAAAGCAAGCCTCCGCCTTCTATCGATCGGTGGACTTCTTCAGTTTTGGATTCCCTGCATTGCAGTCTCTTCACATGTCTCTTTCTCTCCCTCTGCGCTCCTTCCTTGGCCAACAGCCAGCCCTTTTCACCTTTGCAAAGAATTCAATCCTCTCCCGCGATCGGATTCTCAAAACCCTTTACCTCTTCTGCCTCCCTCAGAGCCAGAGGGATATAAGTAGCTAAATGAGCAGCCTCACTTCATTTGATTAAGGCTGTCTTGCCAGTGAACAGTTGTATTTAAGGGGGGGGGGAGACTGCCTTGATTCCCTGTAAGAGAGAGGAACTACTTTCTCACTTGAAAGCCTGCAGCTGTGATGGCCTGGGATTTGGATGCTGTGCCTGAGGGATCCCAGCCTGCACAGGATTCCCTGCCTCCAGAACCAGCTGAGCCGGGGCTGGGGCAGGAGCCTGAAGGGTCAAAAGTTATAGCCAAATAACCAGAAAAAGGAAGCACAATTTGCTTAGGTTGATATGCAGTAGTTTTCCTTCATTTGAATGTAGCCAATGAGCATGGCTGTTTAGAGAGCCAATCAGGTGTCATGAGCCATCAAACCTCACAAATACACTTTCCCCACAAGGTTTCCACAGTTCTGGCCACTAGTGCATCTGCTTTCTTCGTGCCATGTATAATTTTATAAGCTTCTATAACGATGCCTCTCACTCGCCTTTTCTCTAAACTAAAAAGGCCGCAATGCCGCAACATTTCCTCGCTGGAATCATATAGAATTGTAGAGTTGGAAGGGACCCCACAGATCCTCTATTTCAGGGGTCAGCAACCTTTTTCAGCAGGGGGCCAGTCCACTGTCCCTCAGACCTTGTGGGGGGCCGGACTATATTTTGGAAAAAAAATATGAAGGAATTCCTATGCCCCACAAATAACCCAGGGATGCATTTTAAATACAGTGGTGCCCCGCAAGACGAATGCCTCGCAAGACGAAAAACCCGCTAGACGAAAGGGTTTTCCGTTTTTCGATGCGCTTCGCAAGACGAATTTCCCTATGGGCTTGCTTCGCAAGACGAAAACGTCTTGCGAGTCTTGAGATTTTTTTCGCTTCCCCCCCTTTTTCTAAGCCGCTAAGCCACTAATAACCTTTTAGCCACTAAGCCGCTGAGCCTTTAATAGTCGCTAAACCGCTAATAGCGCTAAGCCGCTAAGCCACTAATAGCCGTGCTTCGCAAGACGAAAAAACCGCTAGACGAAGAGACTCGCGGAACGGATTCTTTTCGTCTTGCGAGGCACCACTGTAAAAGCACACATTCTACTCATGTAAAAACATGGTGATTCCTGGACCGTCCGCGGGCCGGATTGAGAAGGCGATTGGGCTGCATCTGGCCCCCGGGCCTTAGGTTGCCTACCCCTGCTCTAGTCCAGCCCCCTGCAATGCAGGAATCTCAGCTAAAGCATCCCTGAGAGATGGCCATCCAACCTCTGCTTAAAAACCTTCAAAGAAAGAGAGTCCACAACCTCTCGTGGGAGACCGATCCACTGCCAAACAGCTCTTGATGCCCGAAAGTTTTTCTGAAAGTTCAACCGGAACCTCCTTTCTTGCAACTTGAAGCCATGGGTTCGAGTCCTCCCCTCCGGAGTGGAGAAAACAAGCTTGCTCCATCTTCCGTGTGACAGCCCTTGAAATATTCGAAGGTGCCTCTCCTGTCTCCTCTCAGTCTCCTCTTTTCCAGGCTAAACATACCCAGCTCCTTCGACCGTTCCTCATCAGGCTTCAATTCCAGATCAAGGATGGATCGCTGTTCCATCCTGCTAGATCATTCTGGTCCAGCTCCCATCATTCCTGCCCAGTGGCCATCCTCAGTGGGACGATGGGAGCTGGATTCGAACAGCCTTCAGAGGGGCACAGTTTTCTCATCCTTGTTAGAAAACGTATTCCACTTTGGTTTGTGGGTTCCAGTGTTGTTCCCTCACTGAGGGGAGGGACATCTGAAAAGGCCCCTTTAAAAAATATATTTTTTAAAATGTGCCTGGAGAGAAAGATGTTCCCCTCCGCCTGGCTGTTTCCTCCCCACCCCACCTCAGTAGGTTTTCATGCCTGCCTTGTCTCTGTCCCACAGGATGACGGACAGATTGGAAGCTGCGGCTCAGGCAGAGGCAAGGGCTTGCAAAATGGAAAGAGCAAGGAGGTCTCTGGGGAGGGAACTTCACTAGAGCCCAACTTGCTTTCTGCCAGATTCTCAAGGGGAACAAAAAACAAAAGGCAGCTGCGAGGAGGGGCAGGAGGAGTCAGTGGCCATGAGCTTTGTCTCTAGGTATTATATTTTAAGGCTGCTGTTTCTTCAAAGGTCAACCAACCAGCCTGGGTGAGGTCTACAAACACAGGGAAGAAGAAATAGTCGCAATCAGGGCAGAATTCATCATGCGAAAGGCTGGACTGCATGAATCCCAAACCAGAATTAAGATTTTCCAAGAATATTGATTGCAAAGTATTGGAAGACACAAGATTTACCCACACTGGAAGAATGGCAGATGAAAGTGATGGACTACATGGAATTGGCAGAATCCGAGATCAGGGAGAAGAGGTGGTGGAAGAGGACTGGAAGAAATTTAAAGACTACTTGCAGAAATACTGTAAAATTAATGAATGTTAAAAGGATGTTGGATTGAAAATAAGTGGTGTTAGTTAAAAGATTAATAAGAATATGTAAATATGGATGACAATGGTGGAAAATATATTATTATAGGTTAAGATGTTGAGTAAGGATGAATGATAGAGGGTAAGGACTTGCTGAACTAAATATCTGAACTGGAATACAAAAAGGGAGGTGTGAGGAAGTCAAGAAACTAGGGAATGAGATATAAGATATGGAAACACTAATCTTTTTTTATTTGTTCTCTTTTTTGGTGTTTTTTCTTCTTCTTTTTTTCCTATTCTGTTAATAAATATTATTTTTTAAAAAATAAGATTTCCAGAAGAAATATCAACAACCTCAGATATGCAGATGACACAACCGTGATGGCAGAAAGTGAGGAGGAATTAAAGAACCTTTTAAGGAAGGTGAAAGAGAAGAGCGCAAAATATGGTCTGAAGCTCAACATCAAAAAAACGAAGATCCATTCAAACAAGAACCTAGGAACCTGCCTTAACCACCTTCCGCACCATTGCAAAGGGGCTCCCAGGGGCTCCCAGTCCTTTGGTAACCTGGCGGTTGTGCCTCACTGGCTTTTGGGGTGCCCCATACCAAATCAGATGGTGACAGCAGCCACGAAATTAAAAGACGCCTGCTTCTTGGGAGAAAAGCAATGAGAAACCTAGACAGCATCTTAAAAAGCAGAGACATCACCTTGCCAGCAAAGGTCCATATAGTTAAAGCTATGGTTTTCCCAGTAGTGATGTATGGAAGTGAGAGCTGGACCATCAAGAAGGCTGATCGCCGAAGAACTGATGCTTTTGAATTATGGTGCTGGAGGAGACTCTTGAGAGTCCCATGGACTGCAAGAAGATCCAACCTCTCCATTCTGAAGGAAATCAGCCCTGAGTGCTCACTGGAAGGACAGATCCTGAAGCTGAGGCTCCAATACTTTGGCCACCTTATGAGAAGAGAAGACTCCCTGGAACAGACCCTGATGTTGGGAAAGATGGAGGGCACAAGGAGAAGGGGACGACAGAGGACGAGATGGTTGGACAGTGTTCTCGAAGCTACCAGCATGAGTTTGACCAAACTGCGGGAGGCAGTGGAAGACAGGAGTGCCTGGCGTGCTCTGGTCCATGGAGTCACGAAGAGTTGGACACGACTAAACAACAACAACAACTGTACAGGGGGGTATTCCCTCTTCCATAACCCCAGAACTCCTGGACACCCCGCGAAGCAGAGTCTGGGAAGATTCAGGAATGGATAAAAGCAAGTCCTTCTTCACACTATGAAACTTGCAGTGACGGCCACCAACTTGGATGGTTATTTAAAAGGATTAGACAAATTCACAGGCACTTCCTGTATTGGAAGATTGGCAGATAAAGATGGTAGAATATGTGGAGATGGCAAAGCTGACGGGGAAGATCCAGAATCGGCGAAACAAACTGTTTCAAAAGGACTGGAGCAAATTTATATTCTATATGAAAGACAATTGTAAACATTTGAAAACGTTTGTAGGTTCATGTTATAGATTTGCTTCATGTTATAGATTTGTGTAATGAGATGTAATTAAATATGGAAAACTCAGTATGGAAACCACAGGGGGGAGAGTTGCTCTTCTGCTTGCAGATCTCTCACAGAAATCTGGTTGGTCACTGTGAGAACAGGATGCTGAATTAGACGGATCCAGCCGGCTCTTGGTGTCTTTTTATGAGTCCATCAACATCTGGAGAGTCACCGTTTCCCCATCGCTCAGGAGGAGCAGGTGGTTT
Source organism: Podarcis liolepis (assembly GCF_965112155.1). NCBI lineage: Eukaryota > Metazoa > Chordata > Lepidosauria > Squamata > Lacertidae > Podarcis > Podarcis liolepis. The sequence goes on along the minus strand of NC_139554.1, from coordinate 6,306,991 downwards.
CCTTCACAACAGAAATGAGGAAATCTCATTTTTGCCCTTCAGGTGTTAGTTGGACTACAACTCCCATCATCCCTGGCTGCCTTTTGGCCGTGCCAGTTGAGTCTGATGGGATTTTGAGTCCAACAACATCTCTAGAGCAGTGTTTCCCAAACGTTGAGTCTCCAGCTGCTTTTGGACCACAATCCCCATCATCCTTGACCACTGGTCTTGCTAGCTAGGGATGATGGGAGTTGTAGTCCAAAAACAGTTGGAGAGCCAAGTATGGGAAACACTGATCTTATGGGTCTCAGGTTCCCTAGTCCTGCATTTGACAGCTTCCAGGGCCTGGTCAGAGGAATGGAAGTACCTCCAGGAACAGAAACCACCTAGTTAATCTTCCACACCCTCTTCCTGCTCAATGAAGTGGATTGTTGCTTGTTGTTTGTGTTCACATAACTGGCTGTAGCCAGACCAGCTGACGTAGCCCCCTTAAACTGCGCCTTCCAAATTGACGCTCCCCTCGGTGTCCATTTCCACACGTGATATTGTGATAGGAATTTTATGGTCTTAGATATACAGTAATGTTCATAACCGCACGTACATAGATCAGCACAGGAAGACCGACCTGAAGCCATTTTGATTCCTAAACTGAGCAAATGTTTTCTCTGCAAGGTCAAAATGGAAAAGCCTCCCCATTGTCTTTTCCTACACAAATCCTGTCTTAAGGGTATGTCTGTGTTTGAATAGGGTGTGAGCCTGTGACCTGGCCCAGGAACTAAGTATTTATCACTACAAAAGAATGGCCAGGCTCCCCAGGCAATCCAATCAAGTAACCTGCCAGACAGGAGAAAAACAACATTAAAATTTCTGTTTTAGACCGCCTTTTCTGTGATGTAGATATGATGTATCTGAGGGGTGGTCTTAGGTTACACCCCTTCTGTGATGTAGGTATGATGTTTCTGGGGGTGGTCTTGATCTACAGGATGGGAATTTCAAAAGTCTTTATAAGCCCTTGCACACCATTTTTCTGGGTCCCTCCTCTCTCCTGCAGGTGAGGGGAGCACCCTGTTGCAACAGATCAATAAAGGCCAAGCCTACAGGCTGCTGTTTTGCTCCAAGTAATCCTGGTTGGTGTCTTTGTTTTTGTCCAAGGGAGCTGTCAGGGAACTGACATCGGAGCGAGAGGCGAAGGGGAGGCTCCCAGATGATGCTGGCGAAGGACCCAGCAGCAGGGGGAGAAACAGCTCAGTAGAGGGGGAAGCCAATCAGCGCAACACCAGGGATAAAGGGGGGCAGACGGGGGAATTGGAGAGAGGGCTCCAGGACTCTTCACTAGACATCAGTGAGGAAAGCCCCGGTCCTCCGCTACCCACGCCTTCCCTGCGCAGAAGACTCCCGTGCAGTGAGAGGAGGAGGAGACTGGGTGTCAAACAACTTTTATGCTGGAAGAGGTTCAAGAAACGCCCACTGACGGATTCTGCCAGTGACTGAGGCAGCCACGATGAGAAGGGGCTGTGCAGTCAGAAAGGTTTAACAAGGCAAATTAACCGAGAAAGGCACCAGTTTACGCACGAGTAACTCATACCTATTACAGGAGCCCTCAGATTTTTCTGTTAACAACACCTAAATCCATTTATTGTGGCGCCGCTGCTTCGCGTCTCTCAGAAAGCCCTTTCCATTTGCCAAGTGCTTGTCAGGCTTTATTGTTTGTCCTCACAACAACCTTGTGAGGTGGGTCACTAAAATCCCCGCCGCAGAGGTGGGGAAACGGGCAGAAGTGACATGTCCCAAGGCCCTGAGGCGGTTCCATGACGGTGATGGGTCTCGGGTCTCGCCCCCCCGTGCTGGTCCAATCCTTCCTCCACTGCAGTACCTATTGCATAATTCAAATGTAAAGTCTATACTAGTTGGGATATACATTTGCCGCAAACTTTCTTTTTTCTTTTGCCTTTCCAACCCCACATTAAAAATATTCAGAGGCATCCCATTCCAGACCAGGGGGCGGTTCAGATATCAGTGGGCATTAGCGATTTCCTAGATCAGGGTTTCTCAAACTTGGGAAACTCCAGCTGTTTTCGGACTACAAATCCCATCACCCCTAGCTAGCAGGACCAGTGGTCAGGGATGATGGGAGCTGTCGTCCAAAACCAGCTGGAGACCCAAGTTTGGGAAACCCTAGATGGCCTGGGCTGCAGGAGAAACAGTCGCTCGATGGCAGAACATCTCCTTTGGCAGGTCAGTGTGGACAATACTAAGCCAACGATCTGGTTCAGGATAAAGCAGCTTCCGTTCCAATTTACATCAGCCCCAGAACCTTGAGGACTAGACTCTTACTATTAATTTTAAAGGAAGTGCCGTTGCTCAGCAGTAGCGCTTCTGATTTGTGTGCATGAGGTCCCAGGTAGGGCTAGGGAAACCCCAAAGAGCCTCTGCCAGTCTGAATGGGCATTACAGAGCTGGATGGGCCATCCTGGTCATAAGGTACCGTATTTTTCGCTCCATGGGGCGCACCGGACCATAGGGCGCACCTAGTTTTTTGGGGGGGGTATTTTTTTCCCCAGCCGCAGGGCTGGGGCGGGGGAAGCCCGAGCTTCCCCCGACCCCAGCCCCCAGAACAGGCTGCTATCCGCAAGCCTTCGGAGCCCGGCAGGAACTCCCGTCGTGCTCCGAAGGCTTGCAGATAGCTGCCTGAAGCCTGGAGAGCGAGAGGGGTCAGTGCACACCGACCCCTCTCACTCTCCAGGCTTCAGCGAAAGCCTGCATTCGCTCCATAGGACGCACACACATTTCCCCTTCATTTTTGGAGGGGGAAAAGTGTGTCCTATACAGCGAAAAATACGGTCGCTTTCTAAGCCATTCCTGTGCCAGCCTGCCAATTCTGCTCTAACCACCTTCAGCTAAATGACCGGTTAACAGGTGATGGAAAGACCTTTCTCCTTCTACCTGAGACCCTGAAGAGCAGGTGCCAGTTGAGGAAAACGAGAGCTCCCCAACCGAGTACCTCTCCTCCAGCTGTGCTGACTGGGGTTGATGGGAGTTGTAGTCCAAAACAGTCGGAAGGGAGCACCAGCCTGGGATGGACAACGCTGAGCTGTGTGGGGTAAACAACGTAGTCCTAAGCTTCCTATCAGCAGAGGTTGGTCCATTAGGGCAAACTGGGCAATGCCCCACTTACCTCGGCCTGCCGAGATGTTGCTGGACTACAACTCCTCAGCTAAGCTGGCTGGGAGTGATGGGAGTTGTAGTCCAACAGCACCCACCAATCCCGTCTGATGCACCACTGCCACACCCCTGCAAAGTAGCCACTTAGCTTCACCCTGGCCTCGCCATCTGCCGTCTTGGCTGGGAAGCTGCTCTCGGCATGTGTAGTCCACCTCCCTTGTACGTTTTTTTAGCGCAGCACTACGACTTACTCACTATGGACTAGAAGCCTGAAAGCCAGCTCCGATCCACTTCTGTCTTGCTTTTGAAACTGCTTCCCCTCCGCTATGTTATGGTTTCCTGGGGCCTTCTTTGGGCTCATAGAATCATAGAATCATAGAGTTGGAATAGACCACAAGGGCCATCGAGTCCAACCCCCTGCCAAGCAGGAAACACCATCAGAGCACTCCTGACATATGGTTGTCAAGCCTCTGCTTAAAGACCTCCAAAGTAGGAGACTCCACCACACTCCTTGGCAGCAAATTCCACTGTCAAACAGCTCTTACTGTCAGGAAGTTCTTCCTAATGTTTAGGTGGAATCTTCTTTCTTGTAGTTTGGATCCATTGCTCCGTGTCCGCTTCTCTGGAGCAGCAGAAAACAACCTTTCTCCCTCCTCTATGTGACATCCTTTTATATATTTGAACATGGCTATCATATCACCCCTTAACCTCCTCTTCTCCAGGCTAAACATGCCCAGCTCCCTTAGCCGTTCCTCATAAGGCATCATTTCCAGGCCTTTTACCATTTTGGTTGCCCTCCTCTGGACACGTTCCAGTTTGTCAGTGTCCTTCTTGAACTGTGGTGCCCAGAACTGGACACAGTACTCCAGGTGAGGTCTGACCAGAGCAGAATACAGTGGCACTATTACTTCCCTTGATCTAGATGCTATACTCCTATTGATGCAGCCCAGAATTGCATTGGCTTTTTTAGCTGCCGCGTCACACTGTAGTCTCATGTCAAGTTTGTGGTCAACCAAGACTCCTAGATCCTTTTCACATGTACTGCTCTCAAGCTAGGTGTCACCCATCTTGTATTTGTGCCTCTCATTTTTTTTTTTGCCCAAGTGCAATACTTTACATTTCTCCCTGGCTCACGCTCGTTCAGCTGACCCTGCGTCTCTCCAGAAAGCAACCTAGAACACACGTTCCCCTTTCCCTACAACCCAAAAAGCCGCCTTCTGACTGCTGCTTCTCAGGTGGTTGGGGGCCCTGGGCAACCTTTCACAAGGCTGAAGGCATCAGCCATTTGCAGGTGTCCTCCTCCAGTCCACTTCGATGGAGCCGTAAAGGAGGACCCATGAAACAACAGGACAGAGATGAGCATAGTCTTGGTAATGTTCCAAGTGATTGTGAACACATGTGGGGTGTATTTACACCAGGCAAAGTGCCGTGGATTTAAGCTCCAGGTGTAAGAAAAGACCTGATACTATTTCTGCAGAACCTGTCTCCAGCATCTTAGAGCTGCCCAGTCAGCATAAAAGGAGAGCTTTTTATCCACTGAGGAGACATCTTCTCACTCTCTGTGCTGACCGGAGTCAAGCAAAGGGAAAGGACGTGAGTCGGCCACCGAGGATGGGCTCCTGGGGGTCAATCTGGAGAAGGACCAAGAAAGAGTGATTCTGCATGCTGCAGAACTAAGCATTTAGGAGCACTGAAAACATAAGGTGCTCCATCTTAAGAAAAACAACACCGCGTGCTTGGAATTTCTGCTACGTGGAACAGAACTTCACAGAAAACGCAACGGAAGATATTATTGGAGCCGTCCAAAATATTTACGTGCACAGAAAATAGCAGATCTGGCTGAAAGGCAAAACAACGGTGACCTGCATTGATCGCTGCAGTGCATCTCTATTTATTCTTATTCTTTTATCATTATAATATCATTGTATATTCTTAGAAGGTTGCATAATCTCAGAAGGGGTGAGTGGCTGCGACTATCACAACGGGAACTCTGTGCTTCCAAATTTGACACTACACGACTGCAGGTGACGGGCCGCAGAAGCCTTTGGCCGGCAGTTCCCAAGCCAACGGGCCGCATACCGGTAACGAGTTGGGCTGCCTTGCCAGAAGCATCCGCCGCAGGGGAAAGGGGAGGGGGTGTCCCATGACAGCATTGATCCCAGCACCGTCATCATCAGGGTTGTGACCTCAGGGCCAAGCGAGACATGGCGTTTGTCGTGCATTTTGACACCACGCTGCTGTCATGGTGAAAGAAAACTCAACAGCTAGCAAGGGGAGGGCCTTTATGCACTGGGAGCATGGGGGCGCAAAGGGACCCCACACACTGTGGTTCCAAAAAGAATCAGCACCCCATGGTCTTGCTATTGACAACGGGAAGAAAGTCTCAGCGCTATTTCTCTAGAGAAAGAGGCACTGGAACTCACCGCGAATACCTCCCTTGTTCTATTATACAGTGGTGCCTCGCAAGACGAAAAGAATCCGTTCTGTGATTCTCTTCGTCTAGCGGTTTTTTCGTCTTGCAAAGCAAGCCCATTGACGGATTAGCGGATTAGCGGCTTTTAGCGGCTTATCTGCTGATCGGATCAGCTGATAAGCGGCTTAGCGGCTTAGAAAAGGGGGGGGAGGGAAGGGAAAAAACCAGCAGGAACTCGCAAGACATTGTCGTCTTGCGAAGCAAGCCCATAGGAAATTCGTTTTGCGAAGCACCTCCAAAACGGAAAACTCTTTCGTCTAGCGAGTTTTCCGTCTTGCGAGGCATTCGTCTTGCGGGGCACCACTGTAATGGCAATGGCGACACGGGAGAGGCGAGTTCCAGCTGGGGAAAAAGCCCCAGAAAAACCCCACATAGCAATGGGTTGTCTGTGTCTTTAAATAAGCCGCTCTGCAATGTAGGCTGACATGCTTAGAAGGCTAAACCTTATGATACGTTGGAAGCACAAGAGGTCAGTAGGAGCACAAGCAGCGGAGGTGATGCTTGACCCTTCGTCCTGTTTGTCTACTCAAAATCATCGTAACACACACACCCTGCTGTTTTTCCCTTGTCAAGGAAAAAGATGCAGGGGTCTTGTATCTTTTCCTCCACGCGTGAAAAAGCAGCGGGAGGGAGGGAGGGAAGGGGGGGGAACCAGCGGAAAGGAAACGGGTTAAGCATTTCCCCCTGCCATTCTCTGCTCCCAGCTTGCCAGATTTGGGGAAGGAGCGTAGCTCGGCAGCAGAAAATCTGCTTTGTACGCAGCAAGTCCCAGGTTCAAGACCTGCTGCCAGCCAGTGGAGGCAGCATTGATCAGTCCTTTGTTCAGATCCATGAGGACTAGGACCTTAGCGTTATTTTTTAAGGGATCTGTGAACGAGAACCTGCTTTGCCTGCAATAGATCCCAGAACACAAGTTTTGGGATGGGGAAAGCCGCCCGTCTGAAACCCTAGAGAGTCAGCTGTTTCCCTATCTCCTAACTGCAGCCTCCGAAACTGCTTTGCAGTTTACAAAAGTGGGGGGCCCTCCGTGTGTCTCCCACATAAACGTCTAGTATGGGCCTTCGGTGTATCTTAATCTACATATCACTGTGTCATACTCTACCTAGTTCCTACCTGGACAATGGGGGTGGGATCTGCTTTGGGGCGGCACTTCATCAACTAAACAGAGCAGCTAATTTTGGAAACTGCGAACTCCAGCTCAGGTAACGCAACGTATTCAGAAGTTGCTCCCCAGCGAGAGAGAGAGAGACAGGAGTTATCTGGGTTGAAGCTTGCCCTCTCCAGGGACTCACACCAGTAGAACGGCAGCACAACTGCCAGCAGATGGAATAAAAATCAAACACCCAACAAACGTCCTTTGTCTTTTGGGTCCACGCCTTTGCCTGCTGCGCATTCGGAACGGCGTGGCGTGTGTGGAAAATGAACGTGCGCAACTGTACAGAGATACATATATTTTAAAAATAACAATATTTGTGTGTTACACTGGGGCTGCAGCATGCTGTTATCGGTGTGTGTGTGTGTGTTTTCCTCTTATAGGGGCAGGTTGTGTAAAAGCACCGCTGCCCCGTGAGCGAGAGGAAGGTGGCTGGCCTCTGTGGCGGCGCAGCAGAAACGCTTGCGCACCTCCCTCGGTGACAAGAAAGAAGGGAAACAGAGGGGGAGAAGGAAATAAAAGTCACGGGAGGGCAGGAAACGAGGCGCCGCAGTCTGGTTCAGAATTCATCTTCAGAGCTGTCCGCTAGAAGCATCACTCGGTCTTGCATGCTGTTGAATTCTCTCTGCTGTGGTGGGGAGAGAGAGAGAGAGAGAGAGAGAGAGAGAGAGAGAGAGAGAGAGAGAGAGAGAGAGGCAGAGGAAGACATCAGTGACAAGGAATGAAACCTTCTTTCGTTTGCTTGTTCCCCTCCCCTCCTCCAAACTCCCTGCCTGGTACGTTGGCACATTTAAAAGGGGTGGGTAGGTCAGAAACAGGGACGCAGGTGGCGCCGTGGGTTAAACCACAGAGCCTAGGACTTGCCGATCAGAAGGTTGGCGGTTCGAATCCCCGCGACAGGGTGAGCTCCCGTTGCTCGGTCCCTGCTCCTGCCAACCCAGCAGTTCAAAAGCATGTCAAAGTGCAAGTGGATAAATAGGTACTGCTCTGGCGGGAAGGTAAACAGCGTTTCCATGCACTGCTCTGGTTCGCCAGAAGCGGCTTAGTCATGCTGGCTACATGACCCGGAGGCTGTACACCGGCTCCCTTGGCCAATAAAGCGAGATGAGCGCCGCAACCCCAGAGTCGGTCATGACTGGACCTAATGGTCAGGGGTCCCTTTTACCTTTTTTAGGTCAGAAACAGTTTCCGAGCACAATTCAAAGTGTTGGTACTGACCTTTAAAGCCCTAAACGGCCTCGGTCCAGTATATCTGAAGGAGCGTCTCCACCCCCATTGTTCAGCCTGGACACTGAGGTCCAGCTCTGAGGCCCTTCTGGCGGTTCCCTCACTGCGAGAACTGAGGTTACAGGGAACCAGACAGAGGGCCTTCTCGGTGGTGGCGCCTACCCTGTGGAACGCCCTCCCACCAGATGTCAAGGAAATAAGCAGCTATCTTATCTTTAAAAGACATCTGAAGGCAGCCCTGTTTAGGGAAGTTTTTAGTATTTAATGCTGTATTGTTTTTAACACTCAATTGGGAGCCGCCCAGAGTGGCTGGGGAAACTCAGCCAGATGGGCGGGGTATAAATAATAATAAATGGTTATTGTTATTGTTATTAGGATCGGACAGGACTGCTAGGGAGCCAAAGAAGATGGACTTTGGTCCTTTGGGGAGATCTGTGATGAAACCTGAAGCAGAAGTCCCAGCTTGGCCCCGTGTCTTGGGTGCCACGCAGCGTGCATGGCCCCGGCACAGAAATTACAAAGGCTGAGAAGCTGGGGGAGGGAGGGCATTGGGAGCCTACCTTTCGCTTATGCCTCTTGAAGCCGTTCCTTCGCCGGCGGTTCATGATCTTTATGCTGTAGAGAGCGCCCAAGATGAAAAGGGCCCCCGCAATGCCAACTCCGACGGGCACCAGCATCCCAGACATGTAACCAGCCTGCAGAAGAGGGTAGGGAAAAGAGGCCACTTCAGTGCTATAGGAATTCTAAGGTCTTATATATATATATAAAAGAAATGTTCACAAATGTACAAGGCAAACACAGACATACAGTGGTGCCTCGCAAGACGAAAAGAATTCGTTCCGCGAGTCTTTTCGTCTTGCGATGTTTTTCGTCTTGCGAAGCACGGTCCGTCGCAACTGCGCCTCTTCAAGTGGCTTTTTTTAAAAAGCGCAAGACGTTTTCGTCTTGCGAAGCAAGTCCATAGGGAAATTTGTCTAGCGAAGCAACGTAAAACCAAAAAACCCTTTCGTCTAGCGAGTTTTTCGTCTTGCAAGGCATTCGTCTTGCGGGGCACCACTGTAAGTACATAAACCACGTGTCTGAAATAGTACAGGAGAGCAATCCTAAAGCCGTTTTGACTCTCCCAAATTGACCTCAAATATTTCTCTGCAAGAAGGAAGGAAATGGGAAAACTTTTCCAATTGTCTTTAGACTGTAGGGGCTTACACCTCCCTGTAAATACAGTCTGGCAAGTGTCTGTTAAGCCAGGGGTAAGCAAACTTTTTAGGAGCGGGCCAGTTCACCGCACCTCAGACCTTGTCGCGGGCAGGACTGCATGCGCGGGAGTGCACATGCGCCGGAGGGGGCTTCTCTCTCCCCCCCTCTCTCCCCCAGCCCCTCACCTCACCTCCCTTTCCTACCTCCTCCACCACTCTGCCTGCAGTTGGGAGCTGGCAGCAGTGGTGGTGCCTCTCCTTTCCAGGCCAGCTTTCCTGGGCGCCAGGCGTGAGGCCAGCAGGCGCTCCATGCTCCAGCTGAAGCCCCACAACGCTGCAATCACTGTGCGCCCGTCACGATGCCCACAGGGCGGCCATGGACAGAGAGGATGGTGGGCGGGTCCGGGGGCACGGGCGGCGAGGCTTCGGATTGGCTGGCTGCTGGCCCCAATCCAAGCCCAGCTCCCTTCCTCTGTAGGGTGGGGAGAAGCCAGGAGGAGGGAGGGGGGTGTCACCGTGGTGGGGGGAGGTAGAAATGGCGCCCCCCAAAAAAAATTGCCAAAAGAATGGCGCAGCCCGAACGATCACAACGATCCAAGCGGCGATTCCAGGACCGCCCGTGAGCCGGATCCAGAGGGCAATTGGGCCTGATCCGGCCCGCAGACCTTAGTTTGCCGACTCCTGTGTTAAGCTGAGCACACTATCAATATGCGTAAGAGATTCAGGAACTAAGTATTTACCATCTCAAATGAATGGGCAGGCTACCTAGAAAAGGCAATCAGATATCCTGGCAGACAGGAGAGAAGCAACACACTCAAATTTCTGCTGGGGACCACCTCTTTCTGTGATGTATGTATGGTGTTTTGGGGGGTGGTCTTGAGCTACAGGGGAGACAGTTTCAAATGTCTATGTAAAAGCTTGGACACCATTGTTCTAGGTTCCTCTCCTCCCTCCCTGCGTGGGGGGAATGGGGGGCCGTGTTGCAACAGTTTAATAAAGATCAGGCTTACTGATCTAGTCCAAAACCCTGTTCTCAGAGTGGCCAACCAGAGAGATGATCCTGGGAAGGCCTAAAACAGAACGTGAGCTCCATAGCACCCTCCCCTGCTGCTGTTTCCAGCAACCGCTATTCAGAGGTGCTGCTGCCTCTGAAAGTGATGAATGGGATCGTGGATGTTCAAGCAAGAATGGAGAACAAAAATGGCAAGTCTAGGAAGGGATGTCAGCACATGGGAACGCTACTCAGAGTAGGTAGCTGTTTTGGTGGTGGTGGTTGTGAAACCAGGAGTAGTCAGGAGATGAGTAACACGCCAAGAGGATGGAAATTGAGGGGCAACCAAGATTGAAGATCTTAGCACGATGTTGAAGCCCTCCCATAAATACCCCACAATCAATACCGGTTCGAACACAACAGATGGCGTGTTGCCAAAATGAAGTGCAAATCAGCCCTTGGCCTGGGATGGGGAAACTGTGGTCCTCCAGGGGTTGATGGACTCCAAATCCCAGAATTCCCAGCTGTTGGCAGTGGCTGATGGGATTTGGGGTCTTAGCAGCAGTAGAAGGACCACATACGTTCTCCATTTTGGCTAGCATTTTGGCTAGCATGGGTGTCTTTTGGATTACCCCAATCAGTTGTGATCAGCGTGGGGAGCAGCTGACTTGAGGACTGGCACGGTCAAAATTCTCTGGTTCTCAGGGAGGAGGATCAAATCCAGCGGCTGCTATGGAAGCATGGTTGTGAGCCGCATGTGTTGAGAACCAGGAAGGAGACCGAAAATGGTCCAATCCGGATGCAACAGGATGGAGGTCAACAGGCCTAGGAGGTCCAGTGACGAGCTGAGCATTCAGTGCTTCCAATTTTCTGCAAACAGCAGAAGGTTGTCACCACCATCCTTCAAACCTATGTCAGGATCTGGTCTCCAAGAAAAAAGCACACCAAGAACTCAGGCCAATGTAAGTTTCAATAGCTGATAAAGGTGAATACATTGAAACAGGGCCCTTTCCTGGTTTGTGATCCATAATTGACTTCTGACTTCTGCTCAATGATTGAAACTAAGACCTCCATGTCAAATCTTACTATGGACTAACATGAACGTATCTCTATTCATAAACTCTTATCTCTGATTCTGTAATGAATTATGATGTTACACATATCTTTATGAGTTTCAGTTTGTAATCTCTGTTAGAGTTTGCAATCTCTATTTGAGTTTGTAATCCTTGTCAGAATACATACTTTTGTTTTTTCATATATAAATTTTTTTATTAATTTTAACATATAAATTATAATACCACAAAACTTCACCACTTATACAATTATTTTTTTTTGGACTTCCATCAGCACCTCTGATGATCCACCGTTTTAACCACTTCTTATGCATTTCTTAAATTCATATTGCCTTTAATTATCCTAACTAACCATTTTTGCAATAGTTCCAATAATTCACCTCACAAAACTTCTTGCAAACCTACAAACGTAGTCTGATCATTACAATTACTTTTCAAATAGTCTGTAAATTTACACCAGTCTTCTGTGAATTTCTGGTCCCGCAGATGTCGAATCCTTCCCGTTAGTTTATCTAATTCTGCATAGTCCATTAATTTCATCCTCCATCCTTCTTTCGTCGGTAATTCTTCTTGCTTCCATTTTTGTGCCAATAATATTCTTGCTGCCGCAGAATACATACTTTTGAATGGATTAGTTTTTGACAATTGACTATTGATTTGCAAGTAGGGACTACTCCCACTATTGAAACTTACATTAGCCTGAGTTCTTGGTGTGCTTTCTTCATGATCTGCTCTCCAGCTGCCCATCCAGAAGGACCCCCTGAACCAGAAACCACAAATTTCGCCCTTTGGGAACCCTGGTTTCTGAAAGCAAAAGACAGCACCTGCCTTCAAACGCAAAGCGAGACAAAGGAAGATCTCCCTACCTTATCTTTCAGCTTTTCCATCCAGCTTCTCACTAGAAAAACAACGACATAAACGTTTATGGCAGTCATAAACCTTAGAACAGCATTGTAGCAGCAGCAGCAGGGTGTGAGATCGAAAAGCAGCTTTGTTAAAAGTTACTGCAGTTTGCATCGTGGGGATTACACATATCTAGATTCAAGGAATGCAGGGAGAGGAGGTCAAGGGGTCCCCTGCCCTCACTGCCAAACCCCCCTGCAGCCACACTCCCTGCACATCATAGGCACGCACGCAGAGTTCCTTCTTGCATTAATTTATTCCATGAAACTTTCTTCTCTACAGTCATACCTCATGTTACGTTTGCTTCAGGTTGCGTTCTTTTAGGTTGCGTCCCACGGCGACCCGGAAGTACCGGAAAGGGTTACTTCCAGGTTTCGCCGCTCAGAAGCGCAAAATGACGTCACACGCATGCGCCGAAGCGCAAAGACCAGTGCAAAAGGGAGAAAACCATTTTCTCTCCCAAGCAGCAACAGATGTGGGGGGCTTTGAACCACGATTTGTCTCACCTGCCAGCTTAGCAACGTCTTTCCTGGTGGCACTTACAAACCATCTGTGCTACTTTCCGAGCGATCAAAGCGACGGAACGGAGGGAGTTCCTTTCGCTAAGCCTACACGGAAGATAAAGCGAGGCTCCCCTTAGGAACTCACGCTGTGATCGCATAAATGAAAGGCTGTCCTTTCTGGGGAAGAATCAATGAGCTTCTATCCGGCAAGAGGCTTTGATCAAGGGGCAGGTGTTGATATCAGAGATGATTCTCTCTCACACACACACACACACACACACAGGATGCTACTATGAAGTTTATTTGACAGATGTGGGCATGAAAAGCATCTCACCTGAAGTCAGGTGACACTACAGGTAAAGGTAAAGGACCCCTGGGCAGTTAAAGGTAAAGGGACCCCTGACCATTAGGTCTAGTCATGGCCAACTCTGGGGTTGCGGCGCTCATCTCGCTTTATTGGCTGAGGGAGCCGGCATACAGCTTCCGGGTCATGTGGCCAGCATGACTAAGCCACTTCTGGCTAACCAGAGCAGCGCACGGAAACGCCGTTTACCTTCCCGCCGGAGCGTTACCTATTTATCTGCTTGCACTTTGTGCTTTCGAACTGCTAGGTTGGCAGGAGCAGGGAGCGAGCAACGGGAGCTCACCCCGTCGCGGGGATTTGAACCGCTGACCTTCTGATCGGCAAGTCCTAGGCTCTGTGGTTTAACCCACAGCACCACCCGTGTCCCATGTTAAGTCCAGTCAAAAGCAACTATGTGGTTGCTGCACTCATCTCGCTTTCTGGGTCATGTGGCCAGCAGGACTAAACCACTTCTGGCGCAACGGGACACCGTGACAGAAACCAGAGCGCACGGAAACACCGTTCACCTTCCCGCCACAGCGGTAACTATTTATATACTTGCACTGGCATGCTTTCGAACTGCTAGGTTGGCAGGAGCTGGGACAGAGCAACAGATCCCCATCATGGGGATTCGAACTGCTGACCTTCTGATCAGCAAGCCCAAGAGGCTCAGTCGGCCTTGGCATTATATATACCTTGGCTACTGAAACTTCACACACAAACCCCACTGCTGACACAGTGATGTTTGACTGTGTTTGACGTTGCTGGAAGCTGCCCAGAGTGGCTGGGCATCAACTCAAGTAGTTGGAAGGGACCCTGAGGATCATCTTTAAAGTCCTAAACGGCCTTGGCCCAGTATCCCTGAAGGAGCGTCTCTACCCCTATCGTCCAGCCCGGACACTGAGGTCCAGCTCCAAGGGCCTTCTCACAGTGAGGGAACAGCCAGAAGGCCCTCGGCGCTGGACCTCAGTGTCCGGGCTGAGCGATGGGGGTGGAGACGCTCCTTCAGGTATACAGGACCGAGGCAGTTTAGGGCTTTCAAGGTCAGCACCAACACTTTGAATTGTGCTCGGAAACGTACTGGGAGCCAATGCAGATCTCTCAGAACCGGTGTTATGTGGTCTCAGCGGCCACTCCCAGTCACCAGTCTAGCTGCCGCATTCTGGATTAATTGCAGTTTCTGGGTCACCTTCAAAGGTAGCCCCACGTAGAGCGCGTTGCAGTAGTCCAAGCAGGAGATAACCAGAGCATGCACCACTCTGGCGAGACAGTCTGCGGGCAGGGAGGGTCTCAGCTTGCGTACCAGATGGAGCTGATAAACAGCTGCCCTGGACACAGGGCTAACACAACAGAGTCTCATTCTGACAACGGAGGTTAAATACCCTCCTCTAACTCAGACTCATTTTCTTGTTTTCGGTCTCCTTGTCTGCTAAAATGAAAATTGGCAGGGACCTGTCTTGCCAAGTCAAAATAAAAGTACCTAGGGCAGGGAATAGATTTTCTATATTTCTAAGCACGAGAAAGTAAGGAAAACCAAATATGAAGCTATCCTCCCAGCTCCAGAGATTGCACAGGTCAAAATCTAATAATTTGTTGAATTGTGTACACAGAATATTAATAGGGTTTTTTTTTTTCAATGAAGACGAGTGTCTTTAATTATACGTGTAGCTATAGGAACACATTTTGTCTTTTTCAACTGGAAGTCCCTCTTTGGCACATAATTTTTCTTGTGTAACTTAATTAATTGCCAATAATGCTTTCTCTTTTTTTGGAAAAAAATCAAATGAAAGAACAGAAGGCAGGTGTCAGGGAACTGACATCGGAGGGAGAGGCGAAGGGGAGGCTCCCAGATGATGCTGGCGAAGGACCCAGCAGCAGGGGGAGAAACAGCTCAGTAGAGGGGGAAGCCAATCAGTGCAACACCAGGGATAAAGGGGGGCAGACGGGGGAAGTGGAGAGAGGGCTCCAGGACTCTTCACTGGACGTCAGTGAGGAGAGCCCAGGTCCTCTGCTACCCACGCCTTCCCTGCGCAGAAGACTTCCGCGCAGTGAGAGGAGGAGGAGACTGGGTGTCAAACAACTTTTATGCTGGAAGAGGTTCAAGAAACGCCCACTGACGGATTCTGCCAGTGACTGAGGCAGCCACCATGAGAAGGGGCTGTGCAGTCAGAAAGTTTTAACAAGGCAAATTAACCGAGAAAGGCACCAGTTTACGCACAAGTAACTCCTACCCATTACAGCAGGCTACAAAATATTTGCAATTCCTATAAACACCTATGAGCCCTGGCGGCTTTCATTAGGTGTGACTCAGCTCTCGAACATCCATTTTCCAATAGGGCAGTCAACTGACAAAATCATTTTTAGTGTATTAGTCACTGCCTTTCTCCAATTAATCAATTTAATTGAAATCAGTTTCCTTATTATTCAATACCCCAAGCGGGTGCCCTTTCTGAGAGAGGAATTGTGAAAAAACTTTAGATTTAATCAACAAAAGCCATCATTCCCTATTAGACAGAAAGATCCCTTATTAATATTACTTTCTCTTCTCTCTGCTTTTTTATTCTTTCCCCTTGATCAGTTCGGTGCAGTGCTACTGTTTGAGCCATTAGCCATAACAACAAGTGGCGCAGTGTGAAATCTTGGCTAGGCACCAGCCAGTCGCTGATTTAAAAAACACCCGAATGCTAAAGTCCTAATTTACAACACGATCGTGAACAAAACTGAATTTTGCTAGAGGCAGAACAAACAAAGCCACGTGACAAGCTACCTCGATGTTTGCAAACTTTCTTAAATCTTTTTTTTTTTAAAGGTAGACCAGTATTCACAGTTATTCAGTGCCCCATGTTTTCTCCATAAAAAGCATTCATTCATTTAGCGCCCAGGTTTTCTGCGGATTGCTGTTTGCTCCAAATGAGCTTTAAAGAGCAGGCTTTCGCAGGGAAATCTCTGGAGGAAAAGAAGAAGAAGTGGGGGTCGATTTCTTACAAATGCAGAACTGGTATTATGTGGTACCTGGAAGAGGGATAAGGCTGTAGGGAGACAATTCATTCTCTCAGATAAAACGCCCAGACTTTTTTCAAAGAGGGCCAGATTTGATGGAGTGAACATGCGTGAGGGCCGACCAGAGTTGTTGAGCTTTCTTTAGGATTGAAGTTCTTGAGCTTTTTTTACAATTTTACCGAAAAGCTGTTGAACTTTTTTTAGGATTGAAGTTCTTGAGCTTTTTTTGGGATTTTACCCCATAGACATATCCTGCCACGGGGGCCAAATTAAATCGGCCGGCGGGCTGGATTAGGCCCCCCAAACGGACTTTGGACATGCCTGCAGCGTAAGCCCATAACTTACGGCATCAACCGTGGCAACTTGCAATGACGACTTTTTAAAAAGATTAACAGAGTTTAGGGGGAATATTAACCTCCCTGTTTTGGATTAATAGCAAAACGAAATCTCCATCTAGGTTTGCAATCTCCTTCTGATAAGAGAGAAAGGAGGGGGGCGAAACACCACACTTTTTTATTTTAACTTTTTATTACAATTGCTTTCACTTGCTTTCCAGAACTGTAACTGTATTGGTTCATTGTACTTTTAAAAATAAAAATATTCTGTATACTTATTTTTTATTATTATTAATGATTTTGTTGATTTACAAAAGTGTGTGCAAT
The DNA here is from genome assembly GCF_965112155.1 of Podarcis liolepis. Taxonomy (NCBI): domain Eukaryota; kingdom Metazoa; phylum Chordata; class Lepidosauria; order Squamata; family Lacertidae; genus Podarcis; species Podarcis liolepis. The sequence continues at coordinate 6,290,326 of NC_139554.1, read as the reverse complement.
GTCCCTCTCTCATATTTTTTCCCCATGTAACATTTTTACAAATCAGTTTCATTTGTTGAGACATTAGGAAGAAAGGGGGGAAAGAGGTAGAGGGAGGGAAAGATGAGTGCCCCAAAATCCAACTATTCTGGACAACAACCATACGAGAAATAAGTAAAATAACCAAGCAAGTATTAGAAGGCACCCCAGAATTGGCCTTAATAAACATCTTCCAAGACAATAATGACCACTTACACCACACATTTTAAATAGCAAAGACAACTGAGTAAAACCTTCCTACATTTTACATGAAGCCTGGATAGCTCACTGGGTTAGATCGTAGTCCTGATAACACCAAGGTTGCAGGTTCGATCCCTGTATGGGACAGCTGCACATTCTTGCATTCTACAATTCTATGATTTTATTATTCTTTTTATTTACTTGTTACATTAACATCCCACTCTTCCTCCCGATAGCTCAAGGCAGGTTACCTGGTTCCCTCCCTCCTTGTTCTTACTGTCGCAACCGAGAGATGGTGTCTAGCTCAAGGTCATCTATAATGGTTGGGAGTTACTTGTGCGTAATCCTGCTCCGTTTGAGCATTGGATTGCCTGGTTAAACCCTCCAGACTGCACAGCCCATCTCAGCGTGGCTGCCCTTAGTCACTCGTAGAATCTGTCTGTGGGCGTTTCTTAAAGCGTTGCCAACATAAGAGTTGTTTGACGCCCAATCGTCTCCGCCTCTCACTGCGCGGGAGTCTCCTGCGCAGGGTGGGCGTGGGCAGCGGGGTACTTGGGCTCTCCTCGCTAACTTCCAACGAAGAGTCCTGGAGCCCCTGCACCTCCCTGTCCCGTTGCTCTCCTGGATCCCTGGTGTTACACTCATTCTCTTCCCCTTCTTCCCGGCTGAGTCTCCCTCTAGTGCTTGGACCTTCCCCTGCAGAATCAGAGACCCTCTCCTTCTCCCGTGCCTCTGATGGCAGTTCCCTGACATCATCGTATGAATTTCCCAGCTGAGTGCGGGAGCCGAACCCATGTCTCCCAGGTCCTAACCGGATGCTGGCCCCACACCGTGCAAAACAATTTATCAACGCATTGTGTCAGACTTTTGACAGACACTTCCTGGTTCCCTTAATCACAGGGAAGCTCCTCTCTCACGAGCGCCGGCTTTTAACATATCCGTCACGGGGCCGAGTGAAAGCAATAATTATTCCACCTTTCCCCGTTTAGAGAAACGCCAGGGCTTTGTAAACACAGAGTGGTGTTAATGTGACATTTCCCACCACAGCTGCAATTACAACCGCAGCTATTCATTAAGATTCAAAGGGATAATGGGGGATAATGAACCAGAGCAGAGTTTGCGCAACTGAGCAGAGGAAAATGAAAAGTTGGTTTTCCAAAAAAAAGGGGAAAGTGTCGCTAAGATCTCATGAGTCATTCAGAAGCTCTGAAGCTCGTGTGGAAAATTGGTAGTCAAATATAACCAGAGGGCACGGAGCTAGTTAATGCATGAAAGGGTTAAGACCACAGAGGTGTATTCCTAGACGCAATTAAGCCACGCCCCTCACCTGGAAGGAAGGAAGGAAGTTACGTTTCCTCCTTTTTCTGTTCTCTTTCGCCATGTGAACTCACCTAGATAGGGCATGCCTGAACCCCCTCGCTACAAGCTCAGATCTGCATGCTCAAGAGCTATTTCACTACATTTTGTACCTTATACATGACAAATACAGACACGCAGGACTCTGGTCTCCACAGGACAATACAGGGCTGGATTTAGGTTTGATGGGGCCCTAAGCTACTGAAGGTAATGGGGGCCTTTATAAGGAAGTAAAACATTTAATATAATTATAATATTTATATATAGTATTATAGTAGCAAGTCGGGGTAATAGGGAACTGTACTAGTAAATAATAGTACAGTGGTACCTCTAGTTGCATTCTGCTCTTGTTACGGACTTTCAGCTTACGAACACAGCAAACCCAGAAGTGTTTACTTCTGGGTTCGCAACACACACACGCGCAGAAGAGGCGCCCTAGTTGCGGATGGCACCCCGAAACGGATTAAGTCTGCAACTAGAGGTACCGCTGTATAGGCCTACTAAATAATGAAGATGAATATTTTTATAATGGGATCAAAATAAATAAATTATGTATTACATGAAATCAACCAGCAGGCATAAGACTCATACCCTTAGTCTATGCTGCCTGATCATCAGTCTGCAAGCACTCTGTAATACAGTGGTGCCTCGCAAGACGAAAAGAATCCGTTCCGCGAGTCTCTTCGTCTTGCGGTTTTTTCGTCCTGCGAAGCAAGCCCATTAGCGGCTTAGCGGCTTAGCGGGCTTAGCGGATCAGCTGATTAGCGGCTTAGCGGATCAGCTGATAAGCAGCTTAGCGGCTTATCGGATCATCTGTTAAGCGGCTTAGCGGATCAGCTGATAAGCGGCTTAGCGGCTTAAGATCAGCTGATAAGCGGCTTAGCGGCTTGGGGAAAAGGGGGGGAGGGGAAAAAACCCGCAGGAACTCACAAGAAATTCGTTTTGCGAAGCACCTCCAAAACGGAAAACCCTTTGGTCTAGCAGGTTTTCCGTCTTGCGAGGTATTCGTCTTGCGGGGCACCACTGTATTAGATAACAGGTGCAACAGCTTGACCTGTGTGGAACTGTGCTGCACTGCAGTCTGCAGCCGCATGCTGCATGTTGCTATGCAACCAGTGCATGCAGAATGTAGGCACCCTATATATAGAAAGGAGCAAACCAATGATATTTTAGGGAGCAGGCTGGCAAGCGCGGCCCATGACTTACACCATAGGAGCCTACACAACACAAAACACTGTTGCTGTATGTAGGTTTTATTTTATTTGTTTTTTATCTTATATTTTGGAAATGTACATCCAGTGGTTTTTTCCCTTTAATTTTTTTGGGTGCCCCCTCCAAGAGAGTGGGGCCCTAAGCTATAGCTTGTTTAGCTTATACGTAAATCCCGCACTGGGATGATGTAAAATTTGGTTTCCCTAATGGTCTTTAAGCACACCACAAACCTAATCTTAAGTCTCTCTCGGATATCCTGCACTGCTATATTGTGTGCCTGTTATTTTTATTGCATTGATCTGTTTGATTTACTTCAATAAAGTCAGAAGAAGAAGAAGAAGAAGAAGAAGAAGAAGAAGAAGAAGAAGAAGAAGAAGAAGAACTGAGTCCATGACAAAGCTGAGCTGGACTGGAGCTAATGGGAAATTGAAGACATTGAAATATTTTATTGTCACTTCTACAACTTGTATACAGTGAGATTACACAAGCTCCCCCACTCAGCTCTCTTAGTCTTAATTCCCCTCGTTTACTGACGTACACCCACCAAACCCGAAAGTCAGTTGCCCTGTTGTTATCTTTTCCTTCAGCAGCCTAACAGCCCACGGATAGAAGCTGTTCTTTACCCTGTTGGTGCGAATAATCCTGCTTCTATATCTTCTGCCCGAGGGCAGGAGATCAAGAAAGTGCCGACCAGGGTGTGAATCATCCCTGAGAATTTCCCCCACTCTCCTGAGGCAACGATCTTCTGCTATTTCATCCAGGCCATAATATCTTGTGCTGCATTCTCCACCCTCTGTAGGCACTTCCTATCAGTTGATGTCAAACCAGCGTCCCACACCGTGATGCAGTGTGAAAGGACACTTTCTATTGTGGACCAGTAGAAGGAGATCATCAAATGTTGACTGACATCGTTCTTTCGCAATACTGCAGTAATAGAATCATATGCAGTTAGTGGCCCTCCAGCCTCTGCTTAAAAACCTCCGAGGAAGAAGAATCCACAATTTCCTGAGAGAGACCATTCCACTATTAAACAGGTCTTACTGCTAGAATTTCCCCCCTGAATTTAGTTGCACTCTTCTTTCATGTAATTTGAATCCACTGCCCTCTGGAGCAGCGGAAAGCAAGCTTGTTCCATCCTCCTTTAGATACCTGAAGATGGCTATCATGTCAACTATGTGTTCTCTTCTCCAGACTAAACATCCCTAGCTCCTTCAACCGTTCCTCATCAGGCTTGGCTTTCAGACTGTTATGTACTGAGTTGAATAGGATCCAAAATGCAGCAGTCTGACTGGTCCTAGAACAATAGGATTCAGAATGCAGCAGTCTGATTGGTCCTAGAATAATGCAGCAGTATGATTGGTCCACAGGAGCCACCCAATCCAGCTCCAGGTGGAAGTGAATCCGCAACCTGATTGGCCTACAGGTGAATCCCGGATTTAGCCAATCACTTGGGACCCATTGTGTAAATAATGTATATAAAGCAGACATTCTGGGGGAACTTCCATTCCTCCTCACTGCTATGAGCTGAATAAAGAGCATGAAATCCACTCTCGACTCCGAGTATATTTCACAGATCATCTTGGTCGCCTTCCTCTGCACACCTTCCAGCTTTCCAATGTCCTTCTTGGCAGCTGGAGGGCACCAGGTTGGAGGAGACTGTGCCACAATCCCCACGGATCAATAAACCTTCTTGCCCAGCCGCTGCTGACAGCAAAATGTCGGGTGGTTCCAAATTGCTAATAGACTAATGGGAAACAGCTACCAATGCCAGAACAACCTCTCTGGAAAGACCCGCTCTATCGATTCCCCCTGCTGATTAATGCCGATCTCCAAGTTTTGAAAGGCAACGGCCGCTCGAGGTCAGAGGCAATTATCCTGTTATTGGAAACCGAGAACTACACGGTTTCGTACATTATTTTTTTTCCTAATGGATTCCAGCGCAACCCTCTCTCGGGGTCTCAGGGCAAACAAAATGTGATTGATTTGTTTACTGAAAAGAAAGGCTTCTGCGGGAGGTTTTCATATCCCCTCCTCTCAAGATAGCCCACCCAGCCCTTCCAAGCTTTTCACACAAAAAGGGCAAAATATCATAAACGGAAGGAAGGTATCGTGATGATAGGAACGTGGTGTGTTGATGTTTGTGCTGCTACAAAGACTTTTCGCAAGACAGCTACATCACACATAAATCTCCTATTTCTGTTCTGGTTTTTTAAATATCATTCCTGGCGGAACTGCACTGCCTACCAGTTAGTTTCCAATTAAAAGTGTTGGTTTCGACCTGCAAAGCCTTGTGAAGTTCAGGACTCCAATAACTCAAGAACCATATCTCCTCTATTATTATTGTTGTTGTTGTTGCTGCTGTTGTTATTTCCCACATTTTGCCTTGTGCCTTGTGCAGCTCAGGACCCCAATAACTCAAGGACCATCTCCCTCCATTATTATTATTATTATTATTATTATTCCACCTCACTCTTTCCATTAAAGATATATATATTGGCAATTTTTGATGTAAAATACAGTAAGAATCAAACTAGTTTGGAGAACAAGAATATTAAAAAGAACCAAAAGATATAAAAGCAAGAGAAAAAATATTGGGGGAAATACCTATAAGGCCCTTCATTCTCTTTATATCATATATAGGTAAAGGTAAAGGGACCCCTGACCATCAGGTCCAGTCGTGGCCGACTCTGGGGTTGCGGCGCTCATCTCGCTTTATTGGCTGAGGGAGCCGGCGTACAGCTTCCGGGTCATGTGGCCAGCATGACTAAGCCGCTTCTGGCGAACCAGAGCAGCGCCCGGAAACGCCGTTTACCTTCCCGCTGGAGTGGTACCTATTTATCTACTTGCACTTTGACGTGCTTTTGAACTGATAGGTTGGCAGGAGCAAGGACCGAGCAACGGGAGCTCATCCCGTCGTGGGAATTCGAAGCGCCAACCTTCCGATCAGCAAGTCCTCTGTGGTTTAACCCACAGCGCCACCCGCATCCCTTATATCATATATAGCCTACAGAGATATAGACCCTCTCACCTCCCACCTGGAAGATCCCTTCTACCCTGCCTTTCCTGCAGTGACTCCCCTCCTCTGACTATCCCCTTCCTGTTTGTGTCCCTCTCAGTCCAATGAAAAGGAATTCTTTCTCCACACCGCCCCCGCCCCTCCCCCCAGCTTTTTATGAACGTTAAAAATGCCAAGAAAAAACAAGAGAAATAGGAAATAGAAAAAGAAAACAAACAGAACAGTGGTCCAAACACTGGAAGTCCTTCTTGGCTGCTGCCTTGTGCACAAACACCCAACATGAGGGCTAGAAGCATGATTTAATATTTTAAAAAACAGGGGGAAATCATTGGCTGGAACGGACAGGTTTACCCAGCCATATTTAGATGTCTTCCCAAATCTGAATCCTCCCAAACAGGCTCCAAACACCTGTAATGTGGCCCCAGTGCAAAGCAAACATCACAGCAGGTCAAATTCCCTAAACTGGAAAGGCGTTTCTGTCAGGGTGCAAAACAGGGTGTCGGTCGCCTACACAGCCAAATATCTGGCTTAACTCTGAGCTGCTGCCTGAAACATTTAAAACGGGGTTTTGGGGTGCGGGTGCTCAGTTTGCGAGAATGAATCCCATCCCCGGCAAACTTTCAATAATAATAATAATAATAATAATAATAATAATAATAATAATAATAATAATAATAATTTATTTATACCCCACCCATCTGGCTGGGTTTCCCCAGCCACTCTGGGCAGCTTCCAACAAAACACTAAAATACAATAACCTATTAAACATTAAAAGCTTCCCTAAACAGGGCTGCCTTCAGATGTCTTCTAAAAGTCTGGTAGTTATTTTTCTCTTTGACATCTGATGGGAGGGCGTTCTATAGGGCGGGCACCACCACCGAGAAGGCCCTCTGCCTGGTTCCCTGTAACTTGGCTTCTCGCAGTGAGGGATCCGCCAGAAGGCCCTCGGAGCTAGACCTTAATGTCCGGGCAGAACTATGGGGGTGGAGACGCTCCTTCAGGTATACTGGACCGAGGCCGTTTAGGGCTTTAAAGGTCAGCACCAATACTTTGAATTGTGCTCAGAAAAGTACTGGGAGGGATCGCTGCCACAAAACTTGCCCGCTGCCGCAGAGAACGCATTTTGCTTACCTAGCCCTTGGTTCTGTTGTTCCCATTCGATGGCGCTCGGCACTTGGTAGGAAACCCCAGAGAGCTCCCCGGCTGGGTTCTCGAGCCCTTCCAGGGGTTCCTGAGACGCCTCCCCAGGAAGAGTGAAGCTGGACAAGTTGGCGTCTTCATCCAAGCTTTCGTCCATGGAATTTGGGTCCCTCTCCTCTTCGTTGCCATCGTCTTCCTCATCTGCTTCCTCCTCCGGCTCCTCCTCTTCTTCTTCCTCCTCCTCCTCCTCTTCTTCCTCCTCCTCCTCTTCCTCCTCCTCTAGAAAGGCAGGAGAGAGAAGAACAAGCACAATATTGAGAAAGACACAGCGGTCCATTGATATAATCAGAGTCCACGAGAGGGATAGCCGCAGCAAAGTGGAAGAAGCATCTATGCAGAAAGGCTGAACAGGTGATGACCATTTTGTTGTGCTAGAGGCCATGCAGGAATCTCGGTTACAGCATCCAGGGCAGATAACAACAACAACAACAACAACAACAACAACAACAACAACAACAACAACAACATATTATTATTTATACCCCGTCTTCACTGGTTCCGATTTGAAAGAGAGGTAGAGCCGGGTATCATCCACGTACTGGTACGCATCCAGCCCAACCCCCCTGATGATCTCTCCCAGCAGCTGCATGTAGATGTTAAAAAGCATGGGGCAGAGGACGGAACGCTGAGGCACCCCACAAGTGAGAGCCCAGGGGTCTGAACACTCATCCCCCAACACCACTTTCTCGACACAGCCCAGGAGAAAGGAGCGGAACCACTGTAAAACAGTATATCCCAGCTCCCAGCTCCCCTAGACGGTCCAGAAGAATGTTATGGTCGATGGTGTCAAAGGCCGCTGAGAGATCCAGCAGAACTAGGAAACAGCTTTCACCTTTGTCCCTAGCCCACCGGAGATCATCGACCAGTGTGACCAAGGCGGTTTCAGTCCCATGGTGAGGCCTGAATCCCAACTGGAAGGGATCCAAATGGTCCGCATCCTCCAGGCGTGCCTGGAGTTGTTCAGCAACCACCCGCTCAATCACCTTGCCCAAGAATGGAAGATTTGAGGCTGGGCGGTAGTTGGCCAAATTGGCCAGGTCTAAAGATGTTTTTTTCAGTATTTCTGGCCATTTCTGCTCTTGGGGGCTTCCGACTGTGGAAGCCAAGCCAAGCCAAGCCAAGTCATCGTAAATAGCTAGTAGCCATTTCCTCCATGGAGGAGCCCAGCCTGGAGATTTATTATTATTATTATTATTATTATTATTATTATTATTATTATTATTATTATTATTATTTTGTTAATGGTGAAATCTGAGGGCTCCCTTGGACAAAAAACAAGGACACCAACCAGGAATAACAGAGCAAAACAGCAGCCAGTAGGCTTGGTCTTTATTGAAGACTGTCACGACAGGACTCCCACCTGCCACAAGGTGGAACAAGATGGAAGCCCCGAACAAAAGAGAACCCAAACTTTTATTAGCTGCTAATCCCCATGTTACAACTCCCCCAAACTACATCACTCATACATTATGATTACATCATGAAAGGGGAGGTCTGGTGGCAGTAATCTGAGCATCCTGGACCCTGCCCCATGGTTCCCCTTGCCCTCCACCAAACACCTGTAAAGTGTAAACAAAAGAGATATTTACATTTCCCTGTTTCCCAGCCAATTTAATCACACCCTTTTGTCTTCATCTGGGTTTGTTATTTCTGGAATGGCACTCAGGTATCAGGATGCCAGGAATTATCACTCAGGCAGAGGGGCTGCTGAGCAGCTGAACTGTCTAGATGAATTTCTGAAGTTTTCCCAGTGAGCCAGTACAGAGATACATTTATCAGTGAATTGTTAACATTTGGTATCGTGCAGCAAAGGCCCTTTGAATAGATAGGAAGAAACTGTGATGAAGTGTTTTGTGGGGACAAATCAAGAAAGTCACAAAAGCGATTGTGATGATTTTGATAGTGGGCTGCATATGCCTGATATCTGCTGGAGGGGCAACTCCCCCCCCCCACCTATACTTAAATTCCTGCAACAATTTTAATCAGGGTCACAAGGAAGGAAAGGGTGAAAGGACTGCAGTCCTGATTCTGCTTCAGAAGGGCTGCGCAGCTACTCCCATTTAAGAACAAAACACCAGGCGTATTGATGCAACGACACATTTAACACCATGGTGCTACCAATGGCAAGTAGCCCCTGTCATGGCTTGGCTTGGCTGGGTGCTGCCAACGAGTCGGGGGGGGCTCCAGCTGGGGAAACCCCCAAGGGAACAAAAAAGAGGCAGGAATCGCAGTCATTGGGAAGTCTCATCAGGAAGTTGTGGGTTGCTGCAGCCCCATACTGCCTGGCATTTGGGGCCAGCGGATAGCTCAGCTGGTTAGAGCTTGGTGCCAATAATGCCAAGGTTGCAGGTTCGATTCTCCGTATGGGGCAGCTGCATATTCCTGCGTTGCAGGGGGTTGGATTTAGATGACCCTCAGGGTCCCTGCTCCTGCCAACCTAGCAGTTCAAAAGCACACCAGTGCAAGTAGATAAATAGGTACCACTCCGGCAGGAAGGTAAACGGAGTTTCCGTGCGCTGCTCTGGTTTGCCAAAAGCGGCTTAGTCCTGCTGGCCACATGACCCGGAAGCTGTACGCCGGCTCCCTCGGCCAATAAAGCGAGATGAGCGCCGCAACCCCAGAGTCGGCCACGACTGGACCTAATGGTCAGGGGTCCCTTTACCCTTTACCTCTACAGGGTCCCTTCCAAACCTACAATTCTACAATTCTATGCAGAATGGCTCTGTTTTCTCCTAAAACATTTTGTCCTAATGCTCTGCTCCTGATTAAATTGCTCAGAAACAATAGGAAACACTGCCACCTCTTGGTCACCGGGAAGAAGTGCAGTCTTCCAGATAAAGTTCCACCAGCGCAGAGGTTGTCGGCACCCACCTTTTTTCCGCTCCATAAGACGCACCTGAACATAAGACGCACCTAGTTTTTAGAAGGGGAATGCAAGGGGAAAAAATTCTTTAAAGGGAGCTCTGAGCAGAGCCTCTATGCATCCCAGGCTCTGCTCAGCGCTCCCTTTCACGAGCCGCGTGAAGTTTGTGTGCGGCGCTTGCAGGCTTTTCCCTGAGGAGGGAGGAAAGCCCCCAAGAGCCGTGCACACGCTCCACGTGGCTCTTTAAAGGGAGCACAACTCTTGGGGGCTTTTCCGGGAGGTGGGGGAAGGGACTGAGGGGTTAAGCTAGAAGCTAGAACAGCGAGAGGGAGCGCTGCGCAGCGATCCCTCTTGCTGTTCTGGCTTCTGGGATAGCTGCACAGCCTGCATTCGCTCCATAAGACGCACACACATTTCCCCTTACTTTTTAGGAGGGAAAAAGTGCATTTTATAGAGCGAAAAATACGGTAACTGCAGGCAGAAATGCAACAAAATCAATTAATTTTAAAGAAATTAAAAAGGAAGATAGGACGATATTCCTCTACGCCACCACAGCAGCGAGAATTATGTTGGCACAATATTGGAAAGTGGAAACTATCCCCAACATAAAGGACTGGCAGATTAGAATGGTAAACTATGCTGAGCTTGACAAACTAACAGGTAAAATAAGAGATCAGGATGAACAGAAATTTCTGAAAAATTGGAGTAAATTTTGGAAATATATTGGAATAAATGCTTAAAGTGAACTGACGGGGTTAGAACAATACGACCAGCGAGTGAATTTAAGACTATAGATTGAAAATCAAATACGTAATGGAAGGAGATATTTGATACTTATCAAAAGGACGGAGGGAAGTTCAGATCGTGTGTTTTTCTTTTTTCGGATGTGTGGTTTTTTTTCTTTCTCTTTTTTCTTTGTAATTTTTTCTCTGTATTTTCTTATATGTCTGTTTTTGTGTATAACTTCAATAAAAATGCATTTAAAAAAAAAAAAGAAATGCAACAAAATCGGAACCATAGAATTGTAGAGCTGGACTAGAGTTTCCTAGTCCATAATGAATTGAAAAAGGTATTTAAATATACCTTCCTGAAGAAACCAGAAGCCTTTCTCCTGGGCATAGTCGGCCAATTGGTGTTAAAGAAGGATAGAACTTTCTTTATATATGCAACAGCAGCAGCAAGATTACTCATCGCGAAATATTGGAAGACACAGGAGCTACCCACACTGGAAGACTGGCAGATGAAGGTCATGGACTACATGAAACTGGCAGAGATGACCGGCAGAATCCGTGACCAGGGAGAAGAGTCGGTGGAGGAAGATTGGAAGAAGTTTAAAGATTACCTGCAGAAGCACTGTAAAATTAAGGAATGTTGAAATGACGTTTGATTGAAAATAAGTGGTATTGGTAAAGAGATGCCTAAGAAAATGTAAATAGGGAATGATAATTGGAAATGGATATTTATAACAATAGGTTAATATATGAAGTTAGGATAAATGCTAGAGGGTAAGGATTTGCTGAATTTAATATTTGAACTGGAATACAAAATGGGAGGTGTGAGGAGGTCAAGAAACTAGTGAAGAAAATATAAGACTTGAAAATATTAATTCATTTTTAGCTTTGATTTTTGGCTTTTCTTCTTCTTATTATTCTCTACTTCTTTTTACTTTTTTCCCCCTCTCTCTTTCTTCTATCAACTGTTTTTCTACTGTGTATTTTTTATTGGTCTTGTTTTTGTAGTTTAAATGTTTAAATGTTGGATTTTGTTTTTATTGTCTGTGAAATATTAATAAATATCATTTTTTAAAAAAAGAGTTTCCTAGTCCAACGCAGGAAACTTTTGGTCCAGCGCAGGTCTCAAACCCACAACCCTGAGATCAAGAGTCTTGTGCTCTACCGACTGAGCCAAAGCTTCCTTAAAACAACCTCCTTTGCTGAATATTCATCCTGATTTTCTCGCCACAAAGCTTGTGTGTTCATTCGGCTTTGCATGCAGGGGTTATTCGCCAGAGGAGGGGCTGTGTGGTATTGTGGTTAGAGCACCAGAGGAGAATCTGGGAGGCCTGGGTTCAAATTCCTATTTGGCCATGAAGCTCACTGCAGAAGGTCCATATTCAATGGCATCTCTGGGTAGGGCTGGGAAATAGTCCCTGCCTGACACCCTGGAGAGCAGCTGCCAATCAGTGCAGACAGTACTGAGCAAGATTAGACAATGGTCTGATGCAGTACCAGGCAGTTTTCCTATATCACACAAGACCCTGCTTTTCATGCAAGTTTGGGTTTCTTTGGGTGCTGTTTGAAAATGCAGGGAGAGAGAGAGAAGGTAGAAGTTTGCTGAGCCAAACGACCTTCTTTGCAAACTCATTTTCATTTTCAACAGCACTGCAGAGAATCAGCAGAATGTTTGCTTTTTGGAAAACAGTTTGTAATTAGGGCTCTGATGGCCTTCTAATTCTTTTCTCTTCATATACATGCATCTCCCTCCCAATTATTTGCATTCAGAACAAAAATGTTCTTACTTTTTGCATCTTTTTTTTAAAAAAAGGAAAAATCGGGAGGCCCCATGGGAAAGCCTCTGTTGAGACACATATGTAGATTCATGTAAATTGGAGGGGGGGAGACACTTGTGCTCCCCCCACATTTGTTTGTTTGTTTGTTTAATGTATATACCACCATTCATCCATAGATCTCAGTGCGGTTCATAATATGTTGTTGGACTACAACACCCATCATCCATGATCACTGGCTGTGTTGGCTGGCGATAATGGGAGCATTTTCAGGCTGAGGGAGCCAACGTTTGTCCATAGACTAAACCGCTTCTGATGCAACGAAACACCGTGACGGAAACCAGAGCACACAGAAACGCCATTTACCTTCCTGCCACAGTGGTACCTATTTATCTACTTGCACTGGTGTGCTTTCGAACTGCTAGGTTGGCAGGAGCTGAGACAGAGCAACAGGAGCTCACCCTGTCATGGGGATTCGAACCGCCGACCTTCTGATCAGCAAGCCAAAGACGCTCGAACCACAGCACCACCCACATGCCTACCTGTATTGTGCTCTTTTTTGGTGCCTACTGAAAACATTTTTCTTTAGACAAGCATATCCAGATGCTTTTTGTTTGTTGTTTGTTTATTATGGGTTCTTATCTTTTTGAATAATAGGTAAAGGTAAAGGTAAAGGTAAAGGGACCCCTGACCATTAGGTCCAGTCGTGACCAACTCTGGGGTTGCGCGCTCATCTCGCTCTATAGGCCGAGGGAGCCAGCGTTTGTCCACAGACAGCTTCCGGGTCATGTGGCCAATATGACTAAGCACTTCTGGCGAACCAGAGCAGCGCACGGAAACGCCGTTTACCTTCCCGCTGGAGCAGTACCTATTTATCTACTTGCACCTTGACGTGCTTTCGAACTGCTAGGTTGGCAGGAGCAGGGACCGAGCAACGGGAGCTCACCCCGTCGCGGGGATTCGAACCGCCGACCTTCTGATCGGCAAGTCCTAGGCTCTGTGGTTTAACCCACAGCGCCACCCGCGTCCCTTTTGACGCACACTAATAATAATAATTATTTATTTATACCCCGCCCATCTGGCTGGGTTTCCCCAGCCACACTCCCTTCCAATGTTTCTAGCAACAGTTTTCAGAAGCATTACTGTTCCAACAGCCACACACAGCCACAAACCACTCATTAGGCTGCAGCGGTTCTTAATAAGTTGCTTGGGAGAAACCAGTCCTTGGCACGAATCCTGCTCAGAAGCCCATTAGCACATTAATTATAAGAGCCCAAATGGGATGTTGGTTATTATATCAAAGGAACAAGCCTGCAGCCCAGTCCAAAGAGTGATTGCTAATTGGAAGAACAAGCAGGAAACAAGTCCAGTCTCACCCTCAAGCAAAGAAAATCATAATTGGAATGTCCTATTTCTCTCTCTCCTTCCATGATTCATAGTCCACCTGTCCCACTAGGACCCAGGCAGGTAACAGCTTTCATAACACCGTTCTGGTGAACATGTTGTAAACAAGAGCTGATGTAGCACAGCTGTGAAGAGCAGGAACTGGGCTCAGCCTTCCCCAACTCAATGCCCTCCAGATGTTTCAGGCTGCCGCTGCAGCCACTATGGCCAGGATTTTTGGGGGGGAGGAGTCGTGCACCACAACAGGTTTCCACCCTGGCCACCCCAGTTCTACTCAACTGCTTGTTTACAAAGCTATTGTACCACCAACCTTACTGTATACTTGCGAAACATGGACCACTTATAAATGCCACCTCCAACTCCTCAAAAGATTCCTGGTATCTCCAAAAAAATGTACACATCACTTGGGAAAACAGGCAAACTAATGCCAGTGTACTGGAAGAAGCAAAGATCGCCAGTGTTGAAGCAATGATTCTTCAACATCAACTCCGTTGGACTGGTCATGTTGTGCGGATGCCTGATTATTGTCTTCCAAAGCAACTACTCTGTTCCAAACTTTAAAATGGAAAGCGTAATGCTGGTGGTCAACAAAAGAGGAAACTGGGAAACACTAGCCTGCGAGCGCTCCAGTTGGAGAACAGCCTTTACCAAAAGTGTCATGGACTTTTGTATCTGAAGAAGTATCTGAAGAAGTGTGCATGCACACGAAAGCTCATACCAAGAACTAACTTAGTTGGTCTTTAAGGTGCTACTGGAAGGAATTTTTTTATTTTGACTATGGCAGACCAACACGGCTACCTATCTGTAACTGGAACCATGGAAGGCACCACATTGAGCCACATGAAATGGAAGGTATCTGAAGAAGTGTGCATGCACACGAAAGCTCATACCAAGAACTAACTTAGTTGGTCTTTAAGGTGCTACTGGAAGGAATGTTTTTATTATGGACTTTGAAGACACTCGAACTCAGGACGCAAGGGAGAGACGTGCTAGGAGGAAGGCACGCTTGGCAAATCCACACCGTGATCAACTCCTGCCTGGAAACCTACTGTCCCCACTGTGGAAGGATGTGTGGATCCAGAACGTGTGGAGTCACTTACGGACTTATTTGTCAGGTGTGCATGCAGGAGCCAGGCCCTGTGACCAATAGGACTCTGCAGGACTGGAGCCTTCCTAAGTTTGTTCTGAAGAGGCAAGGCGTGGCCGCACAGGTGAGGCCGCTTGGTAACTCACATCCCCTGGTGACAAGAGCCAGGAAGGGATATAAGGTCAGCATTTCCCTTCGGCTCTTTGCCACAGCAACACGCTTCCTGCGTTTGGCTTCTTGCTTCCTGGTCCTTGAACCTCCGCTTCTTGACTCCTTGCTTCTTGATCCACAGACCGTTGACTTCGTGACTCCTTGCTTCTGGACCCTTGGACCCTTGGTTTCTTGTCTCCCTGCTCTCTGACCCTCGGACTTTTGGCTTCCTGACTCCTGGCTTCAGGACCCCCGTTTCTGCTCCCACACCGCCATCTTGCCCCCGATCCTGACATCTCCTGCCAGGACTTCGACTGCCCATGAACCGGACCGTGACATCATTGTTAAAACCATGTTTATGGAAGACAATCTTACTCGGCTACAAGTGATCGCCAAAGGAGGAAGAGGAGAAGAAGACTCAACTGGGTAGAGACGAATGGTGGTTCAGTAAAACTAGGAATGCTGTGCATAGTTAAACTATGGAACTCCCTGCCACAGGGATGACCACCAACCTGGATAGTTTAAAAGTGGGCTGGACAAAATCAGGGAGGACAAACTGCCCATGGCTACTAGCCAGGATGGTGATCCTACGCCTCCACAGCTGGAAAGCAAAAGAGGTTCTTTTGTGCTTGGGTTTCCCACAGGCTTCTAGTTGGCCTCTGTGAGAACAGAGTGCTGGACTAGACAGGCCACTAGAAGATCCAGCTGTTTCTTCTACTTTATTTCCTGTTAAATCCCTTTATCAATATAAGTTTTTATTAAGACCTTTCCTGATATATTACAGTAAAAGAGCAACTAATCTAAACAAAAACATAAAAGGGGGGTTGTCTTTCACAGATAAATCTTAACTTTTATTTTTATTTTATTTTATTATTATTATTACTCTTTTATTTTGACAAAGTAATAAGTATAAATAAGAATAAAAATGTGCACCCCACCACTGAGTCCATTCCATTGGTACTATGCAACCTCCCAAAATTTCAACACCTCTTGCGATGGTTTGACCCCTTCCTGTTTTAGCAGTACAAATTCTACAAACACCCTCCATATCTCCTCAAAATCATTTCTCCTGCGTATTCCCCGTATTACCTTAATGGCACATGTTGATTTATCATTAATAGCTATGTCCCACACCTCATGATAAATCTTAACTTCTCCCATGCAGAGGAAGGTAGATCCCACCAGCTCTCACCTTTCTTCTCCCATCCTCCCATCCTGGGAGATCTCTTCTTCCCTGCCTCTCACACAGGGTCCTTCGACAACTATCCATCACTTCTCCACACATTAACCAACAGAGGTGTTTTCCATCAGCTACTCCCTGATCCGTTCGGCTGGAGGTACCAGGGTCTGACTGTGTGCACCTTCTGTGTGCAAAATGTAAGCCCTGCTGTTCTGTCCTGGTTGGGCATCCTTACCTCTGAGATGCTCCTCTCGCGAGATCTCACGGGGGCTGTCCGAGCTCCTGTGAGATCTCGCAAGAGCATCCCAGTGCCCCTGCGCTGAGCAGGACTTGCGCAGTAAGCAAGGAGGAGAGTTCAAAAGCTGGCTCCACACCGGGAAAACTCAGCGCAAAAAGAGCTTAAATGCGTGCATGTAATCTGGACAATTTCAACCAGTGCAAAGTCAAAACGCACAAGTTAACTGAGATTGTACTGGACCTGGGAACGTGATAAGGTCCTGTATACCTGAAGGAGCGTCTCCACCCCCATCGTTCAGCCCAGACACTGAGATCCAGCGCCGAGGGCCTTCTGGCGGTTCCCTCATTGCGAGAAGTAAGGTTACAGGGAACCAGACAGAGGGCCTTCTCAGTAGTGGCGCCTGCCCTGTGGAACGCCCTCCCAGCAGATGTCAAGGCAATAAACAACTATTTTACTTTTAAAAGACAACTGAAGGCAGCCCTCTTTAGGGAAGTTTGTAAAGTCTGATGCTGTACTGTTTTTAATATTCAGTTGGAAGCCGCCCAGAGTGGCTGGGGAAACCCAGCCAGATGGGCGGGCTATAAATAAATTATTAATTATTATTATTATTATTATTATTATTATTATTATTATTATTATTACCGAAGTCAAACCAGAGGTCCACCAGACTGAGTGTTGTCCACCTAGTGTTTCTCAAACTTAGGTCCCCAGCTGTGGTTGGACTACAACTCCCATCATCCCCAGCTAGCAGGGATCATGGGAGTTGTAGTCCAACCGTAGCTGGGGAACCAAGCTTGCAAAACACTGACTCTCCAGGCAGGAAGGTTTCTCCCAGCCCTACCTGCAGATGCTAACGGGGACTCAACCGGGGACCTTCTGCACGTAGAGCAGGTGGTCTGGCGCTGAGATCCGAGGCCTTAACATAGATACCTTCTGATTCCAGCCTATCAAGCTCATAGGTTGCAGCCGTGGTGATCCGGTGCGTGGCTGGGACAGTGGTCCTCTTCGTCAAAGACGCCAAGGTCGGCGGAACTGTCATGGCTTCGGTCGCTCCCGGAATCCCTTCGTCCTGCATTCTCTGGTCCCCCAGAGTTGCAGGAGAGCTGGCAACAGAAACATCTTCCTCCTCCTCTCCGCTAAGGGCAGTGACGGGCCCTGTGCAAGAGGAAGAGAAAACAGGAGATTGGTGTGTACCTGACACCCACATGGATAATGAGCACAAACCCAAGTGTGATCTCATTTTTATTTTTACTTCTTCCGTCTTGTTGTGTTGTTATAATTTAATCCTTGTTCAGCTGATTCTTTTATTATTTCCTTGCTTACCCCTGCACAAGGGGAACAGGGGGTATAGGGGAATCTGAAATATTATTTATAATATAAAAGCTTTAGTACAAAATTTCTAACTGTGTTGTATTTGTATACAGCAAAGGGAAGTTTAGAGTAATTAGGTACATTTCATTTTAGTTAATTATGTAATAGGTTTGTGTTAGAAAATGTATATGGATGTTGACTTTGATGTTTGTAATTTTTCTTCTTTCGGTTTTGGAAATAAATAAAAAAAGGATAATGAGCACAAATTAGCCCAAGAGCATCACAAGCAACGTCCAGGGTGGCAGAAGAGGCTATGTTGTCTATTAATATCCTTTCTAACTTGCGCTAGCAAGTTTCTTTATGTAGCAGAGTTTACATTCCCTTTTCATACATGCACAGCAGATAGCTGGTTGCAGGCTTGTGTAAGCCTCTCACTATTATACAATTCAGTATTGAATTGTATGTTCCCGGTAAGTTCCCTTTAATCGCTCTTAAAAGAATAAAGACACGGCAGTCTTATTCAAAGTCAATAAAAGAAGTTTACTCACATCAGTTCACAGTTGGATTCCTGAAGACAGACTTAGTTACAAATATGTACATGTGGATCTACCCCATATGGGGGAATAATCCCAGTGCTTTTGAGAAGCTAGCAGATCATTCCTAGCTAAGAAGCAGGTCAAATGAAGAAGGAAGTGAAAAAGAGGGAGAGCGTGCTTCGTGACTTGTCCCTTTGTTACCTGGACAGGTAAGGTCACGCCCACCTCTAGTCACATGCAAAGGAAGGATGCTCCAGCCAGGAGGAAACAGGAAGTTTTCGACTGGCTGGACCAAACATTACCCGGCATGTCTTCTCTAGCATTACAAGGAATGTTGTACTTGACTGCTCCCAGTGGCTTACATCCCACAGATGCTATTAACTAAGGCAACTTTATGCCATACTAGAGTTTAGGAACAAAGTATTCTCCCAAAGGATTTCTCATCATTATGAGTCAGTCGTCCTGGTTCAGGCTCAGCCGTCCTGCCTAGTCTGGCATTCTCTTCTGAGGAGCAGCCAGACAGATTATTTGTTTGCGGCATTTATCTTCTTTTAATTTCCTTTAGTGATTTGAGTGGTGCTTTCTTCGGGGAGGGGGGATAAAGAATGAGCTGCCGGCATGCGTATCTTGATAAAAGTGCTGTGGCTGCCATCCCAAAATGGCTGGAACAGGGAGCAAAAAAAATTGGGACCAGTGAGTCACCAAAAATAAAAGCATAAACACATACCGTATTTTTTGCTCTATAAGACACACTTTTCCCCTCCTAAAAAGTAAGGGGAAATGTGTGTGCGTCTTATGGAGCGAATGCAGGCGGGAGGCTCTGCTCAGCGCTCCCTTTAAAGAGCTGCGTGGAGTGTGTGTTTCCAGCATGGGGGCTTTTCCAGCATGAGTCTGACCAAACTGTGGGAGGCAGTGAAAGACAGGAGTGCCTGGCGTGCTCTGGTCCAGGGGGTCACAAAGAGTCGGACACGACTAAACAACAACAACAACAACAACACGCTTATTGCATTTATAAATTTTTAATTTATTGTTGTACATTGTTTTAACTGTTTGTTCTCTTTCTGGGATTGTACCCCCAAGTGTGTTTTATAAGCTGGTCTCTGACCGTAATAAATTATCTATCTATCTCTCTAAGAAATCTCTAACAGTATGAGCTGTTCGACAGGGGAAGGGTCTCCCTCAGGAGAAGGTGGAGTCTCCTTCCTTGAAGGTTTTGAAGCAGAGGTTGGGTGTCCACCTGCCATGGATGATCTAGTTGAGATCCCTGCCTTGCAGGGAGTTGGACAAGATGACACTCAGGATCCCTTCCAACTCTATCATTCCATGCTTCTATGACAGCCATCCCCAGATGTTTTGGGACTACAACTCCCATCATCCCTAGCTAACAGGACCAGTGGTCAGGGATGATGGGAATTGTAGTCCCAAAACATCTGGAGGGCTGAGTTTGGGGGTGCCTGTTCTACGACAAGCAAAAAGATAACATGCTGAGAGGGTCGGACGCAGTTTTTAAAACACACCAGATCTGCTTTTATATGCAGGAAACACAATGTTTAACTGCCAGAAGAACATGGAATGAGCCAAAAAGTTTATCTCTAAAGTGGAAGGTCAAAGCACCAGGAATCACACGCTCCAGCTATGAGTCCTGGTAGAGGCTATTACCCAGCTCCCTGTGGGGATTTTCACTTGTAAACACTGTGTGTGTGTGTGTGTGTGTGTGTGTGTGTGTGTTGTTGTTGTTGTTGTTGTTGTTGTTGTTGTTGTTTAGTCGTTTAGTCGTGTCCGACTCTTCATGACCCCATGGGCCAGAGCACACCAGGCACTCCTGTCTTCCACTGCCTCCCGCAGTTTGGTCAAACTCATGCTGGTAGCTTCGAGAACACTGTCCCACCATCTCGTCCTCTGTCGTCCCCTTCTCCTTGTGCCCTCCCATCTTTCCCAACATCAGGGTCTCTGTGTGTAAATGCCTTCAAATGAATACTGTATAATAGCATAAAGGTCCCAGGCCCTAAGGAAGTCAGACTATCCTCTACCAGGGCCAGGGCCTTTTCAGTGATGGCTCCAACCTGGTGGAATGCTCTGTCCCACAAGACTAGGGCCCTGCAGGACTTGATCTCCTCCCACAGGGCCTGTAAGACAGAGCTATTCCGCCTGGCCTTCAATTTGAATTAGCCTGATCCTCTATTCCCTTTTCTCCTTTCCTCTTCTATGAAGAAACCCTTTCTGGGACCCCACATTTAAATTCTTCCCTGGCCCTTGCTGGCCCTAGTAGGACCAACTTGGCCCTGGTGATCATTTGATGTCTACTGGTTGAGTCCCCTCCCTCCAAAATGACCCCTGAATTTTTGAATTTTATTGATATCGATGCTGCATTTTATGTTGTACTTTATGCTGTTTTATGATTTTTTAAAGTCTCATTTTAATCCATGTTTTATATTTGCTGTTAGCCGCCTAGAACCCGGTTTTTAAACGGGGACGGGCGGGGTATAAATAAAAATTTATTATTATTTATTATTATTATTCAAAGTCTTCTCTGTGGTGATCCCAAGGAGCTGGTCTGAGCCACACCAAGGGTCCATCGCTAACAGATTACCGTCAGAGTCCCCACGCAATTAGTTTGCTTCCAGCAAGCTTAATTATAAATGCATCCCTATTAAATATTTTAGCAGCGCGGTTAAGAAAGATGCTCCCCTTGGTTTTTTAATTTTCCCTCTCCAAAGTGTTTTCGTAAAAAGATTTAGAACCTAAAGGAAAGTTAAGAAATTTTATTTTAATTGGAATACTGTGGTTTTTTTAAAAAAAATGCTATCAGAAAACTGCTACATTTTAATTACAAGGAAATTCAGATGAGAGGGCTCGGAGGAAGCCCAAAATATGTTTATGGGGTAAGAAATCTAAATAATAATTAATTTGTGTTGTTTAGGTGATTAGGTTGTTTAGGTATTTAGGTACCTTGTTTTTTGTTTATCTTGTCTTTTTTCTTTTGTTTTTTCTCTGTTTTTCTTTTGTTGTGATATGTGTTATATCTGTAAGAAACTTAATAAAAATTATTTTTTAAAAAACACAAAGGGTTCCGTTTTCGTGCACCGTGAGGCAAAGCGAACTGAACCTCCGGGGAAGGCTCTGGGCTGAAATGCGAGCTCAGATCTCAATTGGATCCTATACCTTTACACCTTGGAACATGCAGATGGAAGGAGGAGCTGAGAATAGGACTACATCCTATATAGGGTGCACCTGACCATAGGGCGCACCTAGTTTTCAGAGGGGGAAATCAAGGGGGGAAATATGATCCCCCCCCCCAGCTACTATGTGCTGCTCCCAGACTTTCTCCCTGCTTTTGCAGGAGGTGGGCGAATTCCTCCATCTCCCGCAAAAGCCCACAGGAGCCGTGCACCCTTTAAGGAGCGCACAGCTCCTGCAGGCTTTTCGACCAGGAGGGAGAAGGGACTGACATGGCCAGTCAGTCCCTTCTCCCTCCTCGGGGAAAAGCCTCAAAGAAGTCAAGGACACGCCGCCTTCCCGCTGCCCGCCGAGCTTGTGGGGCTGGCGGTGGGGGGAAGCGCTGCTTTCCCCCACCTCCAGCCTCAAAGATCCCTGAAGCCTTTGGAGTGCAGTGGGACCTTGCACTGCGCTCCAAAGGCTTCGGGTTCCTTTTGCTGACCCAAAGCCTTTGGAGCGCAGCGCAAGTTCCCGCTGCACTCCAAAGGCTTGACGCTTCCGGGACAGCCTTTGTGGCCTCTGCAGGGCAGCGGGGTGAAGGCCCCCTGCGGAGGCTTTGCGCAGCCGTCCCCAAGCTAGAACAGCGAGACGGAGCGCTCCGTCTCCCTGTTCTGGCTTTGGGCTTAGCTGCACAGCCTGCATTTGCTCTATAGGACGCACACACATTTCCCCTTAATTTTTGGAGGGGAAAAGGTGCGTCCTATAGAGCGAAAAATACGGTAAGTGGTGGAGAAACTCTGGCCCTTGGGCCTAATCCAATGGACCAGACTCCCTATTTGGCCCTCTGCATGACATCCTATATGATGTCAGGTGTGCTGGGCAGTTCCGGCAGAGGCCAGAACTTCTGCCAGCGCATAAAATCAGCTGACCGTTGGTGGTCGCAACGGGCTGTGCCTTTGCCCACACCACTGGATCTCAAACTGCGCAGGGAAAAGAAAACGGTTCACTAAGATTGAATGTTTCATTATTAAGATACAAAATTACAATCTCAATAATAAAGTTACAAAATGATAACAAGGAAGTCACGCACGGGTGGAGGGAAGACACAGGGCAAGAAATAAGAAATGGATAAATGTGGGTACATAAAGAAATGTGAAAATGTGGGTTTACAAATTCACCTCTACCTCTCAAATCAGAACCAGTGAAGGCGGTGAAGGTCCTGTGTGAGTGTCTGGAGGCAGTTGGAGGATGGATGGCGGCTAACGGATTGAGGCTGAATGCTGACAAGACAGAAGTACTGTTTCGGGGGGACAGGATGTGGGCGGGTGTGGAGGACTCCCTGGTCCTGAAGGGGTAACTATGCCCCTGAAGGACCAGGTGCGCAGCCTGGGAGACATTTTGAATTCACAGCTGTCCATGGAGGCGCAGGTTAATTCTATGTCCAGGGTGGCTGTCTACCAGCTCCATCTGGTACGCAGGCTGAGACCCTCCCTGCCCACAGACTGTCTCACCAGAGTGGTGCATGCTCTGGTTATCTCCCCCTTGGACTACTGCAATGCGCTCTACGTGGGGCTACCTTTGAAGGTGACCCGAAAACTACAACTAATCCAGAATGCGGCAGCTAGACTGGTGACTGGGGGCGGCCGCCAAGACCACATAACACCGGTCCTGAAAGACCTACATTGGCTCCCAGTACGTTTCTGAGCACAATTCAAAGTGTTGGTGCTGACCTTTAAAGCCCTAAACGGCCTCAGTCCAGTATACCTGAAGGAGTGTCTCCACCCCCATCATTCATCCCAGACACTGAGGTCCAGCTCTGAGGGCCTTGTGGCAGTTCTCTCCCTGCAAGAAGTGAGGTTACAGGAAACCAGGCAGAGGGCGTTCTTGGTGGTGGCGCCTGAAGTAGCAGCAGCGAGCGGCAGGCTCAGCTCCGCGCCGGGCGGCTTTCTCCCGGCGCGGAGCTGAGCCTGCCCCCTGTTGCTGCCCAGCGTATTAGGCAACTGGGGTTATAAGACAAATCCCCAAATTGCAGCTGCCAATTTGGGGGGTCGTCTAATACACCCAGTTGCCTAATACGCCAGAATCTATGGTACAGTGGTGCCTCGCAAGACGAAATTAATCCGTTCTGCAAGTTTCTTCTTCTTGCGGATTTTTTCGTCTTGCGAAGCACGGATGCACCCTGGTACTGTATTATAATGGGATAGCGGGCAAAGCACAAAGCGGGTCGCTCTGCAGCAGGAGGAGTTTCCCCAGCCTGGAGGATCTGGTGTCGGGAAGAGGCAAAGACACCCCCTTCCACCTCTCCACGAAAACAGCCCCCCTTCCTCTGTCGCCAAGCCTTGCCGCGTCTTCGCTCGGCCAAACCGCGTCCCACATCAAAGCCCCAGCCCGCTCCTCTCCCTCTCTCTCCATGAGGTGCCAAAGGAAGTTCGAGCCCAGGAACCGAGGGCGGACGCACGAAGCGCCCGGCGCGGACTCTCCCTTGCTCCCCCCGTTACCTTGCGCCATGCCGCCGAGCTCCCCACAGTCTCGGCAGCTGCCCCCGGCTTCTTCCCACCCCCGCAAAGGCGCCTTCGCGGCGGCCCAAGCGCAGTGGATGCCTCCTCCTCCTCCTTTCTCCCGCCTCCTCCTGCCTTCGCACAGTTAGGGCAAAATGGAGCAGCCACGTGGGGAGGGGGAGAGAGAGAGAGAGAGGCAGAGGCAGAGGTGGCACAGAGACCCAGCCAGATCCGCTGGATCCCAGCCCACCTGCCTCCTCTGTGGCCTCTCCAGAAGAGGATCCCTCTGGAAAAGGTAGGTCGCTCCCTGCCAGCCCAGTTCCCGCTTCAAAAGGAAACAAACTCGCAAGTCTTGCGAAGCAAGCCCATAGGGAAATTTGTCTTACGAAGCACCTCAAAAAAACAAAAAACTCTTTCGTCTTGCGAGTTTTTCGTCTTCCGAGGCATTCGTCTTGCGAGGTACCACTGTATTTACCATCTCAAAGGAATAGCCAGGCTACCCAGAAAAGGCAATCAGATAAGGCATTATCAGGTATCCCGGCAGGCAGGAGAGAAGCAACACACTCAAATTTCTGCTGAGGACCACCTCTTTCTCTGATGTATGTAAGATGTTTTTGGGGGGTGGTCTTGAGCTACAGGGCAAGCAATTTCAAAAGTCTATATAAAAGCTTGCGCACCATTGTTCTGCGTTCCTCTCCTCCCTCCCTGCATGGGGGGAATGGGAGACCCTGTTGCAACAGTTTAATAAAGATCAGGCTGCTTTGCTTCTCAATATTCTCTGGTTGGCCTCTATTATTTTCTCCTACCGATAGAAAACCTACATAAGGACTCTATACGGGCTCTTAGATACCCCATAAGGGAAAGAGAACAGTATTTTTTTTATAACACAAGCTGTGGGCTGGACCATGTATCAAGAAGTGTGTTTTTTATGTTTGCTGGTTTATCGTGTTTTTGCATATACAGTGGACACTCGGGTTGCGAACGTGATCCATGCGGTATGCATGTTCGCAACCCGCAGCTTTCACAACCCGCACTGGCGCGTCTGCGCATGCACGGGTTGCAATTCAGCGCATGCGCAAAGCGCAATTTAGCACTTCTGCGCATGTGCAGCCACCGAAACCCGGAAGTAACCCGTTCCGGTACCGTTTCGGCAGTCCGCAACCCGAAAAAACACAACCTGAAGTGGCTGTAACCCGAGGTATGACTGTATTGGAAGCTGCCCAGAATGGTTAGGGCAACCCAGCCAGATCGGCGGGGTATAAATAATAAAAGTAATATTATTATTATGGAGTCACGGCCAAGAAGAAAGAAAGAAGAGTCTACCAACCTTTTGCATCCGGTGTTTTAAGAACAGGCAAACTGGTGGCAAGGAGGGAAGCAGCAGCCACAGAGTCTTCTGGCAGCTGGGAGATTCTGAAAGCTGTCGGTGTTTCTCCCTCCATCACCTTCTCTGGCCCCGCGGCTTGCTGGGTGCTAAAGTCGCCTTGTGTCACAGCTGGAAGAAGCACAGCACCCGCCTCGTGGAAGGATGTTGCTGCCCCAGGAGTAACGCCTGGTGGGTGTGGGGTGGGAAACACAGAAGAAGATAAAATATCTGTTACAGTGGTGCCCCGCAAGACGAATGCCTCGCAAGACGGAAAACTCGCTAGACGAAAGAGTTTTCTGTTTTGGAGGTGCTTCGCAAAACGAATTTCCTATGGGCTTGCTTCGCAAGACGACAATGTCTTGCGAGTTCCTGCTGTGTTTTTTTCCTTCCCCCCTTTTTCTAAGCCGCTAAGCCGCTTATCAGCTGATCCGATCAGCAGATAAGCCGCTAAAAGCCGCTAAAAGCTGCTAATCCGCTAATCCTTCAATGGGCTTGCTTCGCAAGACGAAAAAACCGCTAGACGAAGAGAATCACAGAACGGATTCTTTTCATCTTGCGAGACACCACTGTACTGGACCGACCCATTTAGGGAAAGCCGAATGCATTGAGAGCACCCTTATTCATTCATTCATTCATTCATTCATTCATTTTTTATTCTTTTTAAAATGTATTTGGAAGAAACTGATTTCCTAGGTCCATTCCGGTCGGGGTTTAGGCCCGGTTTTGGCACAGGAACTGTATGATGTGTCCCTGTTAATTCTCCTCAACCTCTCAGTGGCTTTTGATACCATCGACCACGGTATCCTAATGGAACAGCCGTCCGAACTAGGGGTGGGTGACACCATTTTGCAGTGGTTCCAGTCCTACTTGGATAGACATTTCCAGAAGGTAATACTTGGGGTGCAAGTACTCTATTCCGAACTTAAAAATGGAATATGTAGTGCCGGTGGTCAACAAAAGAAGAAGGAGAAGAGGAGTTTGGATTTGATATCCCGCTTTATCACTACCCGAAGGAGTCTCAAAGCGGCTAACAGTCTCCTTTTCACTTCCTTCCCCACAACAAACACTCTGTGAGGTGAGTAAGGCTGAGAGACTTCAGAGAAGTGTGACTAGCCCAAGGTCACCCAGCAGCTGCATGTGGAGGAGCGGGGAAGCGAACCCGGTTCACCAGATTACGAGTCTACCGCTCTTAACCACTACACCACACTGGCTCTCTCACACTGGCTTAAACACTCTCTCAAGGCAAATCTTTAAAAATGTAGTATAAACACAGACAACTGGGAAACACTGGCCTGTGAGTGCTCCAGTTGGAGAACAGCCTTGACCAAAGGTGTCCTGGGCTTTGAAGACACTCGAACTCAGGACGAAAGGGAGAAACGTGCTAAGAGGAAGGCACGCTTGACAAACCCTCACTGTGATCAACTCCTGCCCGGAAACCTATGTCCCCACTGTGGAAGGACGTGTGGATCCAGAATTGGCCTCCACAGTCACTTACGGACTCACTGCTAAAACTGTGTTTATGGAAGACAATCTGACTCGGCTATGGGTGATTGCCAAAGAAGCAGCAGCTTGGGGAGTGCTCTTCAGCTGCATGGAGCCTTCAATGTGGGGTTCTTCCGGGTTCAATTTTATCCCCTATGCACATTGTACAGCAGACAACGTGTGCAAGAAGTTGGCAGCAATTTCTCCCTTTTTTCTTCTTGCAGCAAGTGTTTGCTGACCTAGTTCTCCTGCTGCAGAAACAGCCGTTCATCGCAGGAGCCGATCCGGATATGTTCCAATATCCTCACACCCACATGGTCTCCATTGATCACCCGGCCTCCCCTCCGGAAAGCGAGAGCTAGACAGATGGCAGCGATTGCCATCTCTCCAGCTGCGTCAGAGCCTAGCGTGACCAAGGCTCCCCTGCTGCAATGACACTTTCTCTGGGTTTTTTTCCATTTTTCATTTGGGGACATTTCCATCAAAGCAGCCGGCCGCTGCCAGAACCTGGGCCTGCCCAAACTAGCTCACTGCAGTGGCAAAGAAACAGCCAAAAAACACTGGATTGAGGCTGCAGAAGCTCTGTGCTGCCTGCAGGAAAAATTCCACAGCGGCAGCAGTTGCTCCAGAATGCAGAGCCTGAAGGTCAAAAAAATCTCCTCCTCCTCCCGCTGCCAGACCAGCATCTGATTGTGGCAGCCGGCTAAAAGTGCAAACTTGCCAGAATTTTGAAAGCTCCCCTGCCTCTTCTTTGGGAATCAGGGGGATGAAACTTTAGGGGAAGCAAAATATATGCCCTGGCAATCCTATTTACCGGTCTCTGTTTCCTGCAAGGGCGTCAGGAATCCTGGGAGCTGTAGAATGTAAACCTAACACCACTTATCCTTTGTTGTGTAGTCGTTTAGTCATTTCCGCCTCTTCGTGACCCCCTGGACCAGAGCACACCAGGTACTTCTGTCTTCCACTGCCTCCCGCAGTTTGGTCAAACTCATGTTCGTAGCTTCGAGACCACTGTCCCACCATCTCATCCTCTGTCATCCCCTTCTCCTTGTGCCCTCCATCTTTCCCAGCATCAGGGTCTTTTCCACGGAGTCTTCTCTTCTCATGAGGTGGCCAGAGTATTCGAGCCTCAGTTTCAGGATCTGTCCTTCCAGTGAGCACTCAGGGCTGATTTCTTTAAGAATGAAGAGGTTTGATCTTCTTACAGTCCATGGGACTCTCAAGAGTCTCCTCCAGCACCATAATTCAAAAGCATCCATTCTTCGGCGATCAGCCTTCCTTATGGTCCAGCTCTCACGTCCATACATCACGACTGGGAAAACCATAGCTTTCACTATAAGGATCTTTGTTGGCCAGGTGATGTCTCTGCTTTTTAAGATGCTGTCTAGGTTTGTCATTGCTTTTCTCCCAAGAAGCAGGCGTCTTTTAATTTCGTGGCTGCTGTCACCATCTGCAGTGACCATGGAGCCCAAGAAAGTAAAATCTCTCACTGCCTCCATTTCTTCCCCTTCTATTTGCCAGGAGGTGATGGGCCCAGTGGCCATGATCTTCGTTTTTTTGATGTTGAGCTTCAAACATCAAACATCACTTATCCTACTCTCAACAAATTCAGCAAGAGTGGCTTCTGAATAGGCATGGTTCGGCTTCCAGTATAAGTAAGCTAAGATTTATTTATTTGTTTAGTTTTTCATTCCAATTTCCCTCCAAGTAGCTCTGGGTGCTGTGCATAATTTTCTTCCCTCCCTCCCCATTTTTATTCTCACAACAACCCTGTGAGGTAGATCAGGCTAAGAGTCAGTGACTGGCCCTTAGGTCACCCAGTGGCTGAGGGGGGAGGATTTGAACCCTGGTCTCCCAGGTCTTAGTCCGACAGTCAAACCACAACCATTCACTGAGCACTCACTGCAGTTCCAGGGCTCGGTTTTTAGTGTTACAGGAATTTAAGTATAGGTTGGGGGGGGGGGTTGCCCCTCCAGCAGATATCATTCACATGCAGCCCACTACCAAAACCAGCACAATCGCTTTTGTGACTTGTGTGATTTGTCCCCACAAAACACTGCATCACAGTTTCTTCCTATCTATTCAGAGGGCCTTTGCTGCACAATACCAAATGTAAGTATTCACTGATAAATGTACAGTGGTACCTCGCAAGACGAACGCCTCGCAAGACGGAAAACCCGCAAGACGAAAGGGTTTTCTGTTTTGGAGGCGCTTCGCAAGACAAATTTCCCTATGGGCTTGCTTCGCAAGACGACAGCCCATAGGGAAATATCCGGGACAGCGGGGAAGTGCAGCGCGTCTTCCCCACTGTCCTCTGACCTCCTCCGAAGCCGGGCGGTGGGGCGGGAACGCCTCCTCCCGCCGCCGCCCGGCTTCGGAACGCTGCTCCGAAGCCGGGCGGGGGGGCGGGAACACCTTCTGAAGGCGGGCGGGGGGCGAAAGTCTTTGTCCCCCCTGCCTGCCTTCCCAGGGGCTTTTAAATCGCCCCGGACAGCGGACCTGGTCTGAAGGCGGTTTCCTTAGGAACGCATTAATTGATTTTCAATGCATTCCTATGGGAAACCGTGCATCGCAAGACGAAAAACTCGCAAGACGAAGAGACTTGCGGAACAAATTAATTTCGTCTTGCGAGGCACCACTGTATCTATGTACTGGCTCACTGGGAAAACTTCAGAAATTCATATACAGTGGTACCTCTGGTTGCAAACAGGATCCATTCCAGAGGCCCATTCGCAACCTGAAAGGAACGCAACCCACATCTGCGGGTGCGCAGGTCGCCGCTTCTGCGCATGCATGTGACGTCATTGTGAGCACATGCGCAAGCGCCGAAACCCGGAAGTAACCCTTTCCGGTACTTCTGGCTCGCTGTGGGACGTAACCTGAAAACATTCAACCTGAAGCAAACATAACATGAGGTATGACTGTAGACAAGTGAGGTCAGCTACTCAGCAGGCCCTCTGCCTGAGTGATAATTCCTGGCATCCTGATACCTGAGTGCCATTCCAGAAATAACAAACCCAGGTGAAGACAAAAGGGTGTGATTCACTTGGCTGGGAAACAGGGAAATGTAAATATATATTTTTTGTTACACTTGATGGGTGTTTGGTGGAGGGCAAGGGGAACCATGGGGCAGAGTCCAGGATGCTCAGATTACTGCCACCAGACCTCCCCTTTCATGATGTAACCGTGATGTATGAGTGATGTAGTTGGGGGGGTGTAACATGGGGATTAGCAGCTAATAAAAGTTTGGGTTCTCTTTTGTTCAGGGCTTCCATCTTGTTCCACCTTGTGGCAGGTGGGAGTCCTGTTACGACAGTCTTCAATCAAGACCAAGCCTACTGGCTGCTGTTTTGCTCTGGTATTCCTGGTTGGTGTCCTTGTTTTTTGTCCAAGGGAGCCCTCAGATTTCTCCGTTAACATTAGTCTGTGTCAACATGACATTATCCAAAATGCATACATCTCAATTGGCTGATGTGTTGATTCGCCAACCAGCTTCACACCAATTGGAGTCCTTAAACCTAATTCATCTCAAGCCAAGGTGCGAACACCTTTCAGTAGGATAAACAGCATCCCTGCCCTGTCAACACTCTCTGGAATGCACAGAAATGAATCTGCTAGGGATAACAGACACAGGTATAGCAAGAGAAGATCAGAAAATATTCCTCTATGCCACAGGAGCGGCAAGGATCCTAACACTGGCAAAAAGAAACTATGCCAACAAAAAAGGAATGGCAAGACAAACTGTTAGAGTATACTGAACTGGCTAGATTAACGAGGCAATTAGAGATCACACTAGACAAGAGTTTCAAAAAGCATGGGGAAAATGCAGAGAATACTTCACAAAACAGTGCCCTAAAATACATACCTGGACTTGTTTTGATTAATGTCTGCAGGAGACTTTGTGGATATTTAAGCTATAATTATAAAAAACTTAATGATTATGCATAAAGGAAACAGCTTATAAGAAGTAAATAAGGAAGCCAGATACAGGATAAAGGAAGTCTTCTATTTGGTTGTTTGTATTGTTGTATGTTATGCTCCCTGCATGTTATGTTCACGTTTAATGAGGGTGGGTTTGTGTATTGGGGGGGTGGGGGGTTGTGTTATGTTGTAAATAAAATTCCTGAAGGGCCAGGAGATTCCATACAAAAAGAAAAAAGAAAGAAATGAATCCGATACTAATGAAGCTGTGCTGATGTGAGCAGAAAGGAGATGTGAAAAACACACACACATAAAAAATAAGAGCCCAGCAACTTACCCGTTGAAGGCAGTAATGCGAACACACCCTCTATTGAGCAATCTGGGCCAATGAATGAGCGAATGCTGCCAGCAACAGTGTTATAATACAGGTCAAATACCAAAGAGCCCAGATTCACAGGATATCTGGGACACCAAAGCAAACGTCTTGGCTCTGGTGCCAGACCTCAGCCAGCAAACAGGGAATGGAATCAAGGAAGAGGCTCAAAGAAGATAAAATCTCTTCTGATCATTTTGGGCAGATAAGGGACACAGAGTAAGGAAGGTTTATTTTTTCATTTCATAAAATTTATATGCCACTTGACTGTAAAAAAATCAAACAAACCCTCAAAGTGGCTTACAAAACAGATAGAACAATAAAATCAACCAGAATTTTATATTTTTAAAAAAACTACAATAGACTAAAAACAGATTAAAACACGTGTCAGCTTTCGCAAAATCTAGGCAGGCTTCCTAAACAAAAACATTGTTAACAGGCATCGGAAAGGGCACACTGAAGACACCTCCTTGCAGTGGCGTAGCGTGGGTTGTCAGCACCCGGGGCAAGGCAAGTAATTTGCGCCCCCTAACCCGTGGATTTGTGCCCCCTAACCCTAACCCCCAGATGTTGCGCCCGGTGCGGCCGGGCCCCCCCCCTGCACCCCCCACGCTACGCCACTGCCTCCTTGATATCAACAGGCAGGGAATTCCAAAGTGCAGGTAAAAAAAAAGGTAAAGGACCCCTGGATGGTTAAGTCCAGTCAAAGGTGACTATGGGGTTGCAGCGCTCATCTCGCTATTCAAGCCGAGGGAGCCGGCGTTTGTCCGCAGACAGCTTTCCAAGTCATGTGGCCAGCAGGACTAAACTGCTTCTGTCACAACGGGACACCGTGACGGAAACCAGAGCACACGGAAACACCGTTTACCTTCCCGCCAGAGAGGTACCTATTTATCTACTTGCACTGGTGTGCTTTTGAACTGCTAGATTGGCAGGAGCTGGCGCAGAGCAATGGGAGCTCACCCTGTCGCAGGGATTCGAACTGCTGACCTTCTGATCAGCAAGCTGAAGAGGCCCAGTGATTTAGACCACAGTGCCACCCAAGGAGGTGATCTCATTGCCTGATGGCAATGTAGGCCAAGTCCTCTCGCGCCAATGGCTCTTTATTCCAAGCCATTCTTGAAAAAAGGAACTGCCAAGGAGGAGGAGTGTGGTGTAATGGTTAGAGTGCTAGATGAGGACCTGGAAGGCCAGGATTCAAATCCCACCCCCTTGGCCATGAAAGTCACTGGGCAACCTCAGGCCAGTAACCGCCGCTCAGCATAACCCATCCCAATGGACTGGTGTGAGGATAAAATGGGGAGGGGGGCAGGATTGTGTATGCCCTCTTGAGCAGCTTGAAGGGAAGGCGGGATAGGGTAAAGGTAAAGATAAAGGGACCCCTGACCATTAGGTCCAGTCGTGGCTGACTCTGGGGTTGCGGTGCTCATCTCGCTTTATTGGCCGAGGGAGCCGGCATACAGCTTCCGGGTCATAGGGACGCATACCAAATAAACTGAAAGCAAAAGGAGGAATTTACCTCTTGATGAATCTCTCGGGGTTTGGAAGACATCTGATTTGGTCGCGTCCGTCGTAGCGGTGGTCTCTGCGACGGATCTGGAACGGGAAGTGGCAACGAGGTCTCCATTTTCCACTGAGCTCCCAGAGGGGGCTGCAGCTTTCGCTGACGGGTCAGCGACATGGGCAGGATCCGTGCTGGCAGAGGGCGAGGTGGGCTCCCCGCTTGCCGCGGACGCCAGGCCCAACCCGGTCTGAACATTCTCGCTTCCTTTCACTGCGGCTGCCGATAATCTCGGCGACAGAGCCTTCTTCACATCGTCTTCCTCTTCCTCTCCACCCACAGCGGGATAAAGGTCCGCCACGGGTCCCAGGGCACCCACCCGACTGGCGGGCACAAATTTTGTATCATCCCAGTCATCGCTTTGCGGTGTGACAGTCTCCGCAGCACTAGGAACGCCTTTCAAGAGCTCCCGATCCGTGGAGATCCCCTTTTGCAAACCCGAGGCGGCATCAGTCGGAGCCAAGACAGGACCCTCTGTGCCGCTCAAAACCGAGGGGTCGTCTCTGTCCGGCCCTTGCTCAGAATCAACGTATTGACCTGCTGGAGGGGAAGGAGTCACGGAGCGGCCGCTGGCTATCGTTTTGGAAATGGGCGCTGCTTCTGTGGCCGGTCGATATGTGGCGCTTCTGCCTCCTTCCAAGACGCCTGGCGCGAAAACATCCACCGTTGACGCAAGCCCGTCTCCTGCCCCACCACCCTCCACCAGCTCTCCTGCGGTGGTGCTGAGCCCATCACCCCTGGCGTTCGGGTCTGGAGCTGTCACAACCGGGGCAAGCAGGCCTTCGCTTTGCCCGTTGCTCCCCAGTTCTTTACTGGGCACACTGGGGTCCAACTGCTGCTCGCTGCCACCCACCTCTGAGGTTGAGGCAGTGGCGTCAACATCCAAACCCTGGCGCCCTGAAGGACTTTGAGCATCCAGGCTGGTTGGCAGCGTGGCTTTCATGGTGGTGGCGGTGTTTAACAGCTCCCCGGCCAGCTCGGCTGTGGCACCTTCGTAGAGGTTTCCGGAAGCCGCACTGCCGGCTGCTTGCGCAGGTGAGCTGAAGGGGCTTTCTGGACCCGGGACGCTCACGTTTCCGGGGTCTTCCGGAAAGGCCTGGCGTAGTTGTCTCGCGGGCCGCCCCTCCGCCTCCCAGAAAGCGAGGCATTGCGGGCTGCAGGAGCTGAGCAGGATGAGGCAGAGGGAGAGGCAGACGGGGAAACCCATTGGATGAGGGCCCATTCCGGCGGAGCGCCGTGCGGGGGAACGAGGAGAGCAAGCGGTGCCGGGGAGCAAGACCTGTAAGCAAGAAGCAAAAGAGAGCTCTCAGTTCAGTTAAGCTCTTGAAATAAAAAATTTAAGGTCTTATACATATAATAGGTAAAAGTAAAGGGACCCCTGACCATTAGGTCCAGTCGTGGCCAGCTATGGGGTTACGGCGCTCATCTCGCTTTATTGGCCGAGGGAGCCGGCGTACAGCTTCCGGGTCATGTGGCCAGCATGACTAAGCCGCTTCTGGCGAACCAGAGCAGCGCACGGAAACGCCGTTTACCTTCCCGCCGGAGCGGTACCTATTTATCTACTTGCACTTTGATGTGCTTTCGAACTGCTAGGTTGGCAGGAGCAGGGGCTGAACAACGGGAGCTCACTCCTCCGCGGGGATTCGAACCACCGACCTTCTGATCGGCAAGTCCTAGGCTCTGTGGTTTAACCCACAGCGCCACCCGCGTCCCTATATACATATCATAAATGTTCATAAATGTACCAAGCAAACACGTACATAAATATATAAACCACATGTCTGAAGCAGCACAGGAAAAGAGCCCTGAAACCATTTTGACTCCCAAACTGACCACCCCCTCCCAATGCCTCACTTTCTCAAAACAATGTCCAACATCAAAGAAGGTACCCAGCACTATCAATTTACCCCCCGATCGATTAGGACATTAAAGGCTGTTCTCATGCCATCAAAGAAGGTAACAAGAGATAAGAAGGGAAAGGAACCGAGGCAGGAAGGGCAACCATGTTAGATCACAAGCTCCTCGAAATACCATTTACCGTATTTCTCGCTCCATAAGATGCACCAGACCACAAGACGCACCTAGTTTTGGGAGGAGGAAAACAAGAAAAAAAAATCTGAATCTCAGAAGCCAGAAGAGCAAGAGGGATCGCTGCGCAGTGAATGCAGCAACCCTCTTGCTGTTCTGGCTTCTGGGATAGCTGCGCAGCCTGCATTCGCTCCATAAGACGCACACACATTCCCCCTTACTTTTTAGGAGGGAAAAAGTGAGTCTTATAGAGCAAAAAATATCTTCCAGATAGATTGCCCACATAGACTCATTGAATCAGAGTTGGAAGGGACCCTGAGGATCATCTAGTCCAACCCTCTGCAATGCAGGAATACAGGGATCGAACCTGCAACCTTGGCATGATCAGCACTATGTTCTTAAGTTCTCAGTTTAATTTGAAACCGCCAACTCACAAGTGTAATAAACGAAAATCTGCCCTTATTCCCTTAAGGGACACAAGAGCCCTTATAGAGTCCTTTTCAGGTTCGGCACCTGCTAGAAACATTTTTGTTTAGGCTGCCTTCCCAGACAAAGAATGCAGCCATGAGTTTTTAATCTGGCTTTTAGCTTCTGGCTTGATTTTAATAAAAATAAACAAATGTTTCAGATATTTGTTTTTAACTGCTTTTACTGATATTTTAGAAAAGCAATGACAAACCTAGACAGCATCTTAAAAAGTAGAGACATCACCTTGCCAACAAAGGTCCGTATAGTAAAAGCTATGGTTTTCCCAGTAGTGATGTATGGAAGTGAGAGCTGGACCGTAAAGAAGGCTGATCGCCAAAGAATGGATGCTTTTGAATTATGGTGCTGGAGGAGACTCTGGAGAGTCCCATGGACTGCAAGAAGAACAAACCTCTCCATTCTGAAGGAAATCAGCCCTGAGTGCTCACTGGAAGGACAGATCCTGAAGCTGAGGCTCCAAGACTTTGGCCACCTCATGAGAAGAGAAGACTCCCTGGAAAAGACCCTGAAGTTGGGAAAGATGGAGGGCATAAGGAGAAGGGGACGGCAGAGGACGAGATGGTTGGACAGTGTTCTCGAAGCTACCAGCATGAGTTTGACCAAACTGCGGGAGGCAGTGGAAGACAGGAGTGGGTGGCGTGCTCTGGTCCAGGGGGTCACGAAGAGTCGGACACGACTAAATGACTAAACAACAAGACTGATATTTTTACTGTTTTCGTATGCCGCTTAGAAATAAAATAAATCCCACTGCTAAGAATATATTGACACACATTTCAGACTCCTGCTTCCATTAACCCTGCTGAGCATGGCCTAATATTTAAGGCCCAATACAGTTCAGATATGCCACCCAAAGGATGCAGATTTGGAAGCTGGGATAAAGGTTTGGCCGCCATTTGTCGGAACTAGGTGCCCATGATGATCGCAGATGCTTGCTCTGCTCATCGCAAACACCTCCATCCCTGAAGTTCAAGGAACATGACAGCCTGCTGGCAGGCTTGATGGAGAGAACTGCAAGCAGCTGGCAGCTGTCATCTCTCAACCCGCCACCCTGTGGTGCCAGGCTCAGTCAGGGACACTGGTAGGTGCAGCGATTAAAGCATCCCAACCGTGCTTCGCTACAATACTTTCGCCCTTAATCCAGGGTCAGCTGCTTTGCAAAGGGGTGAGAGGTGGGAGAAATTTAAATGCAAACATACGAAGAAGGTGCATCTCCTCCATAAAAAGAAAAATAGGAAATCTCCTTGCATGTGGAAAACTAGCACATCAGGGAGAAGGTCAGGCCAAGACACTTCTCCAGGAGAGGCTAGCTTTCTATGTGCAAGGGACTTTTCTACTTCACAAGACACTCAGTTGTGGCCTTAGACCGGCAATTTCTGTTTCATTGAAAGTATACTGCACTGCTTTTGTTGGGAATTGTTTTGTTTTATTTTTTTAATAATCCATCAACTCTTTTATTAGGTTTTCTGTTGTATTATTATAAACTCGCAACCCTTACTGGTACCTTACGGCGAATGGCAGGTAAGTAATCTTATAAACAGGCAAGTTAATAATGATAATTTCTCCTGCATATCAGATTTCTACAGACTGAAGAGGACTGTGCCATTCTGTTCTAGACTGAACCATACAAACAAGCCCTTTAAATTACTGCCTGAATGTTTATTATCATATTATGTTATGTTATTATCATATATTTATTTATACCCCATCTTCTCCCCTGACAGCATCTCAAGGCAGCTGACAGATAAAATCAGAACAGCTAAAAACATGGAAATAATAATAATAATTTTAAAAAAGAAATCAAACATTAATAGAAATTTAAACTATATCTGTTCTGCCTTCACTGTCTCCAACCATGGGGGTAGAACATATTGATCTGAAACTATTTAAAACAAAACAAAGACATCTCTCTGCACACAAAAGCAGGTCAGCTTGTTTGGCAATCGTCTTCCTTAGTGATTTCTAATTAGAAAAGGATGGAGACAAGTATATTGTATAAACCAGCAGATCAATAATACCCAGCGGCACAAGTCCGTCTTCCCTCAAGGAAAGCTGATCATTTCCACACTCCGGCTCAGGGCTCCCCAGTTAAGGGTGTTTGGAGACCGCAGACGAGGCAAAAGGTCTTCGTAAGTGGAACGAAAAGCTCAGTTATAATAATAATAGTAATAATAATAATAATAATTTATTATTTATACCCCGCACATCTGGCTGGGTTTCCCCAGCCACTCTGGGAGGCTTCCAACAAAACACTAAAATACAATAATCTATTAAACATTAAAAGCTTCCCTAAACAGGGCTGCCTTTCAATGTCTTCTAAAATTTTGGTAGTTATTTTTCTCTTGACATCTGGTGGGAGGGCGCTCCACAGGCTGGGTGCCACTACCAAGAAGGCCCTCTGCCTGGTTCCCTGTAACTTGGCTTCTTGCAGCGAGGGAACCGCCAGAAGGCCCTCGGCGCTGGACCTCAGTGTCCGGACAGAACATTGGGGGTGGAGACGCTCCTTCAGGTATACTGGGCCGAGGCCATTTAGGGCTTTAAAGGTCAGCAAAACACTTTGAATTGTGCTAGGAAATGTACTGGGAGCCAGTGTAGGTCTTTCAAGACCAGTGTTATATGGTCTCGGCGGCCGCTCCCAGTCACCAGTCTAGCTGCCACATTTTGGATTAGTTGTAGTTTCTGGGTCACCTTCAAAGGTAGCCCCACGTGGAGCGCATTGCAGTAGTCCAAGTGAGAGATAACCAGAGCATGCACCTCTCTGGCCAGACAGTCTGCAAAGCAGCCTTGGAAAGCTGCCGTTCTGAGCTGATAGCAGGAGCTGAGTGTGCTTAACCCCTTTCTGATGGAATAAAAATATTAAGGTCTTTTATATATATATATATAATAAATATTCATAAATGTACCAACCAAGCGCATACGTAGATGTGTGGACCACATGTCTGGAGCAGCACAGGAGGACCGCCCTGAAACCATTTTCACTTCCAAACTGACCAAATGTTTTCTCTGCAAGGAGGGAGGAGATGGGGGAGCCTCCCCATTGTCTTTTTGCTCACAAATCCTGTCTTAAGGGTATGTCTGTGTATGAATATGGTGAGCCTGTGACCTGGCTCAGAAACTAAGTATTTGTCATTACAAAAGACTGGCCAGGCTCCCCAGGGGATCCAATCAAGTAAGCATTAACAGGTAACCTGCCAGAAAGGAGGCAAACAACGCACTCAGGTTTCTGTTGTAGACCGCCCCTTCTGTGATGTAGGTATGATGTATCGGGAGGGTGGTCTTGGACTCCAGCGCGGGCAATTTAAAATGTCTATATAAGGGCGGACACACCTTGGTTCTGGGTCTCTCCTCCTTCTCCTGCGTGTGGGGGGAGCACCCTGTTGCAAGAGCTTTAATAAAGATCAGGCTTGCTAGCTGCTTTGCTTCTCAATATTCTCTGGTTGGCCTCTGTTATTTTCTCCGACCGATGGAGAACCTGCAAAGAACTCAATAAGGGCTCTTGTGTCCCCCATAAGGGAATAAGGGCAGATTTACGTTTATTACACTGGTAAGCTATTTTGATACACAAAATCTCCCTCCCCGGGACATATCCACTCCCCCTGCACAATTACAAGTTGAATAAGCAGCTAGAATGTATTCTGATGTATTACGGTATTTTAATATTTTGTTGGAAGCTGCCCAGAGTGGCTGAGGAAGCCCAGTCAGATGGACAGGGTATAAATAAATAAATAAATAAATAAATAAATAAATAAATAAATAAATAAATAAAATAATAATAATAATAATATTCCCAGCAGCAGGGAATGATATTGGGAGGGGAGTTATTTGACCAGAAATGAATGGCGGGGAGAAAATTTAAGCAGCTCCACATGCACACAAACAGACAAACACACACGCTGTTTCTCACTTTAAAACTGCAGCCTCCCCAGATTGCTTTTCTATTTATTTCTTTTTAAAGGAATCATTACACGATTTGAAGTTTTGCTCCCGGCCTCACAGGAAGCAAAATGTTTATCACTCAAAAAGAGGGGTTCTTTGAATCCCGGATAATCAATGCATCGCAACAGCAAGGCAATACAACAATGCTATGTTTTTTTTCAGGGCATGGAGACACTGAGCGTTTGGGGACTTTGCCTCCTTTGAGAGTAAATCAACAACACTTGTAATAAGCTACGTGAACCAGCGGAGGGGCAACGGATCAAAAGGAAACCTGCTACTCCTCACCGATTCCTCCTTTCTTCATAACTACCGTATTTTTCGTCCCATAGGACGCTCCGTCCCATAGGACGCACCTAGTTTTTTGGGGGGAAATAAAGGGGGGAAATTCCTTTATTCCCAAAAGCAGGTTGGGGAAACCGAACCAGGTTGAGGAACAGCGGGATGGCGGCGCTGCGCCTCCCTGCTGTCCCCCGAGCTTGTGGGGCTGGCCCATGTCTGCCCAGCGCGAGGGGTGCGCTGCTTCAGGGCGCCCCGTCCGCCGGGCGGCAGGCTGCTATCCGCAGCCTAGACATCCCTGCGGGACCTCCCACAGGGCTGCCTAGGCTGCGGATGTCTTCCTGAAGCCTGGAGGGCGAGAGGGGTCGGTGCGCACCGACCCCTCTCGCTCTCCAAGCTTCAACAAAAGCCTGCATTCGCCCCATAGGACGCACCCAGATTTCCCCTTCATTTTTGGAGGGGAAAAAGTGCGTCCTATAGGGCGAAAAATACGGTACTTGTTGGTGAAGCAATTCGCTTCCTTTACTTCGCTTCCTCCTGCTTCTTCTCTAAGCCAGTCGATGTCACAGGCATGTCCAGAGTTTGTTTTGGGGGCCTAATCCGGCCCGCCGGTCTGTATAATCTGGTCCATGTGTCAGTTTATTCCTCAACAACTTTGGGGTAAAAT
This sequence comes from Podarcis liolepis, assembly GCF_965112155.1. Lineage (NCBI taxonomy): Eukaryota > Metazoa > Chordata > Lepidosauria > Squamata > Lacertidae > Podarcis > Podarcis liolepis. The sequence goes on along the minus strand of NC_139554.1, from coordinate 6,250,301 downwards.
CATAAAAAAAGCTCAACAACTTTAATCCTAAAAAAAGTAAACAACTTTGGTTGGCCCTCGTGGCCCTTCACTTCATCAAGTCTGGCCCTCTTTGAAAAAAGTTTGGACACCACTGAGCTAGCATATGTTTGTGTTAACTTCTTTGCCCTGCCTTGACCACATGTGAAAACCTATGTACTGAGTTGAATAGGATCCAAAATGCAGCAATCTGATTGGCCCTAGAACAATAGGATCCAAAATGCAGCAGTCTGATTGGCCCTAGAACAATAGGATCCAGAATGCAGCAGTCTGATTGGCCCTAGAACAATAGGATCCAGAATGCAGCAGTCTGATTGGCCCTAGAACAATAGGATCCAGAATGCAGCAGTCTGATTGGCCCTAGAACAATAGGATCCAGAATGCAGCAGTCTGATTGGCCCTAGAACAATAGGATCCAGAATGCAGCAGTCTGATTGGCCCTAGAACAATAGGATCCAGAATGCAGCAGTCTGATTGGCCCTAGAACAATAGGATCCAGAATGCAGCAGTCTGATTGGTCTGCAGGAGCCACCCAATCCAGCTCCAGGTGGAAGTGAATCCACAACCTGATTGGCCTACAGGAGAATCCCGGAATTAGCCAATCACGTGCAGCCCATTGTGTAAATAATGTATATAAAGCAGATAATATATAATGTATATAAAGCCGGGAACTTTCATTCCTCCTCACCACTAGGAGCTGAATAAAAAGCATGAAATCCACTCTCGACTCCGAGTATATTTCACTATGCATAAAAATGTCTTTCTTTGCTAAGAGCAATAAACTACAAGGTTTCTTTAATCGTTCCAGACAGCAGTCTTACCAGACTATTTTTTTTCTTGCACGGCACTGTATTGTATTTACCAACTTGTGATATCCTGAGACTGACAAAAGTTCCTCACCTCTTCAGATTAATGTTCTGTTTGAACAAAGAGAGTCCAGCTCAGGTCTCCAGTCAGACACAAACCTTCCCTGAGTGAAATCGGGGGAATTAAGCCCCATCTGCTCTATGCATCTAAAAGCAACTTTAAACAGTCATGGCTTTCCCTTGCCCCAAAGAATCCTGGGAATTGTAGTTTATTAAGGGTGTCGGGGGTTGCTTGGAGACCCCTTCATTGCCCTCTCAGAGCTCCAATTCCCCGAGTTCCCTGGGAAGCCACTCTGGGAATCATAGCTGTGTGAAGGAAACAAAGGGATTTCCTAACAACTCTCAGCACCCTTAACAAACTACAGTTCCCAGGATTCTTGGGGGGGGGGGAGCCATGGCTGTTTAAAGTTGTGTTACACTGCTCTAAATGTACAGTGGTGCCTCGCAAGACGAAATTAATTCGTTCCGCAAGTTTTTTCTTCTTGCGAGTATTTCGTCTTGCGAAGCACGGTTTCCCATAGGAATGCATTGAAAATCAATCAATGCGTTCCTATGGAGACCATCCGGGGACAGAGGGGAAGCGCCGCGCGCCTTCCCCTCTGTCCCCGGACCTGTTTTAAAACAAGGGGCGGCGGGGAGAAGATTGCTTCTCCCCGTTGCCTGCCCCGCAATCTCCCTAAAGCAAGGGAAGGGGCAGCGGGGAGAATCGCTTCTCCCCGTTGCCGCCCCTTGGTTCAAAAGGGGTCCGGGGAGAGAGGGGAAGGCGCGTGTGCCTTCCCTTCTGTCCCCTCTTTTGAAGCAAGGGGCGGAGGGGAGAAGATCGCTTCTCCCCGTTGCCGCCCCTTGGTTCAAAAGGAGTCCGGGAAGAGAGGGGCAGCGCCTTCCCCTCTGTCCCCGGAGATTGCGGGGCTGGCAACGGGGAGAAGCGATCTTCTCCCCGCCGCCCCTTGCTTCAAAAGAGGTCCGGGGACAGCGGGGAAGACGCGCTGCGCTTCCCTGCTATCCCCGGAGCTTGCGGGGCAAGCTTCGTTTTGCGAAGCAAGCCCATAGGGAAATGCGTCTTGCGAAGCAGCTAAGAAAACGAAAAACTCCTTCGTCTAGCGAGTTTTTCGTCTTCCGAGGTGTTCGTCTTGCGGGGTACCACTGTATGGAGAAGATGGGGCCTACTTTGCTAGGTAGCTTTACTGTTCAGCCTAGTCCGCTTCGCAGGGTTGCTGAGAAGATAATATGGCATCAACCTCCACAATTTGGACACCTTGAAGAAAAAGCAGGAAATTAGCGTGATCAAGAAGTATGCAGTATGAAACTAATTTCATACCCCGCAAGTGCTGTGCAAAAAAACCAGGGCGTCCTGCATGAAAACAAGATGGCCATTTTGGGTGCTGCGATTTTGTGTTATTTTGTGCCTAGATCTCGCCTGGGAAAAAGAGCTCTTTTTCAGGGCTGCAATCTTATGTTTTGGGGGTGGAGATACTCCTTCAGGTATACTGGGCCGAGGCCGTTTAGGGCTTTAAAGGTCAGCACCAACACTTTGAATTGTGCTCGGAAACGTACTGGGAGCCAATGTAGGTCTTTCAAGACCGGTGTTATGTGGTCTTGGCAGCCACCCCCAGTCACCAGTCTAGCTGCCGCATTCTGGATTAGTTGTAGTTTCCGGGTCACTTTCAAAGGTAGCCCCACGTAGAGCACATTGCAGTAATCCAAGCAGGAGATAACCAGAGCATGCACCACTCTGGCGAGACAGTCCACAGGCAGGGAGGGTCTCAGCCTGCGTACCAGGTGGAGCTGGTAAACAGCTGCCCTGGACACAGAATTGACCTGCGCCTCCATGGACAGCTGTGAGTCCAAAATGACTCCCAGGCTGCGCACCTGGTCCTTCAGGGGCACAGTTGCCCCATTCAGGACCAGGGAGTCCTCCACACCAGTCCGCCCCCTGTCCCCCCAAAACAGTACTTCCGTCTTGTCAGGATTCAACCTCAATCCTATATCTCAGGGCTGCACAGCTAAGCCAAACCCAGAGCACAAACCAGGGGCTAAAAAAACCTTCCTTATCTGCATGGGCCTGGGACCAACACATGGCGAGCAGCTTATGTTCACCGAACCTGTCATAGCCCCAGGCAGAACATCAGCACTGATGGCATCAGATCTGGGGTTGGGCACAGGTGCCCCCGCCCCCCAAAAAATTGTTTGCTTTTTTTAAGCGTGAATCTGTGGCTAGCTTTGCAGGCCTCGCCTCCCTGTTCCTCCAACCTTCTCCAAAATCTAGCGATCCATTTGCTACAGGGATACATGCAAACAGCACTAATCCACTTAGCCATTTCTCTGTGGGGAAACAGATGGCCCCTTAAATTTGTTGGTTTTTATGAATTAAAACACACACGAAAATGACCGTCCCTTCCTCCAAAACACCCCCATCTGCAAAGATCACAGCATGTGCCTCTTGTTATATATCATTGCACCAGAATGCCGCCTTATGTTATTTTTAAAGTGGGCTGTAGCATCTCTGCACAGCAGGCAAATGGCAAATGGTCTGAAGTTTCGCTCCTCCCCCACCACCTCGCTTCCACCTCCGAATAAACCAATTCCCTGTGGCTGTTCTGAACATTAAATGCCAAACACTTATTATTATTATTATTTTCCTTTCTAGGGGAAAGGAGCTGTAAGGACAGCAGCAGACAGTAACCTTCAGAGGTATTTCTGCGGCGCACAAAAAGTTCAAAGAAAGGCTTGCAATTCTCATCTCTTTTTTTTTCCTATCCCTTTCTTGCAATCGTCTAAACCTTGGAAATTCCACAACGAGGCTCTTGCTCCAAAGCCTGGAGAGCTAGAGAAATGAATGAAATCAAAGCCATGAATCGGAGGGGGAAATTCGATCTGTGCCCAAGAAACTTGGGAGGAAAGGGGGGAGAGAGAGAGAAGTGGAGAGAAAGAGGGGTGGAGGGATGGGGGAAGCAAATCCCCAAACAAAAGGCAGGCAGAGGCAGAGGCAGCAAGACTCCATTTGCTGAAACAGTACACAAAGAAGCTCTGCTGCTGTTCTTGTGGAATGCAAGGCTTGCAAAGGGGAAGGACCGTCCATCCTCCCATCAAGGCCTCCTTCCATCTCCAGCCCTCAAAAAGCCCAGGGCAGCGAGCATCCCTTGTCTAGGGACCTTTTAGCTGTTACTGGGCAAAGTGACTTGGGAGAAGTCTCTCTGCAGTCAAGTTCCGCCCCCCCCTCCCTCGGCCTCCCTTGGACCTAGACTTCTCTCCCTCGTTGCCAGGAAACAGGGCAGCCTTTGTACCATCCCTGCCTTACCTGAGCGCCCTCCATCCTTTCAGCTAGGCAGCATCTTCAGGAAGATGGCTATCTGGGCTGGTCCTCAGCATCCTCCTCTCAGCTGCTCTGCTGCTGCCTTCATGGCCAGGAGAGACTGGGAGGAGGAAAGGAGAAGAGGGAGGGGAAGAAAGAGGCTGCTGTTCATATTCATCAGCCACTCCTCCTCACTGGCTCGGGGATTGGGCCAGGCGGCAGTAGCAAGACTCCCACCCCTGGGGGCCCTCCTTCGCACCGCCCACCAGCCGCAGACCTGTGCTGTGCTCATAGGAGTTGGAGGGGGGGGTGTTCCTCACGCCAGCAGGTTCCTCCAGTGGAATCATAAATAGCAAGAGCTTGGACAGCACTTTCAAGTCTTAAAAAAAAGCAAAAAACGCTTGGGTTGCAAAAGGGAGGGTCCATATAGCTCAGAGGTAGGGCACCTGTTTGGCATGTAGAAGGTTCAGCATCTAAAGAGTGCAGGTGAAGGACAGGACTCCTACCTGAGACCCTAGAACATGGGTAGGCAAACTAAGGCCCGGGGGCCAGACCTGGCCCCATCACCTTCTCAATCCGGCCCACGGACGGTCTGGGAATCAGCGTGTTTTTACATGAGTAGAATGTGTGCTTTTATTTAAAATGCATCTCTGGGTTATTTGTGGGGCCTGCCTGGTGTTTTTACATGAGTAGAATGTGTGCTTTTATTTAAAATGCATCTCTGGGTTATTTGTAGGGCATAGGAATTCATTCATTTATTTTTTTCTCAAAATATAGTCCGGCCCCCCACAAGGTCTTAGGGACAGTGGACCGGCCCCCTGCTGAAAAGGTTTGCTGACCCCTGCCCTAGAAGGATGCCAGATGGACAAATCAACTACCACAATAATAACAGAAACAATGGCTTCCTCCTGGATTCGATGCATCCCACGATGAATTACAGGTGTGCAGCCACCATCCAGGTGCGCTTACCAGGAGATCGAGCTTGAGAGTTTCTCGATGCAAAGGATGGGCTCTACCAGTGAGCAGGAGGAAAGGAAGCAGAAACGGCTGCAGTTTGCGTGTTCGTCTGTGGTCAGGAACAGAATTCAATAAGCGAATGCAGTTGGTTTTCACTCAGATCGTTGCTTTTTCACCTAATTGTTATTATTATTATTTATTCAATTTATATACCGCCCTGCATCCGAAGATCTCAGAGTGGTTCACAGGATAAAAATACATGACAGGAGCTCAAAATAAATAGTTAAAACAAAATCAAACTGAAACAATAACTCCCCCCTACACACACATTTAAAAAACTGTAGAATAATGGCCTCAGATGATAATCACAAGGTCTGGGTCAGTTTATATGGGGAAAGTTGGTCCTTGAGGTATTGCAGCCCTGAGTAAGTGTGCAGAATATATGCAATTACTTTCTTATACATTCTTTAGAAGTTTCCATTACATTGTAATGAATGTAAGTAACATCGGTTACATAAATAGTTATGTAATCTACATAACTTAACTTTAGGTAGGGGATAGCAATACACATAACACAGTATTTGATGGAAACCAAACTGCAGCAGAACGGAAAACGGTGCTGATTGTGATGAATACAGGTCAGAACAGAAATTGCTGCCTCCTTACAGTGAGCTACAAGGGACACGGGTGGCACTGTGGGTTAAACCACAGAGCCTAGGGCTTGCCGATCAGGTCGGCGGTTTGAATCCCCATGACGGGGTGAGCTCCCGTTGCTCGGTCCCTGCTCCTGCCAACCTAGCAGTTCGAAAGCAGGTCAAAGTGCAAGCAGATAAATAGGTACCGCTCCAGTGGGAAGGTAAACGGCGTTTCCGTGCGCTGCTCTGGTTCGCCAGAAGCGGCTTAGTCATGCTGGCCACACGACCCGGAAGCTGTACGCCGGCTCCCTCGGCCAGTAAAGCGAGATGAGCGCCGCAACCCCATAGTCGGCCATGACTGGACCTAATGGTCAAGGGTCCCTTTACCTTTACCTTACAATGAGCTACAGCCCTCACTCAACTTCTCACCTTGTGTCTCTCTTCCCCTTCCATCCATAACAATACGCATATTTTCCTTTAGCTCACCTGGATTTTCTCTCTTAATGATTTCTGCAAGAACATCACTAGCAGCAAAGCAGAACCTGCAAGCCAGTTTATACCTGCTCTGCCCAGGCCACCCCCTTGTGGCACGGCAGGTGGGCGTTATTGAGATTTTCATTAGTGTTTGACCCCAAAAGAACAGAGTCCAGGTCCGCTCCTGATCTCTCCAGCGCTGATGGAAGTAGAAAATATTTTTCTTGGTGTGAGTCAAGCCAGCAGTTACAACCTGGGAGGCAGGACTGCTGAGTAAAAAGAAATACCCAGATATTCTCGCTGAACTACCCAAGGTCACACGAGGAAGTTGCAATTCTGGGAAGGAAGCCCGGGAGAGAAATACCCTTACACTTTCCAGGGCTAACCAGGGTTTGTTAGAGAGTCTGTTAAGAGTGTACATAAATCAATGGAGCAAATAAGTGCTCCAAAGTAAAGAGAATAAATTTCGGGGGTGGAGGGAATCCGCTGAAAAAGTCACACCACACAGTAGCATCTCAACTTAAATTTAAACCACCATCTGTCGGTTCCCTGCAGTACTGAGCTATTTCCTTCCGCTCCCTGTCCTACATAGCGAGTTGCAAAATTAGACAAGCACAGCAAAGAAAGAAATAAGCAAGGGGAAAGGAGGAGGAAGGAAAGCCAACCCAAGGAGATGTTTTCTCAAGGGCACCTCAAGAGGCCAGCCTATTAATTAATGCTAATGGAAACAATATCAGACTGTGCCTAAGGAGAGCCCTGCCGTGGGATGAGATCAAAAGTGGTCAGCATCTCCTTTAACACAGCGGGGCAGCCAGAGTCCTCTCAGAAAGCTCACAAGGGGGTGCAATATTTCTCATGCATTGTTTCCCAGCAACTACTACATTTACCGTATTTTTCGCTCTATAAGACGCACCAGACCATAAGACGCACCTAGTTTTTGGAGGAGGAAAACAAGAAGAGAAAAAAATTCTGAATCCCAGAAGCCAGAACAGCAAGAGGGATCTGTCTTATGGGATAGCCACGCGCAGCCTCTCCCCTGGGCAGGGGGATGAAGGCTCCCCTAAGAGCTGCACTCTCTTTAAAGAGCGCACGGAGTGTGTGTGCGGCTCTTTAAAGGGAGCGCTGAGCAGAGCCTCCCACCTGCATTCGCTCCATAAGACGCACACACATTTCCCCTTACTTTTTAGGAGGGGGGAAGTGCGTCTTATAGAGCAAAAAATACGGTATTTCCTCTACTTGATACTGAAGCTTATATGTAGGATGCACATGGCCAAAATGGGAAATAGTAACCACCAATTGCCTTTTCTTCCCAGCATTTGTCAAATCCCCTGGAGGGAGCAAATTGCCTAGTTTAACTATGCGCTGTGTGAAAATGCACAGGGAGTCTGTAACCTATGCAGGGATTATGTTCAAGGGATTGTGCCAAAAGCCATATAGTCAAAACACCTGGCGGTCAGTGGCAGGTGGTTGCCGAAGTCATTTCCCCCCGGATACCCACCCATATTCTGCTCCCTTTTAATTTTTTTTAAATGTTTTTCCCAAGCGCATAAAACTGGGTGCACAAAGTTAAATGCGTGTTAAGTCTCAAGTTTACTGTGTTTCCTTTTGACCACCTTGAATCTTCCACTATTCAGCTTTATTGGATAAGTCCCATGAAGTGCCATTGTACAAATTTTGCCATTATTTTTATTGATTAGTGTTTAGTAATTATTTCTTGTAACTGTTAAGTATAAACTGTTTAATTATAATTTCTGATATTTAATCATACTGTTTACTATTATATTCTAATGGATGACTGAATATTGCTTTGTTTTATGTAAGTTGTTTATTTTAAAGTTATGTTTCTATTCTCTCACTGCCTCCATTTCTTCCCCTTCTATTTGCCAGGAGGTGATGGGACCAGAGGCCATGATCTTAGTTTTTTGGTGTTGAGCTTCAGATCATATTTTGCGCTCTCCTCTTTCACCCTCATTAAAAGGTTCTTTAATTCCTCCTCACTTTCCGCCATCAAGGTTGTGTCATCTGCATATCTGAGGTTGTTGATATTTCTTCCAGCGATCTTAATTCCAGCTTGGGATTCATCCAGCCCAGCCTTTTGCATGATGAATTCTGCATATACTGTATGTTAAATAATCAGGGAGACAACATACAGCCTTGTCGTACTCCTTTCCCAATTTTGAACCAATCAGTTGTAGTTAGCATCCCTAAAACACGCCAGGGAATGTTATTCTTTTGCAGTTTCAATCATTTATGATCAAAAGTATATTTCATGACCACTCTTCATCCTTGTGGAAGGGATTTCAAAACGGCAGCCCCCCTAGCTCGTGTGAATGCACCACCAGCCTTGACACCCAAGTGGGAGATTTCCTATCGAGCATCCCAACGACACCCGGAAATGTGGCTTCCACTTCGTTAGACTGCGCCCCCTTTACTCTCCCCTTTCCGCCGCCAGCCTCAACTCTTCGCCCAGCGACGGCGGTGGGGTGTCTTCCGCATTGCCTGACGAACCTAAGGGCGGCGAGGAGAAACGAAGGGAGCTTGTGGCTCTTCAGACAAACAACAACAACTCTGTGGAGTTAAGGAGAAGACGTGCGGAAAGAAACGAGGGCGTCATAAATAACCCCCGGGATCAGGCGGCATGTTGGGCAGCCTGAAACGCGCCTTCTGAGGCGAAAGGCCCCCGCCCCGCCAGCCATTCAGCTCAGCGCGCCACCCGGTGAAGAAAACCCCCTCCCCTTTTCCCAAACTGGCATTTATTGGGGCTTTGCCTCCTCTTCTTCCTCCTTGTCGTCGTCCCGAGGGCAGCCGCCGCGATGCCGCTTTACGAGGGCCTCGGGAGCGGCGGCGAGAAGACCGCGGTGGTGATCGACCTGGGCGCGGCCTTCACCAAGTGAGAGGCGTCCCTCGATTTATCCCCCCCCCCGCCTCCTTCTTCCTCCGGGCGTCGCCGACCCTCCTCGCCCCCCCTCTCGCTTATTTGTTGTTGTTGTTATTGCCCTCTCCGCCCCCTCTCGTTAATAATAATAACAACACAGTGGTACCTCGGGTTACAGACGCTTCAGGTTACAGACTCCTCTAAACCAGAAATAGTACCTCGGGTTAAGAACTTTGCTTCAGGGTGAGAACAGAAATCGCTTGGCGGTGGCAGCGGGAGGCCTCATTAGCTAAAGTGGTGCTTCAGGTTAAGAACAGTTTCAGGTTAAGTGCGGACCTCCAGAACGAATTAAGTACTTAACCCGAGGTACCACTGTATTGGGGAAAGGAGAACATATGTCATATTTAAAGCCCTTTAAAGCCCTAAACGGCCTCGGCCCAGTACAGTGGTACCTCGGGTTACAGACGCTTCAGGTTACAGACTCCGCTAACCCAGAAGTAGTACCTCAGGTTAAGAACTTTGCTTCAGGATGAGAACAGAAATCGCACGACGGCAGTTTGAGACCCCATTAGCTAAAGTGGTGCTTCAGGATAAGAACAGTTTCAGGTTAAGAACGGACCTCCGGAATGAATTAAATACTTAACCCAAGGTATCACTGTAATAATAATAATAATAATAATATTTTCTACCGCCCTTGATCCATAAATCTCAGGGCAGATCACAGCATAAAAATACAAGATATAAACACAAAACTACGTGATGTGTTGGCGTCTCTCCTTTTGCAAGATGACGTCATGTTTTTGCCTTTCGCTCCTATTTACTTCCAGGAGGGATGTCGCAGACCTGGAAATTTGGTTTTGGTTTGGTTTTGGTTTATTTCTAGGCCGCTTTTCATTCAAATGAATCAAAAAGGGCACTAAGTAAAGGAGGGGGTTATTGGGCTGTTGCTTTTATTTGGATTATGTATTTTGTGGTTTTATATTTTGATTTTATTCTGTGAACCGCCCTGAGACCTCCGGGTATAAGGTGGTATATTAATACCTGTTGTTGTTATTATTATTAGCAGTAGTAGTAGTATCACCCTGAGATGATATGTATTTTGTGGTTTTATATTTTGATTCTATTCTGTGAACCGCTCTGAAACCTCCAGGTATAGGGCGGTATATAAATTCAATTATTATTATTAAAAAACAGCAACAAATAAATTGATGCATGTATGTATGTTCGCATGCTCGCTCTCCAAAACGCCATAATGTGATTTTACGAACTTCTATCACGCTGCCTCTCACTCGCCTTTTCTCCAAAATTAAAAAAACCCCAGTGCTGCTGCCTTTACCAAAGACACTGTGGGTTGCTGGCTAAAAGCATTTTCTTCTGTTGCCAATCCAGACAAAGTTCTTTGGAATAGGTTGGTATATTTATAGAAATACACACATTTACTATTCAGTCTTAAAATTCCAGGTGTGGCTTTGCAGGCGAAACAGGGCCAAGATGTGTTATCCCTAGCGAAATAAAGAAACCTGGAATTTCAAAGGTAGGCCCCCTTTTTTTTGTTTAAATGGCTGACTTTTGCTGTATATTAAAAACTTATTGAATGCAAATCCATTTAAGGTATTTTATCTGTGTTAACGTCTATAACGCTAACGTTAATTTTTCTTTAGTATTATTGTTATTGCGTCCTGAGAAGATTATAATCTGAGTTCAACGCTGGGAAGGAAATGGAGGAAAGACAGGGAAGCAAGATTTAGTTGTTTTGGTTGCTTGAGTTCAGTAGCGAAAACATCCCGCCATCATCCATCTACAATAAATAAAACATAAAAAATGGCTGGGCCTTATTTTTGAAATAAGTTGAAATAAGTCCTGTGTTCGACAGATTTATCTGATGCAATACCTTCTCTATCAATATCTGTATAATTACTGGGACAAGTGATGCTGCTTTTCTGTGTAAGTTGCTGAGACCTCCTCATAGGATAGGATGACAAGTCATGTGCTCTTAAACTGGTGTAGCCATAAATACAAGGGGTTGAAGGATGTGCTTAAGCTCTCTGGGGTCTTGCGAATAATCCTCCTAGCTAAACACCAGTTGTCGGGTGGCAGTAGTGACATTGAGTGGCATCTTACCCTAAGCAAGGCGGACTGGACTAGGAGACGAGAGAGAGACTGAGGAGAAGGAGGAGCTTTGTTAGCTAGACCAGTATTGGGCTGCTTGCATAGGGGTCTTGCACAGGAAAAAGTTCACTAGGTTCCCACTAGGTTAAAACTATCGAGAAAGAAACCTGTTGTTATTTTTGAAGCCAATTCAGTGTGCGTGATGACGGTGTTAAAACTGTTTCAAATGGACTTCTTTCACAGCCTGTCAAAGTTGTTCAATACAACATCAATACAGAGGAGTTATATTCGTACCTGAAGGAGTTCATCCACATGTTATACTTCAGGTAGGATATGCCGCTGTAATGACTTTTCCTCTAACAAGCGATTGACTAGGAAATGGATTGCTTAGGTATCTTGTTGCAATACAGTACCATAATGGTTGTATCAAGCATTATAAAGTCTACATCCGCATTTGAATTGTACATAATTTGGTGCTGCGTCTGTGAAGAGGCTCCCAGAATCGGGAGGTGGCTGCTCTTAGCGTTGAGCCCAGATTGTCTGTGTAAAACAGGTAAGGGGCACCCTCGCTGCCTCAAAGACCATTCTGACCTGCAGCACTCTTTGAATCATACGTAGCCTAAGACACAGGAATTCTGTGCTTGGGCTTGTACGTTAGGCTAAGCCAGGATGGGCTGGAACCTTGTATTGGGAATTGGGAACTGGATAATATTGGATCCACCCCTCCCCTGCAAGCCAGTCACCTGACATCAGAATGACAGTGTTTTTAGAAGAAAAATGTCCATCTGCAATTGCAGCTTGAAACCAAAATGTGCCTGCAGGCAGCAAACCACCTCGACAGCACTAGGGAGTTTCTAGTGGGAAACTCCTTAGTGCAGCTAATCTAAATGGGGCTCACTGTCAGAGTCAACCACTCAACAAGCCCTGCTAGTAAACTTTCATTCAGGAGCTCATTTGGAAGTCCTGATTGTTCCTTCAAGGCCACATCCTTGAATTACTGCTTGTGATATCAGGTATGGGGCAGGTGGGCATGATTTAGGTAGGGGCGACTGCCTCGCAAGCCATATTGGGACCAGTGCTGGGTCTTATTCGGCCCACAAGCCAAAGTTTCTCCGCCCATGCCGTACGAAGAGGTTAATTCCAAAAGGGGCTTGTCAGTTTTGACCAACATTCCATTTGGAAGAAAATTATTTCTGGCTAGCGCCTTTTTTGAAAGCAGACACAATTTTCAAGGCTTGCTAACAATGACTTAGGCCCAAAATTTATACAAGATTTTTTATTTTGTATTGGTAGGACTCATGGCAACATCTCCAGGTCAAAATTGGGGGTTTTGTCAAAATTGGGGTTTTTCTCAAAATTGACTTAAGCCCCTTTTGGAATTAAGCTCTTCATAAACAATGAAGAAAATGTCCTGTCTCAGAAAGGTCATAGCAACTTGAAAGAGCAACATAATCTGTTTTTCGGCCTGTAAGTAAGGGAAGGCAGGGTCTCCTTCCTCATATTTTTCTGTGCAAAGAGGCAGCATTCCAATATGTGGCTCTGCCCATTCTCCCATCCCAGTCCCACCCATACAACATTATTTCTGGCTCCTGTTGTTTTCTTAATTAGCTATGCAGTCCCGTCTACAATGAAGTAAGTCCCACTGTGTTTGAAGGGATTGAATCCCATACAATGGATTGCAGCCTATGTTGAGTGACTGTGGAAATCACCAAAGTCTTGACCGGGGGTGATTAATTTTACAAGAAGAGGTGCCAGCTGTTGATTCTGCTTTCTGGTCTCACCCATTCACTTTTCAGGCACTTGCTGGTAAACCCCCGAGACCGCCGTGTCGTGATTGTGGAGTCTGTCCTGTGCCCCTCCCATTTCAGAGAGACGCTTACAAGGGTTTTGTTCAAATATTTTGAGGTAATACATTCCAGACGTCTGCTGCAGCTACCTGTCTACTTGTCTAGGTTTCTTGGCTTGCTTGTGGGGAAAGCAGCTGCTGAGCTCACCTGGGCTTTTCAGTAGCTGCTGTATCAACGGTTGAATAATGGCCAAAGCCTGGATCTCGGCTCAGTTCCACAACAGCACCTGCAAAGCAATCCCCTTAAAAATGGAGCTTAATAAGATGGCCAGGTGCTGGAGACCTGCCTTTGCAGTTCCAACATGAACCTGCTGGCTGGTGCAGCCTAGAACCCCGTACCTGCCCCAATGGTCCTTATGGAGCATCCTCACTCGCAAAGTTTTCCATACCAACCTGAATAGGCAGGGTAGACAGGTATTCACAGAGCTAGTCAAAGGCAAGAGGAAGCTCTATTGAGATTTGTGTGTATATCAGAGACCTTGCACCTGCAGAAGAGTGCTGAATTATTATGATTGTTTATAAATATTAATATAATAATATATTTTATTTATACCCCGCCCTCCCCAGCCAAGGCCAGGCTCAGGGCGGCTAACAAGCAATAAGCAATAATAAAAACAAGTTGAATGAATACAACTTAAAAACAAGGTTAAAATACAACATTAAAACATTGAACCATTAAAATTCAGCCTCATCACAGGAGGAGAAAGGAAAAAAGAAAGGCTTGACTCCAAGCCAAAGGCCAGGCGGAACAACTCTTGTCTTACAGGCCCTGCGGAAAGAAATCAGATCCTGCAGGGCCCTGGTCTCATGAGACAGAGTGTTCCACCAGGCCGGGGCCAGTGTTGAAAAAGCCCATCTACGTAATTAAAAGGCACAATTTCACCGAAACATTAAAATGAATATCCATAGTTAAAATATGCAGCAAGCTCATTAAAACAGCGCAGTGGTTAAAACAGGACCTTCAGATCAAGAGAGCAGGAGAATGCTTGTCTAAACAGCTGTGTCTTCCAAGAGCCGGCGGAATGCCAGTACTGATGGGGGCCACTCATATTTCAGCAGGGAAGGAATTCCAGAACACTGGCGCCACCAGTCCAAAAGCCCAGCTCTGTTATCACAAGGGCAGCTTTCCACAACCTAGTGTCCTAGGCATCCCAGGCTACAAACACTCTTAAGGTCCCATCTGCACTATTATGTCCAACCCAGTATCCTACCACTTTAAACATGTTGGCGGCTTCCCCCAAAGAACCCTGGGAGATATAGTTTTATGTGGGTGCAATTCCCATAGTGATTTAACAGTCACTCTTCCCAGGGAATTCTGGGAATTGTAGCTCTGTGTGGGAAATGGGGGTCTCCTAACAACTCCCAGCTCCCGTAGAAAACTACAGCTCCCAGGATTCTTTGAGGGAAACCATGGCTGTCTAAAGTGGTGCTGCTTTAAATGTATCATGCAGATGGGACTTAGCTCCCTCTTTCAAATACATCTAAAGGGAAGAGCAGTAGCCTGTCTCACTGCATGATAATTATTTGAATATGAGGGCTCAAGATGGTAAACATGGTACTATAGAAATTTCTAGAGTTTTATAGGCCCATATCCTTTTGAACCTTAGCTACCAGTTGCCTCAGAAAAGCAGGTGCTTGATGCTTCCAGACCTTCTAAATTTTCTTGCAATGTGTTCAGCTTGTCACCTCTGTGTTCCTTCCAGGTTCCTTCTGTGCTCTTTGCCCCAGGCCACCTGATGTCTCTCCTGACCCTTGGGATCAATTCTGCTATGGTTTTGGATTGTGGCTACACAGAAAGTATGGTGCTCCCTGTATCTTTTTTTTTTACCCTCCGGTGCGACTACTTCAAGAGGAAAACATTAATCAAGACAGCTTTTAACTCCCACAGTCAACCACCACAACGGCATCATTGGCAGGGTGGGTGGGGAGGCCTGTTGTCTCATGTCTGTCTTTGCCAAACTTTCGGAAGACACTTGATTCTTACCCATGCTGGCCTTGTGAGGTCACACTTGCTTCTGCAACATGCTTTCATCACAATTCCATTCCTTTCTGTCTCACATTCTCCCTCTTTCCATATCAAATACAAAAAGATAGTCGAAACAAAATAAAAAAAATTCTTCCGGTAGCACCTTAGAGACCAACTAAGTTTGTTATTGGAATGAGCTTTCGTGTGCATGCACAAATCTTCAGATACACTGAAACAGAAGTCACCGGACCCCTATATATAGTGAGAGGGTGGGGAGAGGTATTACTCAGAAGGGTGGTGGGAATGGGTGATTGGCTGATAGGTGTGGTAAACCTGTTGACGACTGTTAACGACTGCAGTTGGGCTTACATTAAAAAGCAATGTGTGAGATGGCTAAAAATAGGAGAACATTCTATACAAGATCTCAAAGTAACTGTCTTATTACAGAAGAATTTCAGAAATAGACTGGAAAGAGAAGTTGCTGAATTGCAACTTATTACCATACTTAAAACCATGGAGAGACCTGGTCTGAATAGAGACATTGGATTCTTATCTCATTATACATGATAAAGCCATCTCGGCCATCTCACCCCTTGCTTTTTCCTGTAAGACCACGAAAGCTCATACCAATAACAAACTTAGTTGGTCTCTAAGGTGCTACTGGAAGGAATTTTTTTATTTTGTTTCGACTACGGCAGACCAACACGGCTACCTACCTGTAATTAAAACAAAAAGATAGTGTGTCATTGGACTGCTTCCAGCCCTCCAAAAGACATTTCTCAAGCTTTTGGAGAGCTCAGGGCTGCGGTATTTGGAGCCAAACAATATAAGTTTATCTTCTTTCCTCTTTGGCCCATTTGACTTGTCAGTTGATTGTATGGAGAAGGAAGCAGCTGTTAGAAAGATGGTGCTTGTGTGATTCTTGTACCTGGTATATCGTAAATACTATTCATGAAACATCCTTAGCTGCTTGCAGATCTATGAAGGAATTCCAGTTCTGAACTGCTGGGGGGCGCTACCATTGGGAGGAAAAGCCATTCACAAGTAAGTTGACAGAAAATATTTTGGCAAAGTTGAATGGGACCCTGTGGGACACCTATACATATATAAAAGGATGTCACATAGAGGAGGGAGAAAGGTTGTTTTCTGCTGCTCCAGAGAAGCGGACACGGAGCAATGGATCCAAACTACAAGAAAGAAGATTCCACCTAAACATTAGGAAGAACTTCCTGACAGTAAGAGCTGTTTGACAGTGGAATTTGCTGCCAAGGAGTGTGGTGGAGTCTCCTACTTTGGAGGTCTTTAAGCAGAGGCTTGACAACCATATGTCAGGAGTGCTCTGATGGTGTTTCCTGCTTGGCAGGGGGTTGGACTCGATGGCCCTTGTGGTCTCTTCCAACTCTATGATTCTATGATTCTAGTCCAACCCCCTGCAATGCAGAAATCTGAACTAAAGCATCCATGACAGATAGTCAGCCAACCTCTGCTTAAAAACCTCCAAAGAAAGTCCACAACCTTCCATTCCACTGCCAAGCAGCTCTTACTGTCAGAAAGTTTTGCCCGATGTTTAGTTGGATTCTCCTTTCTTGTAATTTGAATCCACTGGAACAGGAGAAAACAAGCTTTCTCCATCTTCCATGTGACGTTCCTTTAGATATTTGTAGATGGCTCTCATATCTCCTCTCAGCCTCCTCTTACCCAACTCCTCCTTCCATTCCTCATAAGGCTTGGCTTCCAGACCCTTTAGCATCTTGGATGCCCTTCCTCTGCACTCATTCCAGCTTGTCAACATCCTTCTTAAATTGTGGCACCCAGAACTGGACACAGTATTCCAGGTGTGGTCTGACCAAGGCAGAACAGAGTAGTACTATTCCTTCCCTTGATCTGGACGCTAGACTTCTTTTGATGCAGCCTAGAATAGCATTAGCTTTTTTTTGCTGCTCATAAGGAGAAAGATTTTCCACCAGTCCTCCAAGCATGACATCTGAAACGTGAGAGCATCCTCCAGTTGCCTTGCAGGCCTTAGTGGAGTAGTTAACATTGGCTGGCGGTGAGCCACTGTCCGTCTCATAAATACTAGGAGCAGAAAGTTGGAAATGGCTTGTTGTGTGTATGCATCGTGTTGCCTGAATGCTTTTTTGCTAAATCACCTTTTTTGCAATCCTTTAGAGAACTGGAATACCAGCTGCTGGAGCAAAGCACTGTGGATACAGGAACCACCAAAGGACAGAGCCTTCCCTCGGTGATGGGTAACTATTATTACAGTTAATGAGAGGCGGGTGTTGCTTATTGGAACTGTTCAGAGGAGAATGGGCTAAATCCCCTCTCCTCCCATTCGATTTTTAAAAAATATAGTTTTTATTAAATTTTCGGTTTTACAATTTCAGATAAACATTTTACATACTTGAAATATCAATGACTTCCTTTCTCTTTCTGTGGTTCAGATTGCATATCTTAAATCCCTGCATATTTTACAAAAACTATACCAATTTTCCATTATTACGTCCATCAAAAATTATTTTCACTGTTGAATTAATCTTAATGCTGCCAGCATTTTCATCTGTACATAATTATTTTACATATATACAGTAAACGTTTTCCAATCTTCTTTAATGTGTGTTCTTCTTGTTCTCTTATTCTATAGGTGAAACTCAAAAAATTAGAATATTGTGGAAAAGTTCATTTATTTCAGTAATTCAACTTAAAAGGTGAGACTAATATATGAGATAGACTCATGATATGCAAAGTGAGATATGTCAAGCCTTTATTTGTTATAATTGTGATGATCATGGCGTACAGCTGATGAAAACCCCAAATTAACTATCTCAGAAAATTAGAATATTAAATGAAATCAGCAAAACAAGGATTGCAAATAGAGCAATATTGGACCTCCGAGGAGTAGAAGCATATCTCGCTTTGCATGTCGTGAGTCTATCCCATATATTAGTTTCACCTTTTAAGTTGAATTACTGAAATAAATGAACTTTTCCACAATATTCTAATTTTTCAAGTTTCACCTGTATATGTTGAAGTCTGCAATCTGTGCATATTCCATCAGCTTAAGTTGCCATTCTTCTTTAGTTGGGAACTCGCTCATTTTCCACCTCCCATCCGATTATTGTTACTAAAAGAAAAGTAGAAAGCAAACCTTTTTCAAGTTAGAAAAGGGAGTGTCAGAAATGGTTCATGAATTCTTATTGCCCCTAAGAAGCAGTGATCCACATGCATTACTGAATCTGTTGGCTTCCAACCATGAGCATGTTGGTTGAAAACATAAGAGCCCTTCTGCTGGATCAGACCAAAGACTCATCTGCATCCTTTTCTCATGATGGCTGCCTCTGGGAAGCCTCAAGTTGGGCCTGAGGACAATATTCAGAGACAATATTCCCTGCTCTGCTGCATAATTTGGGGGGGGGGTGTTATCAGGTGTATGAAGGATGAGGCGCAAAGTTCCACACACTGCAGTTGTCTTGTTACTGTAGAGAATATGTGTGTTTTTAATAATTGGATTATTTTGAAGGACTCTTCTGCTCATTTGTACTAAATTCTAAGTGCATTCTGTCTTTGGGTGCTTACAGTTCTGTTGATGCTTGTCAGGGAGCTGGCATCAGAGTGAGAGGTGAAGGGGAGGCTCCCAGATTCTGCAGGCGAAGGTCCCAGCACCAGGGGGAGAAGCAGCTTGGTAGAGGAGGAAGGAAATCAGCGCAGCACCAGGGATCAAGGGGGGCAAATGGGGGAAGCGGAGGGAGAGCTCCGGGATTCTTCTCTGGACATCAGTGAGGAGAGCACAGGTCCTCCGCTACCCACACCCTCCCTGCGCAGAAGACTCCCGCGCAGTGAGAGGAGGAGGCGACTGGGAGTCAGACAGCTTCTATGCTGGAAAAGTTTTAAGAAACGCCCACAGACAGATTCTGCCAGCGACTGAGGCAGCCACGCTGAGATGGGCTGTGCAGTCAGAACAGTTTAACCAAGGCAATTAAGCCTGGAACGGCGGCAGTTTACGCACGAGTAACTCAAACCCGTTACAATGCTGTTTGAGCTAAACCTATTTTATCTGTAAGCCGCCTTGAGTCCCTGTAAGGGAAAAGGGTGGGGTATAATCATCATCATCATCCTGTATTTTAGGTTCTGTTCCAGAAGACATTGTAGAAGACATCAAAGGTAAGATGACTGCCTTCATACAAATCTTCGCTTTCCTTTCATCCAGAAATCGCCATCTTTAGCGCTATGAAATAGATTGAAGAAAGGTTGAGTTCAGTGGGAATTATTCCCAGGAAAGGAAGCACAGATTTGTAAACTTTGCTAGGCAATTTCCACCTCCCATTTCATTGGAGGGAGCAAACCGTTCCTAAAATGGATTGCCTTGATTTTAATTGATTGCCTCATTCTTGCTGGTATAATCCTAATATTTACAACCAGATGAAGGTTTCATTTTTGGAATAATAATTTTTCAGAGTAGTATTTACAGTTATATCAAAAATTACTGATTTGGTTATACTATTAGAAATGCATTGACAGATAATTATGAAATTATTGTGAGGTTTAATAAGTTAACTGTATTTGGGCAACTTTTCTGCTGTACTTTATTGGAAGGAGGAAAAATAAACATTTCCTTAATAACTGTTTAAATAATTTATTTAACTAAAACAATAACATTATAGCATATGTATCCATGTTTGTTAACTGATGTGTTTAAAGAATTAAAAAAAACCACCAACCTTAAATGAGTTTTAGCACACATGAAAAACGTAAAACAAATCCTTATTTCCTGATGAATAGCCTTTGCACTATAACGTAACTTAAATAGAAAACTATCTTTAGAAAGATTATTCCTCCAAAAGCATTTTATTTTAAAAATCCAATTTAAATAAAAAAAAATCCCTTTTATATATATATATTTTAATCATTGGCTTTTTCCACCCTGATCAGTGTAATATGCTCAAACCGGCCTACTCCGGTGAGTAACCTGACCGCTGAATTCTGCACTAGCTGAAGTTTCTGAACAGTCTTCAGAGGCAGCCCCACATATAATGAATTGCAGTAATCTAGCCTAGAGGATACAGAGCATAGACAACAGAAGTTAAGCTATCCCTCTCCAGATAGGAGCGCACCTGGGCCACATGTCGAAGCTGATGGAAGGCACATTGCAACAGTGAGGCCACCTGGGCCTCAGGCGACATATTATTATTATTATTATTATTATTATTTATTATTAATTTATTTATTTATTTATTTATTTATTTATTTATTATTTGTGCCCCGCCCATCTGGCTGGGTTTCCCCAGCCACTCTGGGCGGCTTCCATATAAACCAAAAATACACTAAAATCACACATTAAAAACTTCCCTGAACAGGGCTGCCTTAAGATGTCTTCTGAATGTCAGGGAATTGTTGATCGCTTTGACATCTGAAGGGAGGGCGTTCCACAGGACGGGCGCCACTACCGAGAAGGCCCTCTGCCTGGTTCCCTGTAGCTTTGCTTCTCGCAGTGAGGGAACCGCCAGAAGGCCCTCGGCGCTGGACCTCAGTGTCCGGGCAGAACGATGGGGGTGGAGACGCTCCTTCAGGTATACTGAGTATGTCAAGAGCAGGCAACCTCCCATCCGTACACCCATTAAAAGGACTGTATAGACCAGCAGTTCTCAACCTGCGGGTCCCCAGATGTGGTTGGACTACAACTCCCATCATCCCTAGCTAGCAAGGCCAGAGCTCGGGGATGATGGGAGTTGTAGTCCAACAACTGGGGAACCACAGGTTGAGAACCACTGGTATAGACTGTTAGGGTGAGAACAGTTCTGAAACCGTTTCTGCTCGTCTCCAAAGTTCGCACCTGTTTCGTGAGCGACCTCCAGCGGGGGCTGAAAATCCAGGCGGCGAAATTCAACCTCGACGGCAGCGCTGAGGTATGCGAGGAAGGAGCTGGATTTCCCCTTTCAGTAAGAATGAACTTGATTTCCTTCTCTTTTGCTTTTCGCCTTCTGACAGCCTCTCTTGTATTGCAGCGCCCCACTCCACCTCCAGACGTGGACTATCCGTTGGACGGAGAGAAGATTTTGCACGTGAATGGAGCAATTAGGTTAGATAAAAAATATTTTTTTTCTTGATTTCCCCCTCTAAAAGCTAGGTGCGCCTTATGGTCCGGTGTGCCTTATGGAGTGAAAAATACGGTAGTTTTATCCTGTGTTCTAGTAGTACGAGAGAGAGATAGAAAAACGCCACTCTCTTTTGACTTGCTGTGCAAACGTGGCGGCCGTTATCCAAAACACTGTCATCCCTGACGGCTCAGCTGGCAGCCTTGTAAACCCACATAGCCAAACAGAAGGAGCAACAAACTTTGCCCCGTGGGGGTGTCCTCATGTCGATTTTTCCCCTTCGGTTCGGCAGCTGGGAGGAGTTGGGTGGCGTCTTCTGATCCCTTGTTCTACGTCTGGATTACTCAAAAGCCTCCGTTTGCTTCTTTCCAACAGGGATTCTGTCGTCGAAATACTCTTTGAGCAGGACAACGAAGAAAAGTCGGTGGCTACTTTGATCCTGGATTCACTGGTTGAGGTACTACGGTTGGCATTTTGCTTCTTTGGGTTCCTCCCTCTCCGCCAGTGATGAATCTCCCATCCCCACCATGCAAAGCGCACTCATTCTGCAAACTAACTGGCCCTTCTGTCCAAGAGCAGAAGATAAGCTTCCTCCAACCTTCCGTCGTGCGCCATTTTCTTTTTTTTCCTTTTTTTAAAATAATATTTATTATCGTTTCAAAAGGTACAAAGAAAAAAACAGAAAACAAAGAAAACACACACAACCAAAAAACAAAGAAAGTTCCACCTTTTAAATCTCATTTTCAGTAGCTTCTTTGCTTGACCTCCCCACGCCTCCCCTTCTTGTATTCCCATTCCAATATTTTGTTCAGCAAGTTTTAAACCTTAGTGTCTTATCCATATATTGTTGATACACTTCTTTATAGTCAGTTTAACCCTTATTTCATTATTATATTTACTTCAGTTTAATCATTAACGTTAGAATTGTATACCTTAATCATATATAAAGAGAAAAGAAAAAAAAAGCAGAAAAGAGAATACTTTTCCTAAAGTTGTCCCTAGTTCCCATCCACGAATTCCCCATTCTTATAATAATAAATGACATAAAAAATTTTATACTGCAAAATAAAAATCAGGCCCCCTTTGGGCTCCCAAACCCTCCTTTTCCCTCCCCGGTTTCAGTCCCAAACCAAAAGCCATTAGTCCATCTTTTTAGCCTGGTGACCTTACGTCCGAGGCTCTCAAGTCCCTTTCTGTCCCTTTCAGCCGGCTTCTTTGGAAGTCTCTTATATTAAGTACCCAAACTCGAAAAGATACTTTCTCCATGTTGGCGATGATTCTTTCAACCAGGCCTGCTTGTTTAAAAGTGGAGCTCCAGCTCTGCTTCTTAAATTCATATGTCCCAAATAGTCCAACTTTCACTCTGGTCGAGTTTGAAGTCGTCTTGACAGATCTTCGGCTCTCATTTGTCTTCTGTAGCTTTTCGGCCGCCCCACCTTTCTGCTCCTCCTGTTTAACAGGTATCTTTTCCTCCTCTTCAATCTTTGATTTCTTTTCTTGTCCAGCAGCCTGTGTTTTGAACATCAAGTCCTTTTCCATCTCAGTAGCTATATTTTCTGTTGATTTCGGCTTTGTAGGACTTGTAGACAAAACATGGCCTTGCTCATACATCTCTCGCAGCTTTCCCATGAGAAAAACCAGCTCTTGCAACTCAGCTCGTATTTGCCGACCTATTTCCATTCTTGTAATGTCCGTGAATCCCCTCTAGAGGGATTCTAGTTACTTAGTATTCCTTTCACTTCCGACCCAAAAGTCAATTTTGTTTGTATCAATCTTTCTTTACTTTCAATACTTTGTAGCAAAATAAGCGGCTAAAGTTAAAGCTTTCAGATTTTCCGAACTTTGACAGCTGATTTGACAGCTGTCAAAAGCTTCCTGTAAATCCTCAACAGGCTCTTTTCACGGGTTACTCCCTGTCTCGAGAAAAGTGGTACTTGGTCAAAACAAATAAACTCTTGCCCTCCAGCACAATAACTTAGTCTTTTTAAATCCGTGGAATTAATATCTTTTATCCAATCACAAAAAATAACAGACAGCTCTTCTCACAACCTTAGTTGGCAGATCCTTGCTGTTAAACTGTTTACAATGGGAGGGAGACGGACTTCCTCTTTTCACCTCCCCCGCTCGTGCCAAATCCATAAACGAAATAATTTAAGTCCAGTTCCAAATTACTCACGGGTTGTTGTTCTTGATTTTAAGTCCGAATTTTAGAAGGAAGAAGTCAGCGCTCTCCGACAAATGGCATGCGGCTTCACTCGGCAGGGTTAGCAGAGGACTCACAGCACCACGCCGCTCCCCGTCACCTGTTCCGTAGCCTTTAAAAAGGCTCCTTCACGGGTCGGGAGGGCGCTAATGGTGCCCGCCGAGTCACCACGTCCACGGGCATCCGCGCCCGTGGTTTTTAAGGGTCCCCGTGTCGCCGGCACGGCAAGACCCAGCCCCTGTCGAGCAGATTCCCTCCGGAGCTCGGAGGGAATCCGCCACTAGCCGATCGCGCTAACCCGGAAGTGGCCGTCGTGCGCCATTTTCTCCCAGTTGCCGGGACGGACTCCCTTTTTGCGCCCCGTAACTCGCCGAATTTTAAAGAGTTCAGAGTTTTAAAGCAATGCTCGGATTAGCTCCGCAAGTTATAAGTCCGAATTCGTTATTAATTTTGGAAGCTGGCCACTTTCATAAGAAGCCTGAGACTTCGCGGTGTGGGTTTGAAGCTGCTCCCCCCTCGTGCCCGCAGCTCAATCCCGTCCCCGAGTCTATTATTAAGACCCGGGGAGCAAGAGAGCACTTCTGGGCACCGCTGGGTACCACATCCCTCAGGATCTCTTCCTGAAGTTCTGAGGTCCGCATAGACTTCGCAAAACCTCTCAAATAACTGCCACACCGCTCGAGACCCCCCCCCCAGGGTTATCTCACACTTCTTTTCATTGCCATGGCTCCGCCGGAAGTTCAGAAGATAAGCTTCCTTAGCAAAGCTACAATGAACCTCTTGGTAGCCACACAGTTTCAGTCATGTTGTCTGCCAATCCTCTGGTTGATCTGCCGCTCTCCCTGCCATCTGCTGCCCACTTTCCTTCTCCCCCCCCCCCCCCCGCAGATCAGTATATCGCTACACAAACAGGGACATTGTGGCAAACCTGCAAGCTGCACACCAGCCCTTGTTGAGCCCGTGGCCCGAGTGAATCATTCTCTCTCCTCCCTTTCTCTGCCAGTGCCCGATAGACACCAGGAAGCAGCTGGCTGAGAACTTGCTGGTGATTGGCGGCACCGCCATGTTGCCAGGATTCCTGCACAGATTGATGGCAGAGATAAGGCACCTGGTGGAGAAGCCCAAGTATAAGGAGATGCTGGCATCCAAGACCTTCCGAGTGCACACGCCACCAGCCAAGCCCAACTGCGTGGCCTGGTTAGGAGGTAAGTCTGAGACACCTGTGAGTTAACTTTGGGATGCTTTGAGGGGCTCACAACTCGAGAACGGGGCCTCCTCTGCAGTGGCTCCCCGTCTGTGGAATGCTCTCCCCAGGGAAGTCTGCCTGGCGCCTTCATTATACACCATGGGTAGGCAAACTAAGGGCTGGCGGCCGGATCTGGCCCAATCACCTTCTAATTCCGGCCCATGGACGGTCTGGGAACCAGCGTGTTTTTACACAAGTAGAATGTGTGCTTTTATTTAAAATACATCCCTGGGTTATTTGTGGGGCATAGGAATTCATTCATTTTTTTTTCTTTTTTCAAAATTTAGTCCAGCCCCCCACAAGGTCTGAGGGGCAGTGGACCGGCCCCCTGCTGAAAAAGTTTGCTGACCCCGTTATACACCTTTAGGTGCCAGGCAAAAACGTTCCTTTTTAATCAGGCCTTTGACTGACCTGATCGACTTTCTGTACCCTTTTAAAATGCAGCTCTGTTTTGGGGGAGGGGGTAGTATTGGGTTATTGTTTTTACTTTGATTTTATGTATTGTTATCTTTTATGTGAGACCCCTGAGACCTCCGGGTATAGGGTGATATATAAATTTAACAAATAATAATAATAATTAATAATAATAACCTCTAGCCCTGAGGCCATACCAAGATCGATCCAGAGGTGCCCAAGTGCGAATGAAGCCCAATGAAACAAGCACTTCTTGTCCCAAGAGTCTTTAATTCCTGCTTTCTGTTCCGTGTTACAGGAGCAATCTTTGGAGCCCTCCAAGACATCCTGGGCAGTCGTTCTGTGTCGAAAGAATACTACAACCAGACAGGCCGCATCCCCGACTGGTGCTGCCTCAATAATCCTCCATTGGAAATGATGTTTGATGTTGGGAAAACGCCCCCGCCCCTGATGAAAAGGGCCTTTTCCACAGAGAAGTAGGAGTCTGGCTGAGACACGGGTCTTGTTTGCATTGCTGCCCTTCCTTCCTCCCTCCCTTCCTCCCTTCCTTCCTCCCTTCCTCCCTTCCCTCTCCTGAGGTTAGACTGTGATGGAGCTGGAAGCACACATTCAAGCCAGCCAGCAAGGGTCCAATTCTGGAGCAGGAGACAAGCTATCAGCCACTTCCGCTTCCCCAACTTAAGATGATACCCCAATGATAATGTTTATTTATATGTACAGTCATTACAAGGGCCTGAGCTTTCAACCTTTGCTGTTACTTAAAGCATTCTAAAACTTGTCAGAACCTGAAACCGCACTTCCAGTGTTCTCTGCCAAACTCAATGTAACGTTTTATTTCACAGTAGTTCATTAAAATGTGCAATTTATCAGTATTTGTGCGTGTGTGTTTTCTCCACCCATCCTCCTAGAGTAAGCTTTCGTGCAGCTGACTCTTGTTTCCCAAAGCTTTGTTGTTGTTGTCATTTAGTCGTGTCCGACTCTTCGTGACCTCCTGGACCAGAGCACGCCAGGCACTTCTGTCTTCCACTGCCTCCCGCAGTTTGGTCAAACTCATGCTGGTAGCTTCGAGAACACTGTCCAAC
The DNA here is from genome assembly GCF_965112155.1 of Podarcis liolepis. Classification (NCBI taxonomy): domain Eukaryota; kingdom Metazoa; phylum Chordata; class Lepidosauria; order Squamata; family Lacertidae; genus Podarcis; species Podarcis liolepis. The sequence continues at coordinate 6,224,226 of NC_139554.1, read as the reverse complement.
CATCTCATCCTCTGTCGTCCCCTTCTCCTTGTGCCCTCCATCTTTCCCAGCATCAGAGTCGTTTCCAGGGAGTCTTCTCTTCTCATGAGGTGGCCAAAGTAATGGAGCCTCAGCTTCAGGATCTGTCCTTCCAGTGAGCACTCAGGGCTGATTTCCTTAAGAATGGAGAGGCTGGATCTTCTTGCAGTCCATGGGACTCTCCAGAGTCTCCTCCAGCACCAGAATTCAAAAGCATCCATTCTTCGGCGATCAGCCTTCTTTATGGTCCAGTTCTCACTTCCATACATCACTACTGGGAAAACCATAGCTTTAACTATACGGACCTTTGTTGGCAAGGTGATGTCTCTACTTTTTAAGATGCTGTCTAGGTTCTTCATTGCTTTTCTCCCAAGAAGCAGGCGTCCCAAAGCTTACACCATAATAAATTGGTTAAAGATGCTACAAGACTTTGCTTTTCCTGCACAGATTAACACTTCTACCCCTCTGGAAGATTCCCCCCTTTTTGAGTCTTTTTTGTGTTCTCAGGCCTGCTTTCCAAAGGCTTGAAGTGAAATCTTACACCTCTACCATTCCTCAAAAGCTTACACCATAGTATATTTGTTAGTCTTTAAGGTACCAGAAAACACTCTCTTTATATCAAACAGTACTGTCTTTTTTCACTCGCTCACTACCAAAGTCCCTCATGGTGATCTCTGCCTGCTGACAGTTGCCTCAGAGTTACCTGAGGTGGGATCTTTTGGATTGAGGCAACCATTGTTGTTGTTGTAATAATAATAATAATAATAATAATAATAATAATAATAATAATATTTTTTTATTTATACCCCGCCCTTCCTGGTTAAAAAACCAGGCTCAGGGCGGCTAACAGCAAATTTAAAACACTTTAAAACAATTATAAAAGCAGCATAAAATACAGTATAAAAACATGAATAACAATAAAATTCAAAAATCAGATAATCCCCAGGGCTAGCTGGCTGAATTGGTCCTGCTTGGGCCAGCGAGGAGCCCAGGGGAGAATTAGCTGTGGGGTCTCAGAGCGGGTGATCTTCATAAAAGGGGAGGGGGGAAGAGAAGGGAAATAAAAAATCAGGCTGGATTCAAATCAAAGGCCAGGCGGAATAGTTCTGTCTTACAGGCCCTGCGGGAGGAGGTTAAATCCTGAAGGGCTCTGGTCTCATGGACAGAGCATTCCACCAGGTCGGAGCCATCACTGAAAAGGCCCTGGCCCTGGTGGAAGATAGTCTGACCTCCTTAGGGCACTTGTAACCATCCTTTTCTTGCTAAGTTGGGTGGCCATGTGCCCTACTTTACAGATGGAAATCCTTGATTTGAAGGCATCCTCTGCTCAAAGGACGCTCTGGTCAAAGTTACAAAGACAAAGAATAGTTTAAATATAAAGAATAAGGGAATAGGACAGAAACCTTGGAAACTGCCCATCAACAGTGAGCACCTAGACAACAGATTGAGCAGACACACACATCACACACTACCGTCTTCCTGGCTAGGGTGAGATGTGTTTCTGCGTATATCATAACTTATTTCCATATATGCACCTATGTATAAATTAGCATGTGCAAATTTTCTTTAAAAATTATTTTTATTTGATTTTACAAGTATAACATTATAACAATACAACCATATACAGTACATCCACATTTAAAGATTTCTCTGAATCTCTGGACTTCTCACCTTCCCCTCCATGGGTCCTATTTTTAACCTTTTCTACTGCATATTTTTTCAGTAGTCCATATTTTATATACATAACTCCATTATCTCCATAGTACTTGCTACATTACAAGTGTTTCTGCAATTCTGCTAATGTTTTCATCTGCTTACAGTGGTCTCCAAGATAAATTATAAATTTTTCCCATTCTTTTTTGAAGTTTCTGTCTTCTTGGTTCCTGAGCTTTCTGGTCAGTTTTGCCGTTTTGGTGTAGTCCAAGAGTTTGAATAAATAAAAATAATTAGCAAATTGTCCAGTAGCACCTTAGAGACCAACTAAGTTTGTTCTGAAGAAGTGTGCATGCACACAAAAGAGACAAAATAATAACAGGAAAACCCCCAGAAACCCAGAAGACAAAAGTCAGAGATTGATGTGCATTATAATGAGTGAAATAAGTATTTGATCCCCTATCGACCATCCAGATGTCAGGCTACCTGGTATCTTCACTGTATGTAAGGAGCTGAGATTAGAAGCACCTGCTGTAAGGGAGAGGTCGTACCTGTAATCCCAGCTCGTTAACAGTACCTGTACAAAAGACACCTGTCGACAGAAGCAATCAATCCAGCAGATTCCAAAGTAGCCACCATGACCAAGACCAAAGAGCTGTCCAAGGATGTAAGGGACAAGATTGTAGACCTGCACAAGGCTGGACTGGGCTACAAGACTAGTGCCAAACAGCTTGGTGAGAAGGTGACCATGTGCCTATGGTGCAACTCGGTGGAAGGCACGTTCCTACGTTCTCCGCCACAGATTAAAATGGAAGCCCAGCTTGATGGTCTGTTACTTTGGAACACATTTAACCTCAACAAATCCCAAGACTTCTCTATTCAGCCTGCACCGTGCTGAAAAGGAGACTCGACCTCTGCGCTTGGGTTCTGCTAACCTGACATGCCACCTGTTTAATGCTTTGTGGGTGTCTTCCTACGCTCTTTTGCTTCTGTTGAAGTGCTCTGGGAGATGATCAGTCTTCCAACCGGTACCGCAGCTTTAGCTGGCTATCTGCTCTTCAATGCCTTCAAAGATCTCCAGAGGAACAGGAAAACCGGGCAAAGCAAGGTCACATCCATACCATACACCCAAAGCACATGGCTGGGAACTAGTTTGTGAAGGGTGCTGGGAATTGTAGCTCGGTGAGGGGTGTGAACTATAGCTCCCAGCACTTGAGGGGGAGCCATGTTCTTTTAATAATAATAATAATAATAATAATAATAATAATAATTGTTACAGATAGGAAGCCGTGTTGGTCTGCCATAGTCAAAATAAAAAAATTCCTTCCAGTAGCACCTTAAAGACCAACTAAGTTAGTTCTTGGTATAATGACTAATCATTATACATGACTAAGCCATTTCTCACCTTCTCACCCCTTGCCTTTTCCTGTAAGACCTATTGCAGTCGTTAAGAGTCGTCAACAGGCTCATCTCAGCTATCTGCCAATCTCCCATTCCCACCACCCTTCTGAGTAATACCCCTCCCCACCTTCTCACTATATAGAAGGGTCTGGCAACTTCTGTTTCAGTGTATCTGAAGAAGTGTGCATGCACACGAAAGCTCATACCAAGAACTAACTTAGTTGGTCTTTAAGGTGCTACTGGAAGGAATTTTTTTTATTTTTAATAATATTTGTATTATTTATACCCCGCCCATCTGGCTGGGTTTCCCCAGCCACTCTGGGCGGCTTCCAACAAAAGATTAAAATACAATAATTCATCAAATACTAAAAACTTTCCCTAAACAGGGCTGCCTGTTTCTGGTATGGATGTAACCCAAGACAAAGCCTCACCTCGTTCTCCAGGAAGCCATGTCCAAGATTATCCTGCCGCTGAGATGCATGCTTTTTTTATATATATATATTTATTTATACTTTTCGACTTCATACATTTCACTGATTTTATACATTTCACTAATTTTACAATCATTTTCTCTGGAAATATTCAAGCAACCATTTCCATTCTTTTATTTAAAAATTTGTTATCTTGATTTCTTACTCTTCCGGCAAATTTCTTACTCTTCCGGCAAAAACTGCTCCAGCTAAGGAAAAGACACTAAGGCAAACAAAAGGGAAGAGAGTGTTGAAAGGAAACAGCTGATGGGTGGGATCGGAAGAGAGATAAGGGATGCTAGAGGAGGCTGCCTGGGAGGGGGGAAGTAAAAGCCCATGGATCCTCAGGATTTTTACATTGGGTCACCCCAAATTCACTATCAGATCACATAGCATGTCCATGGCTACAGCCTGCACCAAAAAAATCACGCACCCACTGTTGCGTGGGGCCGCAATGGCACAAAAACGTGGTTACAAAGCACGGATCCACATGGATCCTCAGGATTTTTGCATTGAGTCACCCCAAATTCACCATCAGATCACTTGTCTGTGGCCACAGCATGAACTACAAAAATCATACATCGACTGTTTCGTTCAGAATATTTCCCCCCCCCCCTTGTTTCCCTCCTCTAAAAACTAGGTGCGTCTTATGGTCAGGTGTGTCTTATGGAGCGAAAAATACGGTAATTTCGAAGCCTTTATATGACTCAAGTTCTGGTTGCACACGGTCAAATGGAAGTCAGGTGTTATAGTATGACCAGCACAGCTTTGCTTGGGTAAGCCTGTGAGATTCTCCTGTAAATACCAACAGATTTGGAGAGCAGTCAGGAGAACTCTCCCAGTGAATAGCTTCTCAGGCTTTCTTAGACCACCTGATTCCCTTTTCTCCAATTAAGGGTGTTTCTTAATTCAACTCACCTGTAGTCATTTTCTCCCAACATCACCAGCTGGAGAGATGATCTCCAGGTTGCTACAGCAGTTTCCACCTTCTTTCTCCATCGATACTGTAACTGGAAACCGTTGACCTGCTCTTCTGTCGAATAGGGAAACGAAGCATGGATGAGGATTTTTCCTTGGAAAATTACCTGGACCAGTGTACAGGCCAGGTAAAATGAAGGATGCTGGGGTTTAATCTATTTTGAAAGGGCAACTGTTTTTCCTGCTAGTACTGGCAGAGTCAAAGAATACCTGCAGGCCTTAGTGGCTATCCGCTTTTTACTGTGGAACTAGCAAAACTCCCAGTCACGCCATTGGAACCAGTTGAGCAAGTGTGTTCTTTCCACATTTATTTTGATGGATTCTGGTCATATTATTTCTGTACTGCTCCTATTGCTTAGCATCTAGGAACATAGGAATATACCTTATATTGATTCAGCCTATTGGTTCATGTGGCCCAGAAGGTAGCAGGGTTTAAGGCAGGAGTTTGTCCCAATCCCAGGTGGGATGTGTGAGGATACGAGAATTTTGTTGTTGTTTTTTAAATGATATTTATTAAACTTTTCCAGACAATAAAAGGTTACAAAATTGTAGATAGAAAAATAAAAAAACATAACAATAATAAAAGACAAAAAAATACGAAAATACGAAAACCAAATACATAGACAGTAAAGAAGAAAGTTTAAAAAAAGGAAAAACAATCAATGTTTTCATGTCTTATCTTTCATTTACTTATTTCCTGACCTCCTCACACACCCCTTTTCTGTATTCCAGTTCACATAGTTAGTTCAGCAAATCCTTACCCTCTATCATTTATCTTTACTTATTATCTTAACCTATTATAACTATATATTTCCAACCATTGTCAATCCGCATTTACATATTCTTGTTCATCTTTTTAGCAATACCGCTTATTTTCAGTCCAACATCCCTTCAACATTCATTAATTTTACAGTATTTCTGCAGGTAGTCTTTAAATTTCTTCCAGTCTTCTTCCACCACCTCTTCTCCCTGATCTCGGATTCTGCCAGTCATTTCTGCCAATTCCGAGGATATGAGAATTTTGGGACATAATATGCAACGAACTTAAAAAGATCTTTAAATTCTCCTTTCAAAAAAAACCCAGAAGGCTTTCTGTTAGGCATTATGTCCACTGAAATACAAAACAACAGCTTTAGAACCATCTTTATGTTTGCAACCACAGCGGCCAGAATTCTGGTAGCAAAAAAAATGAAAGGCGACTTAATTCCTATAAAGCTTGACCGACAGGTGAAGATGATAGAATACCTGGAACTTGCGAAAATGACTGGGAGAATAAGAAAGTCAGAAAGTGAGCAAGGAATGGACAATATTGAAAGAATATTTAAAACAATACTGTGAAAATGCAAATCTCCTGACAGGTATAGATTGAATCTTGAATATTAAAGAGAATTATAGATGTAAAAAATTGTTCCTGAGATGTAATAGATATAATAGGAAGTGCGTATAGGTTAAGAATATTTAGAAAGCTCAATGAGGTGATTCGGAAGTCAAAAATATGTGTGACGTTAGGTGATGTGTAGCCAATTAATGTTGTCATTGTGGTATTGTTTTTTCTGTTTGTGTTGCATTTTTTGCAATTAGTAATATTAATAATAATTATAATAAAGAGTTTGCCCCAGTCACCCATCAGGGATTGGACCTGGGATCTTTGGCATCCAAAGTATGTGCTGTACCACTGAGCTATGAACATGACTAAGTAAGCTAATTACAGTGGTGCCCCGCAAGACGAATGCCTTGCAAGACGGAAAACTCGCTAGACAAAAGAGTTTTCCGTTTTGGAGGTGCTTCGCAAAACGAATTTCCTATGGGCTTGCTTCGCAAGACGAAAATGTCTTGCGAGTTCCTGCTGGGTTTTTTTCCTCCCCCCCCCCTTTTCTAAGCCGCTAAGCCGCTTATCGGCTGATCCGATCAGCAGATAAGCCGCTAGAAGCCGCTAATATTGCTAATCCGCTAATCCGTCAATGGGCTTGCTTCGCAAGACGAAAAAACTGCTAGATGAAGAGAATCACAGAACGGATTATTTTCGTCTTGCGAGGCACCACTGTACCGTATTCCCAAATTGCAGATAGCGAGCTGAGGCTGAGTGTTAGTGGACGTTCTAAGATGGGAAAGTGTGTCGGAATGTGTGGGATAGCGCTTGCTTTGACACAACACCATCTAACCTCCCCGCAATCAAATCGGAATAAATGCCCAGAACCTGAATAAATGCCCAGTAGCTGTGGGTGTTGAGGTTTGTGAGAAACGGCAGCTTTGAAGCGGACAATTAGTGAGTTGGCAAGAAGCCAAGTGAAACCAGAGTACATGAGGAAGCCTGCTTGGAGATGGGGAAGCCTAGCAACCATAGCTGTCAACTTTTCCCTTTTTTTAAGGGAAATCCTATTTGGAATAAGGGAATTTCCCTTAAAAAAAGGGAAACGTTGACAGCTATGCTAGCAACAGGTAGTGCTTGGCTAAAAGTTTCCCCTTATAAGCAGCATGACACAGTAGTTTGGTGTTGTTGTAAACAAAAATTCCCCTTTTCCCTTATGGGGTATCCAAGAGCCCATATAGAGTCCTTACATAGGTTCCCAACTGGTAGGAGAGAATAACAGAGGCCAACCAGAGAATATTGAGAAGCAAAGCAGCTAGTAAGCCTGATCTTTATTGATCTGTTGCAACAGGGTGCTCCCCTCACCTGCAGGAGAGGAGGAGGAACCCTGAAAAATGGCGTGCAAGGCCTTATAAAGACTTTTGAAATTGCCACCCTGTAGATCAAGACCACCCCCAGAAACATCATACATACATCACAGAAGGGGTGTAACCTAAGACCACCCCTCAGATACATCAAACCTAAATCACAGAAAAGGTGGTCTTAAAATAGAAATTTGAATGTTGTTTTTCTCCTGTCATTTATCTCCTGTCTGGCAGGTTACTTGATTAGATACCCTGCTTACTTGATTGGATTGCCTGGGGAGCCTGGCCAGTCTTTTGTAATGATAAATACTTAGTTCCTGGGCCAGGTCACAGGCTCACACCCTATTCATATCTTAAATGTGCCCTTAAGACAGGATTTGTGAGGAAAGAGACAATGGGGAGATCTCCCACTTTGACCTTGCAGAGAAAACATTTGGTCAGTTTAGGAATCAAAATGGTTTCAGGTCAGTCTTCCTGTGCTGATCTATGTACATGCTTGGTTGGTACACTTATGAACATTACCATATATCTAAGACCTAAAAATTCCTATCACAGAGTTCAGAGGTTGGTGTGTAGAGTAAGAATCGAGTCTGTGTGTATAGTAACTTGTACAAAGCTGTGCTATACTCTGTATATAATAAAAGTAAATACAAATCAAGTTATTGTTCGGCAAGTTATGTTCCTGAGTTGTCATCCTGGACTACATGGACTAAGCAGCCGGTAGCAGAGAGTTTTGGCAGTTCTATGCAGTAAACATGGCCCTGTGAGGAAAAAGCCAAGGCTTTGCTCGAATTGTGGTCCTCTGCTGCTGCAGTGTATTTTGAACATATTATTTTGGGGGATCTGGCATAGAGGAAAGGTTTCCCCTGCTCCTAACACTAGAACCCATGGACCTCAAGTGAATGGTGGGGAAATTCAGGACAGATCAAAGAAAACGTGCAGTGCACAGTTAAACTATGGAACTCATTGCCACAAGAGGTCATGGATGCCAATCTAGATGGCCCTGAAAGAGAATTGGACCAATTTATAGCAAAGGGCGGGACGCGGGTGGCGCTGTGGGTTGCACCACAGAGCCCAGGGCTTGCTGATCAGAAGGTCAGCGGTTCGAATCCCCGCGACAGGGTGAGCTCCCGTTGCTTGGTCCCTGCTCCTGTCAACCTAGCAGTTCGAAAGCATGTCAAAGTTCAAGTAGATAAATAGGTACCACTCCAGCGGGAAGGTAAAAGGCGTTTCCGTGCGCTGCTCTGGTTCTCCAGAAGCGGTTTAGTCATGGTGGCCACATGACCCGGAAGCTGTACGCCGGCTCCCTCGGCCAGTAAAGCGAGATGAGCGCCGCAACCCCAGAGTTGGCCACGACTGGACCTAATGGTCAGGGGTCCCTTTACCTAAGGAGTCTCAAGGGGATGTGGGTGGCACTGTGGGTTAAACCACAGAACCTAGGGCTTGCCGATCAGAAGGTTGGCGGTTTGAATCCCCGTGACGGGGTGAGCTCCCGTTGCTCAGTCCCTGCTCCTGCCAGCCTAGCAGATCGAAAGCACCTCAAAGTGCAAGTAGATAAATAGGTACCGCTCTGGCGGGAAGATAAACGTCGTTTCTGTGCACTGCTCTGGTTCACCAGAAGCGGCTTAGTCATGGTGGCCACATGACCCGGAAGCTGTAAGCCGGCCAATAAGGCGAGATGAGCGCCGCAACCCCAGAGTCGGTCACGACTGGACCTAATGGTCAGGGGTCCCTTTACCCTTTACCTATAGCGAAGGGTTTTTGGCAACTGCTAGTCACAATGGCTCGGCTCTGCCTCCACAGTTGGATGCAGCAAAGCTTCTGAATCCCAGTTGCTGGAACCCACAGGAGGGGAGAGCTGCTCTTGTGTTCGAATCCTGCCTGCTGGTTTCCCACAGGGAAGCCACTGTGTGAACAGGATGCTGGACTAGATGGGTCCAGCCGTCTCTTCTTATGTCCTATTAACGCAGAAGTGTGATGACTGTTTTTTCTCTCTCCCATCTTGTGATAGGATAACTTTCCACCGTCCAGCCCGCACGTTTCTGCTCCCATGAGCCCCTTTGCGGCAGACTTGCCTCCTTCCTCCTACCAGGGGGCAGCGTTTCATTCTCCGCCCGACCAGACCCACAACTTCTCGATTGACCTCAGCTTCCTGCCTGACTATTTAAGCCCGGATAACAAACACGAGGGCCGTGCAATGTCATTGGGGGAGCAGCACGGCTCTCAGTCAGGATCGCAAGACAGTGGCATCTTCCTGAATGGTAGTGGCCTGTCCCGACAGAGGGATGAAAACGCAACTCAACCATCGCCCGATGCTTCTAGGATGCCCGATTCCTCTGGGACCTGTCTTCCCATGAACCCGATGACCCCTATGGCCTCTGCTTCAGAAAGTTCTTCTGGCATCGTCCCACAGTTGCAGTAGGTTCATTCCTGTTAGAGCGCCTTGAAGCTTGGGTGACTTAGATTGAAAGTCACTCTTGTAGTTTGTAGAGTTCAAAGGCTTTATTTATGCAGGAACTGTTTACGGGATGAGTGGAGATAGGAGAGAAATAGCAGACATCTCGTCTGGAGAGAACAGCAAACAACAAATGGCTCAGCTTTTAAGGGGTGGAGTTAACTTAAACACAGAGGCTTACCAAACAAGCACAGGAAAGCTCATACCAATAAAAAACTTAGTTGGTCTCTAAGGTGCTACTGGAAGGATTTTTTAAATTTTGTTTCAACAAGTTCTAGTTAGCTTTCTACACAAATAGTGCCCCCTGGTGGGTTAAAGTTATATGTGTATTAAGTACAAAATCAATAGATTGAAATATGGTTGCTTTTGGGATGTGGGTGGCACTGTGGGTTAAACCACAGAGCCTAGGACTTGCCGATCAGAAGGTCGACGGTTCGAATCCCCGCGACGGGGTGAGCTCCCATTGCTCGGTCCCTGCTTCTGCCAACCTAGCGGTTCAAAAGCACGTCAAAGTGCAAGTAGATAAATAGGTACCGCTCCGGCGGGAAGGTAAACGGCGTTTCCGTGTGTTGCTTTGGTTCGCCAGAAGCGGCTTAGTCATGCTGGCTACATGACCCGGAAGCTATATGCCAGCTCCCTCGGCCAATAAAGCGAGATGAGCGCCACAACCCCAGAGTCGGCCACGATTGGACCTAATGGTCAGGGGTCCCATTACCTTTGCCTTTACCATGGTTGCTTTTATCCAGCAAATCATTAATTGTTTTTTTTAATTGTTATTTTTCTATGTTTTTGGTTGTTCTTATTTTTATCTGAAGCCACCTTTTGTCCCCATCAGGGAAAAAGGCAGGGTATTACTACTACTACTACTGCTGCTGCTAGCCACTTGGGGGCCTTTTCCCTGAGCAAATGGGAGCCTGCCTCCAGGTTGCTAAGCAATGGCAACATATTCTCTTCGCTCTTGTTTGCTTATCTTTATTTATTTTTTTATAATGATATTTATTGAAAAAAGAATGTTTTTAAAATTACAAAGAAAAAAAGACAAAATTACAAAGAAAAAAGACAAAAACAGAAAAATAAAAAAAATAAAACCATCATTTTCAAATTCTCCACTTTCATTACCTTCTTTCCATGACCTCCTCCCATCTCTTGTATCTTGATTAATAATTGTCACAGCAAATCCTTTCCATAATTCATAATATTCTGTCATTACATTACCTTACTCTATTTTCATCTTATCTTATAAAAAACCTTAAAACTTAAGACTTAAATCTTATTTTTACCAGCTTCTCATAACCATTACCTTTTTACCTAATTCTTTAAACATTTTTACAAGAGCCACGTAATTTCATTTCAACATTTTTACAATGTTCATAAAACATTTCTGATGATAAAAAAGAGAATAAAAACAATCCAATCTTCTTCCAGCGTCCCCTCCCCCCAGTCCCGGGATTGTCAGTCCTTTTTATCCCATTAGTCTGGCACATTAACCTGGCAACCTTATATCCGAGGCCTTCAAATCTCTTCCATGTCCCTTCCGCAGCTCTTCTTCATATTTTCCTTTCACTCGTGGGAACTCCAGCTTGGTAGTTTTTGACCCTTTTCAACAAATCGGCCCCTTTCCCATAGTCCAGACTAGACTCCATGTGGTATTTTAAGACATGCTTCAAATTCCCTCCAAGATTGGGAGTCCCAGCAGCTCCAAACCTCTGACGGCCCATTGCCAGACTCGGAAAGTCCAAACATCCCTGCATAGGGGGGTCAGTCCAACCCCCCATTTCCAAATCAATCCAAACTTTGTCTTTCCAAATCTGGTTTTTTCCAAGTTCATTTGTCAAATCCAAAGGCTCATTTTCCTGCTGGGCCAAAAGTCCCTCCATCTCTGGCGCCACCCCGGAAGTCCTTGTTTGCTTATCTTTAACTCTCAGGTTCTATGTTTAAAATGTGCATTGGGGGTGCTTTGAATGTACGGTGGTACCTCAGTTTATGAACTTAATCCGTTCCGGAAGTTTGTTCTTAAACCAAAACCATTCTTAAACCAAGGCGCGCTTTCCCTAATGAGGCCTCCTGCCGCCAGTTCCCCATCCACCATTCGGCTTCTGTTCTTAGACCAAGGTAAAGTTCTCAAACCAATACACTATTTCCGGTTTTGCAGAGTTTGTAAACCGAATCGTTCTTAAACCAGACTGTTCTTAAACCGAGGTACCACTGTGTTGTGTGAATGTTCCCAAACTAGCAGGGTCAAATTTATGCAATCCCAACAGATGTTGATTGATTTCCCGGAACCAATTGCATCTAGAAATAAGAAGAGGAGGAGGAGGAGGAGGAGAAGTATGATGGACATTCAATTTATGGCTCAGTACAGAAAGGAATGGCCGATTTGCTGTGATGCATCTCATGAACTTTTCCCCCAAAAAAATTTTTATTGCTTTTCCAAATTTATAAGAAAAAAAATACATTACAAAAAACAGCAAAAGAAAACACATTACAGAATAGAATCATAGAATCATAGAATCATAGAGTTGGAAGCGACCACAAGGGCCATCGAGTCCAACCCCCTGCCAAGCAGGAAACACCATCAGAGCACTCCTGACATATGGTTGTCAAGCCTCTGCTTAAAGACCTCCAAAGGAGGAGACTCCACCACACTCCTTGGCAGCAAATTCCACTGTCAAACAGCTCTTACTGTCAGGAAGTTCTTCCTAATGTTTAGGTGGAATCTTCTTTCTTGTAGTTTGGATCCATTGCTCCGTGTCCGCTTCTCTGGAGCAGCAGAAAACAACCTTTCTCCCTCCTCTATGTGACATCCTTTTATATATTTGAACATGGCTATCATATCACCCCTTAACCTCCTCTTCTCCAGGCTAAACATGCCCAGCTCCCTTAGCCGTTCCTCATAAGGCATCGTTTCCAAGCCTTTGACCATTTTGGTTGCCCTCCACTGGACACGTTCCAGTTTCTCAGTGTCCTTCTTGAACTGTGGTGCCCAGAACTGGACACAGTACTCCAGGTGAGGTCTGACCAGAGCAGAATACAGTGGCACTATTACTTCCCTTGATCTAGATGCTATACTCCTATTGATGCAGCCCAGAATTGCATTGGCTTTTTTAGCTGCCGCGTCACACTGTTGGCTCATGTTAAGTTTGTGGTCAACCAAGACTCCTAGATCCTAGATCCTAGACTCCTATATCCTTTTAGAACAAAAGAAAAACATAAAAATAATTATTTCTTCCGAAACCCAAATTGCCTTACATTGTTAATTGACTTCCTCAGGTTCCCCTCTAACTGAATTTCATTGTATCACCTTGTAACAGTTCTCTAAAATCATATTTCTATTGAAATTGACTTCTTCCATTTACTATCCTCCTCTCTTTTATTAGTATTCTAGTCCTTAATGTTTTACAACACATTCTTATACTAACCCTTAGCCTATTTATTACTTTCAAGTGACTTCTAATTATCTTTTATGCATCCCATGAACTTATCCATGCCACTTCTAAGCACTAAAGGCACCTTTGTCAATCTGTTGCATCCCCTCGTAAATGAAGTCTTCAATGTGCAATGTTTCTCCCTTGTTCTCCTAGGAATATCGTGGCCACTGTAAATTTGGCTTGTAAGCTGGACCTCAAGAACATTGCCCTTCAAGCTAGGAATGCAGAATTCAACCCAAAGGTAAGCCCCAGGGAAGCTGTTTGGTGCCATGCCTCTGAGAAATTGTTCCCCTTTCAGATTCTGGTTGGGCTCAGACTTTTTAAAAATATATCTTCTCTTTATTATTTTCCTCATCATCTTCTTGTTGTCATATATTCCTTTCTTTGTGACCTCTGATAGTCTCCACAAGCGGGTTGAAAACAAACGTTGTTATGTCCTGTGTGGATTTTATTCCTCCAAGAGCCATATTCAGACAGACAGACCCATTTCCGCACTCCCGTACAAAACATTCTTAAAGTCTGCCCGTTAATTCTCGCAGGTCTGTCAGTCTCTCCTCAATCTTCTCAGGGGTACTGCCAGGTCAAACTCACAGTCCGATATAATAACAAGCCATGGTCTCCACCCCCTCAATCAGAAATCCTGTAGCCAGACCTGCCCTAACAAGTCTCTTTTTATAACTGCGTCACCAAGGCCTTTCATTCCGTTCCAGATATTCCACAAGCCATGCCTTTGATTAGTGATTTATTTCCACACAGTTCTTAATCATCCTGCTTGTTATCAGTAATTGCAATGATTCTTCTTGGGGGGAGGATTGTTAGGTACTCACATGGTTGGGCTCAGACTTGGTGGACTCTAGAGATGGATGTGCTGGGATAGCTCAGTCGGTAGAACATGAGACTCTTAAGCTCAGGGTTATGAGTTTGAACCCCACGTTGGGCAAAAGATTGCTGCATTGCAGAAGGTTGGAGTACATGACCGTCGTGGTCTCATCCAATTCTACAATTCTACAATGTTGAACTATGACTTTGATAGACCACGGTTCGAATCCCCACGCAGCCATGAAGCTCATTGGGTGACCTTGAGCCAGTCACTCTCTCTCAGCCTAGCCTATATCACAGGTTTGTTGTGAGGATGAACTGGGGGGGAGGAGAACCTTGTACACAGCCTTGAACTCCTTGCTAGAAAAGGTGCCATATAAATGTAATAATAGAAAGGGCTTGTGGAAAACAGGTCGTGTAGATTCCTCCATTGCAAGAGCCTCAGAAATGAGAAGGATGAGCATGCGCAGAGTGCACCTGTCGGGTCAAATCTCTGTATTTCGTAAGATACTGCCAGAAGCACTTGTCTAAAACAGATTCGCAAGGTGGTAATCTGGTTTTTTTCCTGAACTTCAGAGGTTTGCTGCTGTGATCATGAGAATTCGAGAACCAAGGACAACGGCCCTCATATTTAGTTCCGGCAAAATGGTCTGCACAGGAGCGAAAAGGTGGGACTTTACTATGAACCCAGAATAAACGGGGCACCGACATGGCGGGCAGGATTGAGCTGTCTACAAATCTTAGCTTTCTTTCTCTCCTTCCTTTTAAATATGTTTTGCCTAGCCATGTGACTCTGAAAATAATAATAATAATAATAATAATAATAATAATAATAATAATAATAATTTTTATTTATACCCCGCCCTCCCCAGCCAAGGCCAGGCTCAGGGCGGCTAACAAGCAATAATAAAAACAAGTTGAATGAATACAACTTAAAAACAAGATTAAAATACAACATTAAAATATTGAAACATAAAAAAATTAAAATGCAGCCTCATCACAGGAGGAGAAAGGAAAAAGGAAAAAGAAAGAGGGGGAGGGAATCAAATTGGCTCCAAGCCAAAGGCCAGGCGGAACAGCTCTGTCTTACAGGCCCTGTGGAAAGAAATCAGATCCTGCAGGGCCCTGGTCTCATGAGACAGAGCGTCCCACCAGGCCGGGGCCAGTGTTGAAAAGGCCCTGGCTCTGGTTGAGGCTAATCTGACTTCCTTAGGGCCCAGGACCACTAGGGTGTTGCTATTTATGGACCTTAAGGTCCTCCGTGGGGCATACCAGGAGAGGCGGTCCCGTAGGTATGAGGGTCCTAGGCCGTGAAGGGCTTTCAAGGTCAAAAGCAGCACCTTAAATCTGACCCTGTAATATAAGGGTTGGAAGTGTTGTGGGTGATGCAAGTGAACTACTGGAGGCCAGGTTGCGATTAGTAGGATATACAATGGTTAGAGGGGGGGGCTTTTCACTGCCCACATAGTTCTCTGCCCCTCCCAAAGGATAGCAGAAAGCCTGTAATAAATGGTTGAAAGTCAGCACGTACAGATTTGTTTGATTTGAATAATGTTTACATTGTACATTTCACAGAAGAAAATGGAGACATGCTTGCAACACCCCAATTCTCAGGCCCCAGTTATACAAGAGCTCTGAACAAGTACCAAGAAATAGGGTCTGTCCTGACAGATAAATAAATAGGAACAACTGGAATAATGTGGGAAACATTTTGTTTGCTTGTAAACAATTTTACCTCGCAGTGTGGTTGAAAAAGGTTCCCAGAATACCTTACAAATGTCACTAACATTTGCCTGTCTCTGCCCTCAGGACCACAATATAAAGGAAATGAGCCAGAAGGAAAAGAGATTTATTTAGGGGGGGTATTGTTATTGTGCATTTGGAAGCAGTAGGGTGAATAAAAATGGACCCTTCTTGAAATAAGAATTGTCCAGTCCAAAAATACGGTTCAAAAGCTTTAGTAATAGAACTTGTTGCAAAACAGACTTGCAACAGTAATGTTACACCCAAATTATTGCATAGTATCATATGCTTGTCCACGCATAGGTTAAACATCTTAGAAACATGAAATTACTTCACCCAGAGCTGAAAACAAAGCTCTGCCTCTTCCACAGCCTGTATTATACTCTGAAGCTGCGTTTCTGGAGAGAATCAATTGCACACCTTTCTCTCCTGCTGCTTCCAGGGAGAGAGCAAAAACCAACTCAGACAAAATGGAGATTTGCAACCGAATACCTTTCTCATGTGATCTAAGCTAAAACTCCATTTGTGAGCTTGCAGAAAGACATTCTAAGTTAATTATAATCTCTTAGGCTCTCTGTTCCTCTTGCTTAGCTTCAATGGAATTTTCCAAAGTTGCAGCTGCAGCAATACATATACAGAATTATTTTTCATTTTGATGTACAATTAAATAATTCCACATTCTTATTTATTTATTTATTTATTCATTCATTCATTCATTCATTCATACCCTGCCCATCTGGCTGAGTTTCCCCAGCCACTCTGGGCAGCTCCCAATAGAGTGTTAAAAACAATACAGCATTAAGTATTAAAAACTTCCCTAAAGAGGGCTGCCTTCGGATGTCTTTTAAAGATAAGGTAGCTGATTTTTCCTTCACATCTGGTGGGAGGGCATTCTACAGGGCGGGTGCCACTACCAAGAAGGCCCTCTGTCTGGTTTCCTGAAACTTGGCTTCTTGCAATGAGGGAACTGCCAGAAGGCCCTAGGTGCTGGACCTCAGTGTCTGGGCTGAATGATGGAGGTGGAGACGCTCCTTCAGGTATACAGGACCAAGGCCGTTTAGGGCTTTAAAGGTCAGCACCAACACTTTGAATTGTGCTCGGAAATGTACTGGGAGCCAATGCAGATCTCTCAGGACCGGTGTTATGTGATCCCGGCGGCCACCAGTCAAGGTGCCACATTCTGGATTAATTGCAGTTTCCGGGTCACCTTCAAAGGTAACCCCATTTAATGGGGAGCAAACTCAGGCCACTAGACCAGCTGGGATGGGAAATGGCTCAAGGAGAGAAGTCAAAAGTTGCAGCTTCTCAGCAGAGTCAATGGGATGGCCCTGCTCCCTTGGTTCCCTCTGCAGCAGCGTGATGAAAGGTGCACTGTCCAATGACAGCTGTTGGAGGGGAAGCCTGATAGAGCTGGCGTCTCAGGCAAGATGGTGTTCCTGCTTGCCATCTCTCCCTTCTGCTGTAACCTGATGGATCCATTGCCAAGCACAGACCAACCTATAGCCCTCCTCAAACCATAGCTGTCAACCGTCCCTTATTTGGCGGGAAAGTCCCTTATCCCAGCGCTGTGTCCCGCTGCTGTCCCTTAGTGATGATGTCCCTTAAATTTCCCAGGTTTCAAAGGAAGCAGCTCCTCTCCCTCCCTCCCTGCTGGCCAGGGAGGAGGGAGGCTCCAACTGTGTTGCTTGGCTGCGTTGCTCACCCAATAAGGAGTCTAAGAACGACTGGGGGGTGGAGCTTGCATGCCTTGTGCCAATCAAATCGGCCGCGTTGCCTGGGGACTCGCCTTTGCTCAGCGCTTCCCAGCAGAGAGGTGACGGTGGTTTTCCTTGCTGCTGTATCCCTTTGCCGGGTTGCTGCGCTGTGGGAACCACCGCTTGAGGCTTCATTTGGCTGCTGGTTGACTAAAATCCCTTATTTTGGCTGCTGATCCCTTATTTTCGAGGCTGCTGGTCCCTTATTTTCAAATCTGTAAGTTGACAGCTATGCCTCAAATCTTTGGTGGCTGGATTTCTGCCCCACCCCCCTTTTTGTGTTTGTGTGTGTGAACCTGCAGTGAAGAACAGTCTCGGCTGGCAGCCAGGAAGTACGCCCGTGTGGTGCAGAAGCTTGGATTCCCTGCTAAATTCCTGGATTTCAAAATACAGAACATGGTGGGCAGCTGCGATGTGAGATTTCCCATCCGGCTCGAAGGCCTGGTTCTCACGCATCAGCAGTTCAGTAGGTACGTCCATCCATGCCGCTGTTGGAAAGGAAAACAGAACATCTGCTCTTCCTGTTTTGGGGGATGTTATGTACTGAAGTTCTCACCCTGGGCCAGCAGGGGGATACTGTAGATAGGTATGCAAATAAGGGATCAAAAGTGACGTTCAGTGATTGGATAGTTTTAGAAAATTGTTGCAATTACATGGTACTGGAGCTCTATATAAGTAGGCTGACTGAACCCTTCAGTTCAGTTCTGTTCTGGCCTCTGAATAAACAAAAGCTGTTGAAGAATCGCTGTGTCGTCTGATATGTTCACCCACAACTTAACAGGGGAGATGCCTGAAATAGCTTGTGGGTGTTGCAAACCAGGGAGCACTTTGCCCTCAAGGCAAGATCATGTTCTAGTCCTCTGCTGCTTTATAATAATAATAATTTATTATTTGTACCCCACCCATCTGGCTGGATTTCCCCAGCCACTCTGGGCGGCTTCCAACAAAACACTAAAAAATACACTAAGATGTCACACATTAAAAACTTCCCTGAACAGGGCTGCCTTAATATATCTTCTGAATGTCAGGTAGTTGTTTATCTCTTTGACATCTGATGGGAGGGCGTTCCACAGGGCGGGCGCCACTACCGAGAAGGCCCTCTGCCTGGTTCCCT
Organism: Podarcis liolepis; assembly: GCF_965112155.1. NCBI lineage: Eukaryota > Metazoa > Chordata > Lepidosauria > Squamata > Lacertidae > Podarcis > Podarcis liolepis. Next base: position 6,205,720 of record NC_139554.1, on the reverse strand, counting down.
GTAGCTTTGCTTCTCGCAATGAGGGAACTGCCAGAAGGCCCTCGGTGCTGGACCTCAGCGTCCGGGCTGAATGATGGGGTTGGAGACGCTTCTTCAGGTATACTGGGCTGAGGCCATTTAGGGCTTTAAAGGTCAACACCAGCACTTTGAATTGTGCTCGGAAACGTACTGGGAGCCAATGTAGGTCTTTCAAGACTGGTGTTTTGTGGTCTCGGCGGCTGCTCCCAGTCACCAGTCTAGCTGCCGCATTCTAGATTAGTTGTAGTTTCTGTGTCACCTTCAAAGGTAGCCCCACGTAGCCCCATTTACACTGCTTGTGAATGGAGGCTTGTATCATTGTGGCGTGCAATCGATTTTGAGTAAGCGGTCATATGAACATAGCCTGGTGTTGATATTGTATCCTCTCACATAATCCCACACTGATGCTTGCTGGCTCTGCTAACCTGGACTACCTGTGTCCCTCATGACCTTTTCAGAAGCTGCTTCCTCCCTTTTCCTTTCGAAGAGGGTAGACGCTCTTTTGATATCTCCCCTCTCCCCTCTGATGCATTAAACCCCAAAGTCACATAAAACACTCCCATTAGTCACATACAATGCCAAATGACTTTCTAACTTCATGCATTTTAATTCTTTCTTAAATAGCTATGAACCAGAACTGTTTCCTGGCCTCATTTATCGAATGGTCAAACCACGGATTGTATTGCTTATCTTTGTGTCTGGGAAAGTTGTATTAACTGGTAAGTGATGTATACAGCACAAACTATTGACCTAGGAGTTTGCATGTGAAGGCTATAGGCACAATCTGTCGGAAACATCTCCAGTTCTGAGCCCTGCTGAAACGTATGGGAGCTGTAAAATCGGACATCTTACATTTGTTCTACTAAAATTGCACCGTGTGACAATCGGTGCAATCCTATACCTATCTATTCAGAAGCCCCATTGAATTCAGCAGGGCTTATGCATAGGTTAGTGGTATTGGACCGCAGCCTAAGAACAGTTTCATTTTATTTTTTTATGCTTGGAATGCATTGCTTGTGAAAGTTTATGCAGGAGAGAGAGAGCCCAACTGCTGAGCTTTACACCCAGATCAGTGTAGTGTGATCATCTCGGTTTACTGATGTGTGAAATGCGAAAAGCATTTTAAGCATCACTTCTGCCCTAAAACTATAAGGAAGAAAAGAATTTAAGGTCCTTTTCTGAAGCCTGCAAAAATATTAAAGGTGAAGGTAAAGGACCCGTGACAGTTAAGTCCAGTCGCGAACAACTCTGGGGTTGCGGCGCTCATCTCGCTTTACTGCCCAAGGGAGCCGACGTTTGTCTATTTATTGACCTATTTATCTACTTGCACTTTGATGTGCTTTCGAACTGCTAGGTTGGCAGGAGCAGAGACCGAGCAACGGGAGCTCACCCCGTCGCAGGGATTTGAACTGCCAACCTTTTGATCGGCAAGCCCAAGACTCAGTGGTTTAGACCACAGTGCCACCCGCTGTGTCTAAATACATAATAATATGTATTTTACATAATATATATTATTTAATTTTATTATGTACAGTGGTATCTCGGGTTACATACGCTTCAGGTTTCATATGCTTCAGGTTACACACTCCATTAACCCAGAAATAGTGCTTCAGGTTAAGAACTTTGCTTCAGGATGAGAACAGAAATCGTGCTCTGGCAGCAGCAGGAGGCCCCATTAGCTAAAGTGGTGCTTCAGGTTAAGAACAGTTTCAGGTTAAGAACAGACCTCCGGAACGAATTAAATACTTAACCCGAGGTACCACTGTAATAGTTTATTATATATTATGTAAAATTATGCAATTTTACATAATATATAATATGTACATTGTTGTTCTTGTTTAGTCATTTAGTCGTGTCCAACTCTTCGTGACCCCATGGACCAGAGCACGCCAGGCACCCCGGCGTACATTACAAGATACATAATGGTGATAGGATAAGAGTGTGTGTGTGTGTGTGTATACACACCACATGTGAGAAGCGGGAAACAGGATAGCTGTTTTGGGGGGAAAGTGAACAGTGTAAATTCTTAATAAAAAACTATTGATTTCTCATTGAAATGGATAGCTGGCAGGTTTAAGAAAAACAAACCCAATCAGAATGCTGTGGTGGCAACTAGGGAAAATAAATGTGAGATAGATTTGTCTCTGTTCAGGCCAGGTGTAAGATGCTGAGCTGGAAAAACTGACATGGTAATTAACATTATAAGCCAGGAACTGACAAGGAAGAAAGGTGTCATCTACTATGGTAGGCTTTTCAACCAGTCTAGTGGAGATGATCAAAAACCATCCCACTCTGATAATGGAGTTCAAAAGGGCTGTGCTATGGAAAATTTCCCCCCATTTCCCCCTTCAACTTTACTCTCCTGGCAGAGAACATTTTTAGGGCATTGCTCCTAACTTCATTTCATTTCTTATGAATGTTATTAATGCTCGTTTCAAAACCATTTTTCCTAGGTGCCAAATACCGTTCTGAAATCTATGAAGCATTTGAAAACATCTATCCAATCCTGAAGGGCTTTAAGAAAGCTTCTTAATTTTTTTCTGATAAATTGTATCGTTTATGCGAGTTTTAGCATCAAGTACAAAATTCTCAAACACACAAATTGACTGTTGACAGTCAAATACCTCTAATCCTCTGTTACAGTTTGACGCTACGCTGTCAGTCTGTTTCATCGTATTCTTCTTCTTGTGAATTCCTTACAGAAAAAAGGGCTATGAATTTTGAACTGTGTGAAATGTGATAAAAGAGATATGAAATACAAAAACTAGTTCTGTAAGAATGCTTTAGGGAATGGGTTAGCGTCTTGGAATACTGTTGAAATCGAAATGTTCCCCATTTTTAAAATGTATTTTTGTCTAAAATAAAGATAAATCACACTATTAAAATACTGGGTTGTTGTTTTTTAATTATTCGTTAAACAATATGTAGTCTAGCCACATTGGCTGATGTGGAATGGGAGACCCATTTGACTGGAAGGCCTGGTTCTAGCTCATCAGCATTTCAGCAGGTTGTCTTTTTCTTTGGCGATCGCTCATAGCCGAGTATGTTTGTCTTCCATGAACACGGTTTTAAATATGTCTGTCCACACCACTGTTGCAAGGAAAGAGGCAGGGAAAAAGAAAAAGGAGAAGCAGAGGTGTGTGTCATTAGCATATTGCTGACAACGTTGGTTGGGGAACTACATGGTAAAATCCGGATGAGTGCAGATGCCAGAGAATGGCTGCCTTTTAGTTTTCCTATTGTTCCTGTAACTGTGAATTTGACAAATTCAGCTTCATTTTTTTAAAAAAAATGATATTTATTGAGAATTTTAAAGTTACAAAGAAAAAAGAAGGAAAAGATAAGAAAAAGAGAAAAAGGAAAAGAATAGATAAAAATAACAATTAAACAATACAAATCAATAAAAACCAAAATCAAAAAGAAAAAACAAAACACACAATGCAACACAATAAAAAAACAAAAACATACAACAAATTTAAAAACAAATCCAATATTCCCAAATCCTTAACTTTCATTAACTTATTTCATCGACCTCCTCACACCTCCCTTTTTTGTATTCTAGTTGTTAATGATCTCAGCAAATCCTTTCCATCTTTCACAATATTCTGTCATTAAATTACCTTGATCTATTTTAACCTTATCTTACCATAAAAAACCTTAAAACATAAATCTTATTTATACCGAATTCTTTTAACCATAACATATTCTTACATAATTCTTTTTAACATTTCTGCTAAAGCCAAATAATTTCAAAAACTTTCTTCCAATCTTCATCCATCGTCTCTTCTCCTGGTCTCGGGTTTTGTCAGTCCTTTCTATCCCATCCATCTAGTCCATCAACCTGGTGACCTTATATCCGAGGCTCTTAAGTCTTTTCCATGTCCCTTCCGCAGGTCTTCCTCATGTTTATACCTGTACTTTACTTCGTCTTCTGCTCCTTTCACTCTGGGAGACTCCAACTTGACAATATTTTTGTCCCTTCTCGACAAGTCAGCCCATTTTCCATAGTCAACACTGAAATCCATGTGGTATTTAAAGGCATGTTTCAAGGCCCCTCCAAAATTAGGGGCCCCCACAACTCCGAGCTCCCCCCGGCCTAAAGCCAGACTTGAAAAATCAAAACATCTCTGCATAGGGGGGTCCATCCAGCCCCCCATCTCCAAACCAAGCAGATCTCTGTCTCTCCAAATCTGACTTTTTCCAGGTTCATTCATCAAATCCAATGACTCATGTTCCTGCTGGGCCACAGCTCCCTCCATCTCTGCCACCCGAGGTCCAGCAACAGCCTCCTCCCTCATCTCATCTGTCAAAGCACATTCCTGGGTTGATTCCTGAGTGGGTTCTATATAGGTACCCACTGCCTGTCCAAAATTTCCTATCGCAACTGTCATCAAATCCATTTTCTCATGTAACTGTTCCAATAAAGCACTTGTCTTGCAAAAGGCAAGCACCGGAGCCTCTGAGCACATTCTTGTTCAAGGTCGAAGTCTGGTCCCACGACCTTAATCTTTTACAGTTGCAAAACTCCCCAGTTCGACTTTAATAACAGTTTCACAAGCTCCCTCTAGGGGAAACAATTGCTATTTGTATCCATCTTTTTTTCCTTTTTTTTTTAAAGGCAGATTTAGCAACAAAGTTTTCCTTTTTCGGATATTTTGTCAATATTTTGTTCCTTTTAAAAGTGAAAGGGGACAAATTCAGCTTCAAACGCGAACCAGCGCGAACCTTTTAACTCCCTGCCTGCCGTTGCGTTTATATTTAACATTCATAATTGAAATACTTTATTGTCACTTGTACAACTTGTATAAAGTGAGATTACACGAGCACCCCCCACTCAGCTCTCTTAGTCTTAATTCCCTTCGTTTACTGACAGTTGCCCTGTTGTTATCTTTTCATTCAGCAGCCTAACAGCCCACAGATAGAAGCTGTTCTTTACCCTGTTGGTGCGACTAATCATGCTTCTATATCTTCTGCCTGAGAGCAGGAGATCAAGAAAGTGCCAGCCAAGGTGTGAATCATCCCTGAGAATTTTCCTCACTCTCCTGAGGCAACGTTCTTCCGCAATGTCATCCAGCGGATTCACGGGACAGCCCATAATATCTTGTGCTGTATTTGTTGGTATTAAAGGGTTAAGAAGCTCTAATCAGGACACTCTAATCACTGAGCAGCTGGAGGTCGTTAAGCTTCCTGGAATGTGAGTTTGTATAAATAGTCAACTCACTAGTGTGTTTGCCTCTTTTCCCCCCTTCCCTTTTCTTTTGGGGCGTGTTTGCTGAAATGTGTGATTCTTCACCAGGGTTTTTGTTTTGTTTAAATAAACCTTTTATTTGAGTTCCAAACCGCTTGCTCCAAGATTCCTTTATTGAAAAGATGCTGACTCTCCAGCCCTTCTTGAGCCGCTGTGCGAAATGCTCTGCTGTAATGGGACATTGTGGCATCGGAAGCGCACTGGACATTTGATTAGCATTAAACTAATTAAAGTTTAATGGGACAGGTTATGGATGTTTGTACGTCAAGAAGGAGATAAGGAGTGCAGTTCAGAGTGATTTATGAAAGGACTGGAGCGAAGACAGAAGCGGTTGCCGACAACCAAAGCCTTCAAAGCAGCTTGAGTCCTGCAACGTGCCTAGGAAAAGTTTTAAAGAGGCACTGCGCAGTTTGTACTCGCTGGAAGACGTCTTATTCCTCGAGGAGCCACCTCAGCAGCTGGGAGACGGTCTACAGGTCTGTGAGTATCGTTCCTAAGCCCCAGGGAGGATGGCAGAGTCCCAGGAAAGTTTTGCTGTCCCGTTTACGCGACTCAATGGGAAAAATTGGCAAGATTGGAAGGCTAGAGTAAGGGTTTGGTTGCAAGCAAAAGAGTTGTGGAGTTGTACTGAAGCACCGCCTTTACAGGCAGCTGCAGACGCGTCTGCAGAAGAGAAAGCAGCAGCGGCAGCTTCACAGAAACGCGACAGGAAAGCCCAAGGTCTACTAGTTTTGGCAGTGGGACCAGAGCAAATGCCTTATGTTTCTGAGTTAAAGAACACGCATGAGGTCTGGACGGTTCTGCAGCGGCTAAATTCCAGAAACACTGCGGGGGCCAAGATCCATGCTACAAGATGTTTGTTTGATTTACGTCTCCAACCGGGAGCGTGTGTGAAAGAACATATTGCCAAAATGGTGTCTGCCTTTAATCAACTAAGACAGCTGGGCATTCCTTTCTCTATGGAGCAGCAGTCATACATTTTGTTGTCTTCTCTTGATAAAAGCTATGAGACTCTAGCTTTAACTTTGGAAGCTATGCCTTCATCTGAATTAACCCTTGAATACATTTCTTCTCGACTTGCAGATGAACAGGATAAAAGGCAAAGAGAAAGAGGTTTGTCTTCAAAGGGGAGTTATGCTGTGCCTAAGAGTGGGGATGCTGAGTTTGAGAACACAGTAAATGCTTTTGCAGCTAGACACTGTTTTCGCTGTGGTTCCTCTTCCCATTTAATCAGGAATTGTACACGTGAACCTGGTCAAGACAGCACCAAGGCCGTTGCCCCTAGTTACCAGACAAGGAGTTCCAGGGGACGTCGAAGAAGAGGAGGAGGTCATGGCTACTCCCACAGCACACAGCACATGGCTTCAGCAATGGCGTTGATGCAAGGGCATGGCCAAGGCAGCAAGCTACGCTGGTTGATCGACAGTGGTGCATCTCATCACCTGGTGGCGCCATCTAGTGTCCGTTTGCAGAATTGCAGACATTTGCAAACCCTTAAAGTTGTGACAATGGCAGATTCAACTAAACGTTCCTTAGAGACCGTGGGCACAGTGTTTTTGAAGTGTTTGCAAACAGAAATTGATGCCTACGTGCTAAAGGGAATGAAGGGGTGTATTTTGTCTGTGTCAGAACTTGATAGAAATGGGTTTAAAACTGTGTTTGAAAATGGGGTTTGCACTATTTCAAAGAATAATGTATCTCTTTTGCAGGTGGAATGCAGAGATGGGTTATATTATTTTGAGACAAGTCCAGATGAAGTTGAACAGGTTCATGCTGGTTGTGTGAACTCACCTACCCATAATTCTTGTGTTCATTTATGGCACCGCCGTTTGGGACATATTAATTTTCAGTATGTTAAAAGACAACCTGAATTATCAGAAGGGTGCAAGTTGAACAAATGTGCTAAGTATTTGGATTGTACTGCATGCAAAAGGGCGAAGGTTCATAGATGCAGCTATCCCAGTTCAAATAGGAAATCTGACAAAGTATTCCAACTTGTGCATATGGACCTATGTGGCCCAATGCCTGTTGCTAGCATGGGAGGTTCGAGGTATGCACTGTGTCTCTCAGATGACAAAACAAAGGTTACATGGTTTTTTCCTCTCAAAACAAAAGCAGATACTGCAGAAACTGTTAAAAATTGGGTTCATGCAGTAGAACTTGAATTCGGTACTAGAGTTCTTGCTTTTCAAACAGACAGAGGGTCAGAATTTACCGGGTCTGTGTTGCAGAATTTCTTTAAGAAAAAGGGAATTAAGCATCGTCTGTCTACACCTTATTCCCCCCAAGAAGGAGGCGTGGCCGAACGTAAAAACAGGGTTCTGCAAGAGTTGGCAAACTCTATGTTGTTTGATGCTAAACTTCCTCAAAGTTACTGGGCGGAAGCCTGGAAGACGGCTACTCATGTTCTGAACCGAGTATATAATTCGGTAATTGATACTACGCCATATTTTGCTTTATATGGGAAGAAGCCCAAAGTTAATTACTTTCGGGTGTTTGGATCTCAAGCCTATGTACTTATCCCAAAAGCGTTAAGGAAAAAGGGAAGTCCAAGGGCTAGGAAACTCATCTTTTGTGGGTACGAACCACATGCCAAATCTTGGAGGTTCGTGAACCCAGATGGGGATACTACAAGAGTGGTCCTCAGTAGGAGCGCTGAATTTTGTGAGCAATCTGGATGGACTCACTTACATGCTAACCCTGACATTTTGAGAGATGATTTAGGTATTTATGCTGAGAATGAAAGTCCAGAGGGTGATGAGCCAGAAGGGGATGGTGCACATGGTTCAGATGCAGATTCTGACCAGGCACAAGGTTCTTCTCCTAAGGTAGAAAAGCCAGAATCTAAGAGTGTTCCAACATCGCCAGTCAGTAGGCCTAGCAGACAGCAAAAGCAAAGCAGGTCGCCTGCAACACCAAGCCCAAGGGAGGTATCTAAACGGAGGTCTTTATCCTTAGAGGCACGTCCAGACATAAAGTCTGAGACAGATTCTGACAGCCAACGGTCAGAGGGGGCACAAGAGGAGCAATTGCGCAGGTCAAAACGTGCCACAAAGGGCAAGCCGCCAGAGCGGTTTAAGGTGACAAGTGTATACGTAAATATGGCACAGTGTGAGCCAGATAGCTATATGGAAGTACAACAGCTTCCAAGCTCAGAAGCCGTAAAGTGGCAGGAAGCAATGGAAAAAGAGATGGCTTCAATGAAGTCTCTCGGTGTGTTTACAAGTACAGAGCTTCCAAAAGGGCAACAAGCTGTAGGTTGTCGATGGGTATATCGTTTAAAGCCCACAACTACTGAGGAGTTGCAATATAAAGCCCGACTAGTTGCAAAAGGGTTTTCACAGCGCAAAGGAGTTCACTATTCTCAAATTTATGCCCCTACTTCAAGATCGGAGTCATTAAGAATGCTTTTAGCCTCTTCAGCTAAGAAGGGAAATAAGCTGTTTCATTTTGATGTCAATGTGGCTTATTTAAATGCAGACTTACAGGAGGAAGTCTATATGACGCCACCACCAGGTTTTGAAGGAGACAAGCCAAACCAGGTCTGGCGCTTACACAAATCCATTTATGGGTTGAAACAGTCCGCTCGTAATTGGAATTCCTGCTTAAATGATGCTCTAGAGAGCATGGGGTTCAGAAAGAGCGCAGCAGATGCGTGTCTTTATCTAAAAGGCTCGGGATGTGAACAAGAAGCAGTCTTGATATTTGTTGACGATTTATTATACAGTGGAAAGGACGATAAACTTGCACAACAATTTGCCACAAAGCTTGGAGAAAGGTTTCAGATAAAATCACTAGGCAATGTATCTGTTTATCTAGGAGTTAAAATTCAGCAAGATGAAAATGGGAACTATTGGCTCAGCCAAGAAGCTAAGATCCAGCAGTTGCTGGAAAGGTTTAAAATGGACAACTGTGCTGGTGTTAAAACCCCAATGGAGTTAAGTTACACAAAGGATGCTCAAACTGAGCAACAGACAGAGTTCTGTAATCCCGGGGTTTATCAGTCAGCGATAGGCAGTCTACTCCACATTGCACAGTGGACTCGGCCCGATATAACATATGCTGTCAACATGCTGCGTAGACAAGCTGAAAAACCATCAATGCATGCTTGGCAAGGAGTAAAAAGAGTTTTAAGGTATCTCCAAACTACCAAAAGGTTTCGCTTAAAACTATCAGCAGAGGGCAGCACACAACTTGAATGTTGGGCCGACAGCAGTTGGGCAGATGCTGGACCAGATAGAAAATCAGTGTCAGGAATGGCGATAAAATTTGGAAATGCACTAATTGGTTGGAGATCAAGAAAACAATCACTTATAGCTTTAAGTTCAACTGAATCTGAGTTCAATGCATTATCAGATGTATGTAGAGAACTGGAATTTTATAAGCAACTGGTACAAGAATTGTTTGGAGAATGTTCCCTACCTATCAGAGTGTGGGAAGACAATCAACCTTGTATTAAACTAGCTAAATCAGGTCAATTCAAGGCACACACAAAACACTTGGATATCCGTTATCAAAATGTATGCCAAGGTGTAAAACAAGGTTTAATTGAACTAAAGTATTGTCCAATCCAAGAAAATCTCGCAGACGGTTTTACAAAAGCTTTGAGTCCGCAATCTCATAAATGTTTCTGTTCAGGTTTAAATTTGAATTAAGGTTGGTACAGCTCAGTGTTACGAGCGAGAGGGGGTGTTGGTATTAAAGGGTTAAGAAGCTCTAATCAGGACACTCTAATCACTGAGCAGCTGGAGGTCGTTAAGCTTCCTGGAATGTGAGTTTGTATAAATAGTCAACTCACTAGTGTGTTTGCCTCTTTTCCCCCCTTCCCTTTTCTTTTGGGGCGTGTTTGCTGAAATGTGTGATTCTTCACCAGGGTTTTTGTTTTGTTTAAATAAACCTTTTATTTGAGTTCCAAACCGCTTGCTCCAAGATTCCTTTATTGAAAAGATGCTGACTCTCCAGCCCTTCTTGAGCCGCTGTGCGAAATGCTCTGCTGTAATGGGACATTGTGGCATCGGAAGCGCACTGGACATTTGATTAGCATTAAACTAATTAAAGTTTAATGGGACAGTATTCACCACTCTCTCTAGGCACTTCCTATCAGATGATGTCAAACCAGCATACCACACCGTGATGCAGTAGGAAAGGACACTTTCTACTGGGGACCGGTAGAAGGAGATCATCAAATGTTGATTGACATTGTTCTTCCGCAATACTCTGAGGAGATGGGGTCTCTGCTGGGCTTTCTTAACCACCTGGGTTGTATTGATTTTCCAAGTAAGGTCTTCACTGAGATAAACTCCTAGGAATTTAAAGGAAGAGACTCTCTCCACACAGCCCTCCCTGGTGTACAGCAGGGCTAGTTCTCCTCTCTTCCTCCGAAAATCCAACACCATCTCCTTTGTCTATGGAATAGCTGCTTTTTGGTTTTCCTATTGTTCCTGTAAGTGCGAATTTCACAAATTCGGCTTCAAACGCGAACCAACGTGAACCTTTTAACTCCCTGCCTGCAGTTGAGTTTATATTTAACTTTCATAATCACATAAATTTAATTTTCCGTGGTTCCAAAGGCAGCTTCTCCTTTCGGCAGCCGGCAACCTTTAAACCCTATGCAAAAGAGAAAAATGCGCAGAGAAATAATAATAATAATAATAATAATAATAATAATAATAATAATAATAATAATAATAATAAATAATAATAATTTATTATTTATACCCCGCCCATCTGGCTTGGTTTCCCCAGGCACTCTGGGCGGCTCCCAACAAAACACTAAAATACAATAAATAATAATCGTAATAATAATAACCCAATAAGTAAAAGTGAAAATACTCCCAAATCAATCCATCATATGAGGACAAGAATGAAATCCAGCGGAAACGGAGTCGGCCTTGGATTGGGCAGGGAGGCAGCCAATAGAAACCGCTTCCCCATCAAACACCGCCCCCATTCATCCCCGCCCCTTAAAATACGTCACCTCTATTCCTTCCTCTTTTAGCCGCGCTCCCACACCTGCCTGGGATTGGGATGCGAGGCAGCCAATAGGAACCGCTCTCCCGCATCAACCCCCGCCTCCTCCTCAGAGCGTCACCACCTTTCCTTCCCCTTTAGCACCGCTCGTAGGCCCTTCTGGGATTAGCCAATAGGGGAGCCGCTTCTCCAGTGACACCCCTCCTCTGCGTAATGCGTCACCACCTTTCCTTCTCCTTTAAACTCCGCCCGTAGGCCCGTCTGGGATTAGCCAATGGGAGCCGCTTCCCTCATGGCACCCCGCCTCTGCGTAATGCGTCACCGCCGTTCCTTTCCCATTGAAGCCCCGCCCCCGCGAAGCCCCGCCGCGCGCGTCCCCTCCCTCCCTCCGCTGGTTGTTTTGTTTCCCATCATGCCCCGGATTGAAAACAAAGTCCCACGTGACCGCCGGGCGCCGCGAGCCCGTCGGCAAACATGGCGTCTCCCAGGGGCGGCGGCTGGACGGGCCCGGCGCAGCGCCCGCGGCGGCAACAGCAGCGCCCGCCGCCCCCGCCGCCCTCCGGGGTTGTGGCCGCCGCCGGCGCCAGCGCCGAGGGAGCGGAGGCCGGGGCCGAGGCGGAGTCCCGGGCCGAGGGCCTGTACGTGGCGGTGGAGCGCTGCCCCCTCTGCAACACCACGCGGCGCCGCCTCACCTGCGCCAAGTGCGTCCGCGGGGGGGACTTCGTCTTCTTCGACGGCCGGGACTCGGAGCGGTGGGTGCCTCGGAGGAGGAGGGCGGACAGGCCCTTCCCCTCCCTCCTCTTCCCCTTCCCTTCCCCGGGGTCTCTGGGCCCCTTGGCTGCGCTTCTCCTGAGGGGGCTCCTCAAGCGGGAAATTCGGCAGCCCCCCTTTCACCTCAGCTTCCCAAGTGGGGCCGGTTGCGGTTAAGGCTTTATCCAGGATAAAGTAAGTGTATACAGTGGTACCTCGGGTTACAGACGCTTCAGGTTACAGACTCCGCTAACCCAGAAATAGTGTTGTTTAGTCGTGTCCGACTCTTCGTGACCCCCTGGACCAGAGCAGGCCAGGCACTCCTGTCTTCCACTGCCTCCCACAGTTTGGTCAAACTCATGCTGGTAGCTTCAAGAACACTGTCCCACCATCTGGTCCTCTGTCGTCCCCTTCTCCTTGTGCCCTCCATCTTTCCCAACATCAGGGTCTTTTCCAGGGAGTCTTCTCTTCTCATGAGGCGGCCAAAGTATTGGAGTCTCAGCTTCAGGATCTGTCCTTCCAGTGAGCACTCAGGGCTGATTTCCTTCAGAATGGAGAGGTTTGATCTTCTTGCAGTCCATGGGACTCTCAAGTGTCTCCTCCAGCACCATAATTCAAAAGCATCAATTTTTCAGCGATCAGCCATCTTTATGGTCCAGCTCTCACTTCCATACATCACTACTGGGAAAACCGTAGCTACCCAGAAATAGTACCTCGGGTTAAGAACTTTGCTTCAGGATGAGAACAGAAATCATGCTCCGGCGGCAGCGGGAGGCCCCATTAGCTAAAGTGCTTCAGGATAAGAACAGCTTCAGGTTAAGAACAGACCTCTGGAACAAATTAAGTACTTAACCCGAGGTACCACTGTATATAAGTGGCTCCGGCTCTCTGCACATGCTCAAAGGCACTTCTGTGGCTCGGTGTCGACAGGTGGACGCTGCCCCTTGAGGTCAAGGTAATAGACCTCGCCAGCCACTCAGGGCTCAAGGGGTTGGCGTGTCTGGCTGTTAACCAGGAGGCTGGTGGTTCCAGCCCACCCAGGGATACTGGTGGGCAGGATACCGACATTGCAGTTGGTTGGACTTGTCGACCCTTAGGGTCCCTTCCAGCTCCCTGATTTATGAGTCCAAGACTCCTGTCTTGTAAACTTGTCATTGTGTATTGAATTTTGTTGGTTGCTTTCTTGTGCCCAGGGCAACCTACAGCTTACCTGTGGTGGGTCAGTGTGCCTGTGTGCATCTGTTGGTGGGAGCGGGGGCAAACATTGGGGGGATGGTCCATGGTCTTCATGGCCAGCTTAGGGGCTTCTGAAAGGGATCTGGCTTGCCCCAGTGTGAAACAGGATGCACTCAGTCAGATCCAGCGGTACTGTCCTTACATTGCTAGACCTGAAGGAAACCCAGACTGGTCTGGCAGCATAAAGTCGTCTTCAGGCTGATGGTATTGTTTCCCAATTCTTTTGGCTGTACTTGCCCAGGTGTTGGATTCCTCCAGTGCTGTAACAGGGACAAACAGCTCTTTACATGACCCTGGGTGACCGTACACATTTGTTAATTTAAGCAAGCTGTCAGTTTTAGTATTGAACCTTTCTGTTCTAAATGGTAGGAACAGTAGCTGACTTTCTGCCTTGCATCTTAAGCAAGACGCAAGAGCAGATGTTGTATCGTAGAATTCGAGGGGTTTTTGTAAGCTTTGTAGTCCCAACACCCTCCTTGATAGGCCATAGTAGATCAGTGGAAGAGCATCTGCTTTGCATGCAGAAGGTTCCAGGATCAGTCCCTGGCATCTTCAAGTAGGGCTGGGAAAGACTCATGCCTAAAGACATGTAATGATGGCACCAGGTGGGCTTCCCTGGGAGAGCATTCTACAAATAGGGACACCACAGAAAAGACCTGTTCTCATGTTGTTGCCCTCTGAACCTCTTGAGAAGGGGGCGGGGGACATAGAGAAGGGCCCTGGATGAGGTCCTGAGCCATTTAAGGCTTTATAGGTCAGCACCAGCACTTTGATTAGGACTCAGAAACTAATTGGCAGCCATTGCAGTCAGGCCAGGATCGGTGTTATATGCTCAGCTCCTCTTGGTGAGCAACCTGGCCGTTGAATTTTGCACCAGCTGAAGTTTCTGAGCCTCTTCATAGGCAGCCCCACATTTAACACCTTGCAGTAATCTGACCTAGAGGTTACCAGAGCATAGGCCACAGAAGTTAGGCTATCTGTGTCCAGATAGGGGACTAGCTTGGCCAGCAGCCAAGGGTGACAGAAAGCACTCTCTGCCACCGAGACCACCTGGGTTTCAAGCGACAGCAGTGGTTCCAGGAGCACCCCAAGTTATGTACCTGTTCCTTTAGAGAGAGAGAGAGAGAGAGAGAGTGTATGATTAAAATAAATCATATTTATGATTTCACATATGTCATGGGTGAATTAGTTTTTGTAAACAGGAAGAAGTCACAAGAGCGAAATATTACATAGCATAGCTGTCGTAACTCCCGCTTCTCAACTCTTAACTTCACAGAAGTTTGAGTCACTTGGATCTCAATAGGATTTATATTTCCTCATTGTTAGTCTGCTCCTGAATGATACTTCATGCTGAAATGCAGTGTTTGTTTCAGGAAACGTTCTTCCAACACTTTGTTTGTTAAGAAGTTAGAGCTTGGTTAACATTTAATTGTCGGTGATGAGTCACGGTTTGGCAGGAAGTCCTGCCGTTAGTAAAAACAAAGGCAGCCGGCTCCCCTTGTTTCGTGCAGGGTGTTTTGAGTATTGTGTCATAGTTTTGAGAAGTACAGTGGTACCTCGGGTTAAGAACTTAATTCGTTCTGGAGGTCCATTCTTAACCTGAAACGGTTCTTAACCTGGGGTACCACTTTAGCTAAGGGGGCCTCCCGCTGCCACTGCCGCACAATTTCTGTTCTCCTCCTGAAGCAAAGTTCTTAACCCAAGGTACTATTTCTGGGTTAGCGGAGTCTATAACCTGAAGCGTCTGTAACCTGAAGTGTATGTAACCCGAGGTACCACTGTATATTTATTTGTCTGCCACCTTTCCACAATTCGAATCATGCTCCAGGTGGCTTATAACATGAAAAAAATACATAACTGCAACGTAGCAGAAGTAGTCATAAGCACAGTACATCATGGGGGGTGGAAATACGTATTTCCAGGAGCTAGCAAAAATAGCGTAACATAATAGCTGAAGCAGTCTTTGCCAATCTGGTGCCCTTCAGAACAGATTTTGGCTACAGACTGTGGTTTTCTTGAGGATGAAACAAATCACATTTCCTGTTTCAATTTCAGATTTAAATTTAAGCCAGGGATTGTGACTTGTTTCTGCCTGGCATGAGAAGCAGTAGAATGGGCTGTTAGTAGTGGAAGATTTCTTTTTTTAAAAAGAAATAATAATAATAATAATAATCGGAATGCCGATCATGAATACATGTGCAAACGTTCATTTACATTGAAGTGAAAAGGGCAACTCTGCATTAAAGTTCAGGTAATAATAATAATAATAATTAAAAAACAACAACAACAACAACTTCTATTTATATCCTGCCCTCCCCAGCCGAAGCCGGGCTCAGGGCGGCTAACAACAATAAAACAGTACAAAAGTACAGCATAAACAACACTCTAAAATCATTCATTATAAAATTAATTAATTCAGGCCACTGGCAACCATTGGGCCAGAGCTCCGCGAAGATTGCCGAGGGAGGGAGTCAGGCTGTGCCCTGGCCAAAGGCCTGGTGGAACAGCTCTGTCTTGCAGGCCCTGCGGAAAGATGTCAAGTCCCGCAGGGCCCTGGTCTCTTGTGACAGAGTGTTCCACCAGATCGGAGCCACAGCCGAAAAAGCCCTGGCTCTAGTTGAGGCCAGCCTAACTTCTCTGTGGCCTGGGACCTTCAAGATGTTTTTATTTGAAGACCGTAAATTTCTCTGTGGGGCATACCAGGAGAGGCGGTCCCGTATGAATTTCAATAAGTGTTTTGTGTTTCTTACTTTGCATTTACAATGGTACCTCGGGTTACAGACGCTTCAGGTTACAGAAATAGGGAATTGGGATAGGGAAATTGTAGGAATTTGGGACCTTCTTCCCAAGAATGAGCAGAAATTACTGTTGATGAAAACACAATACCACTTAATAAATTTAAATACAGTATACCAATGTTATAAAGAAACAGAAGGGAAGAAGGGTTCAAAATCGTTTAACCAATAGTTGTCATCAGTATACCTTCGAGTGCACATTTCTTTCCAAATGATTATATGTGGGAGGTCACAAGTGGCCGGACCGCAGTCTTGTGGTGTTACTATTTTTGCCACAATCCCATGGGTAGTGCATTGAATGATACAGCATGTGGTTGCATATTCCCAATCTCTTATTCTGCTCAAGAACATGAGGACTATCTGGCAGGTTCAGGCCACGGTCAGCCTTGAGGTGACCTGTCAGAAGTTGGCTGGCAGTCTTCCAGTGAAACATAAGCTGCCCCTCATCAAACTCCTGGTCTAAGTTAAGCCAAACAGCTGTGCCCAAAACGCTCTATAAACAGTGTTAGAAACTCAGATATATAAGCTAATCACAAAATGGCACCTTAAACCATGGCTATGGTCGCCACAACAGAATATCTAGGTGCCCTTTTTATTATTACTACTACTATTCTTTTCATTTCTATACCGCTTTACAACACATTAAAACATCTAATAAAACAATCCGGAATAAAACAAATTCAAGCATCAAGGAAAATATTTCAGATCCTTCTCTAAGTGACATTTTGCTTTCCTCATATTTATTTACCTACTTAATACATATAGCTGTTGCATAGTGGAAGTACTGTAGGAAGCCAGGGTGGTATAGTGCTTGGACTAGGACCTGGGAGATCAGGGTTCAAATCCCCACTCGGCCATGAAGCTCACCGGGTGACCTTGGAGCTAGTCGCAACCTCCTAACCTACCTCGCAGGGTCGTTGTTGGGGTTAACTGAGGAGGAGGGTGAACTATGTACTCCTTGGAGAAAAAGGTGGGAGACCAGCACAACAAATAAGCTCTTTTGCTTTCCTGCTTAAGAAAGCTGGAGTGTTCAGCCAGATGGAGATGTCAGTCGCAGAACGTGCCATCCAGAGATCTCCGCGTGGTCGCAAGTGGACCCGTGCCAGTCGCAAAATGTGCCTGGCACCTGGGGGTTTCCTAACACTGATTAAAATGTCTGACATTGTTGCATCCATCTTTTTACTCCTTCAGTTGATGAGGTTGGTGCTCTGCTGTTGCTAAGGTATATGGTAAAGGTAAAGGGACCCCTGACCATTAGGTCCAGTTGCGGCCGACTCTGGGGTTGCGTGCTCATCTCGCTTTATTGGGCGAGGCAGCCGGCGTACAGCTTCTGGGTCATGTGGCCAGCATGACTAAGCCGCTTCTGGCGAACCAGAGCAGCGCACAGAAAAACCGTTTACCTTCCCGCCGGAGTGGTACCTACTTATCTACTTGCACTTTGATGCGCTTTTGAACTGCTAGGTGGGCAGGAGCAGGGACCGAGCAACAGGAGCTCACCCCGTCGCAGGGATTTGAACCACAACCTTCTGACCAGCAAGCCCTAGGCTCTGTGGTTTAACCCACAGCGCCACACACGTCCCTTAGGTATATAAAGCTAAGGTATATAAAGCACCTAAATTTCAAAGTGCTGTATGGAGATTTAAAAAAACAAACACATAGGCTGAGCCATCAAACAGCAGACCTCCTTCACCTTCCACAACTTTGAACTTCTTTCTTTTCCAGGTTTTCTGAAAAGAAGGAGAGATTGAAGCACCTTAGAAACAAGCAGCACGAATTCCAGTCCCAGTAAGTCCCAGTTCAGTTTCTTTTACCTACTTTGGTTGGCTTAAAGCACAGGCAGATCGTCTTTCGAACCTCTGATGTTTGCTGAAAGCGTGGTTCTGGTTGCCAGCTAATCTTCTGCTCCTTCCGCTCCCCTCTTCTTGTAGGTTGTTAAAAGCTATGGAGGGGAAATGGATAACTGACCAGCTGGTGAGTCCTGTGGAAGTTTTCCAGTTCACATTGAAGCGCAGTGGCCACTTTTCAGTGTAGACCCTTGCAGTTTTCTTCACATGAGAAGGAACCGCATATCAGCCCTGCCCTTGTGGGTCTCTTGTGCATGCATACCCAGGGGAGTGTGGGGTTGTACCGTGGGGCACCAGCTTCAGTCCGGTAGTAATATTTTGCATTTATATAACATTTCCTCCCCCCAAGTTTTCGAAGCACAATATTCTCATTATCTTGGTAAGCCATGCAACAACCCTGTAAGGTTGATCCCTAAACCTCAGCTCCCTTTTGGGCATTTAATGATGATTTCAGAGAAGGATAAACACAAAGCTATTACAGAGCACAGTGCCCTGTAATCATGGAATTGTAGAGTTGAAAGGGACCCCCGAGGGTCATCTAGTCCAACCCCCTGCAGTGCAGGAATCTTTCTGCCCAACTTGGGGCTCGAACCCACAACCCTGAGATTAAGAGGCTCATGCTCTACCAGTTGCCAAAGTAAACCTACATTTTAAAAGGGGTGATCGGATACCCTTAAATTTGTTGGGTGTCTTGTACCTGTTGAGTTTAGCAAAGGAGAGTTGCTTTCATCCTATGCTTCCACCTGTGCAATGTAGTGCTTAAAGTGTAGGACTAGGACCTGAGAGACCTGAGTTCAAATCCCGACTCAGCCAAGAAGCCCAATTGGGTGACCTTGGGCCAGTCAAACTTGCTCCCAGCTTAACCTACCTCTCAGGGCTGTTTCAAGGAGGAAGCAGGAACTGGAAGAGGACCATGTGCAATGGTTTGAGTTCATTGGAAGAAAGACAGAACTTAATTACAGCTACTTTGGCTGGAATTTCTTTTTTCTTCTGAAGGTGTAAAAGTATCTGTCTGTTCTAGCCTCCATCCAGTCTTTCTGTTTCCAAGGCAATGCCCAAATAGCTGGCAGATAAGCAAGACCTATAACTTTTTTGCTGAAGGCGAATTTGGTTGAGAGAATAGATGTATCTGTTGTCTCACTTGCCCCTAAAATAATAATGCCTTTGGGGAAAGCAAAAAGTGCTGTTCTCGCACTGAATTACCACACTCAGCCAGCCCCAGGATTACTGTGGGTCACAGTAATTTAATGTTTATACCTAGTGAGGGGCTCAAGAAGCCTCTTGATTGAAAACATTGCAGTGTGCAGTTCAGGGGATAATAAATAGCCCTATCATAGGTGCTGCTCCTTTGGGCCCTGAAACAAAACTGATTGGTTGATTAAGGCTGTTGAGGTGGTGGGTTTGGGGGCAACTCCTCTACTTGCTCTGTTTCTTTCAGAGGTGGAAAATAATGTCCTGCAAAATGAGGGTTGAGCAGCTGAAGCAAACGATCTGCAAGGAGAACGAAGAAATGGCACGAAGTAAGTGATGCTTGTGCAGGGAGCCAGCGTGGTGTAGTTGTTAGGAGCGGCGGACTCGTAATCTGGTGAACCGGGTTCGCTTCCCTGCTCCTCCACCTGCAGCTGCTGGGTGACCTTGGGCTAGACCTTGGGCTAGTCTCTGAAGTCTCTCAGCCCCACTCACCTCACAGAGTGTTCGTTGTAGGGGAGGAAGGGAAAGGAAATTGTTGGCTGCTTTGAGACTCCTTAAGGGGAGTGAAAGGCGGGGTATCAAGTCCAAACACCTCCCCTCCTCCTCTTCTTCCTCAGTAAAAGCTTTGGCAGACTCTGGGGCACTCCTGTTCCCATAGCTGAACAGTTTTGCAAAGCATGCTATGTGACCTTAGCATTCCCCAGAAGCTTATCTGGGCTTCTTTGATGATAAGATCAGTAATGGCAGGCAACTTCCCCAAAAGAAAGTTTGGCCTTTGTTTGTCAGTCTTCTACTGTAATCCTCAGTAGCGGAATAGCATTGGGCACGTTTGAGGGGGCCCTTTCAGTTGGCATAAAGTGGTTCAAGCAACCAGTTATAACCATGAGAGCAGTGGGTCCCCAGCAGTTGTTGGACTGCAACTCCCATCATCCCTAGCTAGCAGGACCAGTGGTCAGGGATGATGGGAGTTGTAGTCCAACAACAGCTGGGGAAGTAAGTTGGGGAAACAACTGCTAGAGCAATGTGAGGGTAAAGGGACCCCTGACCATTAGGTCCAGTCGTGGCCGACTCTGGGGTTGCGACGCTCATCTCGCTTTATTGGCCGAGGGAGCCGGCGTACAGCTTGCAGGTCATGTGGCCAGCATGACTAAGCCGCTTCTGGCGAACCAGAGCAGCTCACAGAAACGCCATTTACCTTCCCACCGGAGCGGTATCTATTTATCTACTTGCACTTTGACATGCTTTTGAACTGCTAGGTTGGCAGGAGCAGGGACCGAGCAATGGGAGCTTACCCCGTCACGGGGATTCAAACCACCGACCTTATGATTGGAAAGTCCTAGGCTCTGTGGTTTAACCCACAGCGCCACCTGCGTCCCTCCTCTAGAGCAATGTAACTAACCCTTTTTTATTAATCACAAGTTAACAGCTGGAAAAAAATCAAGCTGAAGCTAAAAATCCAAGCTATTGCCTAGGACTGGCCATCTCTGATCGAAAGAATGAGCCGGTTGCAGCACCAGTTTGAAGAAACGGCGGTTCCACCCCGAAAGCTAACAGTTGCCTTTGCTCTGCCCCAGACTCCGAGTGGCTTCTCCGAATTAAGGACGAGAACCAGAAGCTGTACCGCAGGGCCCAGCGGCATCAGGAGAAGAAGGAGAAGATCCAGAGGCACAACCGCAAGCTGGGAGAGCTGGTGGAGAAAAGGAACTACGACCTGAGAAGCCAGCACGAGCACCTTGCAGGCCTCCGGCGCTTGCATGTCCTGGAACTCACCTCCGTCATCTTCCCTATCGAGGAGGTGAAGATTGGCATGAGGTAAGGAAGGAAGGGGCAGCTGCCAAACCAGTGCGGTGAGCTGCTCGCTCGGGAGACGGTGCTCCCTTCCTCGGTCTGCAAGATGCAGCAGGCGAGAGGCACACGTGTGCTCTTTTGTGGGGTTTAGTAGTAATAATAATTTTGTTATTTATATCCATCATCATCTGGCTGCAAAGCTGTGGGCAGGAAACCTGGTGGCAACTGGAAGGCCATGGGAATGTGGGGACAAGGGGTTGTGTTGAACCGGTCCTTTTCCCTCTTGACGTCACCCAGTATGTACCCAATCCAGAATACGATATGATACAATATCTTTATTGTCATTGCAGAACAATGAAATTGAAAAACTACATAAAACATTCAAAACCCCCTAAAAACTCTGAAACCCCATTTTAAAATACACTATACCGTAAAGACCCCTTATGCTGCGTTTAGAACCAGAATTGCATTTGCGTAGAAACTGTTTCTCAGACGGCTAGTCCTGGCCTTTATAACCCTATACCTTCTTCCAGAAGGCAGAAGCTGAAAGAGATCATTTCCGGGGTGCGCACTATTCTGCGCTATCTCTGCGGCTTTCTTATGGCACCTGGCAGCATAGATTTGATCCAAGGTGGGAAGAGTGCACCCAATTATTCTCTCTGCAGTCTTTACAACCCTGGACAGCATTCTTTTTTCCCTGACCGTGCAGCCCCCAAACCACACACAGAGACCATAAGTTAATACACTCTCCACAGTGCAAAGGTATCACGTTTACTTGGGTGAAAGTCCCTTTGAGCTGCAGTGGGCTTCATTTTATAAAAGTTACTACGTTTCTATCTTAGGATCAAAGAATTCTGACTAGGGCAGCCCAGTCAGATGGGCTGCGTACAAACAATAACATTATTACAGTCGTACCCCGGTTCCCGAACGCCTTGGGAGTTGAATGTGTTGAAAACTGCAGAGTGTACGCAGACTTTCTGGAAACGTTTGTTTGCAAGCTGGCAGGATGATCAGGAACAAAATGCTGCCTACTAGTAACTTGGTTTCTTAGAGATTTATTGTGTACAACAGCAGACTCACAAGTTACTATATACAAGTTAAAGATATGGATCTTAACTCTCTCTCTCACTCTCAACAAAACTTCAGCTCACTCCAAGACTCTCCCATACACACAGAGAAGTCATGGGTCATTCTGCTTAAATGGGCAACCTCATCCAATAGCAGAGCTGGAGCCAAGGCTCCCATGTCTCCAGGCAGAAACTCCCCCTGCTCAGTCTCCCTGGCCTTCGGCCAACTTACTAATTGCTCACTCCGCCAAGCTGCACAGAAGCACGTAGGCAATGTCCCAACAGAACGTTCTGGCTCCCAAACGATCAAAAACGGGAAGTGAGTGTTCCGGTTTTCGAACGTCTTTTTGGAAGCCGAACGTCCGGTACAGCTTCCGGTATTGTTTCCGGCACGCCTGCACAATCAGGCATGCAACCAATCAGAAGCTGCGCCTTGGTTTCCAAACGTTTCGGAAGTCAAACGGGCTCCTGGAACAGATTCCATTCGACTTCCGAGTTACGACTGTATTATAATAATAAAGAATTGTCGAGTTAAAAAGGACCACAAGGGCTTCCTAGTCTAACTCCTTGCAGTGCAAGAATCTGTTTGTTCAATGCGGGGCTTGAGTCCCATGCTCTGTCGACTGAGCTACCCCATATAGGCTTATCCTGCTCAAGGGGACATGTGCGGTTCTTAATTTTCCTCCGTTTTACCCTGCGTGGTCTAAAAGGTGGCTTCTAGGTGGCTGGTTGGGTGGGGATAATTATTTTGCTTGGGGTTGCAGCCTCAACACCTGTTTGTCTTACACTTGTTTTCAGCTTTTATTTGACAGAAGCTAATTCCTTAAATGTTCGATTTTAAGCACTTTCTGCCCAAGGGAGATTATGTTAGCATGGATTTATTTCTTCCACTGAAAGCAATGTGCTTCGTTTTAGCCACAATGTTTTCTTTTCCTGCTTTTTAGAGGAAAAGCTGGAGTCCTGGGACGATGTCCCAAGGAGTTAATTTATTTCCGTATTTTCTGCCCAGTTTGAGCCCCTTGAGCACAGTTTGCCCCAGTTCACGGAGGGGACACCAGTAGCAGCTGCTAGTGGGGGTGGCTTTATCCTTCCTTAAAAGTTAAAGGGATCCCTGACCACTAGGTCCAGTCATGGCCGACTCTGGGGTTGCGGTGCTCATCTCGCTTTATTGGCCGGGGGAGCCGACTGTTAGGATATTTCCGTTCCACCTTAAAAGGGAGCAGGCTTTGTGAGTCACAGAGTCTGTGCATGTCCTGTTCACAGGATGTTTATGTTTTGCTGTTCCTTTCGATTTCTCAGTCGGTCGGAGACACTGACTCAGAACGGTCATGTTTTTTTCTTTGTTCTGATCAACGCTAAATAAAGTCTATAAATATGCTCTCCTGCTGTGCATCTTTCGCTGTGTGAATTCTGCTGATAGAGTGTGCACCAGCCTGGAATGTGGCAATCTATTTCTGAGGCTTCGTATCGCTAATTGCTGATATTGCCTGTCTACGGGAGGTCGATGGATCGTCCGGCAGCCGGCTTGGGGCCATAATGGACTATATCTCCCTGGCAGTATCCCAACAGCTTCCGGGTCATGTGGCCAGCATGACTAAGCCGCTTCTGGCGAACCAGAGCAGCGCACGGAAACGCTGTTTGCCTTTCCGCCGGAGCGGTACCTATTTATCTAGTTGCACTTTGACGTGCTTTCGAACTGCTAGGTTGGCAAGAGCAGAGACCGAGCAACGGGAGCTCACCCCGTCGTGGGGATTCGAACTGCCGACCTTCTGATCGGCAAGCCCTAGGCTCTGTGGTTTAACCCACAGCGCCACCCGCATCCCTATATCCTTCCTTAGAGACCGCCATTCAGCCTCTTGCCTTTCTTCCAGGGACCCCGCAGACATGTCGTCCGAGAGCGACAACGCCATGACTTCTAGCACTGTGAGCAAGCTTGCGGAAGCCAGGAGGACCACCTACCTGTCCGGGCGATGGGTGTGTGACGACCACAACGGAGACACCAGCATAGGCATCGCGGGGCCTTGGATCACCCTTCCCAACAACGGAGATTATTCTGCTTACTACAACTGGGTGGAAGAGAAGAAGACCACTCAAGGGCCAGGTAAAAAAAATTCCATAGAGCCTCTGCCTGGGCTGAAGTTAAACTCACTGGGGGTAAGCCTCTGCTCATTCCTTCACTCAGATTATGTGGTTAACATCAATGCAGAACACATAGCTTGGACTGAATTTAGGGAAGCCTGGGAGTGCGTCAGCAGGGCTCCCCCGTCGGTTGTGATTCTGCAGCCACACAAAGCTGTGGAGCACAGGTCCAGGCAGAGAATTCAACTCCCTAAGAATCTTGGCTTCCTTTCCTTTTCCTTTCTTTCCTGGTTGGAAAAAAAAAGGCAGAGCAATTTTTTCAGCAGCATGGTTGTCGCAACATGCCGGTAAATCCCTTGCCTGCAGAACTCTCAGAAGCCGGAACGGCAGCAAAAATGTCAGCTGGGGTTTGAGATTTGTGACTCGGGGTTCAGAGAAGATAAATAACTTGTATAATTTATACACCATTTCGCAACACGGTTTTAATTTTTGTTTGTGTCCTGTCCGTGGGTGGGTGGAAGCAAAAGTCCCAGGGGCCCTAAGACAGAGCTGGGCGAATTCAGGGTTCACATCACAGCCATGGACAAAGTGAGTTGAAGTTATGTGCAGGTTATGTGCTTCCCTGACATCTCTACCCCTCCATACAGTGGTACCTTGGTTCTCAAACTTAATCTGTTCCGGAAGTCGGTTCCAAAACCAAAGCGTTCCAAAACCAAGACACGCTTTCCCATAGAAAGTAATGCAAAATGGATTAATCCATTTCAGACTTTTAAAAACAACCCCTAAAAATGCAATTTAACATGAATTTTACTATCGGATGAGACCATAGACCCATAAAATGAAAGCAATAAACAATGTACTGCACTCACACAACCAATCAGTAGCTGAATTGGGTTCCACACAGTCACGAAAACAAAAAAAAGCCGCAAAAATGCAAAATAAATAGCAAAACAGATCTCAGCATAACACTCAAAACAGAAGCGTGGCACTCAAAACGGAGCACGTTTGGCTTCCAAAAAAAGTTCGCAAACCAGAACACTTACTTCTGGGTTTGCAGTGTTTGGGTTCCAAGGTGTTTGAGAACCAAGGTACCACTGTATTCGTTTATTGCATTCCTACCCTACCCTTTTCTCCCAAGGAGCTCAAGGCAGCCTACGTGGTTCTCCCCCGCCTCTCTAATCCCCACAACACCCCTGCGAGCCAGGCTGAGCTGAGAGGCAGTTATTGGCCCAAAATTGAGGGCTCATGGCCAAGCGGTGATTTGAACCCTGATCTCCCAGGTCCTAGTTTGGCACCCTAACTATTATGCTGCACCGGGATCTAAGGATCGCTTCTTGATGGGGCTGTTTCTTGGGGAGACGTATATAGTTGATACTCCGGGGGGGGGGGAGCCCTTTTACAACCTTTTGATGGAGGGCCTGTTGTTGTTGTTTCCCTTCCAGACATGGAGCATAACAACCCTGCTTACACCATCAGTGCTGCCCTGTGCTATGCAACTCAGCTTGTCAACATTTTGTCGCATATACTTGACGTTAACCTTCCCAAGAAGCTGTACAACAGGCAAGTTGTCTTGGAATAACCCGGCGGGCGGCGCGAGGGGAGCATCGTGTGTTTTGAGCTCCAGGTCTATGTATATGAACCCCAGTTTACACTGTGGGAATTTCTCCGCGTGCAACATTTCGGAAAGACCCCCTTTTCCGCAGGGTAGACGCAATGCAGCTGAACACCTGGACTCACTGTACAATTGCACGTTGTGACAATTGCAAGGGATTATATGTGAAGCAAGGGACGTGGGTGGCGCTGTGGGTTAAACCACAAAGCCTAGGGCTTGTCGATCAGAAGGTTGGCAGTTCGAATCCCCGCGATGGGGTGAGCTCCCGTTGCTCAGTCCCTGCTCCTGCCAACCTAGTAGTTTGAAAGCACGTCAAAGTGCAAGTAGATAAATAGGTACCGCTCCAGCGGGAAGGTAAACGGCGTTTCCGTGCGCTGCTCTGGTTCGCCAGAAGCGGCTTAGTCCTGCTGGCCACATGACCCAGAAGCTGTATGCTGGCTCCCTCGGCCAATAAAGCGAGATGAGCGCCACAACCCCAGAGTCGGCCACGACTGGACCTAATGGCCAGGGGTCCCTTTACCTTTATACGTGAAGCACTTTGAGCTCCCCAAGGCCCGTGTGGTAACACCGGAGAGGAAGCAAAAAATGGGGATATTTGAAAGCGGCGTGGATTTCACCTTTTCTTTGTGCATTTGATAAGTCTCCCACAGAAAACAGAAAGCCCCAATAGCTGCTCCCGGGTTCGTCATCTAGGTATAGGGAGGGACCTCTTGTGCAGCATTTCTCAAACTTGGGATTCCAGCTGTTTTTGAACCACAGCTCCCATCATCTCTGACCACTGCTCCTGTTAGCTAGAGATGATGGGAGTTGTAGTCCAAAAAACAGCTGGCCACTCCGGTTTGGGAAACCCTGGTCATGGGTCTCTGCTTACTGTACAGGACCTACACACACACAGAGGGGGGGGGGTGTGAATGCAAACAGGTTGGGTCACAGGGCCTGCAACTTTGACTCAACCCTTCCCCTCTCGAAGGGATTCCTTCCAGAATGCGGCAGCTAGACTGGTGACTGGGAGCGGCTGCCAAGACCATATAACACCAGTCTTGAAAGACCTACACTGGCTCCCAGTACGTTTCTGAGCACAATTAAAGCCCTAAACAGCCTCGGCCCAGTATACCTGAAGGAGCATCTCCACCCCCATCATTCAGCCCGAACACTGAGATCCAGCTCCAAGGGCCTTCTAGCGGTTCCCTCACTGCAAGAAGCCAAGTTACAGGGAACCAGGCAGAGGGCCTTCTCGGTAGTGGCGCCCGCCCTGTGGAACGCCCTCCCACCAGATGTCAAAGAGAAAAACAACTACCAGACATCTGAAGGCAGCCCTGTTTAGGGAAGCTTTTAATGTTGAACAGACCACTGTATTTTAATATTCTGTTGGAAGCCTCCCAGAGTGGCTGGAGAAACCCAGCCAGATGGGCGGGGTATAAATAAATCATCATCATCATCATCATCATTATTATTATTATTATTATTTCTGCATAGAAGAAGTGCTCGAACAGTTAGTTTTTCCTCCTTCCAGAAATGGAGATGGGCAAGATGCACGCTTTTCCCTTTCCTGCCAACTGGCCGAATAAAAGCCATCATTTTGCCAAGATTTGGTTGATTTGCTAGCGTTGCAGAAGGCTAACAGGAGAGGATCCTTTCCTTGAGAGCTCTCTCTTCAGTTTGTGCATGTGTTTTTCTTGCAGTGAGTTCTGTGGGGAAAACCTCAGCAGGAGGAAGTTCACGTGGGCAGTGAAAAAGCTGAACGCCAATATCCTTTACCTTTGCTTTTCTCAGGTACAGTGAATGCGGTTTTTCTTTTTCTTTTTTAACCTCTCGGGTGGCTTCACTCTTTCCCTTCCTCGTCTCAGCACATTTTGCCTGATGGATGTTCTGCTTTCTTCCTCTTCCAGCACGTAAACTTAGACCTCCTCCACCCTCTGCATACACTCAGGAACCTGATGTACCTGGTCAGCCCCAAGACAGAACATTTGGGAAGGTAAGAGGCAGCTTCCAGCCTCTTTTTGCGCCCTGCCATCACCACCTCGCCCTCCTTGTCCCCTTTCTGTGCCACTTCTAAGCCTGGCGCAGCCTTCCCCTTGTGGTTGAATCCTGACAAGACAGAAGTACTATTTTGGGGGGACAGGAGGCGGGCAGGTGTGGAGGATTCCCTGGTCCTGAATGGGGTAACTGTGCCCCCGAAGGACCAGGTGCGCAGCCTGGGAGTCATTTTGGACTCAGAGCTGCCCATGGAGGTGCAGGTCAAATCTGTGTCCAGGGCAGCTGTTTACCAGCTCCATCTGGTACGCAGGCTGAGACCCAACCTGCCCGTGGACTGTCTCGCCAGAGTGGTGCATGCTCTAGTTATCTCTCGCTTGGACTACTGCAATGCGCTCTACGTGGGGCTACCTTTGAAGGTGACCCGGAAACTACAACTAATCCAGAATGCGGCAGCTAAACTGGTGACTGGGAGCGGTCGCCGAGACCACATAACACCAGTCTTGAAAGACCTACATTGGCTCCCAGTACGTTTCCGAGCACAATTTAAAGTGTTGGTGCTGACCTTTAAAGCCCTAAACGGCCTCAGTCCAGTATATCTGAAGGAGCGTATTACAGTATTTTAATATATATTTTTTGGAAGCCACCCAGAGTGGCTGGGGAGGCCCAGCCAGATGGGCAAGGTATAAATAAATTATTATTATTATTATTATTATTATTATTATTATTATTATTATTATTATTATTATTCCTCCCCATCCCTGTGCCACCAGGATACCTCCTCCCTCCCTCTGCTCCCCCAGGGCCTCCTTTCCTAATTCAGCTTTCCCTGAGCTATGAAATGGGACCATGACAACTGAACAGAGTGCCGAATTCAGCAGCTAAAGCTGCGTTATACTGAACTGGAGCAGCGGTCCACTTAGCCTAGGAGAATCCGCTCTGGCTGGCAGCAACCCTCTGTGGCTTGGAGGGAAATCGGCATCCACAAGCTGAGCCGGACCTTCTACCTGAAGGGGAGACGAATTTCAGGCCTGGGGGCTGAATGTAGCCATCCAAGTCTATATCTCTCACCCTGGGTCTCTTTCCAGGCCAGGCCTCCTCTGCAGCCCTGCTCCCCAGCCCCCTTGGGTCCTTTGGCCAGACTGCAATGTATCCTTAATATGGGAGAGTGTGTCTGTGGTTCACCATGGTAGAGAGGGGTTAGGGCCTTTCCCCAGGAAGCTTAGTTCCTTTGGTTTCCCTTCAGCTCCAATCCTGGCCTCAAAGGGTTAGACTGTGACACCCTTTCCCTTACTTGTGTTCTTCAAATTTCGCTGGAGACCTTCCCAAATATTATGAGAACCTGGATTCCTGTCCCTACACCACAGCTTACAGCATTATTATCCACCAGTCAGTTGAAACCAGGCACCCCTGAACTCAGCCCTCCAGCTGTTTTGGGACTACAACTCCCATCATTCCTAGCTAACAGGACCAGTGGTCAGGGATGATGGGAATTGTAGTCCCATTGAAGGGCCAAGCTGAGGGTGCCCGGTTTAAACCTTGTTTTTCTGGAGAGCTTGTAAGTGTAGCAAAGCTCTGCCATTCTCCTGCAAAAGGTCTCTTCGTTCCTCTTGCCGGTCCCGATTTGCGAGTCGTTTTCCCCGTAAGCCGAGTCCGTTTTTCCGACCGCAGGTCTGGGCCGTTCGAGATCAGCGCCGACCTGGAGGACTCGATGGAGTTCGTGGACCCCAGCGGCGCCGGTGAAACGGACGAGAGCGGCGACGAGCGTGTCAGCGACGAAGAGACGGACCTGGGGACGGACTGGGAGAACCTGCCCAGCCCCCGCTTCTGCGACATCCCCTCGCAGACGGTGGAGATGCTTCAGAGCCAGAGCACGCTGGCCTCGCGGGAGCCCATCGCCAGCAGCAGCGCAGGAGGCATGATCTCCTCGGCCGCAGCCTCCGTTACCTCCTGGTTCAAAGCGTACACTGGACATCGCTAGGGTGACACTCGGACCTCTGTGGGGCGGGGGGGGGGGAGTTCCTGTCCCACATCCCTCCCACCAACACTGTAGTAAACCTTCCCAATTCTGCTAAGTAGTGCCTGGAACACCAAGGGTCAGACTTCTGATTGAGTAACACGCTCTCCCCTCCGGAAGATGCTTTCAATCTGCCCAAGCTTGACTGCGCGACAGTCACCTTGCATCTCGTTTTCTCTCGACACGCATTTTGGACACCTGAAAACGGAACTCTGTGCCTCTTCCGAGTCCCACGTGTTCCGCTGAGGGTGAAAGGAGGAGGATCCGGTCTGTTAACTTCAGTTTCTTTTTTAGTTTAGTCCCTTAAACAAAAAAAGGAGATAGATCTGGGGTTATGTGGCCTGGCAAATCATCTTGAAGCATGAAGACTGAAAGAGAAAACTTATCGTGGCAGTTCTGCCCAGTGCATGAGGCCACCACATCCCCTGTGATTAGTTCCCAGCAGGGTTCTTGGGTTACGTTTGTGTGTGTGTGTGTTTATTCTAAAAGTGTGCACAGGGGAGAAAATTTGCAGCACAAAATGCACATTTGTAGAGCCTTCTGGCAAGATGTGCAGATTGCTGCATTTCTTTGTGGTCTCTGATCTCCGTTGCCATAATTTTAATACAGAAAACCATCATGTTTCTTCAATATCAATAGGTTATTTATTTTTAAAGGGGAGAAAATAGATGTTAGGTCATGCCGCCTTTGTGTGAGTGTGCGTGTGCGCGCGCACGCTCTTATGGATCCAGTTGCAGAACGTTTTTTATGCTGAGTCGCTCAAGAGTTCCCTGGCTTCTTGCTCTGGCTGCCCGACACCAAAGAAAGCCTGGACCGTAATAACTTGCCAATACAGAGCAATTCTACTGCTACAATAAGGTTTGCCTCGTCACAAATCCTCTTTGTGTGCAAAGGAGCCGCACTTTCGTTTTGAAGTTTGGTCCACGTTCCATGTGGGTTGTTTTTCCTGTGCTCCTCATGCTTGAGAGCAATGGGGCTTGTGTTCCTCCTTGGTCAAAAACCCCATGAAATCCTCCTGGTTCTTGCATCCAGTTCGGCTTCTGGATGGATATAGCACGGTGCCCCTCGGACCTCAGCCTGGGTTGAGTTTCTGACTAGGCAGGCTTTTGGCAATTGGGGTGGGGGCGCGAATTAGGCTTTTGACAATGCACCCTTTCCTTGTTCAGCCCCCGAGAGAAAACCAGTCCTGGTTCAGGCACTTAGTGGGTGGAGATTCGGAGCATGCAAATCCATCTCTCCGTGTATAAGAGACAGCGTAGACCCTGTGTGCATGGAGGCCAAGACTCAGCAAGGAATGAGTGAGCAAAAGGTGCAAGTCAGGCAGGGCAGGTGGGGAGGGGACATGTGCCCCCACGCCCCCATGGAAATTTGGGCCTGAGTTCACTGGAGAATACTGAAGTCCAGCATCCAGTGGCACGATGTAGCAACCCCCAATGCGTTACAGAACAATAAAGGGAGAAGTTGGCTGTGGGTTTCTGTTGCTGCCCTTGCTCTCTTGCAACCCCACCGCGGCCTAAAGTGCCAAGTGTGCACCTTGGGGAAGAGGTGCCAGGCAGGCAGCCTCCCTGCCCATGCCACTCCCAGCAGTGTGAGCCCAAGGATGCTTCCTGCCATGATTCAGAATGCGCGTGGTGCAGTCCTACTGGCATCAGCTTCTGTGGAGTAGAACACATGCCGAGACCAAAATCGTGCCAGGCAAAAGGCTTCCTCCTCTGTGATAACGGGCCTGGGCTGGTGGGCATTTCTGCACTTTTACGCAGTCTTCAGGAGAGGGTTCCAGCCGCTGGTGCTGAATATTTGGCTCTTGGGTGTTTCGATTCTGTGATGTGTTTCTGCTCTGTTTCTCCGCCTGTCCCACTTTGGCCTGGAGCTGAGTGTAAGTTGGTGGCGTGGGGAACCTTGCGTGGCAGACGTACCCGCGGGAGGTGGGGTTCTGCGCATTTCTGTTAATAAACCAAAGATCCCACCGGTTCAGTGTTTTCAGTTTTAAACCCGTCAGGCGGGATTTCCCAGCCCGCGAAGACTTAACGCAGACAGCAGCAATGTAATCCAGCCTGCTCCATCATCGCAGGCTCCCGGTGAGGTTTTGTCCAGCTACGAGAGACCGGAGGGAAACCGGGTGGTGCAGGGCTCACTTGTCTTTGCCTCAAAGGATGCTCAACGTGGGACACTGCCCTGCGAGTCTCTCTTGTGTCCGAAACGATATGTGTGGAAGGAGGTCCTGTGAAAGAAGGCACTTTATTAGTTGCAAAGGAGTTAGGCTGCTCAACGCTGGGCTTGTAGCTGCTGGATTCTCCCAGCTGGCCCTGCGCCCTTTTCCCCTTGTAAATATAACTCGTATGTTCCCTTCCCTGCCCCATCATCCATTCTGCTGCTTATTTATGGTTTGTTTAAAAAAGAAGAGAGGGGAAACCCTCTTAATAGGAAATGCCAGTAAACCACAAACCTTTTGTCAGTCCTGATTTCTTTGTCTTAAAACGATGCCTCTCTAGCGCCGTAGTGTAGCATCCACTCGGAATTCACAAAGGTGCGCCCCAAGGATTGTAATATGTTAGGGTGTCAAATCCTTTCCAGAAACACTTTTTTTGGGGTAACAATGGTTTTTTTCTGGTTGGTTTTTGTTTTATATGTATATATAAATAGATACACACACATATATAAAAAATGTTTTTACACATATATAGCTATGTGGAGAAACCGGGAGTGTGTGCCCAAAACTTTAGTGCAATTGAGGTGTGATTGTGTTTTGCTTGAATGGCGAGGAGCAGAGAGGCTCCCCATTAGCGGACTGATGTGGCTGAAGACAGCCGGCTGAGAATCTTGCGGGTCAAAATTGTGGCGCCACAGAGGCAAGGCTGCGCATTTAGGGTCAGTGGCCTCAAAAGATACGAGCGAAGCTTCTGAAATGAGGAGTGCTCTCCACCCTCCGACGGGGATTTACGTTTGAGGGTCCCCAACCCCTGGCTGCCTTTTCAGCAAACCTTGCGCCACTTGCCCCACTAGGTAGGGTTGTAACCTAACAGATGCGTGTGTTTTTCTAAAAATTTATTGTATTATTGCAATAAATCTTTTAACAGGAGTTTTCCTAAGGTTGGCTGGTTTGGTTTTTATTATTGTTGTTATTCCATTCATTCTGACTTGGGAGAGGCTAGTTCTGTGAATCCTTGTGGGTTTTCTAGAATTGTAAGGAACACTATGAAGATGACAGTATAATGTGTTGTATGCATCTGGGTGTCTGCTATGAACACAAAAGTGACCCCCTAATACAGTAGTTTTCAGCCAGTGTGCCGTGACACTCTGGGGTGCCTTGAATGATGGTCAGGGGTGCTGCGGGCAACACTGGCCTCTATGTGGGGCTACCTTTGAAGGTGACCCGGAAACTGCAACTCATTCAGAATGCGGCAGCTAGACTGGTGACTGGGAGCAGCCACCAAGACCACATAGCACCAGTCTTGAAAGACCTCCACTGGCTCCCAGTACGTTTCTGAGCACAATTGAAAGTGTTGGTGCTGACCTTTAAAGCCCTAAACGGCCTCAGTCCAGTAGGAGCATCTCCACCCCCATTGTTCTGCCCGGACACTGAGGTCCAGCTCCGAGGGCCTTCTGGCGGTTCCCTCATTGCGAGAAGCCAAGGTACATTGAACCAGGCAGAGGGCCTTCTCAGTAATGGCACCCGCCCTGTGGAACGCCCTCCCATCAGATGTCAAAGAGAAAAACAACTACCAGACTTTTAGAAGACATCTGAAAGCAGCCCTGTTTAGGGAAGCTTTTAATGTTTAATAGACTATTGTATTTTATATTCTGTTGGAAGTCGCCCAGAGTGGCTGGGGAAACCCAGCCAGATGGGCAGAGTATAAATAATAAATTATTATTATTATTTATCATCCCTCTTTTCTTCCCTCCCTCCTCTTAATGCTTAAGGCTTGCACAGCTGTTTGTTGCAGCAGCCCTGCTGCTGTCACTGTTGCCTCCTACCTTTGGCCAGTCTCTGTTGGGCCACTTAAGGCTGGGGGCCTTCTCTTCCCAGGCCGCTATGGGGCAGTATGAGGAGGCACCTCTCTTTGGGGCAGCAGTAGCAGCTGCCTGGAGGGGAGAGGCTGAGGGGACACTCCGCAAGGGTGTCTGAAAAAGGGTAAGAGGCTGCCAGCTCTGCCGGCAAGGGGTGACGTAACTGGGCTCATGAGCCCCACAGGGGTGTCACAGAAAGAATGTAGTTGATCAAGGGAGCTGTGGCCTCAAAAAGGTTGAAAATCTATGCTCTGATAACCCAAGTAAAGTCCCATCAGAGCTCCTTACGCCTCTGTGGCTAATTTGGGAGACCATATGCAATGCAATGGGACAAGGGTGGCGCTGTGGGTTAAACCACAGAGCCTAGGACTTGCTGATCAGAAGGTCGGCGGTTTGAATCCCCGCGACGGGGTGAGCTCCCATTGTTCGGTCCCAGCTCCTGCCAACCTAGCAGTTCAAAAGCACGTCAAAGTGCAAATAGATAAATACCGTATTTTTCGTCCTATAGGACGCACATTTCCCCCTCCAAAAATTAAGGGGAAATGTGTGTGCGTCCTATAGAGCGAATGCAGGCTGCGCCGCTAAGCCCAAAGCCAGAACAGGAAGACGGAGCACTGCAGAGCGCTCCGTCTCGCTGCTCTAGCTTGGGGGCGGCTGCGCTCAAACCTGCAGGGCAGTGGGGTGCCTTCACCCCGCTGTCCTGCAGAAGCTAGCAAGGCTGTTCCCAAGCCAGAACAGCGAGACGGAGGGCTCCGTCTCGCTGCTCTAGCTTGGGGACGGCTGCGCGCACAGCCTCGCCAGGGCAGCGGGGTGCCTGCACCCCGCTGTCCTGCAGAAGCTAGCAAGGCTGTTCCCAAGCCAGAACAG
Source organism: Podarcis liolepis (assembly GCF_965112155.1). NCBI lineage: Eukaryota > Metazoa > Chordata > Lepidosauria > Squamata > Lacertidae > Podarcis > Podarcis liolepis. The sequence goes on along the minus strand of NC_139554.1, from coordinate 6,171,256 downwards.
CGAGACACCCTCCGTCTCTCTGCTCTAGCTTGGGGACGGCTGCGCGCAAACCTCTCCAGGGCAGCGGGGCGCTGCGCTCCAAAGGCTTCAGGGATCTTTGAGGCTGGCGGTGGGGGAAAGCAGCGCTTCCCCCCACCGCCAGCCCCACAAGCTCTGGTGAATGTACCTTGAACGCACCTTGTTTTAGAGGGGGAGAAGAAGAAAAAAAAAATTTTCCCTGTTCTCCCCCTCCTATGGTCCGGTGCGTCCTATGGTCCGGTGCGTCCAATGGAGCGAAAAATACGGTAGGTACTGCTCCGGCGGGTAGGTAAACGGTGTTTCCGTGCACTGCTCTGGTTTGCCAGAAGCGACTTAGTCATACTGGCCACATGACCTGGAAGCTGTACGCCGGCTCCCTTGGCCAATAAAGCGAGATGAGCGCCGCAACCACAGAGTTGGTCACGACTGGACCTAATGGTCAGGGGTCCCTTTACCTTTACGCAATGCACCAAAACGGGGAAAGATCTGCCTACTTGTGGAATGTGCCCCTCTCATGCACACTGAGGAATTCTGACTGCTCTCCTGAGTCAATGGCTAATAGCACCTTTTCCCTAAAGCCTGCAATGTAGAGGGAAAATTTTCTTGTCGCTACTGTTGTCAAGCAGCCCCACCCATTTATTTATCTCATGGTTTTATTCTGCTCTCACCTGCAAGGGCAGGTGTATGTGGTTCTTCCACCAATCGGACCGGCTGTAGCTCTCCAAGCAGAAGGTCCTGGGGTTAATCCCATGTATCTTCAGCTGAGGTCCCAGAGAACTGTTGCCTCTGATCCTGGAGGTAGTCAGCAACAAATCTGCTGTTTCACATCTGGATCTCTTTCCAGGGAAGCATCCCCAGATGCTGGAAGTTTCAGGACAGGGAAAAAAGGGACTTCTTCACACGGCGGCACATGGTTAAGCTATGAAATTCACTAATTCAGAGATGGAATGATGGTACTGGTCTCTGGGTACAAAGAAAACAGGTTCTCTCCTGCAGGGGCTGCCTAGATTTTTGAGCTGTGACTCCCATCAGCCCCAGCCAGGATAGGGGCAAATCTACATCAGATGTGTCGTTGGTACCGCAAGATTGGCTCTCTGCTGCCAGAGGTGCTTTTCAACTTGCAAAACAGATTAACTTTTGTTCCTTCTCAGAGTCCTAGTAATGTAAAAAAACACGTTTGCCTTCTCTTCCTAATACAGTGGTACCTCTGGTTACATACGCTTCAGATTACAAACTCCGCTAACCCAGAAACATCGTATTTTTCGCTGTATAAGATGACCAGACCATAAGACGCACTTAGTTTTTGGAAGAGGAAAACAAGAAAAAAAATATTCTGAATCCCAGAAGCCAGGACAGCCAGCAGGATCGCTGCACAGCAATCCCACTAGCTGTCTTGGCTTATGGGTTAGCTGCGCACAGCCTGTCCCGGGCAGCGGGACGAAGGCTCCCCTTTTCCCGGGAGAGGCTGCGCGCGGCTAAGCCCTTCTTCCTCCTTGGAGAAAAGCCCTGAAGAGCCGCACACACACTCCACGCGGCTCTTTAAAGGGAGCACTGAGCAAAGCCTCCCGCCTGCAGTCGCCATAAGACGCACACACATTCCCCCTTACTTTTTAGGAGGGGGAAGTGAGTCTTATGGAGCAAAAAATACGGTACTACCTCGGGTTAAGAACTTTGCTTCAGGATGAGAACAGAAATCGTGCAGCGGCGGCACAGCGGCAGAAGGAGGCCCCATTAGCTAAAGTGGTGCTTCAGGTTAAGAACAGTTTCAGGTCAAGAACAGACCTCCAGAACGAATTAAGTACTTAACCCGAGGTACCACTGTACTTGTGACTGGTCATGCCATAGGAAGCTGCCATATACCAGTGTTCCATCTACCTCAGTGCTGTCTACACAGGCTGGCAGCAGCTCTGCAGAATTTTAGGCAGGGAACCTTTCCCAGCCGCCCTGCCTGGAGATGCTGAGCGTTGCACCTGGGGCATTCTGCATGCAAAGCAGATGCTCTGCTCCTGAGCTACAAGCCTTTTTGACCTTTTTTCATCTTGGAAGCTCTTCTCAATTTCCCCCCCACCTTATCAACATCCTCTTTTCCAGTGTGAAAATGTATTCCTCACATATCTCAGAAACCAGGCCCATCAATGAGAACGTAAAACACTGGCCTTGCATAATAGAGTCATGGTGACTCATGCTAAGTTATTTTCTCAGAAGACTTTGCTACCAGTTAAACTGCCTCAACCTGGCTATAGAGATCATAGAATCATAGAGTTGGGAGAGACCACAAGGGCCATCGAGTCCAACCCCCTGCCAAGCAGGAAACACCATCAGAGCACTCCTGACATATGGTTATCAAGCCTCTGCTTAAAGACCTCCAAAGTAGGAGACTCCACCACACTCCTTGGCAGCAAATTCCACTGTCGAACAGCTCTTACTGTCAGGAAGTTCTTCCTAATGTTTAGGTGGAATCTTCTTTCTTGTAGTTTGGATCCATTGCTCTGTGTCCGCTTCTCTGGAGCAGCAGAAAACAACCTTTCTCCCTCCTCTATGTGACATCCTTTTATATATTTGAACATGGCTATCATATCACCCCTTAACCTCCTCTTCTCCAGGCTAAACATGCCCAGCTCCCTTAGCCGTTCCTCATAAGGCATCGTTTCCAGGCCTTTGACCATTTTGGTTGCCCTCCTCTGGACACGTTCCAGTTTGTCAGTGTCCTTCTTGAATTGTGGTGCCCAGAACTGGACACAGTACTCCAGGTGAGGTCTGACCAGAGCAGAATACAGTGGCACTATTACTTCCCTTGATCTAGATGCTATACTCCTATTGATGCAGCCCAGAATTGCATTGGCTTTTTTAGAGATGGTTGGCACTTTTGCTCCTACATGAAACACAACCATGCCTCTTGTTGATTTTCAAATTAATTGCTATCTATGAAACACTCCAACGTTTTCTAAACGTTTGCTACTCATCTTGATTTGGTGTCCTCTGCAACCTTGAACCATATACTGTCTACTACATAATTTAATCTACTACTTGATTCTACGAATAAAATACACACTTTTCCATTAATCAAAGTTAGCTTCCAGAGCTGGAGGGAAGTTGCTTCTCAAAACAAAAAGTTGTTCCAACAGTCAAATCCATGTGTGTGATGAGAAGCGACTGCGCTCGAGGCAGCTGCAACCTGCCTCTGATCAAAGTGTGCAACCGTCTATTAATTGGGAGTAAACTCTTATGAAGGTTATGTAACTCTGAATGCCTAAATATTTGGAAAACATCAGCATGCCCATGTTGATTTTGAGCATTCCGGAAAACCTCGTAAATGTCTGAAAATTGAGTGTGCATTCCATAGCATAGGTGCACATCTGTTTTTTGACATTTGCAAAATTAAATCGGAAATGGTTGAGATTCACATTATATTTCAAAATCCAGTTAGTTTTTCAACACCCCCACGGTCCTAAATACACACCCCCTGGCTAAATACAGAGGGATTGTGTCCAATGGCTGCATGAGTGGAAGGTCATGCAACCAATCTTGTTCTTTCCATCCTCTCCCTGAAGCTCCTTGTATCCCCCCTGGGGTTCCTCCTGGACTGTGTGGGCCGAGTCACACATAACCTCAAGATAGGGGAAGTGTCATTCAAAATCAGGTGCAAGATCCCTCAATTACATAAGCTGTCTTCATTAGGCAAAACAAGGCAACTGCCCCAGGTGGCAGATACATCCTCTTGTATGGCCCTCCTATGCACAAGGGCTGTGTGGCCTTGTCCTGGATTCCCTAAACCAGGGGTCTGCAACCTTTAAGACAAAAAGAGCCACTTGGACCCGTTTCCGAAGGGGGAAAAAACTGGGAGCCGCAAAACCACTGCGACATTTAAAACAAATATATCTCCGGAGCCGTGATCTGACAGCGGGCGGGAAGGTGACGTCGGGATGATGCGTGACTAACGCACGCACCGCCCCCATGCGACGTCACAGCCAGTACAGCGCCCGCCACAGTGGGGAGTGTCGGGGCGCACAATGCGCCTCCTCCCCTCGCTAGTATCCGCCCCGGAGCCGCGGCAAAGGTGTAAAAGAGCCACATGCGGCTCCGGAGCCGCGGGTTGCAGACCCCTGCCCTAAACTAACCTGCTGCCTTCTGGTGTAGTGGAAGATTGTATAGCAAGACCCAACTACCAGTCCATGGGCTTGGGTATGCAGAAAAGGGAGGGCACACCATCCTGCCCCAAGCAGCAAGGTGTCCTGGGCTGGCCCTGCTTCTCAGAACACTTTCACATAGCCGGAATGCTTGCAATACCACCCCTTTTGAAGAGAGAGAGCATTAACGAGGAAAAAGCTTGAGAGGAAAACAGAGGTGAGCAAGAGCAAGATTCAGAATGCACATTTTATTTTAAGGTAAAAAAAAAAAATGAAACAAAAACCAGGTGAGGTGGGCATGGGAAGCCAGAGCTTTTTCTCAACACTCTTTGCTCTAAGAAAAACACCCCTCTTTCGCTTGCTGCCACCCTAAGATATAACAAATATTTGTTCTAGCCTATTTTTTTAAGGTTGTCCAGTTAAACCATCTTTTCGAAGATTCCTCTTTTACCTATTTAGAGTTTCCTTCCAGAAACATTTTCAATATATATTTATATTTATATATATTTATATATGTATATTTTTGTACAGGATATACAGATTTGAAAATGAGACACAGTTGTTGCTTTTTACAACGACGACAACACGGGACTTGTAGCCGCAACACTCTCGTAGCTGCGTTGTAGTGATCTTCAACGTTGGTCAACCAGCTGTCAAGTCACTCTGATGGACAAGGAGATTCTGGGAATATTATGTACACGGAAGGGCTATTTCTCTCTCTCTTTCTCTAAAAGGTTAAAAAAGGCTCTTGTGATTTAGAAGTCATGTGCAGTTTCTTCATAGCCCTGTGGAAGCGGGAAATAGAAAGGGGGAGGGGGACCAAACAAAAAAACCACCCACAAAATTATATACAGTGTAAACATCACAAGGCATAAAACATCTTTTCCCCTCCCCACCTAGGAAGTGAGGCTCCACAAAGACTGCGCCAGGGAGGGCATGCTAACAGTCCTCTTCCGCCTCCCTGGGCTTCTTGTGCAGAGCACGGTTAAAGCTGTGGCAGGCAGGCACCCAGTGATTGTCGTGAAGGCCGAGCCTGCAGCCGGGGACGCTCCTCTGGGACCTGTGGCAGCACATCCAGTAGCCGGGTCCGTAGGGCAGCGCTTGGCAATAGGGCTTGGGGTGCCAGCGGCACAGCGAGACGTCGCCCTTGGTGTACTTCTTCTTGCACTGCTTGCAGGGGTCTTCCCGGTAGCGGGGGTCGCGGACCCAGCGGGAGTCGGCCGGCCGGATGTTGTAGTACCCGATGAGGAACTTGAAGTACCCGCAGGTGCACTTGAGTGCCACCAGGCTGCGGGTGGGCAGCAGCCCAAAAATCTTGACGATGATGTGGTGCGGCAGAAAAAGCAGGTACTGCTGCGGCTCCAGGAGCTGCTGGATTTTGAACCTGGTCTCCAGGAAGTCGTGAGATCTCTGCCGCTTCAGGCGCGAGGAGGCGAGGGCCTGCGGGGCGCTTTCCGAGGGCGTCTCCTGGGGCTGCCCGGGAGCAAGGGCGGGCAGGCGCAGGGCTTCATCGCCCAGGGAGGTTTCCTTCCCTTGAGGGCCCCCTCGGCACTCTTCGGGGAGGGTCTCCCCCGAGCGCAGGCACTCCTGGGGGGGCTCGCACCTGGACAGGAGCAAGAAGAGTCTGCCCGGAAGAGGGTCTTCGCCCAAGGCGGCGTCGGAAGGCTGGGCGGCTCTGCAGCCGGCGTCCCTCTTGGTGACAGAGATACTAATGCTTACGGACTCTCTCACTCGCGCGTTGGGAGCCAGGCTGGGAAGAGTGGCCGGCTCCTTCGGCGTACAATCAACCGTCGCTTTTCTGCTGTGCAAGGAATGTGGGGGCGCCCGAGCAGCTTCCGGATATGTGGGTTTGCTCGCCTTCTCAGAACCGAGCCAGCCGCGGCTGGAGGAGACCGACCCTCCCTGCTCGAGCACGAGAAGGCCGTTCCCAGCACGGGCATCTGCGATCGAAGATAGCTGGTCTGCCAGCGGTGGACAGGGCTCTTCCTGGCTGGGAGCTTCTGGGGCCGTCTTGCCGGCATCGTTCTCCGGGGGCGCCCCGCTCGCCAGCAGCATCCGCCCCACGTTCCGCCGGAAGCTGTTGTTCCTCGAGAGTGACCCTGCTTCGCGTTCGTTCTGGCGCCGTAGACACTCCGACTCCAGCTTGGCCACCATGTCCAGCACTCGAAGGGGCTCTGCCTGCTGCTCCCCATCGCTGCTGCTGCTGCTCGCCCCACAGGCTGCCTTTTCAGAGGGAGCTTCGCAGACTCCCGAGGTGGGAAAAGGTCCAGGAGAGGCTAGGGGAGCGGCTTTGGGCTGGCCAGGGAACTTGGTCACAGCAGAGGCACTGGGGCAGTTTTTGGAGCAGTCAGCCAGCAAGACGCTGGCTCTTTGCTCCAAGAAAGCAACCATCTCGACGACAGACAGGGGCCGTCCCGGGAAGCCCCCCTCCAGGCCGTCATTCACATTATGGACAGAGCAGTGCTCGATGCCGCAGGCAAATGGCTCAGGCTGGTAGCACCTCCCGCTGGCCTCCCTCATCCTTTCCAGGTGGACTTTTGCCTTCTTGATATCCAGCGACTTTTTCCTGCGCTTAGTGGACCTCCCGTCGATGTCCCAGGTGCTCTTGTTCTTCACAGAGAGCACCCGGCTGCGGTCGCCGCATTGCTGGGCCGCAAAGAAGGCGACCTTCTCCTTTGTGTTCCCCGGCTTCACGATGGCCCAGATGTCCAGTGGCCCCTCTCCGTCGTCCCCCTGGTGGATGGTGGCCGGGAGAGCGGCTCTCCTCTCCTTCCCACCGGGCCCTTCCGCGTGGCTCCTGCTGCTGCCGATGGTGTTGGGGGAGAGGGTCCCCAATGGCTTCCGGAGAGAGGGGGCTGGAAAGAGGCTTGGCTCGGGGCTGCTGGGCTTCTCTTCTTTTGCCAACCTCGGCTGGCTCATTGGTGGGCTTCGGGGAGGGTCCAGGCTTATTTCCAGAGGCCGTTCTTTCTTCTGTAACTTGAGATAGGGCTTTAAGTGCATGCCAGATATTCTAGGAAAAAGAGAGAGAAATGCACGGATTAAAAACTGAAACCATTGATGATTTTTGAAGTGTGCTTTTGTACTCAAGGAGCTGAGAGATCAAGAGGAGATGGGATAGCTTTTTTATAGAGTAGGTAGGGAGTTGTGTGTTCATACATGCACATGTGTGCATACACACATAAACACGTGTGTGTGTGAGAGAGAAACAGAGAGAGGACGACGCCCCTGGCTACAGTCCATGCTGCTTGGGGCGGATTGAAGTTCTAGTCCAAAATATTGGGGGGAGGGAGGTTTTAGCTTGGGGAAGGCTCTGATATAAATTGGACCCTAAAACTACAGGAAGAAGGAACTTCAGTAACAATGAACAAACTCATTTTCGGCCTCTCAAGACTGAGTTCATTTTTCAAATTGATTATTTGTTTGGATTTTATTTCTAAGGCTGAGCGGAAGACCCGTCATCCTGTCGGGACTTCAGAGCAGAGAATGCTGACCCAGAATTAAGCCATGACCTTAGCGTGATTTCTCAAGCACCCATGAAGTTTTGGAGGAGTCCTGCATCTTCTGTCTTAGCACAAGGGAGTTAGAAATGAAGGTCCAGACACATCTTAGGAGGGTGGCTTTTCCTTCCTAGGGTGTTGGGGTTTTTTTAACTGATCATTGTTGTCATAAGCTGTTTCGAGGGTCCTACTTTGGCAGGCAAGGGACACAAATATTGATAATGAAGAACAGTGGTACCTTGGATCCTGAACGCCCTGGAACTCGGATGTTTTGGTTCCTGAACGCTGCAAACCCGGAAGTGATTGTTTCGGTCTGCAAATGTTATTTTGGAACCCAAACGTCTGGCGGAGCTTCCATGGCTTCTGATTGGCTGCAGGAGCTTCCTGCAGTCAATCAGAAGCAGTGATTTGGTTTTCGAACATTTTGGAAGTCGAACGGACTTCCAGAACAAATTCCATTTGACTTCCAATGTACGACTGTACATACTGGGAAAATAGCTGACTTATTCCTATCCTCTGCTTCTTGTTTTCTAGTCAGCTACCCAGTCTATAAAAGACTTTCCCTTTGCAATTCTGACACAAACCCCCTTCCTTGTAGGAGACATCAGAGTCACCTAGGACCCAAAATGAGTCTATAAATTGCCAGGAATCCAGTGTTCCTCCCAGTTTCCTTGGGATCCTTTCAGCCACCAAGAGCCTATCGGAAGGCAGCTGAGGTAGAGAAATGGGGACTCTGCGTCTAACCGTACCGTTTGACCGGGTGTAACGCGGAGGATGTGGAATTCAGCAGTTCCCGGTGGAGGCCAGCTCGGCAGGAACTCTTCATCATAACTCTCCCCTCCACCTCCACCTGCGGCAGGTTGTCACAGCCAATCCATCCCGGTCCTTCGGCGGGGCTCCTGCCTGAACTTATCTCGCTCCACACGGCGGTCAACTGGGTCTTTGGCACCTAAAAAACGCTGGGGGGGGATGAAAACAGAGAGGCGTTGTTAGAACGCATCAAAGATACACAAACCGTTGTGCGTTATGCACACCAGCGGCATTACGGCTGCTATTAAAGGAACTGCATGTTTTAAGCGTAAAAATACAGGAAGGTGCCTTATAGGGGTCAGGCAACAGGCTCACCTCATGCAGCAATGTCTATCTATTATTATTTATCACATTTATGCCTTACTTTTTACTCCAAGGAGCTGAAGAAGAAGAGGAGTTTGGATTTGATATCCCGCTTTATCACTACCCGAAGGAGTCTCAAAGCAGCTAACAATCTCCTTTCCCTTCCTCCCCCACAACAAACACTCTGTGGGGTGAGTGGGGCTGAGAGACTTCAGAGAAGTGTGACTGGCCCAAGGTCACCCAGCAGCTGCATGTGGAGGAACGGGGAAGCGAACCCGGTTCACCAGATTATGAGTCCACCGCTCTTAACCACAGCACCACACTGGCTCTCCAGTGAAGACTGAATAAAAGGTGGTTCTCCCCTTCCTCGTTTAACCACCACAACGAACCTGTGAGGCAGCTTGGGCTGAGAGGCAGTGACTGGCCCAAGGTCACCCAAGGAGCTTCATGGCCAAGTGGGGATTTGAACCCTGGTGTTGCAAATCCTAGCCTTGACACTCTAACCACTGCACCACACCGTTGTTGGACTGCAACTCCCCGGTGGTCAAGGATGATGGGAGCTGCAGTCGAGTAATACCCAGAGGGCACCCCTGCTCACAGATGACTTTGGGCGCAGCATACAGAGTTGACACCCACCAGCCTGCCTTGCCCTGATGTCTTCCAGTTGTTACTGCACCCAGACAGGATGGCCAGTGGTCAAGGATGATGGGAGATCATCCCATTGCCACCCTTGGTCTACAACAACTGGTAGCAAATCTCCAGGGTTTCAGATAGGAGTTTTGTCTCCCTAGTAATGTATGGCGGTTTATGGGGTGTTAAGGGGAGGGGGTAGTATCTCTGCTGGGAGACACATCGTGCTCTTTCTGGGACACTTTGTCCACCTTCGGTCCCCTGCACTCAGCTCTCGCCTGTGGCTCCTAGAAGCTGTCAGCATGCCACAGTGGCCACACCCCAGGAAACAGCTTCAACTGAGTGGCTAAACCAGATGAGGGGAGCTGATGGGTGTCAAACCCTCAGTGGGTTAAAAGGCTAAGGAGTAAACCTGATATGCAGCCTGTTAGATGGTGCCTTGCACACCTCCTTGCAGCAACTCCTGCAGCCATGCTGGTGCCAAACACATTGCTCTGCTTTCCTTTGGACCACATCAGCCAGGCCAAGACCAGGGTCTTGTCATCTGGGCAGCCCAGGACTTCCATATGCACTATCCAGGCTTGAGACCCAGGGATGTCACTTAGGTGCTCCCAACACAGCAAAAACAACGCAGGAGGCAGCAGTTATGAGTTGTTGGTCTCTGCAGCCGCAGCAGGCGCTGTGATTCTCCAGCAGACTGACTTTGCCCCCAGAGGCACGCTTCTTTGTCTCTCAGGACAGAGGGAGGGCAACAACCTGGGACCTCCTGCCCACACAGTGTATATACTCTGCCCCTGAGCTGCAGTCTAATGCAGTGTTTCCCAACCGGTGTTCCGCGGCACACTAGTGTGCCGCGAGACGTTGGCTGGTGTGCCGTGGGAGGGAGGCGGGCGAGTCGGGCGGCGAGAGGCGGGGCGGCGGCGGCGAGGATCCGCGTCGAGCCGGGGGCGGCTCCGCGGTGGTGGTGCCGAGGTTTCTCTCTCCATTCTCCCCTCACACACACACACAGGAAATAACACAGGATCAGCTGACAGGACCCGGCCAATGGGGCGGCGGCGGGGCAGCACGCGCAAAAGGGAGGAGCGCGAGACAGCGGACGAGGAGGCCGGCATGTCCGGGCAGCAGCAGCAACAACAGCAGCAGCAACTCCCGGCGACGGCTCCTCAAGCCCCGGGCAACCCTACTCCCTCACCGGCCTCGGCCGCCCTCCTGCTCCACCCGCCGCCGCCTCCCCTGCCGCCGCCGGCCACCTCGGCCCCGCCGCCGCCCCCTCCTCCGCCCGCTATCGCCGCCACCACCACAACAGCCGCCGCCGCCTCAGCTGCCGCCGTCCCTCAGTCCCTCGCTTTGCTGCCTCCTCCCCCCCCACCCCCAAAGCTTGGAGGTTCCCCGGCAAGGGGGAGGGAAAAAAATTGAAACTTTCACTTTCACTTTCGTGCGTCCCTCCCGGCGTGACGCTGCGCGCTGACGTCACGGGGCTGTAATGGTGGTGTGCCTCGAGATTTTTTTCATCAAACAAGTGTGCCTTTGCCCAAAAAAGGTTGGGAAACACTGGTCTAATGTCCCATCCTCCCCCTCCCCAATCTCCTGTGACAGCCACACACGTTCTCAACAACTGCACCTTGGGAAGAAGGATGCTGTGGCATCGAACAGCTTGCCATTGTCTTTTGGCAAAGGATGGGTTGGTCCTATAATACGATGTTTCACCCTTTTTCTGGTCCTTAGACCCCTCGCATTACAGTGGTGCCCCGCAAGACGAATGCCTCGCAAGACGGAAAACTCGCTAGACGAAAGAGTTTTCCATTTTGGAGGTGCTTCGCAAAACGAATCTCCTATGGGCTTGCTTCGCAAGACGAAAATGTCTTGCGTGTTCCTGCTGGTTTTTTTCCCTTCCCCCCCCTTTTCTAAGCCGCTAAGACGCTTATCAGCTGATCCGATTAGCAGATAAGCCGCTAAAAGCCGCTAATAGCGCTAATCCGCTAATCCGTCAATGGGCTTGCTTCGCAAGACGAAAAAACCGCTAGACGAAGAGAATCACAGAACGGATTCTTTTCGTCTTGCGAGGCACCACTGTATAGGGAAGCGGAAAGTAGGAGCAGCAGAACTGCTTATGCTGCTGACTTTCAAAATCCAGGCAACATCTTGGATTTCAGAGGAGTACCGGCTGACACACCACAGGAGCGACTGCCCTTGGTAGCCCCTTGGGCCGAGGAGACTGCAGAATGAGCACAAGCACAGCTGCTGGGGGACTTTTCCCCAATCTGCTCCTTACAGCATGTGTGCCTCTCCCTCTTCCACGCACCTCCCCGCCCCCCAATTCACTTGAGTGTAGGACTGTTGTTTTTCCACACAAGAGCGTTTGCCTCCCCACTGGAGAGAACCTGGAGGGAAGCCTGGAAAACGTCAGACACAAACACGTGACCTGCAGGCAGAGCCCAGGGTGGAAAACAAGCCCTGGGCTGGAAAAAATATATGGATTAGTCAGTGCCAAGGCAGTGGAATGTCATCTGGTTAAATACTGGTTGGTATCTAGGAAATCGTGCCACCGAGTTGCTAAACAGGCCGTACTGGCAATTAGGTGGCAGCACGTGGCTTTGTAAGCCTTCATCTCTGCAGCGCTGCATCCGGAATCTTGTCAAGTGCTTCAGAACGACAGCCTTGTTTAGACTCTCTTCCTGCACTCAGTCCAAATTTCTGCAGATCTAAAATCCCTGACTAAGCAGACACAAGCGTAGGTCTGCCACCACACTACTACTAGGAAACTGTAATACATTTCCGAGCACAATTCAAAGGGTTGGTGGGTGCTAACCTTTCTCTCTCCCCCCCCCCCTAGCTCTGACAATGTTTTATTTGAGTACATACCCTGAAGTTTGGATATACAGGCCAGATTTTTCTTTAAAAACCAACTCTTGATTTTTATACATGTAATGCAAATTTAGTTTTAGGTTTTTAAGTTTTGCTTTAAAAAAACAACAACAAAAAGTCATGTAACAAAACATCTTCCATCTTTCATACAAAATTTCCTTTTCTTCCCCACTGCTAGTAGAAAGCAGTGATAAAACTTTGCACTGTATTCAGTGGTTTGAGGTACTGGCTTACAAAAAGTTGCATACAAAGACCCGTTCCCCTCTCCCACCTCAATGCAAAAATTCCAAAGTACACTCTGACAGCTAATGCTCCTGTTGGTGCTAACCTATAAAGCCCTAAACGGCCTCGGTCCAGTATACCTGAAGGAGCGTCTCCACCCCCATCGTTCAGCCTGGACAGTGAGGTCCAGCGCTGAGGGCCTTCTGGCGGTTCCCTCCTTGCAAGAAGTGAGGTTACGGGGAACCAGGCAGAGGGCCTTCTTGGTGGTGGCGCCCTCCCACCAGATGTCAAGGAGATGAGTAACTACATGACTTTCCAAAGATATCTGAAGACAGCCCTACTACTACAAGATATCCCTTTTAAACAAGGGGCTGCCACCGCTTTGCCAAGCCCTTCCCCCCCCCAGCCAAAGCCCCTCCCTTTATACCTTAACCACCCCTCTTCTTCCCTCTCACAGCCTGCCTGAAGCCACCACCCCTCACAGTTTGCCCCAACCCCCAGCATCTTTTAAAGGAGGGTGGAAGGCGCTTCCGAGAGCTGTCTGTCCAAGCGCAGTCTGTCCTCCTTCAGAGAGCGGCTTGCCAAACTGGTCTCTGATGTGCCTCCCACATGCCTTTATGCAGCTCTTTTCGGGTGCCTGCCAGCCATGCTGCCTGCTTGTGTTCCTGCTAGTCTGTCATCACATTGAAACTGCCATGGCCACCTGCTGGTGGCCATGGGAACTGCAGCGAGATGACAGACTTACAGTTTTATTATCTAGCAAGAAAACAGAGTGTGCCTAGTCTTCGTGATCAAACTGAAAAGCTCTGAAATGCTTTTACGGTGCCTCATGATGATGGAAAACCCAAGAAGGGTTCTTGTAATGGTTGGGAGGGGGCATCACCAGTGCCCTTTTCCGCTCTTTGCCCTCCTCACATTGCTCCTATTCCCACTGCCTGTACTACCCATCTCAGCTCAATATCTGTGCACTGTATGCCTACCAGACCCAACACTGCTGTCCCCATCATACTGTTCTCCAGAAGGCACTTTACAAAAGCACGAGAGAAGTACCACATTTTTCGCTCTATATCGCTCTATAAGACGCACCAAACCACAAGACGCACCTAGTTTTTGGAGGAGGAAAACAAGAAAAAAATATATTCTGAATCTCAGAAGCCAGAACAGCAAGAGAGATCGCTGCACAGTGAAAGCAGCAATCCCTCTTTCTGTTCTGGCTTCTGGGATAGCTGCGCAGCCTGCATTCACTCCATAAGACGCGCACACATTTCCCCTTACTTTTTAGGAGGGAAAAAGTGTGTCTTATAGGGCAACAAATACGGTACTGGGCACCAACAGGGCTCTGAGATCGTAGCTGAATACTGATGTTGTACTATTTTATTGTTGTTAGCCGCCCTGAGCCCGGCTTCGGCTGGGGAGGGCGGGATATAAGTAAAATTTATTATTATTATTATTATTATTATTATTATTATTATTATTATTAAGATTCGGTGGGAAAGGACAAATGCCGCAGCATCAGAGGTGGCTGCCTCCCCCAACATGCAGGCAGAGGCACAAGCAAACCCCAACAGGAGGCGCTGGGATGTTTGCAGAATACCACCAGCAGTGATAGACTCTGTTATTGTACCCTGTCTGGCTATATGGAAAATGACTCTCCATTTGAGAGATGATGATAAGGGGCAAATTCATGTGCGTTATCTTTGTGGAACAGATGAGATGTTGAACGGCATTCTTGCTGACAGAAATTCACTCACACCTCCTTTGTGCAGGGGAAGGCCAGTTCTAAAAAATAGTGTACTATCTTGTCCTTTGTGTTGCCTCTTATCTGCAGTGCTTTTCTGGAAATAAACTCTTTTAAGCCACAGCCCATATGTGTGTGTTTTCCATCAAATGTGAGCAGGTGGTTAGCGTATCTCACCCTGTGAAAAGCAACTGAACTCAGCACCAGAATGTAGCCCTGCCACCTTCTCTTCTTCCTGGAAAGTCACCCTTATTTAATTTTTCTGATTAGCCACACCCCTGTGTTACCATTTACAGTGGTGCCTCGCAAGATGAAAAGAATCCGTTCCGCGAGTCTCTTCGTCTTGCCGTTTTTTCGTCTTGCAAAGCAACCCCTTTAGCGGCTTAGCGGCTTAGCGCTATTAGCGGCTTAGTGGGCTTAGCGGATCAGCTGATAAGGGGTTTAGCGGCTTAGCGGATCAGCTGATAAGCGGCTTAGCGGATCAGCTGTTAAGCGGCTTAGCGGATCAGCTGTTAAGCGGCTTAGCGGCTTAGGATCAGCTGATAAGCGGCTTAGCGGCTTGGGGAAAAGGGGGGGAACCCGCAGGAACTCGCAAGACATTTTCGTCTTGCGAAGCAAGCCCATAGGAAATTCGTTTTGCGAAGCACCTCCAAAACGGAAAACCCTTTCGTCTAGCGGGTTTTCCGTCTTGCGAGGCATTCGTCTTGCGGGGCACCACTGTATATATATATGTTGGGGTTTGGGGTAAAAAATAAAGGTACTATAAGGAGTTCATACGGAGGTCCATAAGGAGAAGCAAACCAACAGTTCAGCAATAACTTTATGGGACTAACCAAGCTATCAACAAAGAGTGGCAAAGCTTTTGGATTCTGCAGGACCCTTCATCAGGAAAAAATGTTACTCAAAGCAGGGGAGTAAAGGAGACTTTATAAAAAAGAAGGGGGGGGCACAAAAATTAGGTTGATGTTGTAGCAATGAGGGCAGCCTAATTTTTGTGCAATCTTCACCCTCTTGCCCCTCACCCACTACTTTGTGTAGCATCTTGCCTGCTGAAGAGTGGACGCAAATCGGACATGGCAATATCCATAAAAGCTAGTGGGAGAACATCTCAACCTCCCAGGACACTCTGTAGGTGGCTGCTCTGGAACAAGTGAAGGACAACATGAAACTGCCAAATTCATCAAGACGTTTAATGCCATCACTTGTGGATTAACTGGAGACAAACAATTTTTTAAAATCACACCACATGTGTTAATTGCTTACACAGATAGCAATATCTGCATTATCTTGGACTGTGCCTTGCAAATGTGCAGGTGTTAATATAATCATCTCAGTAGCAATCGCTAATCTGCCACTATGAAGGCTTAAAGGTGTGCCTATTTAACATATATATTAAGTTCCAATTATCACCGGCTGTAATTTTTGCATCTCATTCAACTCCCACCTTAAAGTTTTCTTCTTTCTATACCTGCCAACTACAATGCCACCTTCGTGTACCTGATGAAATGGGCTTGAGTCCCCAGTCTGATTGTTCCATCATGGTTACTCCCGTAAGAAGCAGTGCAAGACCATCCTCAAACTGGTCCCAATTTTGCAGAAGCTTGCTCTGCATCTTGAACTCTTCCATCCCAGCAGGCAATGGGAATTCAGCATGGGATACAAGTCGGTGGAAAGAAAAGACCCCTTCAGGTCCCCAGGAGAGCAGCTGGGGGTGTAGGTGGTACTCACGGGGTGACAGAGGATGGTGAGGGAATGGGGGTCAGTGCACAGGAACCAGAGGGAGCCCCATTTCCACAAACACGGAAGGTTCTGAGACGTAGGGAGCAGCCTCAGAGTCAAGGCTTAAAAGGGGAGCAGAGCTGAGGTGCTGGGTCTGCAGCATCTGGGCTTGACGAGGCCATGGGAACCTCACCTGTCCGGAGCCTAATCCAGCTGAGGAATCACAACCCTCCTCCCAGAGCTAATGAGCCCCACCTGGCCAGCTAGGGAGCTGGGTTCTGGGCCTTTGCCTGCCTCAGCCTCCCAGAGCAGGGTTTATCCAATCTTGGGTCTTCAGCTAGCAGGACCAGTGGAGACGCTAGCAGGACCAGTGGAGAAGTTTGGGAAACGCTGTCCTAGAGCATACCTGCCACTGCTCCTTACGCAATGGAAAGAGCAGAACACACACAAAAGTATACTTTTTTTTGCAAAAGAGACACAAAACTTTGGATTTACGAGCATGCTTAAGTTCTCCAATATTAAAAGCTCAGGGGGAGGCATCGGTATTTTTAATTACATGTTCTTATGGGAGTTTTCTTTCTACACATTGTTTTCCTCCTCCTTTGTGTTCCTGCTTGCGTGTTCACAGAGACAGAGTCCATGTGCACTGACCCCAATCCCCTTGCCCTTCTCTGTTGCCCTGTGAGTACTTTCCAAGCCCCCAACCCCTCCTTCTCCACCCCCAGCTTGCCCCAGGATGTACCAATCACGACTGCACTCTTCACTGGGATCCTCTTCCTCTTCCCCATTGTCAGTTTGTGACAATGAACTGAACCTCGACTGCGTTTCCTGACTGTCGCACTTTGGACTTGGCTTGCTGCATTGAACCCGGACCGTATTTCCGGACCACTTGCCAGCATTTGCCCTTGGGACTGTATACACCAGCAGGACTGGTCGCCAGGTACACCAGGGTTCAGGACACCAATGATCAAGGATGCTGGGAGCTGCAGTCCAACAAAATCTGTAGGGCACCACATTAGCTACCCCTGCCATACAGAAACATTGCACCTGCACAAACACACACATCTGCAACTGGCCACAAGGTTTGGCCAAGGCTCTCCAATCCCACATGCCTGAAGCCACGCATGCCAGCATGTATAACCATCACCTGTGACAGAGTTTGGAGGCTCTTTATAACCATTTCACTGCTGCAGGTCGTTTGTAAAGGTCCCTCAGTCTCAGGAAGAATTTCTAGGCCAGTGGTGCAAACGTTTTTCAAAGAGGGCCAGATTTGATGACGTGAAGGGCCGTGAAGGCCAACCAAAGTTATTTACTTTTTTTAGGGTTGAAGTTGTTGAGGGTTTTTTTAGGATTTTACCCCAGGTAATAAACCACCACAGGGGCTGGATTAAACCAACCGGCGGGCAAGATTAGGCCCCCGAAACGGACTTTGGACGTCCCTGTTCTAGGCGGTTGGTCTTTGTAATCTGTGACTGCAGAAGCAAGGAGTCTTCTGATACCTTACATCTTCAAAAGCGCCGCTTCATGGCTGATAGAGCGTGCCATTTGTATGCACCCAATTAGGCTTCAGGGTGGCCTGATGTGGTAGATGAAAGACATTCAACCAGGATATTCAATTAAATGTTCTATCTGTTCTGGTAATCAAAGCATCTCAACCTGATGGGCCGTTCAAAAAGTCAACTAGGTTCTTTTGAGATTCAAATCTAACTAGGGCCAAAGCTTAGGAGATGCCCGGGAGGACTATACAAGAACAGCAGCAGTGCCCACCTCCAGGCAGGTCAGGGGCTTTGGGAGAAAAATAAGCAGCCACTTTCCACATTGCTAACTTTCCATCGAAAGCAGAAAGTGACTTACAGCTTAAGGAATGTTGATAACTGAGGTTTTATTTCCCCACTTGCTCTCTCGTGTCCTCCTGAATAACCTGTTTTTAAGGCAAAATGGGGAACACCTCAAGCCTTGATTCAAAGAGCTGGCAAAGCACTTGTCACTGCAAACACTGAATCTACACACATTTCCAGTCTGGCAGGATTTGGATTCTGCTGCTTCTGGAAGCCAAGCTGTTGATGCAGCAAGAAGGGAGGAAGATTTAAGAGCTGAAAAAGGAACTGGGAACCATTCAGATATTTGGGAGGCAGCATATGCCCAGGAAACACTATGAGGAAGGTCAAAAGCAGCTCAGAGGCAGAGCTGCATGCAAAAGAGTCCAGGGTTCAGTCTCCAGCGTATTCGGGTAGGGCTGGAAAAGATTCCCTGCCTGAAACCTTACAAGAACTGCCAGTCGGTGTGGACAATACTGAGCTATATGGACCAATGGCTAGACTCAATGTGAGGCAGCTTACCATCTTCCTATGGCCTCGGACACTTGTATGAATTCTGAGAACCTTATGGCTGGCTTGCACATCCACACATTGCCACGTAAATTACTGTATTTTTCGGCCCATAGGGCGCACCTAGTTTTTTGGGGGGGAAATAAAGGGGGGGGAATTATTTTTTTCCCCCCCCAGGTGCGGGGCTGCGGCGGGGGAAGCCAGAGCTTTCCCCGACCCCAGCCCCCAGAACAGGCAGCTCTCCGTAAGTTGTGGGAGAGCTGTGCGACTTCGTGCTGAAGCCTGCATTCACCCCATAGGATGCACACACATTTCCCCTTCATTTTTGGAGGGGGAAAAGTGCGTCCTATAGGGCGAAAAATACGGTACATTACACAGGATGGCTTGCAGGTGGACCGTGCAAACTGATACTCCAAGGTTGCACTGGAAACAGATCCTTGTGAACAGTGCACTCACAATTCAGGGAAGCCAAAGGAAAAGCAAGAATGGGACAGCTGCATCTTCCTCAAGGTCCCTCCCAACGCTACAATTCTGATTCCCAGCTGGGACTTCACGAGGCACAGAGAAGCCTCCAAGTGTCTTCACTGCCCCTAATAAACATTCTGCAAGACTTTGTGCAAATCACTTCTTCCAAGGAGTGTGTGAGTGTGTGTGTAGAAATCCAAGCCGCTTGCTTTTTCCATTCTGGGTGATCCCAGCATTGTTTTACAGCACCGATACTGGAGAGCTGACAGTTTTCAAGCTGGGGGTTGCTGTTTTCATCACCGCTACTAAAACACACACCCTCCCAGCTCACACTGACAAGTATCTGGAAAGTCGCTGGAAGAGCCTCACACCCTGAAGAATGGAGGGGGGAAAGTCCACAGAGGAATGAAATGATGTGCTGGACCACCAGCAAAAAGCCCATGGCTGTGAGAGGAGTTGCGCTGCAAACACACACACACACACACACACACACACACACAATCAGGGAAACTAATGGCTACAAAAAATTGCCCCATTCAGGATTCTTGTCTTTAAAAGACAAGACACATGCACTCCACTTTTTAAAGAATTGTTTCCTTTTAACTGCAGAGAAATCAAGAACCAGCTGTGGATCCCAGGAAAGATTCAGTGTGTGTTTGTGTGTGTAGACACAGACTTACTCTAGTATAGTGCAGTAGCCAATGTGCTGCCAGACTACAACTGCCATCATCCCTGATTATTGACCACACTCACTGGGACTGATGGGAGTTGTAGTCCAACACCAGACTGGACATTGATTTAAAACTTCTTCCCCATGTTCAAAAGTGGTGTATAAGCAAGGTTCTTAAAACACGGGAAAAATCACTGAATCAGTTTCATACAATGACCTGCTTCACATGGAAGCACATGGCTAAGTGTGAATGACTGAACAGGTTAGTACTCAAAGGGAAAATCCTGGCTGCTTTGACCCTCTCTTGATTCTGCTGGTGCTTGACTACCCTCAGCTAAGCCATGGTTTGGCTTAGCATTGCGTGCAAACCCAGGGCTGGGGTTTCTCCTGCTCCAGTCCAAACAAACCACGAGCTGGAGCTGGAGACGGACCACGATCCCAGCTTTGGACACAGTGCTATGTCAAGCCATGGCTTAGCTCTAGGCAGTACAGCATCTGCAGGACCTGGAGAAGGAGCAAAGTGGACTTTACTCTGCCCAAGAATACGTTTAGCCACCGAGGCACAGAATTAGCAAGGGACAGGAGTAGGGACTCCCAAGAGTCATCTAGTCCAAGCCCCTGAAATGAAGTAATCTCACAGACACAGACACATACACATACACATACACACAAGAGTACAGCACAAACTGCGTTTCAGAGTATGAAAGCCTCTCGTTAAGTCTGGAAATAACTGCCTTTAAAGTCTGAGGTTTAAAATAATAATAATAATAATAATAAATTTTATTTATATCCCGCCCTCCCCAGCCAGAGCCGTGCTCAGGGCGGCTAACAACAATCAAACAATCAAATAATCTAACATTCTAAAACATTTCATTATAACAATTAATTAAAATCAAATTAATGGCAACCGTTAAGCAAAGTTCTGTGCAGGTTGCCAGAGAAGGGAGTCAGGCTGGGCCCTGACCAAAGGCCTGGTGGAACAACTCTGTCTTGCAGGCCTTGCGGAAAGATGTCAGGTCCCGCAGGGCCCTAGTCTCTTGTGACAGAGCGTTCCACCAGATCAGAGCCACAGCCGAGAAAGCCCTGGCTCTAGTTGAGGCCAGCCTAACCTCTCTGAGGCCTGGGACCTTCAGGATGTTTTTATTTGCAGACCGTAGGTTCCTCTGTGGGGCATACCAGGAGAGGCGGTCCCATAGGTACGAGGGTCCTAGGCCGTACAGGGCTTTAAAGGTTAAAACCAGCACCTTAAACCTGATCCTGTACTCCACCAGGAGCCAGTGCAGTTGGTATAGCACCACATGAATGTGACCCCGCAGCGAAGACCCCATAAGGAGTCTCGCCGCGGCATTCTGCACCCGCAGAATTCCTTATAAGATTCCTTATAACACGCCGTCCCATCCCAAAACACAGAGAATCAAACCACTAGAATGGCACCAGACCAGGAACAAGGAAGAAAGGAGGAATAACACACAAACCTCAAGGTAAACATCCTGCGAACTCTTTGCAATCTCACAGGTGATCTACTGCTGAACCTGGAGCCCTTTTTCTTAGTAATTACATAGTTTTTGTTGACAGGGCTGCAAAGATCACTCATCATGTTCACAAATCATGACTCAGCTTCTCCTTTTGTTTTCCTTTTTAAATGAAGTACATTTCATTCAAAGGAGTCCCAGAAAACAAGCAGACTGCTCAATCCAGCTGGGACTGGTTAGACTTTGCTCTAAAACAGAGGTTTTGAATCACGAAAAAGGGAAGCCCAAATGCCAGCGATATTGTTCAGCTGCCCATCCAGCTCTGGAGCTTTTTAGCAAACTCTTAAGGGCCACATACTCACTGGTAGAGTACATGCTCTAAACCAGGGGTAGGCAACCTAAGGTCCGGGGGCCAGATGCGGCCCAATCAACTTCTCAATCCAGTCTGCAGACGGTCCGGGAATCAGCGTGTTTTTCCATGAATAGAATGTGTCTTTTTATTTAAAATGCATTTCTGGGTTATTTGTGGGGCCTAGGAATTCATTTATTCCCCCCCCCCAAAAAAAATAGTCCAGCCCACCACATGCTCTGAGGGACGGTGGACCGGCCCCCTGCTGAAAAAGGATGCTGACCTCTGCTCTAAACTCAGACTAGTGATTTTAACACAAGCACTTGGCAGGATCAGGCCAAAGGCCTGTCTGTTTCAGCAACCTGTTCTCACAGTGGCCTGTCCCACAAACAGGACCGGAGCACAACAGAACATCTCCCATTCTGCAGTTTCAAGCAACTGGTATTAGGAGGCATTTACTGCCTCTGACAGTGCATAGCCACGGCATCTAGTAGCCCTTAGAATCAGAGAAATTATAGAACGGTAGAGTTGGAAGGGCCCACGAGGATCATCTAGTCCAACCCCCTGAAATGAAGGAACCTTTGGCCCAACCTGGGACTTGAACCCACAACCCTGTGACTAAGAGTCTTATGCTCTACCAATTTATCCTCCGTTAATTTGTCTGGTGTGCTCTGGTCCATGGGGTCACGAAGAGTCGGACACGACTAAACAACTAAACAACAACAACAATTTGTCTAATCCCTCTTTAAAGCCATCCAGGTTGGTGGCTGCATCACTATCTCCCGTAGGAGCGAGACCCCTTGTTTCAACAATGTGCTGTGTGGAAATGGGACCCAGCTGTGCGCTATTTCAACTCCTTGATATCTGCTGTTATTTTTAAACCAAGAAGCAGTATTAGCATTAAAAACTTCCAAAACGTAGGAACGAGGCCAAGGGCAGCACCTGTGAAATCCCCAACGTGGTCACAAAAGAAAGAGAGCAAACTAAAAAATATTTTTGGGTGGGGGGGCAGAGAGATGCAAAGATCCTGTCCACCAAGCAGTGGTCTTTGGAGTGAAGTCCCAGCAGGGAAGTTGCTGAAGGGAAAGTTGTATGTCATGGAAATAAGTAGTAGTAGTAGGACAAGGGAGGCAGGGCAGGGAGGAGAACTATCCCATAATCTTTACTGCCCTGGGGCTGCACCCTTTTCATTTGCGGCCACTTCTGCAAGCCAACAATGGGCAGCCGTGATTGGAAGTGCCTTCAAGCCTTGCCAAAGCACATACACACAGGGAATCGGAACAATCGGCCCCTGCTTTCATGGGAGCGAAAGGCTGCAGCCAAATCAAATGGGTGGGGACCCCACTCTGCAATCTTGGAATCTGCTCATAGGATATCGGAAAATGTGACCATCACACAAAGAGGGCAGGGGAGAGTTCCCTTTCCTAGTAAGTATAAAAGGAGAGGGGGGGGGAGAGAATGGAGGAGGCAGGGCGGGGAAGAGAGCGGCTCAGAGAACAAATGAGGCAATTGGAACAGAATTAAAACAAGACGACATTGGAAAGTCGCCCCCCCCCCCGGAAGCAAACAGAAACTTGGGAGATGAGAAAGGAAAGGTCCTCTCCTCTCCACCCATGCCCAGCACAGAATAAAGGCTTGTTTTCAAAGGTTTTACCTGCACCATGCCATCCTCTCTACCAGGTCGGTCAGCAACAGGCAGGAAAGCAAACGCAGCCGATTCACACATTCACCGTCTCCTCTTTGCAAGCCCAATTTCAGTCCTCAGTGCAGGAAACAGCCCTGCTTGCCTCCCGCCCTTCTCAGGGGACTCTCAGCCCGGCAAAAAGTCCATCTGCTCCTCCACCTGAGCCACGCGTGAGCCCTGCGTCATCCAGCCATTGAAACCACGTCCTTCACCAGATGTGACGCCAGCCTGTTACCATGGGAATGATGGGGGCTGCGGAGAACCCCGTGTTCTGGAACCACAGCAGCTTCAGGCGGCAGAGCCGGCTTCTGCCTGAGTGAGGCACAGATGGGTTCAGAGCCCCCTCCTTATACCCAACTGCAGGCCTTTTCTTGGGCAAGGCCTGTCCAGACAGAAAGCAACCTGTTGCACGGTGGCAGGCTGGGGAATTAAAATGCCTCCTGTGCAGAAATGCCTCCTGTGGCAGAGAACGCCCAAGCTTTGCACACAGAAGGCCGCAGGTTCAAACGTCAGCATCTCCAGGTAAAGCCCAACTGGGGAACTTGTAGGGTCCTGTCTACTTTTATAGACCCTCCAGACTCTATGTGTGTATGTGTGAGTGAAGATAGGTGAGAAAGACACGGGATGTCAGAGGGAGAGTCAGGGAAAGAGAGAGCGCTATGTAATTCTGCACAGCTGCAAATAAAAACTGCTGGTGTCATTCGTGTAGACAAGAAGACAAGAACATAGAAAGCTTTATGGATCCAAGATGAGGGGCCAGAATATTGGTTGACCCAAGGTCTACCTGCCATTTAAATCCAGGTTTACTTTCTAGATTTAGGGACACAGGTGGCGCTGTGGTCTAAGCCACTGAGCCTCGGCAGTTTGATTCCCCGCGATGGAGTGAGCTCCCATTGCTCTGTCCCAGCTCCTGCCAACCTAGCAGTTTGAAAGTACACTAGTGCAAGTAGATAAATAGGTACTGCTGCAGCAGGAAGGTATACAGCATTTCCGTGCTGTCTGGTTTCCATCACAGTATTCCATTGTGCCAAAAGCAGTTTAGTCCTGCTGGCCACATGACCTGGAAAGCTGTCTGTGGACAAATGCCGGCTCCTTCGAGCTGAAGCGAGATGAGCACCGCAACCCCATAGTTGCCTTTGACTGGACTTAACTGTCCAGGGATCCTTTACCTTTACCTTACTTTCCAGATACTCTCTCTCACTTGCTTTTGGGAGCAGCTCACAGAATCACAGAGCGTGAATCTAGACCAGGGTTTCCCAAAATTGGGTCTCCAGCTGCTTTTGGACTACAACTTCTATTATCTCTAGCTCGCAGGACCAGTGGTAAGGGATGATGGGAACTGTACTCCAAAAACTTTAGAAACAAGACCTAGAATTCTGTATGAACTAAGTATGCCTTCTCCTCATGACTGAGGAACTGTAGACATCTCTTACACACCTGGGATTTTAGGACATGACTTCTGAGTCACAGATCTGAGTAGGGCTGAGCCAAGACACTCCATCACGCAACTTAAGAAACTGAGCTAGCCTTGCAAACAGATCCACAAAACTTACTTGCCCAGCTGCCAACGAAACTTTGTAGCACATCAAAGGTCCAAGAACAACATGACGCCAACACCACAAACCCCAATGCACCTCCAGTTTTACAAAGCTCCATCAGGTCACCTGGAGGAGAGTCTTGCTCTCTTCAGGCAACTACAGAAGTGGTTAACAGAAGTCTGAGCTGATTGCAAACTACAAAGCTCAGCCAGCCAGCTCTCAGATCTACCCAGGACTCACCCCGCCAACGTAAGGCAGATTCAACAGCTTACACAACAAGCTTCTCATGTGACCTCTCCAAATGAAGCAGCTTGAATGGGTGGCTTGAAGACTGTCTCTTTTTGCTCATCTAGAAGCAGTGGTAGTAGATGTCCAACACTTAGGAGGGAGGGTGTGAGTTTCACCAGCGATTTCTTTGTCTCTTGGAGATCAGCTTCTCCCAAGTTCTACTAATTAAGATCCCAATGCAGACAATAAGAACCGAGTACAGTTTCCCCAGCTGCACTGAGTACAGTTTGACAAAGTGCGGGAGGCAGTGGAAGACAGGAGTGCCTGGTGTGCTCTGGTCCAGGGGGTCACAAAGAGTCAGACACAACTAAACGACTAAACAACAACAACAACGGTTTCCCCAGATTTCAGACACCCAAGGTCCAATTTTCTCCTGAATTAAAACTGCGGACATGCATCTTACTGTTCCGTCCTAGAAAGTATTTGCCTTTTTGAACTTGTAATATCTGCTTGTGTCCAGCTACCTTCTGCATGAAAGCCAGTGTGGCATAATGGTTCAGAGTGTTGGACCATGGACCTGGGAGAGAAGGGTTCGAATCTGCACTTAGCCATGAAGCTCACTGGGTGACCTTGGGCCAGTCACCATCTCTTACTCTAACCTACCTCACAGGGTTGTTGTAAGGATGAAAGAGAGGAGTCCTCAGAACCACATACATCACCTTGGAAGTAGAAAGTCCTAAATAAATGAGAGCCTGAGGGCCCTGCTCCTGCCTCTCTCCACCAGGCCCAGGGCAGGGCCTGACAGGGTTTATAAGCGCTGCTGGTGCTGCTGCTGCTGCTGAGCAGAGAGGGCTTTTTCTTTTAAATGGATTTTTATACAGTGGTACCTCTGGTTACAGGCGCTTCAGGTTACAGACGCTTCAGGTTACAGACTGCACTAACCCAGAAATAGTATCCCGGGTTAAGAACTTTGCTTCAGGATGAGAACAGAAATCGTGCGGTGGCGGTGTGGCGGCACCAGGAGGCCCCATTAGCTGAAGTGGTACCTCAGGTTAAGAACAGTTTCAGGTTAAGAACGGACCTCTAGAACGAAATAAGTTCTTAACCCGAGGTACCACGGTATCCTTTTAAATTGGCTTTTTTAGTGTTTTGACTGTTTTTAACTGGGTTTTAAGGGCATTTCGTGGGATGTTCCTGGGAGGAGAAGAGCGGTGGAGAGCAGGGGGGGGGCAATTTCAGTGGTTCTGGGTAGGGGGAGGTATGGTGTGGGAGGAGGGGCAGGCCGGGTAAGGGGCACACAGCACAGGCAGTTAGTGACTGTGCCTTGTGCCAGTCCCTCCCCCAACCTGGGGAATTGTGGCTGTCATATCATCCAGCCCTTGGGTCTGCTGTAGAATGCCAGGTCAGCCCAGGAAACCATCTCCCTCATCCATGATCTGATTATGGGTGAAGAGGCTGATCTGGCATGTCTCACTGAAACCTGGATGGGTGATCAGGGTGGAGTTGGTCTCACCCAGCTGTGCCCGCCTGGGTACTCACTGCAGCATCAGGCCAGACTCGAGGGTTGGGGAGGGGGAGTCTATAGAGATTCTCTCTCTATCTCCAGGCTCTCTGTCCAATTGGGGGGTAATCTAGAGTGTGTGTTCCTGGCACTGGGCAATCGGGACAGATTAGGGATTCTGCTGGCTTACCACCCACCGCCCAGCAGTCTCCCTGCCTGAGCTGGCAGGGCTGGTCTCGGAGGCGGTGTTGAGGACTCCCAGACTGCTGGTTCTGGGAGAGTTCAACATCCATGTCAAGGCCGCTGGCTCTGGGGTGGCTCAGGACTTCATGGCCGCTATGACAACTATGGGGCTGGCCCAACATGTCACTGGCAGGCCACACTCTGAACCTTGTTTACTCAACTGGGCAGAGGTTAATTTGAAAGTGGGAGACATTGACATCAGTCCCTTGTCATGGCCAGATCACTTCCTGTTGAGATTTAGGCCGTCAACAACTCCTCCCCTCCGCAGAGGCAGGGGGCCTATTAGGAAGATCCGCCCTCAGAGGCTGGTGGATCCAGTGGGATTCCAAACGGCTCGGGGTGTGTGTGGGAGAGCCAGTGTGGTGTAGTGGTTAAGAGCGGTAGTCACGTAATCTGGGAAACCGGGTTCGCGTCTCTGCTCCTCCACATGCAGCTGCTGGGTGACCTTGGGCCAGTCACACTTCTGTGAAGTCTCTCAGCCCCACTCACCTCACAGAGTGTTTGTTGTGGGGGAGGAAGGGAAAGGAGAATGTTAGCCACTTTGAGACTCCTGAAGGGGAGTGAAAGGCGGGATATCAAATCCAAACTCTTCTTCTTCTTCTTCTTCTTCTTCCGGCTGATATGACTGGAGCCCTTGTTGAAGCCCTGGCTGACCTCTGGAACACCCAAACAGCTCAGGCAATTAACACAATCGCCCCTTGAGTGTCCTCTCCCACTTCAAGGAGCCCATTTGGCCCCATGGTATACTCCAGAGCTTAGGGCGAGGAAACGAGCTGGAAGACGGCTTGAACGCAAGTGGTGGAGAGATCCGAATGAATGCAACCAAACACTGGTAAGGGCTCATTATCGAGCCTACCTAGTGGTAATAAAGGCAGCAAAGAAGGCATACATTGCTGCCTCCATTGCATCCTCCTTATGTCATCCAGCAGAGGTTTTCCAGGTTGTACAGGGCCTTTTGTCCAGAGCACAATCTAGTCCTGTTGTGTTGGATGAGTTTTAGTTGGTAAGGCTCGAGGATGTAGACAAGGTGCCTTCTCTGAAGTGGCTCCCTGACTGTGGAATGCTCTCCCAAGCGAAATTCGCCTGGCGCCATCGTTATACATCTTTAGGCGCCATGCAAATATGTTCCTTTTTAACCAGGCCTTCGGTTGATTTGATTGACATCCTATGCCCTTTTAAAATCTGGGGGGGTTGGGGGGGAGGAGGATGTTAGGATATTTCCGTTCCACCTTAAAGGGAGCAGGCTTTGTGAGTAACAGAGTCTGCGCATGTCCTAGTCACAGGATGTTTATGTTCTTGCTGAGATTCCTTTCGTTTTCTCAGTTGGCCGAAGATGCTGACACAGAACGGTCACGTTTTCTTTTGTTCTGTTAAACGCTAATAAAGTCTGAAAATTATGCTCTTCTGCGGTGCAAGCTTTTGGCTGTGTTTCTGCTGATAAACAGTGTACACCCAGCCCTGGAATGTGGCTAGGAATTTCCAGAGGCTTCGTGTCGCTAACTGCTGGATCTGCCTGTCTACGGGAGGCCGATGGATCGTCCAGAACTCCGGCTTGGGGGCTCATGATGGACACTATCTCCCTGGCAGTTTCCCAACAACAAGGTTATGGGCCCAGATTCACGGCACCTACAGGAGAGTAAAGCTGCAACAGACTGCGTTTAAGAGGTATGGTGGGAAAAGCGAAAGAAATGAGGGAGGCATTTGGCTTTTCTGTTTTACCTCTTTGATCTCCGGCAGATTAATTGGCCTGGGAGCCGAGCCAGAAAGGCTTCGTGATTAATGGCTGCCAAGATAAGGAGTCTTTCAACTTAAAATAGACTCGCGGCTAAAGTAAAAGCTGGAATGGAGCTTTTTCAAGCTGATGGAGATGCCCAGTCCCTTAAGTTGCATGGGCAGAATTATGAACCCTGGGCAAAATGGTGTGAGAGTTTACTGCGTCAGTTTGGGGTGTGGCATGTCGTTTTTGAAGCCCCCCCAGTTCCTCTGACAGAGAGATGGAAAGGCCAGAATTCGAGAGCGATTGACATAATAGTCCTATCCGTATCTCTTGAGGAAATTAAGACGCTGGCTGGCAACACCACTGCACGTGCAATGTGGTCTGCTTTAATGGAAGCTCACAAACCAATAATCCCAGCCCAGAGTTTGACTGCATCGGAGGTCCTAGCTGTTTCCCAGAATGCGTTTGAGTGCAGGGATGCTGAGGGCACCGGTTGCAAGCTGCAGGGGGAGCTGACCGTCACGTCATCCCAGGCAGCATTCCAGCATCCAGGGGGAGCCAAGGAGTCGGCAGCTGAGAGCTCTGGTTCTCATGGGAACCAAGGCCATCGCCTTTGCAGAGGCCGGAAAGGCAAAGGTAAACAGAGCCACAGGCAGACACCTGCAGATGGCCAGGAGCAGAGGGAGGGTGAAGAGCCCGCGCAAGAGAAAAACAAAGCGATGTTTGCTGGCACAGCTTCACCAAAGGCTAAAGGCACGTCTGCTGACCAGAAGCAGGGGGGCAAGCTGCAAAAGCCCACGTCAGTGGAAAGCAAGGTTTTGCTTGCTGGCACAGCTTCACCAAAGGCTAAAGGCAAGTCTGCTGGCCAGGAGCAGCAGGGGGGCAAGCTGCAAAAGCCCAAACCGCTGGAAAACAAGGGTTTGCTTGCTGTAAAGGCTGCTCCAACAGCCAAAGGCGACTTTGTTGTGGATTCAGGCTGCACGCGCCACATCTCCAAGGACAGGCATCTCTTTATCTCCTTCAAGCCTCAGGAAGGTGAGATCCACCTGGCTGATGGAAGGACGTTGCAAATTGCTGGAGAAGGGACTGTGAGACTTGCAAGTTTGCACACAACCATCAGCGGTGTACTGTATGTTCCAGGAGCTGCGAGCAACTTGTTGAGCGTCCCACAGCTTACTGGGCGTGGTTTTCAGATTTCCTTCAAGAGGAGCGTCTGTGTCATCAGTAAAGGCAAAGAGGACTATTTGCATGCAAAGTTTATGGATGGTTTGTTCCATATAACTTATGATGACACTGCTATTGTTTCTAATGCTGATTCTTGTTGTGTTGCACAAACTAACAAAGTTCTTCATGCAGGTTGCATTCATGATGCGCATCGAAGATTTTGTCACCTCTCTTGGAAGGCACTGGCCAAGATGCCAGAGGTGGTTGAAGGTTTGAACTACAAACCCTGTAAATTTCACATGAAATGTGTATCTTGTGCAGAGAACAAGGTGAAGGTTGCTCCAAAAGGCAAGGAGTCTAGCAGGCAGGCTTCCAAGCCCTACCAGCTAGTGCATGCGGACCTGGTTGGTCCACTAGCGCCCTCTTTAGGAGGAGCAAGGTACTTCATGATTCTGATTGATTCTTTTTCCAGGTACATTCATGTGTATTTGCTCGAACAGAAATCGCAAGCGTTTCCGAAGTTTAAGGAATTCTGTGCTTGGTTGGAGAATGTGCACAGTAAATGTATTTCTTGTTTATTTACTGATCGGGGCGGGGAGTTTACTTCTCAGCAGTTTGAAGCTTTCCTGACTGAGAAGGGAATCCAGCATGACATGTCAACGCCCAGATCGCCATGGATGAATGGGCTTGCGGAGAGAGCAAATCAAACATTGCTGCAAGGAATCAAGACCTTGTTGCATGATGCCAATCTCCCTGATAAGTTTTGGGGGGAGGCTCTAGGGAATTTGGTTTACACCGTTAATCGCAGATTGTCATCACCCATTGGCTGTACCCCCTATGAGAAGATGTTTGGCAAGAAACCCAACACCAAACACATGAGAATTTTTGGTTCGGACATGTGGGTACGCACACAACAAACCAACAAGCTTGGGAAGCGTGGGGCACATGGTTTGTTCATGGGGTACGAAAAAGGTGCATACAGGGTATGGATGACTGACTCTAAATCCATTAAGTTCACAAGGAGTGTTGAGTACAATCCTAAGTGGGGGGAAAATGTGGGAATTTTCCAGTGTTACCCAGAGGAGGATGAAGGTGATGTCAAGCAAGCAGCTAAAGCTGAGGAAGCTGCTGCTGATGATGAGGATGAGGATGATGATGAGGATGATGATGATGATCAGAGTTCGGATTCCAGTTCAGTGGGCGGCGCTGCTGCTGATGTCAGTGAAAGTGATGACACAGCAGACTACCAGAGCGCAAAGGCCTCAGTCAGACCATCCGATGCGTCTGACAATGAACTGGAGGAACCACTGTTCACCATTGGTCACTTTTCTCCTAAGAAAGAGGAGATGAGTCCAGAAGACTTGCGTCTAGTACGCAGATCTGAAAGGGCGACCAAGGGCAGACCTCCAAAGAGGTATGCTGATGAGTTTGCTAAGACAGCAACTGCTGTTCTTAGTAGCTCAGAGAAGGTATGGGAACCTTCAAGCTTCAAAGAGGTTCAGGAGTTGACCTCTAAAGATGCTGAGCCTTGGCTTAATGCCATGAAGGCTGAAGTTGATTCCTTGAACAGGAACCAAACTTGGGAATTGGTACCGGTAGTCCCAGGTATGAGACTGGTTGGCAGCAAATGGGTCTTCAAGGCCAAGACAGACCAGAATGGCAAGGTAGTCAGACACAAAGCCAGATTAGTTGCCAGAGGTTTTTCACAGGTACCAGGACAGGATTACCACGAGACCTACTCACCCACAGTCAAATATGAGAGCATTCGGCTGATGCTCAAGGTCGCTGCGGAGGAGAAACTGCATGTTTCCCACCACGACATTAATACAGCTTTTTTGTACGGGATTTTGAATGAACAGCTGTTCATGCTTCCACCTGATGGGATGGAGATACAGAAGGGTATGGTCTGTAAACTGCGGAAATCCTTATATGGTCTCAAGCAGAGTGCCAGGTGTTGGAACACAAAACTCACTGAGACATTGCTTTCTCTAGGTTTTCACCAGGGCAAAGCTGATCCATGTGTGTTTGTCAAGGAGGAGGGGCAAAACAAACTGTATTGTTTATGTTTTGTTGATGATCTTCTGATGTTTTGGAAGAATCAGGCTTTTTATCAAAGCACCCTAGCTCAACTGAAGGAGCACTTTGACATGAAGGATCTTGGTGAGGTATCCAACTATCTTTCTGTGCAGGTGGAGAGGGACCAAGCAGGTAATTTTCTGGTACACCAAACACAGAAAATTGCTGATGTGTTAACCAGGTTGAATTTGGTTGATGCAAACCCAGCAGACACACCGATGGTGACAGGTTACCAGGTAGACAGTACTGCTGAAGCGTTTTCTGACACAACGCTATACAGATGCATTCTAGGCAAGCTGAATTTCATTGCCAGATGTTCAAGACCTGACATAGCTGTAAGCTGTAATCTGCTTAGCAGACATGCCAACAATCCTACGGTTCAGGATTGGAAAGCTCTGAAGCGCATAGCCCGCTATTTGAAAGGGACTATGCACTACAGACTGAGGTTCACCAGTCAGAAGACTGGAGGTCTTGAAATCTTTGCTGATGCAAGTTTTGGAAGTGACACCACGGATGGTACAAGCACTTCTGGAGTATGCTACATGTACAACCACTGTCTGTTTGACTGGTTGTGCAAGAAGCAGACAACAGTGAGCCTAAGTTCCTGTGAAGCAGAACTCAATGCTCTGTCATTTTCACTCATGGATTGTGAATGGTTGATGCAACTGTTTAGGGACATCAGGGTGTCTGTGAAATGTCCTATACAAGTGTATCAAGACAATAGATCGTGTTTGGCTTTGCTGAACTCCGAGAGTTGCAAGCAGAGAACCAAGTACTTGCAGATTAAGCTACATCGTGCAAGAGAGTGTATTCAGAAAGGACTGATTCAGGTGTCCTACATGGCAGGAAATGAAATTCCTGCTGATCTGTTGTCTAAGGTTGTTAACAAAGAACAACATAAGGTTTATGTACAAAGGTTGCAATTGAGTGAACCACAGGTACAACAGGTTACACGGAAAGGGGGAGGATGTTAGGATATTTCCGTTCCACCTTAAAGGGAGCAGGCTTTGTGAGTAACAGAGTCTGCGCATGTCCTAGTCACAGGATGTTTATGTTCTTGCTGAGATTCCTTTCGTTTTCTCAGTTGGCCGAAGATGCTGACACAGAACGGTCACGTTTTCTTTTGTTCTGTTAAACGCTAATAAAGTCTGAAAATTATGCTCTTCTGCGGTGCAAGCTTTTGGCTGTGTTTCTGCTGATAAACAGTGTACACCCAGCCCTGGAATGTGGCTAGGAATTTCCAGAGGCTTCGTGTCGCTAACTGCTGGATCTGCCTGTCTACGGGAGGCCGATGGATCGTCCAGAACTCCGGCTTGGGGGCTCATGATGGACACTATCTCCCTGGCAGTTTCCCAACAGTTATTGGGTTGTTGGTTTAGTTCTGTGAACCATCCTAAGACCTCCAGGTATAGGCCGGTTTATAAATTCAATCAATCAATCAATCAATCAATATAAAAAAGTACTGGATCTGGGTATACCTCTTGACTGGAACATGTAAAGTGCAAAACAAGCAGTCTCTTGCTACAATGAAAGATCCCTTCCCACCCGTTAAAAATAAAATAAAAACCAGCATCCAAACTGTATAAATAGGAAGAGATTTTCTGCACAGCACCCCCAAAATGCCCAAAACAAATACGTAGAGCTGCACATAGGCACCTCGCTGGGGCAAACGGAGAGCAGTACCTTCAGGGAGAAGCCCCTCTGCGCAGTTTCAGACATCACAGCACCCTCGGTGTTCGGCACAATCCTTTGAAGGGCATTTCTGAAAAGGAAAAGGAAGGGGAGGTTAGAGGGCAGCAAGCAATTAGCAGGCAGCAAACATTCCATCTTTATAAAAAGGACACATCATAAAAATTACCAGAGGACACAATCAACCAGATGTATTAAAAGCACTGCCGCCCAGAACATCACAGGCCTCTTTCCCTCTGGAGGGTGTTGGGAATGACAACTCAAAGTGGAAAGAGAGGGCAATGAATTTCCAAAAGCTGCAGTAGGCAAGAGCAGCCACAACCTCTCGTCTCCTGGATATTTATAGCTCCCCTCAACACAGAAAGCTCAAGGACAGCCACAAAACACCACTGCAAAATATGCAGTGTATGGCTGGGGCAACCCAGTCAGGTGGACTCATCATCATCATCATCATCATCATACTACACCCAGTGTATGGGCAAAATCACTGCACACAACAGAAATGCCCCAAATGCCATTGTTTCGGCTAATTCAGTGTTATTCAAGCAACTCACATGATCGGTTCATCTAGAAACACCTCTTCAGGGTCTCAGGCAGAGGTCCCCTCCCCTGGTCACCTGTGATCAGAGCCTTCTGACTGGAGATGCTTGAGATGGTGCCCAGGACCATGCAAAGCATGGCGATAGCCCTTCCCAGTCCTGCCAGCTTATCCCACGACCCTACAGGGGCAGCCCTAGAACAATAGCCTTCCCATGATTCAGGGAAACGTGAGGTTTTCTTCCCCTTCCTCAAGTTTCAAAGGGGAGGGAGGCTCTTTGCTGTTTACACAGATTGTCTCCCCCAGACAAAAAAACCAAGCAGCAAGTCAAGAACAAACCTTGAGTAAAAAGGTAATGGTAAAGGACACCTGGATGGTTAAGTCCAGGCAAAGGTGACTATGGGGTTGTGGCGTTCATCTCACTTTCAGGCCGAGGGAGCTGGCATTTGTCCACAGACAGCTTTCTGGGTCATGTGGCCAGCAGGACTAAACCGCTTCTGGTGCAATGGAACACCGTGATGGAAACCAGAATGCACGGAAATGCCGTTTCCTTCCCGCCGGAGCGGTACCTATTTATCTACTTGCACTGGCATGCTTTCGGACTGCTAGGTTGGCAGGAGCTGGGACAGAGCAGCAGAAGCTCTGTTGACATTTCCATTCCACCTTAAGGAGCAGACGTGTGGAATTGTTGCGTGTCACATGTCTGTTTACATTCCAGACCAGCTTGCTGGGAACTTCAGTTCTGTATAGCTTTTGTTTTTCCCATTCTCTCTGAGACAACGAGAGAGAGACAACATGTTTCTTTGTCCTGATTTATGATTAATAAATCTGTAGTTGTAGTATGCTTCCACAAGCCTCACGCCTATTCTGTGTGCGCAGTTCGATCTGCTGATAGTGTGCCCTGGCTCAGAAGCCCGGGTCACTAATTTACGTTGGAGCAGAGGTGAAGGTCTTCGCAGCGGGACAGCTGGAAGGAGACGGCCCAGCCAGGGCTAGCCAGCTGGCCTCCCGGCCCTCTGCATGCTGACAACCTCACCCCAAAACCTTGAGTGTGTGATTTGCCTGGACGGAGTCCAGTTTCTGACATCACCAGCCGCTTTCAGAGGCTGCTCAGGGCACTTCCATTTTTCAAGGACCCTGGCCAGTGGTGGCTGGTAGGGCAAGTCGAAGACCACAAAGGGTACCAGCCCAGGGCTTACATGGCCTCCCCCAATTGAGACGTTATGGAGAAATCCAGCCAGCAGGTATCAGTGCACCTAAAGCACCTTGCCCCCCAAATCCTTGTGACCTCTTCCAACAACTTCATATACATACTACCTTGTGAAGCTGGGATATCTCAGCTGGTAGAGTGTGAGACTCTTAATTTCAAGGTGGTGGGTTCAAGCCCTACGTTGGGCAAAAGATTCCTGCATTGCAGGGGGTTGGACTGGGTGACCCTTGCTGTCCTTTTTAACTCTACAGTTCTATGACTAAATAGCACTGGGGATAAAATAAAATAGCATAACCACCAGGGGGCCAAAAACCACTCTCCCAATGCTACCCTCTGGACTCGGTCCCATAGCGAGGACTGGAGCCACAGTAGCAGCGTGCTCTCCATTCCCATCCCTGCCCCATGGCTCTACAAGCTCTCACCACCAAGTCGCTCCCATCAGGGTATTTCAGAACCTGGGATAAAAGCATTCTCGGACAAGATCCTGTTATGCAAATTCAGAAGCTCCGTAAGCAAAATGGTTAACATTCATTGTTCATTTCATCATTTAAAGTCCTGGCCTACCCAACGGTCAGGAGTCAGTTCAACAATGAAACAAAGTCTGTGTTTATTTTAAATTTAACTAGCGACATGCATCGTAAGACGTTTAACCCAAGGAAACTTAGAAAACAATGGAGCCAAATAAAAACCCTCGTTAAAAAATGTAAAAATCCAAAGCACTGGAAGAGAACGTATCAGCAGTACAGCTTTCCCTTGGGCTTTATCGCCAAAGGTCTTGAACCCAGAATGATGTTCCTCCTTAGTTTAGCTTATGACCTATGGCAAATCACTGGCTCTCAACCAGACCTAAAGCACACAGCTGTTGTGAGGCTGATGTGCCACTTTTGAGCTCCTCTGATGCAAAGGCAACAAAATGCTATAGATAGATAGATAGATAGACAGACAGACAGACAGACAGACAGAGACAGAGACAGAGACAGAGACAGAGACAGACAGACAGATCTCCTCCCACTTGATAGACAGACAGACAGATATAGATCCCCTCCCACTTTTGCCATGCTGAGGACCAGAAACTTACATCTTTCTAAAAGTAATGACGAAAGTTGAGTCCTTCTGGATCAGGCCAATGGCCCATCTAGCATCCTGTTTTCACAGTGGACAACCAGATGCCCCAATGGGAAACTCACAAGCACGACCCAAGAACAAGATCACTCTCCTCCTCACTTGGGATTACTCACAGCGA
The DNA here is from genome assembly GCF_965112155.1 of Podarcis liolepis. NCBI lineage: Eukaryota > Metazoa > Chordata > Lepidosauria > Squamata > Lacertidae > Podarcis > Podarcis liolepis. The sequence continues at coordinate 6,135,213 of NC_139554.1, read as the reverse complement.
CTGGCATTCTAGAGGCATTTACTGCTGCAACAGTGTGGAGGAGCACGACCATTGTGGCTCCTACCCAACAATTGCTTTATCCTCCATGAATTTCGTCTTCAGAAGCCATCCAAAGTTGGTGGCCATCACTGCCTCTTGAGGGAGAGAATTCCACAGTTGAGCCATGCACGGTGTGATTCTAACCGCCCTGCATCTTCTACATGAGCACAGCTCATCCCGATCCTGTTACGTCTACACATTTTGTGCGGAAGCCTTTATTCCGGATTCTGAACTTGCCTGGGCAGCTGAAGCGTCTGACGTGTGACGTTTGTACAGAACGATACCAGAACAACGGACGGCGCGATCTGATCTAATACCTCAAGTGTCCTGGGTGCAACAAAGCATGCGATGCACCTTTCCATTCACTCCCCACAATGGCAGGCTGTGAAGCTGCAGGCACGATACCATCAACCACACTCTGCTGCACAGAAGTAGGCCAGGAACGCCAGGCCCTGCCAGGCAGAAGCAGCGGTACACCCACCCCTTGCTGCTCGGCTAAGTATAGACTGCAGCTTATTAATAGACCTGCAGCTTATTAATAGACCAAGATGTAGGAGCCCGTAAGGAAGGCAACGCCACACGACACTTCCCCGACCCAAACAAAAACCGTTTCACATTCAAGAAGCTGGGGTCCTTGTTTGGCATTTCACATTCTCAGGAATATGCTTCCCTCCCTCTCTTTTAAGCTCATCTAGGGAGGAACGACGAAATCCAGGGTTGGCAAAAGGAGACACCATCAAAAACAGGAAAGGGGAAAATGCCAGCCTTACTGAATCAAGACTGCTTACTGCAGACCAACCACCCAAAGAATCTTTGAATCAGAAGTTTGTCCCTGCTGATTAGCTGCTTCTCTTCCTTAGTGTCGCAGAGGGGCCTCCTTCCAGGTAAACGTGCACATGATTCGACTGCAAGCCTTTTAAATAAACTTAGGGCTACAAGAGAAAGAGAAAGAGGGAGGGAGAGAGCGAAAGAGAGACCCTCCAAGCAGTGTTAGAAACTCAGATATTTAAGCTAACCATCAAATAGCACCTTAAACCTAGGTTACAGTCACCACTACTGAATGTCTAGGTGACTTTAAAAAACAACAACAATGAATGTGATTTTTTGTTATTATTGTTGTTATTATTAGTAGTATTATTCATTCCATTTTTATACTGGCTACGACCTACTTTGCTCCTTTGAGCATTAAATGAGAAAACAGGAGGTTTTCAGGCCTGGATAGCTCAGTTGGTTAGACCATGGTGCTGAGAACACCAAGGTTGCAGGTTCAATCCCTGTATGGACCAGCTGCATATTCCTGCATTGCAGGGGGTTGAACTAGATGATCCTTGGGGGTCCCTTCCAACTCTACAGTTCTATGATTCTAGGTCCAAGACAGTTTTATGGGGCCTGCAGACAGTCACTCCTTTCCAGAGGGATTCAAACGCATACCAGAAATTTAGGTTTGCACAATTAAAATGGGTTAAACGTGCTGTCGCCGTAGCATAACTCTTTGAAAAAAAGGAAGACTTTTTGCAGTTAGGAAAGTTGTGAGGAAAGGCACTAAAGAGTGTGGGGTGACTGAACTGTTAACAGGAGGACTTGTAAGCAAAGCCCAAGTAAATCAGAATTAATGGTCATTGTCATCTAACCATCCCATAAACAAATCGGAACAAATGCTGACTAAAGACTGGGTATCATCTAACACAGGGGAAGGCAACCTAAGGGCCGTGGGCCGGATGTGGCCCAATCGCCTTCTCAATCTGGCCCACTGACGGTCCGGGAATCAACGTTTTTGTGTAGAATGTGTGTTTTTATTTAAAATGCATCTCTGGGTTACTTGTGAGGCATAGGAATTCATTCATTTCCCCCTCCCCCAAAAAATATAGTCTGGCCCACCACATGGTCTGGGGGATGGTGGACCGGCCCACGGCTGAAAAAGGTTGCTGACCCCTGATCTAACCCATGGGTCGGCAAACTAAGGCCTGGGGGCCAGATCCGGCCCAATCACCTTCTCAATCCGGCCCACGGATTTTTACATGAGTAGAATGTATGCTTTTATTTAAAATGCATCTCTGGGTTATTTGTGAGGCACAGGAATTCATTCATTTCCCCCCCCCCAAAAAAAAAATATAGTTCGATCCCCAACAAGGTCTGAGGAACAGTGGACCAGCCCCCTGCTGAAAAAGTTTGCTGACCCCTGATCTAACCCATGGGTCGGCAAACTAAGGCCCGGGGGCTGGATACGGCCCAAATGCCTTTTGAATCTGGCCCGCGGACGGCCCAGGAATCCCTGCGTGGATCAGTGTGGCGATACTGATCGTTCGGGCTGCGCTATTCCCCCCCCCCCCCGACACACACCGCGACGGCGCCTCCTCCCTCCCCCCTCCTGGCTTCTCCCCGCCCTGCCTAGAGGAAGGAGGAGGCTGCGCTCTGTTGAGCTGTAGTTGGCTGAGTGCCATTTTAAGCAGCCCCTCTCCGGAGCCAGCCCTTTGTCCTTCTGCCACCAGCCACTGCCACTCGCAAGGCACAGGTAAGCAGCTACCGGGGCTCGTCCGGTGCTGTGGAGAAGGGATGAGGGATTTTCAAAATATAGTCCCCCCCCCTCACAAGGTATGAGGGACAGTGGACCGGCCCCTTGCAGAAAAAGTTTGCTGACCCCCGATCTAACCCCTGCATAAGCTTTGTGTAATATAATAATAATAATAATGTATTATTTATAACCTGCCCATCTGGCTGAGTTTCCCCAGCCACTCTGGGCGGCTCTCAACAGAATATTAAAAACACGATAAAATATCAAACATTAAAAACTTCCCTAAACAGGGCTGCCTTCAGATGTCTTTTAAAAATAGGATAGCTGCTTATTTCCTTGACATCTGAAGAGAGGGTGTTCCACAGGGCGGGTGCCACCACTGAGAAGGCCCTCTGCCTGGTTCCCTGTAGCCTCACTTCTCGCAATGAGGGAACTGCCAGAAGGCCCTCGGCGCTGGATCTCAGTGTCCGGGCTGAACGATGGGGTGGAGGCGCTCCTTCAGATACACAGGACCGAGGCCGTTTAGGGCTTGTTAGCAAATCAGGGCGAGGGCTCCAGAAACAGTTCTTCTGAAGATGCCTTTAGAAAGAGAAGAGCTGTTTCTAGCCCCTTGCCAGCTACTGAACAAGCTCTGAGCCGTTTTACAGGCTCACTTCCCGCAACTACTGGCCTTCTATTCCAGCTTCAGTTACTCTGACAAAATTGCTCTCATTTTGCACCAGTTTCTCCCTTCCCACACTTTAGCCTGGAAATAGAAATCCTCTATGAAGTTGAGAGCTAACAAGATGAGGTTATTCACTTTCTACAGCGACAGAAGCAGCCGGCTCCAAATCACTAGACCTGCCTGCATTATACCGCTAATGTCATCCCCCCCCCCACCTCCCACTTCCAAAGAGCCTCAGAACTACTTGCTAGATCTCCCAGAGGAAACTAATTTGGATTTTTACACTCCACCAGCAGCAGGAAAGTGCGAACTCCACAGCAAGAGAGCAGATGGCAGCAAACCAGAAGTGAAACGTAACTGTGGCCGGCTAAAAACCCAGCATGCTGCTTTGTTGCTCTTTATTCAGATCGCGGCTGGTTTGCTTCCAAAATTCATTAAGTGTGCATGTGGGGGGTTGAGAGGAAGAACACCCTTTTTTGCACATTGCCTGTTGAAGATTTTGAGTCCACTGCACTGAAAAAGCCCACGCCGCTCTCAGTACCATTAATTGCCAGGCTTCTGGGGTTAGTGCTTTCTGCCATGGGAAAGCTCACATATACAGCTGTACAGAGCTCACATATTTTCTCTTAGGCGTGCGGCTTTTCATCATCTAACGGCAGTTTTGTTTTTGGTATGAAGGGCACAGAGGCTCGGTGGGCCTCTGCAGAGCCATTTATGCCTGTAGGAAAAATCGTTTTGGATCCTTCTAGTTGAAAAGCACATATAATTCTTAATAAGGGCACTACTGGTCCAGCACTCTGCTCTCACAAAGCCCCACATGGTGCCCATAGGGAGCCTGTAAGTGGGACCTGAATGTAACAGCTCACCTCCACCCCAGGAGGAACCAGCTAAGCAGCCCGTGGCCGGCATAAGGCTACTGACTTATTTGTTTATTTTGCACAGTGCCCTTCATCCGTAGATCCCAGGAAAGTTCATTTCTGCAACAGGAACGAGTGTGCTGTGCTTCCAGCAGGCTGCGCATGCATGCAATACTTAGGTGCCAGCACAGGGAAGTGAGTGGCATCTCAGAATACTACCAGCTGACACTGGCATTTGTGCTTTTAAGATCTGCTAGGCAGGTTTTTCCATTTGGTTCCACTCACTGCTGTACTGCTTTTGATTCAAGACTACAGTGGTACCTCGGGTTACATACGCTTCAGGTTACATACACTTCAGGTTACAGACTCCGCTAACCCAGAAATAGTGCCTCAGGTTAAGAACTTTGCTTCAGGATGAGAACAGAAATCGTGCTCCGGCAGCACGGCGGCAGCAGGAGGCCTCATAAGCTAAGTGGTGCTTCAGGTTAAGAACAGTTTCAGGTTAAGAACGGGCCTCCGGAATGAATTAAGTACTTAACCCATGGTACCATTGTATGTACCGTATTTTCCGCTCTATAAGACACACCCGACCATAAGACGCAGCTAGTTTTTAGAGGAGGAAAACAAGAAAAATATATATTCTGAATCTTTTATTTCTGTAGAGCCTCTTTTCAAAAGCTTGATTTTGCGAGTGAACAGTAGAAGCATTTTAACAGGCATTAGTGCTTGGATTTCATTCTCTCACAGAAAGCCTCAGGGGGGGGAATGGGATCATCTGGCCGTTTGGAAAGACAGAGGCACATGGTTTGGGCAGTGATGGAATCCAAGACTGACTGAAGAGGGAAAACAAGAATCGTGTTCTCCTGTCTGTTTGTTAAGTTGCTCAGGGGGCTAAACAAGGGCTATCACACAACAACTTCACAACAACCCAGTGAGGTTAAGGTGGCCTTCTCTGCGCAGCGCCTCTTCAGCAAAGCGGGAGGAGAAATGGAGCCCCTTCCGTTTCTCCTCCCGCTTCACTGAAGGGGACGCTGCGCAGAGCCATTCGCTCCATAAGACGCACACACATTTCCCCTTACTTTTTAGGAGGAAAAAAGTGTGTCTTATGGAGCGAAAAATACGGTAAATGGTTTATTGCTTAATGCTGGTTTTATATTGTGGTGTTAGGATCACTCAGGATCCCATGTGACATGCTTGGTGGGGTATACACATACATATATATATATATATATATATATATATATATATATATATATATACTGGAACAGTCACACTCAGTGGACGACCACCTGCTTTGCATGAAAAATGTCCCCAGCTCAATCCCTAGCTGGCCTGGAAAAAGACTCCTTCCTGAAACACTGCAGAGATGCTGCTGGTCAGTGTGGACAATACTGAGCCAAAGGGACTGCTCACCATAGGGTGAAACGTTCCTGGACTGTACCACTTCAGACTGTAGGTGAGGGGGGAGATCACATAACCAACTACAGCCAAACCTCGGTTGTCGAACGTAATCCGTTCCGGAAGACCGTTCAACTTCTGAATCGTTTGACAACCGAAAATTGAAAGCGAAAGCCTCAATACAATAGGGGAACTCAAAATGGAAGCCGTGGAGCATGTTCGGCTGCCAAAATTTGTTCAAAAACTGGAGCAGTTACTTCTGGTTTATCGGCGTTCAGGAGTCGAAACGTTCCAAAACAGAGCCGTTCGAAAACTGAGGTTTGATTGTACAGTGGTGCCTCGCAAGACAAAATTAATACTTTCCGCGAGTCTCTTCGTCTTGCGGTTTTTTCGTCTTGAGAAGCACGGCTATTAGCGGCTTAGTGGCTATTAGCGGCTTAGCGGCTTTAAGAAAAAGGAAACAAACTTGCAAGAACTTGCAAGATGTTTCGTCTTGCAAAGCAAGCCCACAGGGAAATTCGTCTTGCGGAACGACTCAAAAAACAGAAAACTCTTTCGTCTTGTGCATTTTTCGTCTTGCGAGGCATTCGTCTTGCGAGGTACCACTGTATACCACTTCGTTCAAAAAGCAGATGTTGTGAAAGTTTTATTTTATTTTACTTTATTTGCCGCCCTATACCTGCAGGTCTCAGTTCGGTTCACAGCATAAAATCAAAATACAAAACCGCAAAATACATAATCAAAATATAAACTACAACAAACCAATAACTGCACCCCACCCTAAAAAAAAATTTTTTTTAAGGGCACAGAACGTCAATCAAATCAACCAAAGGCCTGGTTAAAAAGGAACTTATTGCCTGGCGCCTAAAGGTGTATAATGAAGGCTCTTCTCCCCAATAACACTTGTCTTCCATGTGTTTAAAAATTCCTCCCCCTCCCACAGGGGCAACATTCAAGCATGCAAAAGCCGTCTGCAGACCCCAGGAACCGTTTGGTCCTTGCCTGGAGAGTCTCACAGTCTGTTAGGAATTGGAACGAGACCCAAAGGGGCATTATTGGCAAGACCACGGGAAAAGCCACCCTGTTAAGCGGGTGAGAGAGTTCCTTTGTTGTTTCGCTGAAAAGCAAAAAGTGCTGGCTCAAAAATAAAAAAATTAAAAAAACCCAGCCGAAAAAAATTCCATCCGCTGCCCAGTGACCTGCATTCCCAGCCGGAATAAAAGAGGGAGAGACCGGCAAATTTGGCTCCCAGCCTCTCAGAGGCTCAAATTACTGTGCAAACAGTGATTAAAACAGCCAGCTGAGCGCAACAGATATTTTCTCCCTTATGCGGGCTGCAAAACATAACATGTCCCATGCCTCAAATTTTTTTAAAAAAATAAACAAAGACAGGCGGAACAAGATAGCATCCATGTTGGTCTTAAAACAGCTATGAATCTCATTGTACCACTACCAAAACCACTGATTAGGCGAAACACTTATCTAGTCCATCATCCTATCCTCAATCCAGTCACCGTGATGGGAAGCCCACAAGCGGGAGCTGAAACCAATGGTATTCTCCCCACCTGCCAATTCCCAGCAGCTGGCACCCCACCAGATCCACTTCCTTATTAGCGAATAAAGCATCTATGGGGATGAAGGGCACAGAACAGCTTCCCTCGGAACAAGGAAGTTTTAAGTCGGAAGGAAAACACAAGTTTGTTAATGATCTACCTGCTGTAATCCGAGTTTCCTTGTTTGCCTCCACTAATTCCACATCACAGACGTTATTCAAACGCCCACTAACACAATGAAAATAAGACTGGGCAAATAAAGCAGGAAAGGTTGCGATTCTGTGTCAAATTTGAAAATTACCTCCCTACGCACCAACAGCCGCCGAAGGGAAAAGGGATTTGTCGACGGGTCTACCACTGCATTAAGCGTCATGCTTTTGTAGGAAGTGGATTATGAAATGGAGAGCATCTAAGAAGCACGGGAGGCCTATTTATTCTAACCCCGGGGTGGGATAACAAATCCAGCAAGTTTAATAGGCCAAGTTCACTGGGAGCTGTGTGCAAGTTATTACAGCACCAGTGGGTGTGGTGGAATGGTTTTTGAAAAAGTGAAACCTTCCTTTGAAGTCTGCTTAGACGTGCAGAATGCAATTAAATATTTCTCTGCAGCAGGCACAGAATGACAGATAATCCCATGCCGTTTATTATAAAATTGGCCTCGTTGCCTCTCTCGAAACACGGTCAGCAGCTTACAGGTCTGCATTACGGCTTCCCGCACTACCGGCTCCGCAAGGGAAGGACAGCTGGACGTGCAAGGGAGGAAAATTCCCGGCGTACGAAAATCCTTGGGATGCTGGCGTTCAGCATCTTATTAAAACCGCAGCACTGCAATAAATATGTCAAGCAAAGAAAGGACATCTTGGAAGCCTGGGAAGTCCTAATCAAGACTCTAATAGTTTCCCCGGTTCAAAGCCCATCTAACCTCAGCAGATAGAATCATAGAGTTGGAAGAGACCACAAGGGCCATTGAGTCCAACCCCCTGCCAAGCAGGAAACACCATCAGAGCACTCCTGACATATGGTTGTCAAGCCTCTGCTTAAAGACCTCCAAAGTAGGAGACTCCACCACACTCCTTGGCAGCAAATTCCACTGTCGAACAGCTCTTACTGTCAGGAAGTTCTTCCTAATGTTTAGGTGGAATCTTCTTTCTTGTAGTTTGGATCCATTGCTCCGTGTCCGCTTCTCTGGAGCAGCAGAAAACAACCTTTCTCCCTCCTCTATGTGACATCCTTTTATATATTTGAACATGGCTATCATATCACCCCTTGAACCTCCTCTTCTCCAGGCTAAACATGCCCAGCTCCCTTAGCCGTTCCTCATAAGGCATCGTTTCCAGGCCTTTGACCATTTTGGTTGCCCTCCTCTGGACACGTTCCAGTTTGTCAGTGTCCTTCTTGAACTGTGGTGCCCAGAACTGGACACAGTACTCCAGGTGAGTTCTGACCAGAGCAGAATACAGTGGCACTATTACTTCCCTTGATCTAGATGCTATACTCCTATTGATGCAGCCCAGAATTGCATTGGCTTTTTTAGCTGCCGCGTCACACTGTTGGATACTTGGCTCAGAGGCTGCTGCTTTGGAGCAGAGGCCTACTTGGGCTTGGCGTCCTTTTCTGTGTTTTGCTTTACATAAAACACAAGAGCCAGAGAGCAAGATTCCTTCTCTACTACTCCTCGTACTCCAGATTTCATTCCCCAACCCAAAATCCTCGTCTCCCACAGAGATCCACAGGGCTACTGTGCAGTGTTTCCTATCCCAAGCTCTCTAGGCAGCTTGGATCTCAGGAAGGCTGCTCCCAGTGGCCAATTACCGTATTTTTTGCTCTATAAGACTCACT